>NC_083878.1:55333543-55990210 GCF_032452875.1 Bos javanicus
ACAACAGGTTAAACAGATATTAGATATTCTGCAAATTTCTACAGGTTGGTTTATCACGGTTAGATTTTTATTTTATAATTATCCTACTCACCTTCCCTATAAGTTCTCTCTGATAAATGCAACCTGGAGATCAAGAAAGAACATACCATAAAAAGATGGAGGTGCCAATTTTTAGTATTGCCATTGCCCATGGGATCCTGGGAGAATAAATAAACTCCACTGGACATCAGTTGAAAATGAGGGAACCATTATAGGTCCCTTTCAACACTTCCTATGTTTCTAAAAGTCTTATTATGGAAAGTTGCCTTCCAATATAACCAGGCTTTTTGGTTTGTTGGTTTTTCTTATGCGGTTCTCCTGTGCCGTGCTGTGCTCAGTGGCTTCAGTCATGTTCTCGACTCTTGGCAACCCTATGGACTGTAGCCCACCAGACTTCTCTGCCCATGAAATTTTTCCAGAAGGACTATTGGAGTGGGTTTCCATGCCCTGCTCCAGGGGATCTTCCTGATCCAGGGATCAAACCTGCATGTCCTGCTCCTCCTGCACTGTAAATGGATTCTTTACCTCTGAGTCACCAGGGAAGCCCACGTGGTGCTGTTACATGTTAATAAATCATTCCTTAGACTTATGCAGTACTATATTGTTCTCAGAAATGCCACCTGTATTATCTCACTACTCAAAAGCCACATGAAGAGGGTAAAATTAACAGTGCTGATTATTCCCATTATTAACAAACTGAGGCAGAGAAGGTATATGACTTATTCAAGGTCACACAACGTGGTACAACTGAAATTCTAATTGAAGTCTTTTGACCTATGGTACAAAGTTTGCCTTTTGAGAGTCTGCTGTTTTCATTTAAGAGATAAATACTGCTTTAGAGTAGCTCTTAAAGCAGATTGAACATTTAAACTAAATCAGAGCTGTGAATGATTTCCCTCAGCATTTTCTGTAAACCCCAGGCATACCTTTTGGATCTCCACATGCCCCAGAGAGTAGATGCTTTCATTAGACATGTTGGACCATGTGGAAAAAATCTGGAGCTGGCATTTGATTTACACTGCATACTCAATTTATTTATTAGCTTTATCCAAGATGCCCATCATGGAAGCACCTGGGACATACCTGTTCCAAGGCAATTAAACCAAATGTCAGTGGTTCCTCTTCTGAACCAACCATTTCATCAGTCAACTACAAATAACCTGATTAAACAGATAAGTCTAGGTATATACCTTTAAGAGCACCTCGGAAAAATGAAAACTGATGCCTGAAATACAGGGTCATTGGTGGGAAGTTATGTTTTTCTATTTGTCATCATAATTCAAGACCAATAAGACCCCTAAATCTCTGCCTTAACTTCTTAGCAGCCAAAGGTAAGAAAATAAATGCAAATACCTTTAAATAAGGGCTTCCCAGGTGGTGCTAGTAGTAAAGAACCGGCCTGCCAATGCTGGAGACATAAAAGATGTGGGTTTGATTCCTGGGTCAGGAAGATCCCCTGGAGAAGGGCATGGCAATCCACTCCAGTATTCTTACCTGGAAAATCCCATGGACAGAGGAGCCTGACGGACCACAGTCTATAGTGTCACAAAGAATCGGGCATGACTGAAGTTGACTTAACACATATACACCTTTAAATAACCCATTCACCCCAACAGCAAATATTTATTGAGTGACTGCCATATCCATAGCCTTGTTTCAGATATGAGCAGTAATTAGAAAGAGCTGGTGAAAAACACATCTGCCTAATCCCCATGTAACTCTAAATCTTGGAACAAAACTACAGTCTTCCATGAATCTCAATTTCATCTATTCTAACAGGAACAGAAGCCAGTGAGAGCTAAGGTTCCTTCTGCTTCTGTTTCTCTACATCCTTTTTAGACCAAAGGGTATCCCAAGGGAGTTTTGCACGGTATGTCAGGAAAACCTGATTATCACTCTCCGGAAGTGATATTTTATTCCTCACAACAGAAACAGACAGTGGACTTGCCTCCTCATACACACAGAACTTACACTGAAAATTATTTACAAATGTTTAGCAAAGCAAAACTTAAATGAAGCTATTACTCTTAATAGCTTGAAAGACTATTGACTGTAATCAGTCAATTGAGCTGTGAAAGGAAGTAAAAACTATCAGACAAATTAAAATGACTATTAAAACAGCACCAGGGAACTCTGGTTTGGTTCCAGAAAGAGATTGAAATTAAAAATGGCCCTTCTCAGCAATGCAGGGCCTCCCAGCAATTACCCCTTGTCTTATCAGCACAGTGACTGAATAAACCTTTGGCAGGTAATAGGTACTTCAGTCAAAACCAAAGGCTACTGCTTTAGAGAGTACCAAAGGCTTTTAATTTTCTTATAGCACATTACAACATGGTCGTTCTTTGCCACATTTTAACCTTGCTTAGCATAAATTGTTGCACTTGAAATTCACTGTCTTACATGGTCCACTGGAGAGATCATTAAGAATTGTCATCACAGTAGCCCCATGACCGAAATTTTAATCCCTTCTCGCCTCACAGCATACAAAAATTTCATCACAGATGACTACCTGTCTCCAATTTTTTTAAACATTATTCTGAATTATTTCACATTGAGTATAAGCAAATATATTTTTGCTGCATGAACTTTCTGTGCCCTTATTTATGTATGTCAGCTGATAGATACATTTCCAAAGCTAATTGGATTTGTGGCCTTGGCCTGTAAGTTCATTTGCCAAACAGTTTCACATGTACATGAATATGAGTAAGTAAATGATGAATCCTGAGTGGTATGGCAGACAAGGGTGTTAGCTTATCCAATAACCATTCTCTAACCACTTCATCTTCTTCCCTAGATGGTTTCTGTGATGGAAGAAACTGCCACTCTTTCCCACCCCACCCCTCTGCATGGTTCCTGCCATATCTTAGGCAGGTGACTCCATCAGGGCTGATGGGATATATCCAGGGAGATAGCCAGAGATTCTCGTAAAGGATGTCCTCCTAGTTAGATGCATAGAGGGGACACTCCTTTTTGTCAAATATTGTTGGGCTTTATAAGATGCCTGCAAAAGCAGTAGCCTTTTGCCTCCATGAAGAACCAAACCTAAGGACCAAGCCTATAAACTAAGCTTGGAAAAACTCTTGAGGATTCAACAACAGCACTAAACAACCCTGAACCTACCCACTTTCAGATTTCATCTTGCCTGCCACTAAGACACCTGATCTGATAAAAATGAAGGCACTCTATGACTCTATTCTGTCTACATGTAACTCAGTCTTTACTCTTGACAAACCCTAAGAAACTGACAGCATTATGTGGGAGAGGTAGGTCGTCACTAATTGGAGATAAAGACATAGAACAGAGATGTCCTCGTGCTGGGACCTTGAATCAAGCTCTGCTGAGACTCTTATGTAGACAAGCTGTCTTGGCAGGGATCCTGTGGGTCTCTGCTGGAGATGTTTATCTTTGCCCTGATATTCCTGTAAGGAGCAGCTGAAGATTAATGATGGGCATCTCAGGTGGCCCAGTGGTAAAGAATCCACATGCCAACACAGGAGATGCAAGAGACTCAAGTTCGATCCCTAATCGGGAAGATCCCCTGGAGAAGGAAATGGCAACCCACTCCAGTATTCTGGCCTAGAAAATTCCATGGACAGATGTGCCTGGTGGGCTACAGTCCATGGGACCACAGAGAGTCGGACATAGCCAAACACATGTATGTGCACATACACACACACAAATACACACAAAAAGATTAACCCTGCTCTGGGTTGAGATTTAATACACAAAGAAAAAATACTAGATTTCCTTCTTGTGTTGCCTACTTTGTTAAGGAAGACTATGAATTTGCTTCACTGAAATATGATCTACTTTAATTAAAGCCAGTGGCATTGAGTAAATTAGAAGGTAATTGCATTTTCTGTGAATTTCACACAGCTTACATTTTAGCAAAAGGAACCAAGTTTCAGTCAATGCCTGTGTGCTGCTACCTGCAATCAAGGCCTTAATAAACTAAACAAATCATGTCTTTATGCAAGTTCAGGAAGCATAAATACAAGGCCAATTCATATATTTTCTAATTGCTGCCATTTGCGAAGGCAGAGTTTGGAAAAGTTTACTTAAAAGGAAAGCTTTCTTTCAAGACAAACTATCTCAGGAAGGCTGGGTTTCCTCCATTTCAATAATGAATTGTCCTAGAAAGTTTCTTCCCTGACACATGACTATTTCCATTTATTTTGAATGAGATAATACAATTTCAAGACAGTGGTAAAAGGAAATTCCTAAATTTGGGATTTGGTCAGTAAAATAATATCAGTTTTGAAATAAGGTATTTTAAAATAAGGAACAACAAAAAAACAACTCTTGTATAATATGTAACTATTAAGAGAGAGGGAAAGGAACCTGTCTTATTGGGACCTGTCTTAACTTCTGTGTGTATCCTGCTTTTCCATTTATGAGCTGGATAACAACCTCGCTGTATATCACCTTTCCTCAAAAAAATGAGAACAGATAAAAAGCATAGCAACCCTGTAGGGTTACTGCTAGTATTAGACACTATAAAAATAGGCATGCCTGCCAAGTTGCTTCAGTTGTGTCCGACCCTTTGCAATCCTATGGACTGTAGCCTGCTGGACTCTTCTGTCCATGGGATTCTCCAGGCAAGAATACTGGAGTGGGTTGCTGTGCCCTTCTCTAGGGGATCTTCCCGACCCAGGGATTGAACAACCTGTGTCTCTCGCATCTCCTGTATTGGCAGGCAGGTTCTTTACCACCAGTGCCACATGGGAAGTCCATAAAAACAGGCAAATAATGGTAAATACAATCATTTTTTGTTTGTTTTCAGAGTCAGAAACAAGATAACAGACATGCACTGATACAGCACATGAATTGTGGGGTTATACCTGAATTCCATGACGTATGAGGTTATGAACTGAAGTCTCATTCGAAATCTCACCTTCAACTTACTTCTTGGGAAAGTGAGACTAACTACCTACGTGAAGAAGTAGATACTTCTTTGCTTACTCGATCCCCTCAGCAGAGCCCTCAGACTCACTGGTTTCTAAGGCTCCAGATGGTACCGTCACCTCCAGTAAATTGGCCTGGAAAAGCTACCTGTGACTTCACAGGGGGTTTGGGCCAGGAAGCTTTCTACAAATCACTCTCTTTCATCTTGCTCTCATGTGTTCAATTAACTTAATAATTTTTTATAGTCTTTAAGGAATGAAAACAGTGGTCTTAAAAATCTTTCAAATTCTCAATTCAATGAAAGCTCAGTCTTCAGAAGATGGATCTCACTGTCTACCTGTATTTTTGCAAGTGCCAGGCAAAGAATGTCTTCTTTTGATGGGTAGACTCAACCCTCTCAACCGATTATCCTAAATTCACTTCCTATGTCACAGCACATAGGAACCACATCTTGCAAAATTGCAATTGATCATTTGTTGAATGAATGAGTGACTAAAGTGAATGATCCTTAGGCCGACAAGGGCTCACCCACACAGCAAGGAAGGCCTTGATAGAAATAGAAACACCATTGAAACTGGCAGCTCACAAAGCATGAAGCCTGTGTCAGGCTTCAGCGCTTACACTACATTATCTAACAAATCGTGTATGTAAGTATCACTGGCCCCTAGACACCCACTACTACCTCTAACACTGATCTCATTACGTTAGCCGTTTATTACCTTACTTTTGCATGCAGCTCTGGAAGAACAAGTCCATTTCTGAAGATGTAAACACAGCTGCCAGTAGTGCCAACCTTAGGAATGGGTCAGCACCCAGAAACACATGTGGGTGCTTCCACAAAGCTCAGTTCCATATTTCCTCTGCAAGGCTTGTCTTAGTGATGTGAAGATGCAAACTGAAACTTTTGATAGAAAACGGGGTACAAAAAATTACACAGGATATCTTCGTGCATCCAACCAAGACTAGCTCACAGCAGAGTGGTGTTTGGTTCAGAACTTAGCCATCCTTTGATAAGGTAGGTTAAGAATGGCAACCCTGTGCAGAAGTGCATCTGTGGGAACAAGAACTCAGGGCAGTGTGAGCCCTCGTGAAACTTCTGAATTTCTGGGAGAATACCTACCCTCTTCCCTCAGAGGTGCACCACTCTAAGCGGACATGGTACTGAGACATGTGCAGTGTATTTGCTCACCTTTCTTCTTTCTACCCAAATATAGAAGGTTTTGGTGTCAAATGGGTGGCTAAATGGTAAGTATGGCCACAGGAATGGAAAACAGGCCTGTGCAAAAAAGCTTAAAATAAGGAAAACTGATTTCATGCAAATAAAATCTTGCGAAACATATATAGCTGAGACTACGTTTTTGTGTTTTGAAAATGAGTATAAAAGAAGACTGTCCTCCAGTTTTTAAAATGTATTCAGATAAAACTCTGGATTTGATTTACTAAAATCAATGTTGTTTTCCACTGAGAAACCTGTTTCCTATTGCATGAAAGAGGGTATATCTGAAATAGTTTTCAAGTAAAACATGTTACTAGTTGTTGTCCATCTTCTCTTAGAAATGAGAAGGAGAAGATAATATATACCTAGGGGACAGAAGAGCAATTTAGGTTATTTAGAGGAGAGTATTTTCTGTATGTTCAAATTATTAAGCTCCTGGATCCTCGCCCAATGCCCATCAGAAAGGGAGCACTCAAAAACATCTCATGATGCAAATAATAAAAGTGATAAACACTTGGAGAGTTTCCCGGGCGGGCGGGGGGAGTTCTTTTTAGTAGGTTGAATAAATGGATGGCCTTAGAGGCTAAAGAATAATATGTAAAAATAATAAAATATTCTCCAACTCTGTTATTCCAGAATTTGACACAGTATCTGAAATTCATATACTAGAATCACATGGATATCTTTTTTCATATTTCTTACTCTTCATCAGATACTACTTAAATGTCTACGATAAACTTTAAATATCTGAAAATACATTCTTGTCCTTGAAAAAACTATAATCTAGAGCCAGTGTCGATATACTTATTCTGAAATAAGCCAGATAGCAAATGTTTTTGGCTTGAGTGCCAGATGGTTTTGGTTGCAGCTACTCAACTCTTCCACTGTAGTGCAAAAGCAGCCATAGACAATAAGTAAACAAGGAGTGTGGCTGCATTCCAATAAAATCTTTATTTACCCAAACAGGCAAAGGGCTAGATTTGGTTCTCTAGCTATAGTTTGTCAACTCTTGATTCAGATGGATGCCTCCTAATCCATGGGCTACCTACTCCTGGGGGATTCTGTAATTTACAGAAGCAAGTATTCAAATTCATATGTGCACCAAGCATGGTTTGCTGTTGCTGCTATTTAGTCACAAAGTCCTGCCTGACTCTTTGCAACTCCATGGACTGTAGCCCACCAGGCTCCTCTATCCATGGGTTTTCCCAGGCAAGAATACTGGAGTGGGTTGCCATTCCTTTCTCCAAGGAATCTTCCCAATCCAGGGACTGAACTCTTGTCTCTTGCATCTCCTGCATTGGTAGCTAGATTCTTTTACCACTGAACCATTTGGTTTATTGAGTGAAAATAATTTAGCAAGTCTCTGCTGTTATTTTTCCAATGTATGTTAATACTATTGTAATTAAAACATTTAAAAATATCTTTGCTTGCCATTAAATATTTTGTCAGTCATTAGAAGCTGGGCTACAATTACTCCCACGTGAGGATTATTTTTTACAAAATCAGACTTACACCGCAAAGGCTGAAGGCTAATTTCCAGATTTTCATATGAAATCCACATTTTTCCTGAGTTTTTAAAAACTTCTCTCTGACTTTTAATGTTTTCCCTCTTGGATAAAATGTAGTATATTCTTCGCTCCAGGAATCTGCCTGAAGAGACTCCAACATCTGTGTTAAGCACACCTGGTCCCGGGGGATGACAGCTGCACAGGACTGCCTCTCTGATAGATGGCATCAGGCTAATCGTTTCACCAGGCAGCCTTTACAAATTCCCATGTAAGCTACTGCTCCAGTCCCAGGCACAGTCACCTCATAAATAGCTCTCTAATGGGGGGAGCACTGAGGCAGAAAATCCCAAACAATAGGTGATCCAGATGTAATTTATATTTGGTTCAGCAAACGACCTTATTTTGTATTGCTTTTACTTTCATAATTATGTTTTCCTTAGACTAATACAATTTGTTGCCACAAACCATCTGACAACAAAATGAGGTGTGCAAAACTGTAGGGAGATGGCAGGGAAAAGCTGGATAGGATAGAAATTTGGCTCTGAATACTTGAACAAATATAACTGCCAGAGAGAAACAACTGTACATCACTCAAAGGATCACAAAATCAATTAGAAATGGCATTTATTTATGTTTCCACCTTTAAAAATATATTTTTAGAGCAGTTTTAGATTCACATCAAAATTGAGCAGAAAGTAGAGAGGTGCTATATACTTCCTGACTACCCCCATCCCCCAATTTCCCAACTGTCACAGTGTTCCACCAGAGTGGTAAAACTGTCATAACTGTGAATGACACTGACATACCACTGTTACCCAAAGTCCACAGTTTAAGATTTATTCTGGGGGTTTAACATTCTATGAATGCTAACAAATATAATGTGTATCCTCCATTAGAGTATCATATAAATGGTGCTCTGCCCTAAATGTTCAACGTCTCTGATTATTCATTCCTCCCTCTTCCCTAATCCCTGAAAAACACGATCTTTTTACTGACTTCATATTTTTCCTTCTCTAGAATGTCATACATTTGAAATCATACAGTATGAGGGTTGGCTTCTTTCATTTAATAATATGCATTTAAGATTCCTCCATGTGTTTTTGTGGCTTGATGGCTCATTTATTTTCAGCACAGAGTATTATTCCATTATCTAGATACACCATAGTTTATTTATCCACTCATCTATGGAAGGACATCTTGGTTGCTTCCAGCTTGGAGAAATTATGAATAAAGACACTCTAAACATCTATGTACAGGTTATTGTGCAGTTACACTCAATTTCTGTGAGTAAGTATCAAGCAGTGTGATAGCTGAATCATACAGTAAGAGTATGCTTAGTTTGGTAAGGAAAGTACTCATCTGTATTTGGCGTTGTCAGTGTTTTAGATTTTTGTTATTCTAAAAAGTGTGTAGCATTATGTCACTGTTGTTTCCATTTGCATTTCCCTGATAACAAACAATGTTTAACATATTTTCATATCATTGTCACTTGTGTGTCTTCTCTGTTGTCTGTTAAGGTTTCTGACCTATTTAAAAAATTAGTTTATTTGTTTTCTTATTGCTGACTTTTAAGACCTCTTTGTATAACTAGGATAATAGTCCTTTATAAAATGTACGTTTTGCAAATATTTTTTCCAGTGTGTGGCTTGTCTTATTCTTTTCATCATATCCCTCTCAGAACAGAAGTTTTTTTTTTTTTTTTTTAACTAAGTTCAACTTATCAATTATTTATTTTATTGATCATGCTTTATTTATATGTTGTATCTAAAATGTCATCAAGAAACCAAAGTTTACCTATATTTTCTCCTACCCCATCTTCCACAAGTTTTTTCAGTATTGTGTTTTGTTTACATTTTGGTATTGTGTTTTATACTAGGGCTTCCCTAGTGGCTCAGATTGGAGAAGGCAATGGCACCCAACTCCAGTACTCTTGCCTGGAAAATCCCATGGACGGAGGAGCCTGGTAGGCTGCAGTCCACGGGGTTGCTAAGGGTCAGACACGACTGAGCGACTTCACTTTCACTTTTCACTTTCATGCATTGGAGAAGGAAATGGCACCCCACTCCAGTGTTCTTGCCTGGAGAATCCCAGGGACGGGGGAGCCTGGTGGGCCGCCGTCTATGGGGTCACACAGAGTCGGACCCGACTGAAGTGACTTGGCAGCAGCAGCAACAGTGGCTCAGATGGTAAAGAATCAGCCTGTAAGGCAGGAGACTTGGATTCAGTTGGTGGGTTAGGAAGATCCCCTGGACAAGGGAATGGCTACTCACTCCAGTATTCTTGCTTGGAGAATCCCATGCAGGAGGAGCCTGGAGGGCTACAGTCCACAGGGTTGCAAAGAGTTGGACATTACTGAGCAACTAACACTTTCACTTACATTTTTAACATTTAATTTTTTAATTTAAATGCTTTAACTACATTAAAAAATAATTAAATTTTAATTAAAATATTTAAATTGTTTTTTATAATTGACTCACCATATTATATTACTTTCAAGTGTATGATATAGTGACTTGATATTTGTATACATTATGAAATGATCACCATAAGCTAGTTACTATATGTCACTATACAAAGTTATTATTAATATAATGTTATTGATATATATTCACTATGCTGTGCATTACATCCTATGACTGATTTATTTTTATAACTGAAGTGTGTACCTCCTAAGCCCCTTTACTTATTTCACCCATTCCCCTACTCCCTTCTCTCTGGCAACCACCAGTTTGTTCTCTATATTTATGAGTCTATTTCTGTCCCATTTTTTCATTTATTTCTTTGTTTTGTATACTCCACATGTAAGTGAAATCATATGGTACTTGTCTTTCTCTGTTTGACTTATTTTACTTAGCATTTAAGTGAATTCATGTTATTGCAAATGGCAAGGTTTCATTCTCTGCCCCTGCTTCAAGGCACTTTGCTGTCACATAGTGGAGCACTGTAGTGACAACTATAAAGATCTACAATGACAACAACATAAATGGCACCCCTAGAGTAGTGTACGCAGCCAACCGTAAGAAGTAGCCCTTGTCTAAATGAACACTGTATTAATTCAGAGAAAGGAAGAGTTAACACAGGCTAGACTGGTCAGGGACAGTCACAGGCAGAATGGCTTGAACTAGATTTTAAGTTTGATAAGAACTGGCGCTCTGGCGAGGGAAGTAAAGAAAGCATTCAGCTATCACCATGCGCGTGTAGCCAGGAGAGCCCTGGGGGTTGGCCGGGCTTTGAATATTAAGCCAGTTCTCAGAAGAGCTCCCCACAAATACTCCTACATTGGGTTATTTGGTTGAAGAGCCACATATAGGCCAACTTAGACATCCAGAGCAGAGCATGCATTTCTATGCCAAACGGGAGGTTTTGGAGGAACAGAGAATATCATGTTGCACTTGACGGCTTCCTGGAATTCACAATACCAAACATTTTGGAAGTTCAACCACCTCCCCACCCCTACCCCAGTCATAATCCAGTGACCTGAAGACCAGAGGTTTTGCATGGAAGAAATGACTCTGGAGGTCAATAAGTCTGACCACGAAACTTCTTTCAATATGGCAGGCCATATGAAATGCCCTGTTCATGGAACAAACCAGTATGTTTATTTCACTGACCAGGAACCCTAAAGGCAGGTGAAGTATTTCAGGTGAGTCTTACTCTTGTTACTCCAAGCCCTCTAGTAAAGTAAAGACTTTTTGAACTGAACATCTACACACTGAAGAGTGCTACTTAGTGTTCACATCTACTTAAGCATGTGAAAAACTAAACAAAATCAAAAGTATGATTTCAGGGAAGCAGCATGTCGATATAGCAGGAAAGCATTGGATTTGAAAAAGTCAGACTCTATTCTGAGCTGTTCTTCTGCAATGAAACATCTGGGTAACCCTGGTGAAGCTGCATGACCTCTCAAAAATAAGTTTTCTCATCAGGAAACTGGGAGACAATACTGTTTCCTCAGATCATTTTAGATCTGCAAATCACAGCCTTAGGAAGACAAATAGATGTCATCACATGGTAAAATCAGGGTTGAGAAGGATCCTGAGTCTATGAACGAGCTCAGCTGGAAAATAGACCATGGTACAGAAGCATCTGCCAGACAAGGGAGAGAGGGAGGGGCAGCACAAACTATTTGCATCATCACCATCATCACCACTGGAGGTGGACTTTCTCTGTATCAGGGTGCCAAGGAAACAGGGCAAGGGGGCAGAGTGAGTTCACTGAATGTTCTGGTTGATGTGGGTTCCAATATTCAAATGCTAGTCTCTCCTCCCACATTTGATGTATAAGGAACATAGCTGGTTGCACGTGATAGCCTCCCAGCCAGGTCAGTGGAGACCACCTTCCTTAGTGTCCAGAACCCATAGCTACCCAAATGCTGCTCTGCTCTGAGGTCCAAATATTCGCTCTTCACCAGCAGATGTTTCCTTCCTCTGGTTTTTCACTCTGCTTGGTCCTCATTAAAATGAACAGTCTTCTGGGATGAGTAACTCATTTATCCAACTCCTATCAAGCTCATGAAATGTTCCCCTTCTTTTCTCTAGCAAAATTTGCTTGAAGTACTGGCAAGGCATTTCATAGCCAGGCAAGAGAGCACTGTTGGGAGTGCTATGTGGTCAGAAAAGATAAATGCTGATGATTCACAATTTGGTTGACAATGCATCCAGCAAGCTGGTGCTAAGTGTTATGCTCAGCACAGATACATTAACACATGCTCAAACTAGGCAATGGGAAGTGACTTTTTCCCACTGGAACTCCTGCAGGACAGGCTTTATGTGTCTCACTTTGGTGAGATTCCTACTGGAATGCTTCTAACAACCTGACAGTGAATATTCTGGTCCTATTTTACTCCTGGCTCTTCTCCTTGAGCCCCCTTGAGATCTACACATCATTAGGAATCTGATGTTACAAGCATCTGTCAGCTAAAGGCAGGTCCTAGACCTTCCTGAGAATTGTTAATCTGATAAAACAGGGATTTGTGGTGGAGGAAAGCGTGGGTCTAGGCATACACAGTTGGTGGCAGGGGGAAGAAACCACACATTACAGGGAAAGAGGGTGGTAAGACTCCAAGAAGGAACTACTGTTTGTGAAGAACTTCCTTTGTTGGGTGATTACATGTGCTATTTTACCCCTGCAAACTCTGTACTTGGCAGGGATAGCTTCTTGAGAAAAGCAAAATTCAGAAAGGCTAAGTAATTGCTCATGGCCACTGAGATAGTGAGAACTCTGTCTAACTTTCCAGACCCTATTATTTCCTCTGCCTGCATAGAATGCAGATTACCTGGTAAGGCCTGGGGCATGACAAACAAATGATTTTCGCACAGAGAAGCAAGAATAGAGGCATAATATATGGATTGGCTGATTATAATTCTGGGTTTCTGGATGCATCTTAAGTTCAGACTTTAACAGTTATAGGTGCAGTTGCATACAGCTGCTAAATCCTCTGCCCAGACAATTCTTGACTTTTGATGCCAAAGAAGAACATGGGCATAAATAATTCAAAAGAGAATTTAGTTTCAGGCCTTTTCAAATTTTAATTGGGACTTTTACACATAGTATAACAGCGAGGCATGAAATGGCCCGCCACATGTTGCTGTGGAGAGCTGATGACAATGTTTTATGTGTATATTCGATTCAACGTGGTCGGTCCGCTGGTGTGTCTCCCCTCGTGGGTATTCCCACCGAACAGCAAGGAGCTGACCAAAATTATTTCATTAGACTACTGCTGGCCCTGATAGCAACATTACAATTGTCTTCCTTTCATTTTTAAGAAGCATTAAATCCTTAAGAACAGTGGCAAAACTGTAAAACTGTTGACAATCAGCAAATATCCAAACAAGCTTACCATCATCCATTCTGATTCATTATAATCACTGAAATTTTAGGTCACACAAGAGCCATCTGTGAAACAGCCTCCCCAGATGATTAAAACACTCCTGTACAATGTACATTTACAAATTGAAAATTAATGAGGAAACATGTTTAAAAATTGACTATAGCTACCCAAGGGTTTAAAAACACTTTAAAATGCATGAAGAAATCACTTGGCTATGCAGCCCTCCTTAAGTGACAAATAAGTGACATTACTTCTCAGAATTACTCCTGCTGAATTAACTTTCCAATGTATTGGTTATTATGGTTGCATACCAATATTATATCTTGAAAAATACTACAAATCATATCCCCCCCTACTCCTGTTTTCTGGGGTAATTCATTTTGCATCTTTCCAACTTAAGGTAAATGACCCAGAACAAAGCAAAGATATCCCTCATGGATGACGGGTGTAACAACAAGCACAACTGTATTCTGCCAGCGGGGATGTTCTATTCTCCGTTAAAAGTTTCTCTAGTATTCCTGCCCACAAACACAAAATAGATTCTGCAGCACTTTCTGGCCAACACAGGGTTCCCTGCAGGCTGCCTTCAGTCAGGGCATTCCATCTAGCAGCTTTGGGGATGGGAGTCTTTATCAGGGAGATAAAAAGAGGAAGGAAAAGACATAATTCTCATCCTCCAAGATTCAACAGAATAGCAGAAGTGGAGGCAGGGCTTTGAGTGGGTAATTGACCTTTTTTTTTTTTTTGGAATAATTGCTTTAGGATGTTGTGGTATTTTCTGCTGCACGACTAAGTGAATCAGCTATATGTATCATGTATCGCCTCCCTTTTGTTCCGTCCTCCCCCACCCCCAACTTTAGTCATCTATGTCAGCACAGAGCCCAGAGCCGAGCTCCCTGTGCTACACAGCAGCCTCCCACTAGTTATCTATTTCACACATGGCAGTGTATATATTCCTAATTTCCCAATTCGTCACACCCTGCCCTCCGCTAGCCCATGTTTACATTCTTTCTCTATATCTGTGTTTTATTTCCTGTAAATAAGTTCACCTGTACCATTTTTCTTGCCTCTACATATATGTGTTAAGATACAAAATTTGTTTTTCTCTTTCTGGCTTACTTCACTCTGTGTGACAGATTCTAATCCATGTCTCTACAAATGACCCATTTTGTTCCTTTTTATGGCTGAGTAATATTCCGTTATATGTATGTATCACATCTTCTTTATCCATTCATCTGTCTATGTACACCAGGTTGCTTCCAGGTCCTGACTATTGTAAATAGTGCTGCGATGAACATTGGGGTACATGTGTCATTTTGAATTACAGTTTCTCAGGGGGTATGCCCACTAGTGGCATTGCTGGGCCGTACAGTAGTTCTACTTTTAGGTTTTTAAGGAACCTTCATACTGTTCTGCATAGTGGCTTTGACCAGTGCCAAGTATATGCTTAAATGGGGCCAAGTTTAAGTTAAACAATATATAGTTTATTATATTTAATCTTCCCAATGGGCCTGTGAGATAAGCAATCCAGTATCACTGCTCATAGGTGAAAAAAGCAAGTCTTAGAAAGCTATCATATATATTTCCCAGGGTCACAGTTCAACTGTGGCTCTGAGTAGATGGCACTCAGGGGTGTGCACACACCATGAAAATAACACCACATGTAAATTAGTAGCAGATGCTTAGAGTTATAGATACAAAAGCCAAGGAATGCTCGGCTGGTTAGATGAGGATATAACCTTGCAGAAGTCACAACAGATGCATATGACAGGCAGAATCCACTGGGATTGCTATGGACTGAATTGTGCCTCTCACCCAAGTTAAAGTCCTAATCCCCAATATGACTATATGTGAAGATAGGGCCTACAAGGTGGTGGTGGTGGTTTAGTTGCTAAGCCCATCAGACTCTTCTGTCTATGGGATTTCCCAGGCAAGAATACTGGAGTGGGTTGCCATTTTCTCCTTCAGGGGATCTCCTAATCCAGGGAGCGAACTCAGGTCTCCTGCATCACAGGCAGGTTTTTTACCAACTGAGCCACCAGGGAAGCCCCTATAAGGAAGTAATAGAGGCTAAATGATGTCATAAGCCTGGGGCCTCAATCCAATAGGCCTGGTGTCTTCATAAGAAGAGGAAGACACCAGAGCTCACTCTCTGTGTGCATATGCATTAAAGAAAAGGCTAGATGGGGACAGAGTGAGAAGGTGGCCATCTGCAAGCCGGGAAGAAAGCTCTCACCAGAATGGAAATTTCTGATACCTTTGTCGAGGGAGTGTATAATTTCCTCTGTTCTTTCTCATCACAGCAAAAATTTGAAATGGCAGACCAATGTTACAGCTCAGTTACAGCTCAATTTTATTCAGCAAGCAAAGGAAAGTACACCCTCGAGGCATGAGGGTGGGCCAACCCCAAAGGAAAGGCCTCAATCCATCTTGGCTTCTTCTTTTTATACATTTGTCTCCTCCTCCACTAAGCCTACTCTATGTAAAGCGGGCTAGCCAGGAGGGCTGTTTGTTTCACCTGAGATTCTCACTCCAGTCCCTCGAATTTTCCTTTGTCATTTTTTTGCGGGCTTTTTCCTCTCTTTATCTTTTAGCCACCTCCATTTTAGACTCCTTTTTCCTATTCTAACCACCTAACATCTTCATTCTAGACTTCTGGCCTCCAGGACTGGGAGAAAATAAATTTATGTTGCTCAAGTCACCCAGTCTTTGGTGGTGTATTATGGCAGCCTGAACAGACTGAGCAAAGATACCAAGATTCAAAACCAGGAAATCCAGTCATGTGTGACTAGAAGCCAATGCCAGGGTAGGGGGTGGCAAATGGCCTCCACACACAAGCACAGAGCACTGAAGTAGGAGTCTCTCCACCTCCTCCTTTGTCTCAATAGGTCATTTCCCTAGACTAGAACTTCTGTTGCCTTACATCATGGTCTAGGGCTGCTTCCCCTTTCCCTCCACCATGAGCATTTCTGCAGAAGGGATTGTGCTTCATTCCCCCTTCCCTCCCTCACACTGTCCCTGACACACAGTAGCTGTTCCTGATATCTCTCTAGTGGACTGAGGGTTGGGATAACTGAGAAAACAGGGCAGGGCTATGCCTGCAGGAGGACTCAATGTAAGAACATCTGTGAGTACCTGGGATCTGTAGGAGTGAAACATCAGCCACACTACCCCAAGAGTAACACAGTCAAGACAGTTCAGAAAAGGTAAGGCTAGAAGCAGCATATGGGACAAGGGAGGGATAGGAGGGGCTCTCAGACATGTAGCCTTTCAGAGGCTTTGCCAGAATTAGTTAGGACCCACTCAGAAAGTAAAGAAGACAATGGCCCTAGGAAGAGGAAGATGTGAGAAAGGAAACATCAGCTTTAAATCCTAAATGGATGCCTTCATCAGTTCAACCAGTATTCACTGACTGCTAACATCCTACAAGGCAGGAGGCATTGTCAGAGATTATGTAGCTAAAAACTGAACAAAACCATCCACACTGCACCTGCCTTGATGAGTTGATCAGTGGAGACAGAAATGGATCAAATAACCACAAAAATGACTCTACAATGAATGACTATGCACAATAACATGCAGAAAGGTTGCAAGGCCCTGTAAGAACCTATAACAGCAAGACTTCCCTAGTTTAGGGAGCTCAGCCATCCCTGGAACCTTAGGCTGGGACTCCCTCTCTCATTAACAAGGTGAAGAAGAGATGAACAAAACACCACTCTACACCCACAGCCCAGAGCCCTAGTAAAGCTGCACTTGAAACTCTGTAGTAACAAAGCAGATTCCATTCTCAAGTGCATGCCTCGTCCACCCAACTGTCTCTTCAACACACCACTGGTCACAGGAGGAATCAGAGAAGACATGGACATCTGCCATGATCTCCCCCTGCTGCAGATGACAGAATGCAAAGAAAGTAAATTTCTCATTGATAAGGCATTTCTGTACATGCAGCATGCCCTGTGGATAACTTCAGTGATGCCTCTTTTTGCTCGCAGGAGGAGAATTGGGGTTAAGCTACAGGTAGGCACTTTGTTGGGCTTCCTGGGTAGCTCAGCTGGTAAAGAATCTGCCTGCAATGCAGGAGACCATAGTTTGATTCCTGGGTCGGGAAGTTCCCTTGGAGAAGGGGTAGGCTACCCAAAGCAGTATTCTTGGGCTTTCCTGGTGGCTCAGACAGTAAAGAATCCACCTGCAATGTGGGAGATCTGCATTCGATCCCTGGCTTGGGAAGATCCCCTTGACGGAGGGCATGGCAACCCACTCCAGTATTCTTGCCTGGAGAATCCCCACGGACAAAGGAGCCCGGTGGGCTACTTTCCATAGGGTTGCAAACAGTCGGACATGACTGAGTGACTAAGCACAGCACACACAGGCACTTTGCTAAGTAGACATATTCCTTTTGGGTCTCTTAATGAAAATTTCAGAAAAAGATTAAAAAAAAAAAAAAAATCAGTTCAAGTGAAAAATTGCCATGGGGTGATATTTATTTGTAATTTCATGAGTTACTGTGAGATGGTATAGTGAATTAAAATCATAATGTATACTGTCAACTGTTTCCATGTTATCAATTCAGCATTTACAAAAGTTATTTGGACTATGTGGGGCTGTCATCTGACAATCACAAAACACTTTAGAAAGCGCACTATGAATGTACTCTAAAAATGAAATGCATCAAAATGGACATTTTCAAAACATTTTTGTTGTGGCAGTTAATACGTGAAGAGGAAGGGATTATCAGAGCTATTTAAAATCCTCTAGGATACTCACCAAATATATCTCAAAAATTATCTTCACTATTTTATTTCCTATCAAATGCTACTCTCTTTTTCAATTGGACTTACTGCAGCAAGAAGGCCCATAAATAAACATATCAGGAAAACAAATTGCAATGAGGCTTGGGAAAACTAAGGGAAATGAGACTGTACATGTTTTTATCACAGGTATTCATTAGATTTGTTCTATAAAGGCTCAAGGAGTCAGTTCTGGGCTGACAAATGGAAGTCAGAGAGAAAATAATATTTACTAAAAATAATGAAGAAATGTCTCAAGTGAAATTTGTCCAAAGATGGAAGTGGGAGGGGAGCCCTTAGAAGGTTGCAAATTTCCGCCACTGGTGGTGGGAATGTTGGAATTTGATTAATCAACTGGCACAAGAGATTCAGAAGAAGAACTAAAAAGCCTCTTGATGAAAGTGAAAGAGGAGAGTGAAAATGTTGACTTAAAACTCAACATTCAGAAAACTAAGATCATGGCATCTGGTCCCATCACTTCATGGGAAATAGATAGGGAAACAATGGAACAGTGGCAGACTTTGTTTTAGGGGGCTCCAAAATCACTGCAGATGGTGACTGCAGCCATGAAATTAAAAGACGCTTTCTCCATGGAAGAAAAGCTATGACCACCCTGAGCAGCATATTAAAAAGCAGAGACATTACTTTGCCAACAAAGGTCTGTCTAGTCAAAGCTATAGTTTTTCCAGTAGTCATGTACGGATATAACAGTTGGAGTACAAAGAAAGCTGAGCACTGAAGAACTGATGCCTTTGAACTGTGGTGTACTCTTGAGAGTCCCTTAGACTGCAGAGAGATCCAACCAGTCCATCCTAAAGGAGATAAGTCCTGAATATTCATTGGAAGGACTGATGCTGAAGCTGAAACTCCAGTACTTTGGCCACCTGATGCAAAGAGCTGACTCACTGGAAAAGACCCTGATGCTGGGAAAGATTGAAGGCAGGAGGAGAAGGGGACAACACAGGATGAGATGGTTGGATGGCATCACCGACTCAGTGGATATGAGCTTGAGTAAGCTCCAGGAGTTGGTGATGGACAGGGAAGCCTGGAGTGCTGTAGTCCATGGGGTTGCAAAGAGTCGGATGCGACTGGGTGACTGAACTGAACTGAACAAGAGATTCAAGCTTCAGATAATGAGCTTATCTAAAAATGACCTCAATTGCCCCTTTCAGCACCACACACCCAAGAATACCTTTCCCTGGGCACTATTCTAAATGTTTCTGATACCCAATGCCTAAGTGACAGAAAAACAAACTGTGCAAGATGTGCTCTGTGATATTGACTAGAATGATTTTAGGATTTGTGATGAAAAGTGAATCTAGTCAACTAGAAGTACTAGAAGCAACTTCATGACGACACTGAGATTTGAAGGACAGGCAAAATTGTGCCTGAAAAGAACATGTTAAGGTGAGACAGGCAAGATTATCAAATCAAGGGCCTTGAAACTACTGGTGAAGAATGCAGACTTCAGAAAACCAATAGGTGAATTATTCAACTAGGGATGAAAACAGTATTTGCTGAAAGGTTGGCTTGTTAGATTCAAGATGGATTAGACACTGTGTCTGAAAACTTCAGTGGGCATCAGTAAAAGCTGTTCAAAAATGTAGATTCAAGGTCACAAGCCGTAAGACTGTGATTCTTTACACCTGGGGTTGGACCCCGGAAGATGAATGTTTATCTTCCTTCTCCCACACCTTGATTTGATAACATTTGTCCCCACAGTTTGATTAAGCAAGCTTTTCTTTCTTTCTTTTTTTTTTTTTTTATTGGAGTATAGTTGATTTACAATGTTGTGTTAGTCTCAGGTATACAGCAAAGTGAGTCAGTTGTAAATATATATATGTCCACTCTTTGTTCAGATTTCCATATAGGCCATTACAGAGTACTGAGCAGTATCTCTGTGCTCAGTAGGTCCTTATTAGTTATCTATTTTGTATATTGTCATGTGTACATGTCAGTCCCAATCTAGCAATTTATGCCTCTCCCTTTACCCCCTGGTAACAATAGTTTGTTTTCTAAATGTGTGACTCTACTTCTGGTTTTTAAATAAGTTCCTTTGTACCCTCCCCCCTTTTTTTAGATTCCACATATACACTATATCATATGATATTTTTATTTCTGTGTCTGACTTACTTCACTCAGTATGACAGTCTCTAAGTCCATCCATGTTGCTGCAAATGGCATCATTTGGTTCTTTTTATGGCTGAGTAATATTCCATTGTATATATGTGCCACTTCTTCTTTATTTATTCCTCTGTTGACGGACATTTAGGTTGCTTCTCTGTCCTGCCTACTGTAAATAGTGCTGTGATGAACAACGTGGTGCATGTATCTTTTTGAATTAATTTTTCTCTGGATATATGCCCATGAGTGGGGTTGCTGGATCATATGGTAGCTCTATTTTAGTTTTTGAAGGAACTTCCATACAGTTCTCCATAGTGGCTTTATGAACTTACATTCCCACCAGCAGTATAGAAGGGTTCCCTTTTCTCTAGACCCTCTCCATCATTTATTGTTTGCAGATTTTTTGATGATGGTCATTTTGACCAGTACGACATGATACATTATTGTAGTTTTGATTTGTATTTCTCTAATAATTAGTGATTTGAATGTCTTATCATATGTCTCTTGGCCATCTGTATGTCTTCTCTGGAGAAATGTTTATTTCGATCTTCTACCCATTATTGATTGGATACCTTTTTTTTTTTTAATACTAAGCTGCATGAGCTTATGTATATTTTGGAAATTAATCCCTTGTTGGTTGCTTCATTTGCAAATATTTTCTCCCATTCTGACGGCTGTCTTTTCATCTTGTTAATGGTTTCCTTGGCTATGCAAAAGCTTTTAAGTTTAATTAGATCCCATTCATTTATTTTTATTTTCATTACTCTAGGATGTGGATTGGAAAAGATCTTGCTGCAATTTATGTTAAACAGTGTTCTGTGTTTTCCTCTAAGAGTTTTACGGTAGCCAGCTTAACATTTATGTATTTATTCCACTTTGAGTTTATTTTTGTGTATGGTGCTAGGGAGTGTTTTAATTTTATTCTTTTACATGTGTCTGTCCAGTTTTCCCAGCACCACTTCTTGAAGAGGTTGTTTCTTTCTCCATTGTGTATTCTTGCCTCCTTTGTCATAGGTTAGGTAATCATAGATGTGTGGGTTTATCTCTGGGCATTCTATCCTGCTCCACTGATTGATATTTGTTTTTTATGCTAGTACCATACTGTCTTGATCAATGTAGCTTTGTAGTATCATCTGAAGTCAGGGAGCCTGACTTCTCCAGCTCTTGTTTTTCTTTCTCAATATTAAGCAAGTTTTTTGAAAAAGAGGGTGAAAAAGGCAACTTAGGCTTGGCAACGGATATTGTAATGAAGGCATCCATAAATAAAGTCTGGAGGATTGTGCTCAAAGTTATTTAAATTGATCTGAAATTGGTACTTCAGTTATCACACACAACAATGGAAATTTTCCTGCCCTCTGAGATCCCATAAAATATATATTCAATCTCTCATCCACATGTCAATCTTTTAAATATCCAAAGGCATTTTACACAGTTCTCCCAAGTAAACTTCTCTCCAGGATGAATGGTTTGAGTTGCTTCAAGTATTTCTCCCAATAGATGACTTCTAACCACCTCTGACCTTCACTCACCCTCTTTCTGAAAACCTTTGTTCATCAATCTCTTCCTTCAATAGGTACACTCACATATGAAGACAACAGTCTACTTTACTGTAACCAGGCAGACATAGGACTTTCTCTTCTCTTGTTCTGCACATCATGTTCTTACTAATGCAACACAAGATCTCCTTAGTTTTTTTGTGAAGTCCAAATCAAGCAGTTAACTGGTAGAAAAAGAAAACTATCTTAATTATCAGAATTTGTTTTTAGTGAATCTATGGTCTCTGACAACCATAATCATCTAAATTATGCCTTTAAGGAATATATGCATATATTTCTATCTTTAGGGTTAGGATTTTAAATCAAGGTTTATAAAATATAGATGTGTGCCTTCTAAATTCAATGAAGATTTAATTATAAAAATAGGTTCTCTGGCTCTTACTGCCTGTCCTTTAAAAACCTCTACATTAATCTTGTCCCCTCCAAGAGAATTGCTGGATGGGACAGCAGCCATAGTGACAACAGGACCCAGAGAAGAAGATGCAGTCTCCTCAGTGAGAGACCTTGACAACAGTAAACCAGTAAAGAGTGGCTGCTGTTGTTCCCTAGGTTATTGATTAAGCAATCTGTAACCATGACAATGATCTTGGATTCCTAGAAAGGTTAGTGAAGTGGGATGGACAGTCTTCAGTCTTCCCTGGTTTAAAAAAAAAAAAAATGTTGAAATGAAACAGAGTTCTTAACAGTTCTTTTCTCGTGTCACTGAACAGGAATCATCAGTGCCAGTTTCTTACCTTAAACATTTCATCTCTGTAAAGGGAATCCACCTGGAACCCTAAACCACTCACTCAAGACAAACAATATGTGAAAGCTTCAGGATCCAGGGGAGGAGGAGACCAGGGTGATGGGTACATGGCTGGCTTTCTTCTATTGAATTTAGAACATTGTTTTTACTACTCACAACAATTCAGAACATTGTTTTTACTATTCACAACAGGAGGGCACCATCTCTTTTACTCACTGCTGATGAGGAAAACAAGTTCTTTCTTCCAACAAGTATTGCTATGCAACTATTTCTGTGCACCTGTGCAGACCTGTGACCACTGAACTCTCTGGCTCTAAGAAACAATCGCCTAGCTGTCTCCAGTAATTAGAAGTCTGAGGGAGATAGGTTAGAGGGACTCCACTAAAGGGGAGCCCAGGCAGCAGGAGAATCAGTCCAAATGCAGCGTAGACCATAATTTACACACACATACACACACACCTATTACTAATGAGGATTTATGGTGGTTGCTGGAGACACAAAAACAAATCACACTTCTGAGGATCAGGAACCTCTTGGTTGTTTTTTGTTTTGGTTTTGTTTTTTTAAGAATGAAATTAACAAACATTGGGGTATTTTCAATACATTATAAAGTAATATACATGAGTACATGAGTATAAAAATCCTACTCAAAATAGCAATTGCAGTGGTCAGAGGATCTTGTTTTGCAGAAATTTTCTGTAAACTTATTAGGATACCCTTCTCTGTGTCTGTCTTTGCTTCTTGAAACCAGCTGATTGCTTCTTCCCCTCAAGTACAATACTTCATGCATGTCTTCAACTCAGGATCTCAAGGTATTCTGTTCTTCATTTATCTAATGCCCCAGATACCTGCTACCCTTAACTCTTTCTCTGCTCTTACCCTGACTTCTCATAGCTGACACAGGCTAAGGAGGTTCTTATTGCTTCTTTGACATCTCCTAATGTGCCTCGCATATCCCACCTCTCTATCCCACCTTGCTCTACAGGATACTGGCCCACCCAATAGCCCAGGGCTCCAGTCCCTGCCTGGTTCACCCCTGACTGTTGATGGGGAGCAGAACACTGATTCTTGTCCAAACCCCTGTAGCTATCACCAGATCCTCCAATTATTTTTGCAACCTCCCTCTGTCCCGCACATCTAAGCATTTTTGATAGACAAACCACAAACCATTATACCAGCTAGTTTTCCAAAATTGAATCTGGTCCTGCAGACCTTGGAAAAATAATCATTTCTTTTCATAATAACCTGTGACTAAATGTGATGTGTGGGTGGACAATGGCCCTTAAACCTTCAAAAAAAGCTAGAAAACAAGTCTAATAGTAACAAATCCTATTGATAAATTGAAGCCCTAAGCTACAGAAGTGCTTATTCACTGACCAAGAGCCCTGCAATTTATTTCACTTTATTAGGTGCTGAATCCTTAAAAAAAAAAAAAAAAAAACTGCTGGAATTCCAAAGGCTTTGAATCTAATTATTACAAGTATGTTTAATTAAACCTTTGAAGCTACTCAGAGTGTAATCCTGAAGTCTAGATGAGACTAGGCCTCTCTGCCACTCATATATAAATTTCTGAGCTCTGTGAAGACACAAAATAGAGCCAACATTTTAAGACAAAGCCATATTTTCAGTTTTAAACATTTCTGCAGATAATTCTTCCCCTGACCATTATGATACCCTATTCATCTTCTCCTGGGAATCCAATGTAAAGTTGAGAAAGAAAACCTCAAGAACACAGTTGCTAATAAAAGATAGATCTCAGCGTTGGAAAAGACCTTAAAAGATCAATGTGTCATCTGATGTTTGATTACCTCTACTGTATTCATGTCAAGGAATCATATGTCCTACGCTTGGATATTTTCAGCCTCACAGTGCTGGCAATTCTATCTTTGCGTATCCCTGACAATAACAAAGCGGATTCTTATATAAACTTGTTTTATAACAACTTCGAGCTTGTACTCACACACAAATAGACACTGCATAGGATTAGGTTCAAGTACTGAACACGCGACTCCATTCAATTTCATGAGCACCCTGTGAGCCACGTGCTCTGCATTTCGCAAGAGACACCATGCTCTGGATCTCAGAATAAATTCACAACAGCTCTCTTTCAGGTTATTACCAAAGGCACCCACCAAAGGCAGTGCTTCCCAGGCTTTTTCAGTCCCAGACACCCCTGTGATCCCTGTACAGTATTCCTTTGATGGTGACAGTGCTGGTGGGATGCAGGGAGAATGTTTGTTCTTTATTGATAAACTGGATTCCTCTCTCCTGGTCCATATTGTGAGGTCCTGAATTTACAGGGTTCTACCTGTAAAATCTGATTTTACCTCCTCCACCACGAAAACTGGGGCTTCCCCAATGGCTCAGTGGTAAAGAATCTGCTGGCAGTGTAGGAGACATAGAAGATCCGGGTTCAATTCCTGGATCAGGAAGATCCCTTGGAGGAAGAGATGGCAACCCACTCCAGTATTCATGCCTGGAAAATTTCATGGACAGAGGAGTCTGGAGGGCTACAGTCCATGGGGGTTGCAAAAAGTTGGACATGACTTAGCAACTAAACAACAACATAATTGACATAATATTCAATTAGTTTTAGGTGTAAAACATCATGACTTGATATTTGCATAAATAATACAAAATAATATACTGGGCAAAATAATAACTGCAATAAGTCCAGTTAACATCCATTTCCATGTAATTACATTTTTTTTTCTTAGGATGAGAATGTTCAGTATCCACTCTCCTCAGATCAGATCAGTTGCTCAGTCGTGTCCGACTCTTTGCTAGGACCTTTTCTTAAAATCATACAAAACAAAAACTGTATTGTACTTAATCCAAGTACAGTAGCTTACATTAAAAGATATTGCCATGGTCTGAATATCTGTGTCTCTCCAGCATTCATATGTTGATATCCTAAACCACAAAGGTGGAAGTATTAGAAGGCAGGGCCGTTGGGGAAGCATTTAAGTCATGAGGGTAGAAGTCTTATGGATCTAACAAAAGAGACCCCACAGAACTTCCTAGCCCCTTCCGCCATGTGAGGATAAAGCAAGAAGATTCTGGATATGAGCCAGAAAAATGGCCCTTACCCAACCACAGTGGGGTCATGGTCATGGACTTCCAAGTTACAAGAATGGTAAGCAGTAAGTTCATATTGGTTATAAGATACCTAGTTTAAGATAATTTTGTTATAACAGACAAAATAGACTAAGAAAGATACAGTACAGACTTGTTGAATTAATATTTCTGTTTTCATTAATTGAACAAACATATGCTGCTCCCTTACTCTGTCCTTGTGCAAATAACCAATAAGAAGCAAAACATGCATATGTTAAAAAGTAGTCTGACCATCACCCAGAGGGAAGTTACCAACACGATTCAGAGCTTGGGCTTTTGGCATGAAGCTTAAATTTCTTATCCACAAGCAATGGCAACTTACACTATCTTCATTGTAGGATTAATATAGGAATTAAATAAGGTGATTTCAATAAAGCACAGTATATAGCAAGCTCTCAGTAAATGACAAGCATTATCATCATGATACACATCAACTTTAGCTTTAACAGGAATTATACTTCTCCTCTTAAAAAGTGGTATTAAGAGGACGACATCCTAAAGAGTGAGCTTTTCTGAACTCGGTGGTACATCCTAAGTTTTCAAAGTCTTTATGCTGCTGTAATAGCAGAGCTACAGCCATTAAACAAAGAATTTCCACAAATAAGAAGGGGAGCTCAATACTCCAAAGAATTGGGTGATTAGTAGGGTCTGGAGTGATTAATGCTTTCTTCAGCCCACTCATAATCTTTCATTCCTAAAACTCTCTTAATTATTTTCAGTTGTACAAAAATGGCTATGGAGAAAGAAAGGAAGAGAATGTACCTCATGTTTCTATGCCAGGACTGAAAATATGGAGACTTTGCAGCTTTCCTCATAGCTCAGTTGGTAAAGAATCCATCTGCAATGCAGGAGACCCTGGTTTAATTCCTGGGTCAAGAAGAACCCCTGGAGAAGGAAAAGGCTACCTACTCCAGTATTCTTGGGCTTCTTTTGTGGCTCAGCTGGTAAAGAGTCCACCTGCAATGCAGGAGACCTGGGTTCAATCCCTCGGTTGGGAAGATCCCTGAAGAAGGGAAAGGCTACCCACTCCAGTATTCTGGCCTGGAGAATTCCATGGACTGTACAGTCCCTGGGGTCACAAAGGTCAGATGTGGACACAACCTTGGAGCTTGTTACAAATGTAGATGTCAGGCCTCAGCCCAAACCTACTGAAAAAATTATCAATCTAATAACATGCCCAGGTGACTCACATGCATGTTAACATGTGCGAAGTGTTATGTTGAAGCACCTCCATTCTCTGAAGTTGCCAATCCTGGTCACTCCAGAGAGAGAAACCCACATGGGCTGGGGAACCTGCCTATACCAGGGAGGCTACTTCCAATCAGAAGGAACAATGGATAATCTCAAACCTGCCTCCATAGGGACATCCACTGGGGACTTATGAAAATCTTCCCAGGTGGTTATGGTCTATGATGCTGCTACACTTCCTGACTAGATTAGTACTTCCTTGAATCCAGCCTGAAATTGGATTTCTTATTGGAAGCAATCATTATTGTTGTTGTTCAGTCACAAAGTTGTGTCTGACTCTTTGCAACCCCAAGGACTGCAGCAGACCTGGCTTCCCTGTCCTTCACTATCTCCCTGAGTTTGCTCAAACTCATGTCCATTCAGTTGGGTGAAGCCATCCAATCATCTCATCTTCTGTCGTCCCCCTTTCCTCCTGCCCTCAATCTTTCCCACCATCAGACTCTTTTCCAATGAATCAGTTCTTTGAATCAGGTGGCCAAAGTATTGGAGCTTCAGCTTCAACATCAGTCTTTTCCATGATTATTCAGGGTTGATTTCCTTTAGGAAATAGTCATTTATTATATATGCCTCCTGCCATTTCTACCTGTACAGGCTACTCAGTTTGATGTATGTAGCTCACTCATGTTCTGTGCCCCATGAGAAATACAAAGTATCTGCATCGTATCAGTTCAGATTTCAGTTTTACCATTTCCACACTCACTTCAGGACACATGGAGTAAACCCGTCGCAGAACTGTCTACAACCTGAAGGGAGTCTGCAGGACTGTGGTTGCTGAATCACAGTGAAAAATGTTTTCCCCAATGTTCAGAGTGCCATTCACAATTGGCCTAACAGTTGTTGGTATCAGCCAAATGAAGGTTGACGTAGCAAAGTAAGTGATGTCTGGCCTGCCTTATAATAGGATTAGGGCACAGGCCGGTGAGTCTGACTGCTTCGTAATAGCTGCTTGGCTAGTAATCCTCAAAGCTTCACCTGAAAGTACATTTAAGTCACGGCATTTATTCTGCAAAGTCTCTGATAGAAACGCTGGTAATCCTGGCCTCCCAGTAAGTAGTGTGTTTATGTCACACAACCAAATCAGTTTCTTGAGACTGTCTGGAAAATGTCACCATAAGGTTTTTTATTTTTATAAACATTTTGCAATTTATCCAGTACTTTCACTTGGCTTCTTCCATGAGGTTTGCAGGGCAATGTCAGCCCAAGCCACAAATACTAAGCCTTTATCTACAGATGAAGAAACTTAATAACCTAAGTTGGCTGAAATCTAGGTTACTGACATGCATGAGAAGGTCAGACGACTTGTCCAGGGTCTTGACACTACTCAGAGGTAAAGACAGTACCAAAGCTCAGTAACTGCGTTCCTAATTCAGATTCCGTTCTCCCACACTGGGCCACTGCCTCCCTCCCAACATATGATTTCACATATCACAATGGAATGTCTAGAATCAAGTGTGCAACCTAATGTCTGGATCAAGTTAATTGGGTTTTTAATGACCCGGACGTTACCATCTCATTAGCCTGTTTATTACTCCTGAGCATTTCACTTCCTAAAACTGTTCAGATCAGCACAAATAGAAACATGTGTGTCTGTGTGCTTTTGGATTATTTAGAACAAACCTGCGTGTGTTAGTTGCTCAGTCAGGTCCAACTTTTTGTGACCCAGTGGACTGCTGTCCACCAGGCTCTTCTGTCCATGGGACTTCCCAGGCAAAAACACTGGAGTGGGCATCCATTTCCTTCTCCAGGGCATTTTCCTGACCCAGGGACTGAAGCCAGGTCTCCTGAATGCAGGTGGATTCTTTACCATCTGAGTTACCAGGAAGCCCAAACCTAGGTCTCCCCCATAGAGAGCAGGAACTCTGTCCTTCTAAATATGTGGGTCCTACTTTTGGAAAACCAGGAAACACTTATCTTTCTTTAAATTCATTCATTCATTTGTTGGAAAGATGCTTTTGAGTGTTCACTAATGCCAGAGTCTGTGTGACATCTGGGTCACATTCACTTAGCAAGTAAACATTGCTTTTTAAATTTTCTTTTGCCTGTACCATGCAGCTTGTAGGATTTCAGTTCCCTGAGAAATTGAACCCATGCCATGGCAGTGGAAGTGCTGAATCCTAACCAGTAGACCACCAGGGCACTCCGGAATATTGTTTTTTCAGATAGATAGCAGTATGACACTATTGGTTTATATCACATGCAACAAACTAAAAGCTCTGGGAAGGATTTAAAACCATTGATTTCAAGTCAGATATTCATAAACCTCTGCATATAAAGGTGATTTGAAAATATCTACATAAAGAGCTACTTTTTCCTCTTAAGTTTAACTGTAGGTCTACATGGCCCATCAAAAGCTTTTGAACTCGGCGCTCATTCCATTACCTCTCTCTGCCAGTTCTTCGCCTCATGTAGATTTAATCAACCTCACCCCTTCTCTACCTCATCTTTTTTTTTCCTTTCTCTTTAATCTAAGTTATCAATAAAAATATTGAGCAAAACTGACACAAGGAGGAAGCCCTATGCCTCTTCATGAGCAACTCCTCTCCACATATATCCAAGGTAATCCATCGGTAGAAGTGAAACCTGAGAGCTTCATAAAGGTGCTTTCTGGTTTTGTGATTTTATTTCTCCCATTTCCCCATGTCTACCTCTCAATATTTCCTGCCGTTCCCTTCTGGCTTGCTCCTAAACCCCATTACAGACCATAGATTAAGGGCAAAGACAGAGGGCTTCATCTTGCCTGTGGTAACACGGGTCTACCTGAGGAGGTATTTACAGACATGATTTAAAGAGAGCCCAGGAGATTGGGTTGGTGCAGGAGAAGGGAACAAGTGGAAAGCTGCAAATAAACCCTCTTCTACAAATGCTCTCTTGTCTTACTGAGATACATTACTTCTCTGTGGGAAAGCCACTGAGCTAGCATTTACTATTTTGAGATTATGATCCACTTTCCACCCAACTGCTAGCATCCCTATATACCTTGCAAAGTAATATCTTCTTGTAAGATCTTGACAGGAATATTAAAAATTCATAAACATATTGCCTTTTACCCACAATAAAAAAACACAGTGAAGATTTTGGTAAAGAAACCTAGTCTAACATAGGAAGTGAGAAGGAGCAGGTCCCTTGCTCTAACAATATGACATTGAATTATACACGCAAGGAAATAGAACATTCTGGCAGGGCTCGTGACTCCGACAGAGCTCCCAAGAATGACTTTTCAGGAGCATCCTTAATGAAAATGAGAAAATTCAAGTACTTTTTGTTTCTTTTGTGCTTCTCTGACTTTGCTTGTTCCTCCAGACAAACTGTTCAGAGGAACTTGGAATTCCAACCCCTAGCTTCTGTCTAGTCCTGCTCCCTACAGTTAACTACAGAAACACCACTGATTCTCTCTCTCTTCTGTACACAGCTGTGACCCAGAGCCCCAAAGACCTATCACCCATGGGATTCTCCAGAGACTACTGGAGTGGGCTGGAAATCTACCCCAGGGGATCTTCCCGACCCAGGAATTGAACCCAGGGGTCCTGCATTGCAGGCAGATTCTTTACCATCTGAACCACCAGGGAAGCCCTGATTTGGTTTCATACTTACACTAAATCTTCACAACAACTATCTATTGAAAGCTTCAAGAGAAACACACCTAAATCCTAGTTCTAGATCCCCAAAACACCAAAACAGCAATATAATCACAAAGAAAACCTCATGTATTTTGTTTATTCTATCTCTCTGAAATCCTTTGGTTGTTCCAGAAGGAATAAGAATATAGAAGCAAGTAGTGCCAGAGAAATCGGTATGCAGTCAAGAAGCAACAGTTAGAACTGGACAGGGAACAACAGACTGTTTCAAAATTGAGAAAGGAGTACAACAAGGCTGCATATTATCACCTGCTTATTTAACTTACATGCAGAATACATCATGTGAAATGCCAGGCTGGATGAAGCACAAGCTAGAATCAAGATTACTGGGTAAAATATCAATAATTTCAGATATGCAGATGACACCACCCTTATGGTAAAAAGTGAAGAGGAACTAAAGAGCCTCTTGATGAAAGTGAAAGAAGAGAGTGAAAAAGCTGCCTTAAAACTCAACATTCAAAAAACAAAGATCATGGCATCCAGTCCCATCACTTCATGGCAAATAGATGGGGAAACAGTGGAAACAGTGACAGACTTCATTTTCTTGGGCTCCAAAATCACTGCAGATGGTGACTGCAGCCATTAAATTAAAAGAGGCTTGCTCCTTGGAAGAAAAGCTATGAAAAACCTGGACAGCATATTAAAAAGCAGAGACATTACTTTGTTGACAAAGGTCCATATAGCCAAAGTTATGGTTTTTCCAGTGGTCATGTATGGATGTGAGAGTTGGACTATAAAGAAAACTGAACACCGAAGAATTGATGTTTTTGAACTGTGGTTTTGGAGAAGACTCTTGAGAGTCTGTTGGAATGCAAGGAGATCAAACCAGTCAATCTTAAAGGAAATCAGTCCTGAATATTCACTGGAAGGACTGCTGCTGAAGCTGAAGCTCCAATACTTTTGGCCACCTAAAAGTATGTCTCATTAGAAGAATGAACTGTCTCATTAGAAAAGACCCTGATGCTGGGAAAGATTGAAGGCAGGAGGAGAAGGGGACGACAGAGGATGAGATGGTTGGATGGCATCACTGACTTGATGGACATGAATTTGAGCAAGCTCCGGGAGCTGGTGATGGACAAGGAAGCCTGGCATGCTGCAGTCCATGGGGTTGCAAAGAGTCAGACCCAACTAAGTGACTGAACTGAACTGGATGCCAGACAGAGAAAAAAAGAGACAATGCATTTTTCTGGCCATCAGATTGATGGTATTTGACTGGTTAGTGTTTTTTTTTTTTTTTTTTCCTTAACCATTGTCAGTAAGGCTGGTTGACTTAAAATCTAGCAAGGACCTAACAGATTTTTAAATAGGAACTTACCATGTATTTCCTTTGCTAGTAAAAATGCTTCTATGTAGGTTACCTGGTTATGTTGATGGTTCTCAAAGGTGAGTGTGTGCATGTGCAAATGTGTGTGCATGTGTGTGTGTGTGTCTGTCTGTCTTAGGGGAGTAATAATCTGGATGAAGAACAGAGGAAAGACCTGAGTGGCAGTAAAGATATAAAGGGGAGTAGGAAAGAGATTTATGGAAGGGAATAAAATCTCTCTGGTTCAGATCAATTTTAAAAACAACTTATGTCATGCCTTTTTCAAAGGTGAAATTCACTGGAGTTTGATATTTTATAGGAAATGAACAAAGTGAGAAAGAAAAAGGGAGGGAGAGAGGAGAGAGAATTTTCTTATCACAAGTTTCTGAAGGGAGCCATCCCCAGCGTTTATAGATTGCTACTTACTACTGGAGATACACGCCATCAGATAATGAAAGCAGCCCCCACATGTTTTAAAATCCCCCGATTAAAATTTAAATTCATTAGTTTATGAGCTGCTGGGAATTGACAGTTTTACATCCCAATCGTGCTCGCAATTTATGTAAAAGCTGCCATAAAGTGGAATAGGGGAGCATCTCCTAGTGACAACACCAAACACAAATTGGTAAATAAAAACACAGCTGAAGCCGATTTGCTGCGGGTCATATAACCGAGAATGTCATTTTTATTAAAGGGAAGTTCTTTAAGCATTTGCTCCTCACCCGGCCACGCTTTTTTTTTTAACCAACATTTAAAATATTAATGTACTGTTTTTATTGCCTCTTTCCTCTAACGGTGTTTCTATAACTGGTTCTACATATAAAATACGTCCCGTGTAACTGCAGCTTGGCAGGCGTGTCCTTCTTCTTTGGTAATAGGGTGTGTGAGCGCCTCGAGTGGTTTATCTCTGACAGTGTATATCACAAGTAGATTGCAGTGTCTTGATCTCAGACATTTTCATTATAATATAGCTTGATACTAGATAACAGAGATTAAACTTCAGAAATTCATGGAGGGTTGTGTCTGATTTGTCTTCAGTGTTGAAATTTTCTTCTTTTTAAAACAAGATTCCTTGGGGCCACTCATGTGACTTTAGTATGTTTGAACAGGTGGAACAGAAGGTGAGTCAAGGAACCAGGTCTCCAAATGAAAGAATTTATCTAGAGGGTTCCCAACACAAATTTTCTCCAAATGGGGAAGTTTCAAATACCCTTTCTGGTTCACGCTCTCTGACTTACCTCTAAAAAAACTTTGCTTATTCTAATGTCACAAAGCTCTTCTTCAATACTAACTGCTAAATTTGTAGTAGTAACTAACTACTAACTAACTGCGTAGTTTTATCTTTTAAGTTTAGGGTTACAGTTCACTTCAAGTCAATTTCTGTACATGGATTAAGTAAGGTAAGGGTCCAGGTTGTTTCCTTGTTGAACTGTTTTGGTGTCCCTGTTGAAAATCATTTGACCATATATATATGGGTCTTCTCGGTTCTCTATACCCTTCTGTTGATCTATTTGTCTCTCTTTTCACCAACATCATACATTGACTATTGGAACTTAGAAGTAAGTTTTAAAGTCAAGTAGGTAAGTACTCCAACTTCGCTCTTTTTTTGTTTTTAAAGGTCTCCATGTCTGAACCTTTAGGTTTACACGGAATGTTATATTTACAAAGGCCCAGTGACATGTAGGGCTCTTCTAAAAATCACTGTTTTGGACTTCTCTGGTAGTCCAGGGATTGAGAATCCAGCCTGCCAATGCAGGGGACATAGGCTCAATCCCTGATCTGGGAAAATTCCAAAATTCCATAGGAGAAGGTAATGGCAACCCATTCCAGTATTCTTGCCTGAAGTATTCCATGGACAGAGGAGCATGGCAGGCTATAGTCCATGGGGTCGCAAAGAGTCAGACACAACTGAGTGACTGAGAACAGGGCAACTAAGCCCAAACAGCACAACTACTAAGCTTGCTGTAGAGCCCATAGCTGCAACTGCTGAAGCCCCAAGCCCCAGGGCCTGTGATCTGCAACAAGAGAAGCCACTGCAAAGAGAAGCCCTTGCATCACATCTACAGAGTAGCCCCCACTCACCGCAACTAGAGAAAGGCCCACACACAGCTACAAAGACCCTGTTGCTGCTCCTGCTAAGTTGCTCCAGCCATGTCCGACTCTGTGCAACCCCATGGACTGCAGCCTACCAGGCTCCTCCATCCATGGGATTTTCCGGGCAACAGTATTGGAGTGGGGTGCCATTGCCTTCTCCCACAAAGACCCAGCATACCCCAAAATAAATAAATCAATATTTTTTTTTAAATCACTAGTTTAATCAATCTCTGATTACACAGAGTTGAGGAATCTTTTCAAAGTTTAAGGAATAAAGCAATAATAAAAAATTTAAGAGGATGACCTCATTTTACAGACTAACCTGCCTCCAGGATGTACTGAAAGAGAAACTGAATCCTCCTAAACCTGAGTTCCTCTGCTGAGTTTCTGATTAGCCTCCCTGTCCAAAACTTTACTCTCTTCCTTTTCCTGGACCTGATCCCCTCAAGACTGAGGAGCAACAAATGAAAAGAGGGATTGAAAGTCATTGAAAGGACAGGGATACAGGGGCTTGGATTGATATACGGTATAGCATCTCGCTCACTCATTAAATCACTTCAGTAGTGTCCAACTCTGTGCGACCCTACGGACTGTCCATGGGATTCTCTAGGCAAGAATACTGGAGTGAGTTCCCATTTGGCAGTTAGATCCCTGATCCAGGGATCGAATCCAAGTCTCTTACGTCTCTTGCATTGGCAAGTGGATTTTCCTACCACTAGCACCACCTAAACGTACTGTGACATAGCATACATATGTATCAGTACAAGCCCCTGTGCCCCTGTTGTTAGAAATAAAAGGCTTTCGCTCTAGTCTCCCAGGCCTCCCCTGAGTCTCAAAGGATAACTTAAGAGTTAACGATTAGACAAAGAATAGCTGTTGGGCTGGGGAACTGGTAACAATTTAGACCACAAGAAAGGACTGACACAGGTCCTAGGTTGCTTTCACAGGAAGCAGACACCCACCAGATGAAAACTGCTCCTCGAAGAACTTAGACCCTAGACTGGTTGAAACCAGGAGTCTGATGGTGCTCGAAACTTCACCTTAATGCCAACCAATCCGAGAACTGTGCATGAGCTGACCATGCACCTGGCAAACCCCTCCCTTACACTGCCCTTAAAGCCCCTTCTCTGAAAGCCATCGGGGAGTTTGGGTGTTTTGAACACGAGCCCCCGGTTTTCCTTGCTTGGTGCCCTGCAGTAAATGCTGCCCTTCCCTTCACTACAACCTAGTGTCTGTAGATTGACTTTGATGAGTGCAGGTGAGTGGACCCAAGTTCCGTTTGGTAACAGAGGTGGGGGCGGCTCTCCTTCAACTTGGTGTTTCTAGCACATAATAGAGTCTCTGACTCACAGTGTTTACATGATCTCTAGGGGAAGTTTTCTGTGCATGGAACAGCCACATCTGTGTAAATACTGTTGGAGGGGATGGGGGGAGAGTTCCCCTTCACTTAAAATACTGCACCAACCTTCCTCTATCTTTTTCAATTGTGCTTCCCATTCTGCCTTAACTTTTAGCCAGTTTTCTTCCCTTCAGAATTATGTCAGGTGTGGGTAGAGACTGCCTTTTATATGTCCAGGTATCTCCACAAACCTTTGTATAGAGAACAAGAGGGTGGGGATTGCAGTGAGAAGCAAGGAGTAGGGGCTGAGAGAGATGTTGGTCATCCATCAAGCTACTTAGCCAACTCACCAGCTCCTCACAGAGGCTGGGACACAGAACAGACAGTCAGTAAATACTCATCAGTGAGTCTGTATACTTTCTATTGTAAATACTCTTTTGAGGCTGACACAGAATCTTGGCTTCATTGCATCAATGGGGGAAATCATCCATGGCAGCACTGCTTTCAGAGGTGAAATCAAATAGGACTCACATTTCCTAAAAAACCTAAAAGAAAACCATGTCATCTCCCTAACTTGTGTTTTTTTTGTTGTTGTTGTTTGTTTGTTTGTTTTTCAGAAAAGATGAAAGGGAAAGGAGGTTGAGAGAGGACATGCTTCAGGAAGCCCTGGAGAGAAGGGGTGAGCACCAAGCACCCTTGGCTAAACTATACACACACTACAAACACAAACTAAGCAACATAGAAAGGCAACAGCATGTGGGCTGAAAGACATTTGTTACACATACGAAGAGTGAAAAGAAGCCATTCCTGCCACCTGCACTAGAATACTTCAGTAATTCCCTAACTGGTCTCTCTTCTCAAATTCTGGGTCTCATTCAATCAACGCAGCACAGTGAGGCGAGCACGATTGCCCTACACCATAGTGAACACATGCCAACACCATAGTGAACGCATGCCACTCTCCTGCTTAAAGGGCTTCATTTACTCCAAACAGAAAATAGGCAACTCCCTGAAGGCCTTCCTGACATGGCCCACGACCCACGCCTGCTTTTCTGCTCCTCACTGGTATTCATACATCTACAGTCTTCACTTCAGACCTGAGGACCACCCTTGCCATGGCGCTGCATATGTTATTCCCTCTGCCTAAAGCATCCACACCCTCTTCTCTTTCCAGGCTTTAGATCAAACACCACCCCATCCCAGGGACTATCACTGATTCTCCCAGCTAAACTCCTCCATGGCAACTATTTTCACATTGGTCTAATTGTTAAAACTGCAAATGGGTCATGGCTACAAAGTTACCTTTAATCTCTGTGGGCTACATACTCTGCACTTGTGGTAGCATGCGGTCAGTGCTTAATGAATGGTTGAATAAATAACTGATTGAGCAAATGAATAAATGTGCTTAGTAAACATTTAATGGACTTCCCTGGTGGTTCAGATGGTAAAGAATCTGCCTGCAATGCAGGAGACCTGGGTTGGATTCCTGGGTTGGAAAGATCCCCTGAAGGAGGGCATGACAACCCACTCGAGTATTCTTGCCTGGGAAAACCCACAGACAAAGGAGCCTGGCGGACATCCCTGGTGTCCATGGGATCACAGAGAATTGTACATGACTTACTGACTAAACAACAACAACAAAGCACTTAATAGATTCATCAGCGATGCAGTTACATACCTGGATAAATTTCATGAGTGACAATTTAAATATTTCTGTATCTTTTATTTTTTAAATCATCATTTTATGTACTATAGACACATTTTTTTTACATACTATAACATATAAAACATATACTATGCTAGAAAGTTATATACTGTACCCATTTTAAGTGTATACTCAAAAAGTTCTGAAAAATGTGCATGCCTTTGTAACTATCATCACAACCAGAATATAGAACATTTACATCACCCCCAAAAGCTTCCCTGTGCCTCGTCTCAGTCAGTGCTTCTTTCATTCCCAGCTGCCAGGCAATCACTAACTTACTTTCAGTAACGGTTTGTTAGTTTGGAATTTTTTTCTACATTTTATATACATAAAATAATACAGTATGCATTCTTTTGAGGCTGGCTTGTTTGCTGCTGCTGCTGCTGCTAAGTCGCTTCAGTCATGTCCGACTGTGCAACCTAATAGACGGCAGCCCACCAGGCTCCGCTGTCCCTGGGATTCTCCAGGCAAGAACACAGGAGTGGGTTGCCATTTCCTTCTCCAATGTCGGAAAGTAAAAAGTGAAAGTGAAGTCGTTCGGTCGTGTCCGACTCTTCGTGACCCCATGGACTGCAGCCTACCAGGCTCCTCCATCCATGGGATTTTCCAGGCAAGAGTACTGGAGTGGGGTGCCATCGCCTTCTCCATGGCTTGTTTAGATAAGCAAAATATTGAGATTCATCTGTTTAGCTGTATGACTCAGTATTTTTTTGTTTGTTTGTTTGAGTAGTATTCCAACTGATGAATACATCATAATTTGTTCACTCGTTAACATTAGTTTATAGACATATGGGTTGTTTCTGGTTTGGAGCTATTATGAACAAAAGTGCTCAGAAAATTAGTACATAAGTCTTTGTATAGATATAGTTTTCATTCTATTTGAGTAGAATTCAAGAAATGTCATTGCTAGCTTGTATGGAAGATAAATGTTTAAAAGAGAACCTTCCGAACTCTTTTCTAAGGTGGTTGTACCATTTTACATCCTTGTAGAAACATGTGAGAACTACAGTTGTTCTAGAGGTTAGCAGACATTTGATCTTTTCCAAAATATTCATAAGACATCTGGTCCAGGAAATATATCTTGATATGCCAAATTGAAATTTGGTCCTATCCAAAATATCCATGAACATACTTGGTTCATGCCAAATGGTTTTGGACAGGACTAAATATCAAGGACCTTGATATTGCGTGATGTTGTGGATTGAATGTCTTATTGTTATAAATCTCTTATGGATGTTTTGGACAGGACCAAATGTCCTGCAAGGGCTCTACATCCTCTCTAACACTTAGCATTATCAAGCTTTCTAAGAAAATTTCTCTGTTTCCTTGCTATGAATTCTGCAACCTAGAAGAGCAGCATACTTGCCTTAGGAAGAGGATGTTCAGTTGGTTGTAAGGCTCTTTCATTTTTTTTTTTTTTAGCAGAATGCTGGGATAAATAGGATTCAACTCAGAAGTATTGAGAGGGAGGGACAAAGTGGGATCTGCTAAACAAGTCCACAGATGCTATGATTAAGGGGGAAAAAAAAGGATGTGAATTGGAATTCAGTTTGAAACTGAAAAGTCCATGGGTAAACTGAGGAGCAGGGAAACCCTGCTTTCCTGGGAGCCCACCTCCATTCCCTAGTCTTGAATAGGACTGAGCAAGAAAGAGGTCTTCAGTAATTACTTGTGATTTTTCTTTTTAAGGATGGGAAGTACTTTGTGGCACTGAGACCATTTTAAATGAGGGCTTGATGATTTCTTATTAGGGACCCAAACACAGTAAGGAAACAGAGAAATGCTCGTATCTATTTCTTATTGTCTTTAAGTAAATGATAATTTAATAGAAAGCCAACTCTTTAACCAATCTAGTGCTCCTTTCCCCATGGGTCTCTGGCCGTGCAATGCACAGAACTGATGATGAATATACAGTGCATGATCAATGAAGCATATAAAGAGTGCTGGCCTAATATACAGGTGGATTCAGCAGAAAATAATTCATACCTACTATTTTTATATTGGTTAATTTTTGAGAGCTATGTGCTATACTAGTCAAAGCTATGGTTCTTCCAATAATCATGTATAGATGTGAGAGTTGGACTATAAAGAAGGCTGAGTGCTGAAGAATTGATGGTTTGGAACTGTGGTGTTGGAGAAGACTTTTGACAGTCCCTTGGACTGCAAGGAGATCCAACCAGTCCATCCTAAAGGAAATGAGTCCTGAATATCCACTGGAAGGACTGATGCTGAAGCTGAAACTGCAATACTTTGGCCACCTTATTCGAAGAACTAACTCATTGGAAAAGACCCTGATGCTGGGAAAGACTGAAGTCAGGAGGAGACAGAGGATGAGATGGTTGGATGGCATCACTGACTTGATGGACATGAGTTTGAGCAAGCTCCGGGAGTTGGTAATGGACAGGCATGCTCGCCTTCATGGCATGCTGCAGTCCATGGGGTTGCAGAGTCAGACACAACTGAGCTACTGAACTGACTGATGTGCTCTGCTGTTCTGTTTTAAAGAAGGCAGAATGCCAAAGAATTGATGCCTTTGAACTGTGGTGCTGGAGAAGACTCCCGAAGTCCCCTGGAGATCAAACCAGTCAATCTTAGTGGAAATCAACCCTGAATACTCTTTGGAAGGACTGATGCTGAAGCTGAAACTCCAGTATTTTGGTCATCTGGTACAACCAAATACTGTCCGATACAAACAGTCAACTCATTGGTAAAGTCCCTGACGTTGGGAAAGATTGAGGGCAGAAGGAAAAGGGGATATCAAAGGATGAGATGGCTGGATGGCATCACTGATGCAATGGACATGGACTTGGGCAAACTTTGGGAGATGGTGAGGGATAGACAGGCCAGGCATGCTGCAGTCCATGGGATTGCAAAGAGCGGGACATGACTGAGAGACCAAACAACAATAATAGCATGTGCTATACACTTTGCTAAGCAAGTTATATGTGACATGTCCCTTAATCCTTACACAACTTTAGGAGGTAGATATTCCTCATTTTGCAATAGAAGAAAATGAGATACAAGAGTAAAGTAAATTACAAAAAAATAAAATAGGAAGTTGGGAAGTCCAAATCAGAATCAGGTCCAATTGCCAGAACTCTTGCCTTTGACTACTATGCTCTGAGTTGAGACTGAGAACATATCAAAAGCCATCATGCTGCACCACCATACAACCAACCGACCCTGAATATTCACTGGAAGGACTGATGCTGAAGCTGAAGCTCCAATACTTTGGTCATCTGATGCAAAGAACTGACTCACTGGAAAAGATTTTGATGCTGGGAAAAATTTAAGGTAAAAGGAGAAGTGGGTGGCAGAGGATGAAATGAGTAGATAGTATCACTGACTCAATGAACATGAATTTGAGCAAACTCTGGGAGAGAGTCAAGGACAGAGGAACCTGGCATGCTGCAGTCCATGGAGTAACAAAGAGTTGGACACTTAAAACTTAGCAATTGAAAAACAACAACAAATTGCAAATAATGTGAACAACAAAGGATTGATACCCAAACTACACAAACAGCTCATACAACTCAATATCAAAAATAATTCAATCCAGACGGGTAGAAGACCTAAACAAACATTTTCCAAAGAAGACACACAATGACTAACATGCACATCAGAAGATGTTCAACATTGCTAACTTTTATTGAAATGCAAATCAAAACCACAATGAGGTATCAACTCACACCAGTCAGAATGGCTATTGTCAAAAAGTTTATAAATAACAAATGTTGGAGAGAATGTGGGGAAAAGGGAACCTTCATAACACTGTTGGTGGAAATTACAAATTAATGCAGCATCACTGTGGAAAACAATATAAAGTTTTCTTAAAAAATCAAAACAAAAATAGAACTACTATATCACCCAGAAATTCCATTCCCCAATATATACCCAGAAACAGCAAAAATACTAATATGAAAAGACACATGTGCCTCAATGTTTATAGCAGCACTATTCACAATAGCCAAGGCATGAAAGCAACCCAAGTGCTAAAGATTGGATTAAGAAGATGTGATACACACAGACACAGACACACAAAATGCAAATACTACTATTTGCAGCAACATGATCAGACCAAGAGAATATTATGCTTAATGAAATGTCAGACACAGGCAAGTACTTTATGATATTACTTATATGTGAAATGTAATAATAATAATAATAATGTTACTACAAATTAATGTATATCCAAAACATAGGCAGACTCATAGACCTAGAAAACAAACTTATGGTTACCAAAAGGAAGCTAGAAGGGGGAGGGACAAATTAGGGATATAGAATTAGCAGATACAAATTACCATATATAAAATAGACAAACAACAAGGATTTACTGTATAACACAGCAAACTTATCTTGCAATAACCTACAATAAAACATAACCTACAATAACATTGAATCACTGTGCTACACACCTGAAATTAACACAATTTTGTAAAGCAACTATACTTCAATAAAAAATAAAATTAATGCTTTGGAAAAAAACCATAGAGATGTGTCTTGTAAATTGTCTGCCATAGACTAGTCGATAGACCTCAGTTTTGTTTCCTTTTTAGACATAAGCAGCATCTATTACATAAACGGTCATACAGTGGGAAGAATCCTGAGAATACTCAACTAGCCATAGATAAGATAAACCCACCATCACAAAGAACCCAAGCCACTGCTGCCTGCTGACTCAGACTCTCTTGGGCTGTTGCGTCACTTCACCATACTAGGAAACTCTCTTCTGATTCCTCTTTCCTCAGGAATTCCCTCACTCTCCTCCTCTCCTGAGTTGCTGTCCCAGACACTTGCTGGGAGGGACTTCCCCAGGCAAACCTTTCCTCTAAGTGTCCAATACAGTGTGTGCTACTGCCACCTGGTGGTCATCTCTATTTCTAGCCTCTATTTCCATCTCTTGGACCCACCACAGAGTCACCTTCAGTTCAGTTCAGTTCAGTTCAGTTGCTCAGTCATGTCCGACGACTCTTTGTGACCCCATGGACTGCAGCACGCCAGGCTTCCCTGTCCATCACCGACTCCTGGAGCTTTCTCAAACTCATTTCCATAGAGTGGGTGATGCCATCCAACCATCTCATCTACTGTCATCCCCTTTTCCTCCCGCCTTCAATCTTTCCCAACATCAGGGTCTTTTGCAGTGAGTCAGTTTTTTGCATCAGATGACCAAAATATTGGAGCTTCAGCATCAGTCCTTCCAAAGGATATTCAGGACTGGTTTCCATTAGGATGGATGGTTGGATCTCCTTGCAGTCCAAGGGACTGTCAAGAGTCTTTTCCAACACCACAGTTCAAAAGCATCAGTACTTCAGAGCTCAGTTTTCTTTATAATTCAACTATCACATCCATACATCACTACTGGAAAAACCATAGCTTTGACTAGACGGTCTCTGATTTTTAATATGCTGTCTAGGTTGGTCATAGCTTTTCTTCCAAGGAGCAAGCATCTTTTAATTTCATGACTGCAGTCACATCTGCAGTGATTTTGGAGCCCCCCAAAAATAAGGTCTCTCACTGTTTCCGTTGTTTCCCCATCTATTTGCCATGAAGTGATGGGACCAGATGCCGTGATCTGAGTTTTCTGAATGTTGAGTTTTAAGCCAACTTTTTCACTCTGCTCTTTCACTTTCATCAAGAGGCTCTTTAGTTGTTCTTCAATTTCTACCATAAGCGTGGTGTCATCTGCATATCTGAGGTTACTAATATTTCTCCCAGCAATCTTGATTCCAGCTTGTGATTCATTCAGCCTGGCATTTCACATGATGTACTCTGCATAGAAGTTAAATAAGCAGGGTGACTATATACAGCCTTGATGAGACTCCTTTCCTGATTTGGAACCAGTCTGCTGTTCCATGTCCATTTCTAACTATTGCTTCTGAACCTGCATACAGATTTCTCAGGAGGCAGGACAGGTGGTCTGGTATTCCGAGCTCTTTAACAATTTTTCACAGTTTGATGTGATCCATGCAGTCAAAGGCTTTGGCATAGTCAATAAAGCAGAAATAGATGTTTTTCTGGAACTCTCTTGCTTTTTTGATGATCCAACAGATGTTGGCAGTTTTATCTCTGGTTCCTCTGTCTTTTCCAAATCCATCTTGAACATCTGGAAGTTCACAGTTTACATATTGTTGAAGCCTGGATTAGAGAATTTTGAGATTATTTTGCTAGCATGTGAGATGAGTGCAATTGTGCGGTAGTTTGAGCATTCTTTGGCATTGCCTTTCTTTAGGATTGCAATGAAAACTGACCTCTTCCAGTCCTGTGACCAATGCTGAGTGCTCCAAATTTGCTGGCGTACTGAGTGCAGCACTTTCAGAGCATCATCTTTTAGGATTTGAAATAGCTCAACTAGAATTCCATCGCCTCCACTAACTTTGTTCTCAGTGATGCTTCCTAAGGCCCTCTTGATTTCACATTCTAGGATGTCTGGCTCTAGGTGAGTGATCACACTGTCATAGTTATCTGGGTCATTAAGATCTTTTTTGTATAGTTCTTCTGTGTATTCTTGCCACCTCTTCTTAATATCTTCCACTTCTGTTAGGTCCATACGATTTCTGTCTTTTATTTTGCCATCTTTGCATGAAATGTTCCCTTTGTATCTCTAATTTTCTTGAAGAGATCTCTAGTCTTTCCCATTCTATTGTTTTCCTCTACTTCTTCATCATCATAGGTCTTCTATTCCCATGAGATCCACAGAAGACAGGTTACAAACTCACAGCACCAACTCACACTTACCTAGATATTTTCAGTGCTTACTATTTCATTTGTACTTTAGTAGGAAGCCTCATAGTCATAAGCGAAAATGAAAGTCGCTCAGTTGTGTCCAGCTCTTTGCGACCCCATGGACTATATAGTCAATGGAATTCACCAGACCAGAATACTGGAGTGGGTAGCCTTTCCCCTGTCCAGGGGATTTTCCCAACCCAGGGATCGAATCCAGGTCTCCCACATTGCAGGTAGATTCTTTACCAGCTGAGACACAGGGGAAGCTCAAGAATATTGGAGTGGGTAGGCTATCCCTTCTCCAGGGGATCTTCCCGACCCAGGAATTGAACTGGAGTCTACTGCATTGCAGGCAGATTCTTTACCAACTGAAATATCAGGGAAGTTAAAGTCATAGTCATAAGTTCACTTTAACTGATTCAAACATGAACATCAGTCTCTTTCCTTTATCTTCCACACACTGATACACTCATACGTGACACATGTGAAATAGACTTAAATAGAGGTTTGGTGCTGAGCTGGAGGATGTTTTGGAGTAGAAAATGGTAACCCATTCCAGTATTCTTGCCTGGAAAATTCCTTGCAAAGAATACCTGGTGGGCTATATAGTGCATGGGGTCACAAAGAATTGGACATGACTGAGAGAGCACTCATGCACGGAGGCTGTTTTATAATAATACCCAGTTGAATATCAAGCAATGAAGTTCTTGGCAGTTTTTTGCAGAGACCCCCATCACCCCTGGTTGCTCACTGGCCCTTTACCCTTCCTATTTTCTCATAGGTTCTCTGTACTCCCCTTCTCTTTTCCCTTCACTCACCCACAATAACTCGGTGACCACAAGCAGTTTTAGTTGGAAGTGGTCAGGGCAGCATTGTAGGCTTCCCTGTTGGTTCAGACAGTAAAGATAATCTGCCTGCAGTGCAGGAGACCCAGGTTAGATCCCTGGGTAAGGAAGATCCCCTGGAGAGAAGGGAATGGCTACCCACTCCAGTATTCTTGCCTAGAGAATCCCAAGGATAGAGGAGCCCAGGGGCTACAGTTCATGGAGTCTCAAAGAGTTGGACACGACCGAACGTCTTTCACTTCACTTCACTTCATTAGAATGGTAGACAAGAGAAGGGTGAGTTCTTGGCAGCATCACCTTAGTGCATGGCTTTGCCAGCTTTCAAAGAGGGAAATGGGCATCTTTTTACTTGTTTACAATAAGCATTCTGGTTTTTGAAGAGATAGGAGATAGGAGAATGAGACACACAATCTTAAAGCCAAACATTCTTGTCCAAGAAATAAAACACATTAAAAATATAAGCAATCCAGAGCTGCAAGGTACCCAAGAAGGAGCTTTTCAAAGCTTAGATTTGACAGAAATTATGAGGAAGCACGAGCATCCAGAGCTCCAGTGAGATCTGAGCAGAGCTGAGACTCCTGGCAGGGCATGATGTGGGGGAGGGCCAGGGGAAGAGGAGAGAGGGTAGGGTGACATTTTAGAGGAGCAATGTGGTTTCTGCAAAGCTACAGATAGGAGAAACCTGGGGAATTCTGAGTAGCCCAATTTAACCGGAAAAGACAGTGGGAGGAATGAAAAGTAGGCTAAGAGAGGCAGATGGAGTTAGACTAGGAAACGATTAAGACATCAGGTTCAAGTTTTGCCTAACTTCATTATTTGCATGTGCAAGTTTTCCCCAAATCCAAGAATCCTCTGTACCTTCTCTGGATCAGAGATCACATGTATTGCTGCCTTAGAGACCAAGTGCACAATCATTTCAAACAGCCACCCCCCTACCACTGCCCAGGTTTCTATCACCAAGTAGTGCATACCAGCATTTTAGTAAAGAACCAATCCTCCTCTCACTCTCACTCTCCCTTCCCCCACTAAGTGCAAGGTAGGACCCAGGGCAGATTTATTGAGTGAAAGGGCCTATAATGACTTAGCAGTCTGGGTGAGAGAAGTCTATTACCCTCCAACCGTAACACTGAGTGGCTTTTATCTCAAGTCCACGCACCATGGCAGGACCCCACAGTGGGCGTGGAGCAGAGAACTCACTCCAGGGTTGATAACACTTTGTAGTGGACAACGATGACAGACAAGGTCTTGATTGCCTCATGTGAGATGGCAATTTTGAATGGGAAACCATATCTATGTTGCAAAGTGAAAACTGAGAGAGGCTTACCAAAGAAGGCATTCAAAAGAGCCAGATTCTACAGTAAACAGCATAAACTAGGGAGCCGGTGTGTTTGGGCAAGACTTTATTTGCCACCTCTTCCTCCTTTGCTAGAGTTCTTCCATCTCATGTGTTTGTCCTATACTTTTTTCAAAGAAGAGGGGAGCCATTTCTCCTTTCTGTGGTACACTAACAACTGGAAGTGAGATAGAGTCAAATGGAAGTAGGACAGAGAAAAACAGAAGTGGGATAGAGAGGTCTGGATTAGGATGAAATGACGTAAGGCTTCTTTTATTAAAAAAAAAAAGAAAATAAAACAACACATTTACTTTGTATTGGAGTATAGTCGATTAACATCAGGATAATTTCAGGTGAAGGGACTCAGTCATGCATATACATGCAATGGCACCCCACTCCAGTACTCTTGCCTGGAAAATCCCATGGACGGAGGAGCCTGGTAGGCTGCAGTCCATGGGGTCGCTAAGAGTCCGACACGACTGAGCAACTTCACTTTCACTTTTCACTTTCATGCAGTGGAGGAGGAAATGGCAACCCACTCCAGTGTTCTTGCCTGGAGAATCCCAGGGACGGGGGAGCCTGGTGGGCTGCCGTCTATGGGGTCGCACAGAGTTGGACACGACTGAGGAGACTTAGCAGCAGCAGCAGCAGCATTCTCCCCCAAACTCCCCTCCCATCCAGGCATGTAAGGCTTCTTGTAGAAGGCTTAGAAGAGTGTAGTTGTTCAGTGGTGTCCTACTTTCTGCGACCTCATGGACTGTAGTCCACCAGGCTCTTCTGGAGCGTGGAATTCTCCAGGCAAGAATACTTGCCTGGAAAGTGGGTTGTGGGTTGCCATTCCCTTCTCCAGGGGATCTTCCTGACCCAGTGATTGAACCTGGGTCTCCGGCACTGAGGGTAGATTCTTTACCATTTGAGTCATCAGGGAAGCCAGAAGGCTCAGGCATGGCTCTAAAGCTATCAGACTGTAATCCTTGGAACCTGCACATGTTACCTTATTTGGCAAAGAAGTCTCTGAAAATATGATTAAGGTAAGGATTGTGACATAGTGAGCTTATTCTGGATTATCCAATTGGCTATAAATGCTACCACATGCATCTCTATGAAGAAGATAGAGGGAAACTGACATAGACTAAGGGACAGAGAAGAGAAGGGAATGTGACCATGGGGACAGAGATGGGAATGGTATGGTCAATACCAGCAACCCCCAGAGCTGGAGAAAACAAGGAATGGGTGGACTTTCCCCTAGAGCATTCAGTCAGAGCGCAAGTCCACCCATTCCTTAATGTCAGCATCATCACACTGATCTGTACTTCTGAACTTCAGAACTGAGAAAGATTACATTTCTATTCTTTTAAGAAGCCAAGGGAATGGCAATTTGTCAAGACACAAAGGAAACTAATACACTTCTCAACAGCAATCCCCCTATATAGGCTATTTTTGGAAACCATTCAGGGAGTATCTCTGCCTGGACATCATCCCACTGTTTGCAGCACAGACTTAATAGCAAAATTACCTTGTTAGGGAGACTAGAGTGCCCATCTCAATTTCACTGCAAAATCAGTTAAAGCAAATTAGAATCAGCTCACCCAACACCCTAAAGAATTAAGCAATACTGTGGTTAAATCATCAATCACTCTTATTAGAATATATAACATAGTTTTTCATCCATGGCTCATGGCTCATGGCTCATTCTACCTCCTGCCACTAGTCAAGGGTATAGGGACTAAGTCTCACAGGAGAGGAGAGCACTGGAAATGTTCATGGGAATGCTTTGACAATAACTGCCAGATTCCTGAGGTTAGGACAGAGTTCCCATTGACCATTCACTGTTTCCTACTTTTCTCCCTTCCCTACTCCCACTCCCCAACTCCAAAGTTGAAAAGAAAAAAAAACACACTTAAAAATGAATAGTCTAGAATCTTAGTATCAAATAAAAATGAACTGTAATTTGGCAATAGCTCCCAATCACATACTTGGGCTTTCAGCATCAAAGAGGACTCAGGCTATTTTAATAAACAGTAAGATGAAAAGCAGTGAGCCAACAAAGCGTGACAGGATTTAAAAAAAAAAAAATCAGAGCAATGTGCAAAGAGTTGCAATTATATTTCCAGTTAAAGAGAGATGGAGGGAATTCAACCCCATTTTAAGCAATTTGCATGTTTCCCACAAAGAGCTCCGCTCCAGTTAATGGCAGAGATGATAAAGAGAAAAGCACGACCTCCTGGTTACCCAGTGCCATTCCCTGCAGGGTCTCCAGGCACTTCAAAGCACTTGGCACACTCGATTCTGTTGCTTCTCTTCCAGAAAATGCCTCCAGGACTGTGCCCACGAGCAACATGGTGCGGTTGCCCTTTGGTAATCCTCAGCCTCTGCCTCTAGTACTTCTCCTTTCTCTCTCTCCATTAGCCAGTGCATCTGTGCTTTCTCTCTCTCCCCACATCAAAACAGCTGTATCAGTTATCTACCTTCACATAACAAATTGCCCCACAACTTATGAGACTTGAAGCAACAGCAGACAGTTATTCTCTCTCATGGTTTCTGTGATCAGAAATTGGAGAGCTGCTCAGCTGAGAGCTTGTAGCTTGAGGTCCCTCATGAGGTTATGGTCAAGATGTCCACTGGAGACACAGTCATCTCAAAGCTGGATGGAGTTGGAATACCCACTTCCTAGCTGGCTCACTCACCTGCTTGGCAAGTTTGCACCTGCTGTTGACAAGAGACCCCAGGTTCCTGACACAAGGAAATGTCCATAGGTTTGCTTAAGTAGCCTCTTGACACAGCAGCTGGCTTTCCCCAAGACAGCAGCTGTCTGACCCAAGACAATAAGGTAGAAACTGCAGCATCTTTTATGATCTAGCATCAGAAGCTACATTTCACTTCCATGATACTTTTTTGGTTACACAGATGAGCCTTATTCAAATTTGGCAGATTTTTGACAAAGTGATGGATACTATGAGTCAAGGATCATTGGGGACCGTTCTGGAGACTGGCTATGACAGCAGCTTTTGAGAATACAGTCACTGAGTCCTGCTAGAGAGTAGGAAGAGAACTGGGCAGTTATTCTCTCCTGTCCTCATGGAATAAAAGGTTTTGGCCAATCTTCTGGTTGTTTGGGGAATTTGAAAGAGGCAAGGAATTATCTGAATGTAGATTCTACAGATAACTGTCCATTCCTTGGGTAAAGAGAGTTATGGGATATTGGCCACATTTTTCTTCTAGAATGATGATAATGATGATGGTGATAGCTGATGCTTTATGAGCTCTTATGACATAGATAATTTTATTTAAATATCGCAATACTATGAGGTATGGAAATTCAAATTTATTTTCCCAATGTAAACAACTCAAGAATGGCAAGGCCAAGATTGGGATCTAGACAGGAAGGTACTATATCTTTACCACTCCTCCCAAAAAGCAGTGAAACAAAGACTACCATTTGTCTTCCTTACCTAATTTTCCACAGATCTCTAGCACTATGGTACTTTTTTATCCTCCCAAGTTATTCATGGCAGATTACCTTAGAAAGGTCTACAAATGTCCATGAGTCTATCCAAAATTGTGACAATTCCCATCACACTGTACAGAAATCCACTAATATACCACTCAAAAAGAAAAAAAAAATCAGTGGAAGGGCTTTTATTTGGAAGATAAATTTGCATTTTCATTAGTTTATATTTCAAAAGTGCAAATCCTTCATAAACTTCATCAACCACTATTTAACATATCAATTTATTGAGATATTAAGTATTGAAGACTGTTGGCAAAATGGCCCTGGTAATTCTTCCCATCCCTTGCAATGTGACTTTGCTATGTTTTTCACCAAAAAGTGGGATTTACTTTGTTTTCCCTCAAATCTAGATTTGGACATATGACTTTCTTTGGCCAATGAGCTATTCAAAAGTGCTATATGAGCAGAGGCTTGGGATGTGCTTGCACATTACGACTTGCCCTCTCTTGCTTTTGGGAATCTTGAGAGCACTCTATGAAGAAGCCCAAGCTGCAAAGACTACAGGGAGGAGACATGAGACACCTTTGACTGACAGCCTGCTGAACACTAGTCACGTGCATAAGCCAACTTTGGCCATCCTGCTCCAGCTGAGCCACCAGCTGACTGAAGGTTTATGAGTGAGTCCAGACAACACCAGTGAAAGAGCTATCCAGCTGAGGCCAAACCAAACTGTCAATATGCAACAAACAATGCACTAATACCTGACCGTTGTTTTAGCAGAAAAAAATTAATACAGGAATGCTAAGAGATGATGCTATAGGGTTTTTCAAAATGTGGTACATTTTTTAGACCACCTCTAACAGAATCATCTGGGCGGTGTTAAAAAAAACAACTTCCTGGGACTTCCCTGGTGGTTCAATGGTTAAGACTTTGCTTTCCAATGTAGGGAGTGGGAGTTCGATTCCTGGTCGGGGAATTAGATCCTACATGCCTCAGGGCCAAAAAACAAATGTAAAAATAGAAATACTATTGTAACAAATTCAATAAAGACTTAAAAGAGATCTTTAAAAAAAGTTCCTAGTATCACCTCCAGAAAAACTAACTAGCATCCCAGAGAAATTGAAGTGATGCCTAGAAATCTATCATTTTATTTTATTTTGCTTGTGTTTCATTTTTTTTTTACTTTGTTTTATTTTCTTTCTTTTATGTTGCTGTCATACAACTGAAAGCTTATATCCACTTGTCAATTTCTCCTATCCCCGACCACCCTCCCCACCTCCTGGCAACCCCATTTTACTCGATTCCTGAGTTTGACTTTCTGTTTTATTCCACACTTAAAGTGATATGGTGATGAATATGGTGATATTCATTCATCTTTCTCTGTCTAGCTTATCTCAGCATAATTCTCTCCAAATTTACCCATGCTGTCACAAATGACAGAATTTTCTTCTTTTTAAAGAATATTCTACTCTCATTTCATATTTTCTACATCTGTTCTTCCCTAGGTGAACACCTACCTTGTTTCCATGTCTTAGCTACTGTGTGCTGCAATGAACACGTAAGTACAGATAGCTCTTTGAAGTAATGATTTCAAGAACCCGTCATTTTAAACCAGTCCCCAGATGACTGCGAGGCACAGGAACATATGATAACTGAGCCTTCACATCTTACTGCAGGAGACAGTGAGCATATGTCAATTTAGATGAAGAAGGCTCTGCTTGGAGGACTGTGGTAAGGAAAAATCTGCATTTTAAGAAAATTATAGGGAATTCCCTGGTAGTCCAGTGGTTAGGACTCAGCACCCCCAGTCAGGGAACTAAAATTCAACCAGTGGATCACTAACGTCTCCTTCAAAAAAGAAAAAAATAAAATAAAAAAAGAAAGTTGGTTTTGTTTCTCTTTTTTCCTTTTTTCTTTCCCTTCGTCCTTCTCGCTCCCCATCCCTCTCCCAACCCCAAACATTTCATTATTGTTTTCCATTTCTATAGTCCTAATAACTCTTTATTTTACTTGCAGTTTATATACTGGTTTGATAGCTCACAGCGGATGATCTCTAAAGAACCCTTGGAAGAGATCCATATCAAACAACCAGGACTGAGTAAAGTGTGAACTCCTATACTTTGAAAGTGATAAAATGCTAAGCAGTCTATTATCCTGGGATGAAAACAGCAGGTGTTACAAATATAAATTCTATGCTGAAGCTCAAGAGACACAAGTATAAAACAGGCTGGATAAATGTTCAGGTTTATTAATCCTATAAAATACATATTGTCATGATATGTATCTAATTAATAGTTTGCATCATTCTCTAGGGAGTTTCAAAAATTTCCAGAGGTATCAGCATTCTGGCTTCTTACTCCTACAATGATTTCAAGACAAATATTGCTCATCAGCTATAGCTTTAGAGTAGATATCCACATGAACGGTGCCCAAAGGTACATTCCACCAAAAAAAGTTTTTAACCAGTCTGCCAGAGATCCTTAAATAGCATTAGTTTTGTTTTGTTTTTTCCTGCATTTAGTAACTGCTTTTGAGCATCTACTCTATTTCAAGATCATTGAACAGTGGAGATGTAAACAATCCTTATGCTGAAAACATTCACAGTCTTATTAGGAACAGCAAAGGAACTGAAGGTTACAAATCAACATGGTAAAGGTTATGTAAAGTTGCCTAGAGAATGGGAGAGAGAGAGGCAGAAAATGAATGAAGAGTACCACCTCTCAACTCTGCCTGGGGAAAATGAAGGTTTCACAGGCATCTTAATGTTTGGACTTCATCTCAAGGAAAGATACACAGGCATCCACCAAACAGGAAAAAGAAATACACAGAAAAGCATGAAAGAATGTGGCTCACCAGGGGAAGTGCAAATATTTGAGCACATCTGGAGCTCATGATGTAAGAGAGAAAGCTAAGGAAGGTTGAATGAGCAGGGGCCAGTCTAAGAAGATTTTCTGTGTATCACTAATAAATTTCACCCTCATCCTATAAATGACAGGGAGTCAGGGAAGAATGGAGTTAGTTCTTTGAGTTAAGGTATCAATACCCTTATTTAAATGTAAATGTTTTACCCAGGAATATTATTGTAATGTCAGCTCAATAGAACCAGTTAATAGCTTTGTAAAAGACTAGCCAATTGTCACTTTAGGAGAGAAGCTTAACTCAGGATTAAAAGGCAATACTGAATTGCACACTTTAAAATGGTTGTCGTGCTAGTGCTCAGGCGCTCAGTCATGTCTGACTCTTTGCAACCCCAAGGACTGTATGTAGCTGCCAGGTTCCTCTGTTCATGGGATTCTCAAGGCAAGAATACTGCAGTGGGGTACCATTTCCTTCTCTGGGGGATCTTCCCCTGGAAGACCTGGTTAAAGCCATGAATTTTGTATCAATTAAAACCAGGGAAAAAAAAAAGACAAGACATTTTAGTAATTGTAGGAAGAGAGTGGAAGGGCAGAAAATAAGGTATTGTGAGAAAGTTTAAAATTTAAACTTTCCAAAATTTAACTCTGAGAAATGCAAAACTTCTCCGGTAAGAACACTGGTGTATTTTTTTTTAATTGAATGATTAGAAGAAAATGATTATTGTAAAGTTGAACAGAACATTCATCCCTGAATGGCATTTCTCATTTTCCTTCTGAAATCAAACTAATGCTTATCATGAAAGCCTCAAAGCCACAGTGGCCATGTCAGCTTCTTTCAGCTTCTTTGTGAAGCACAGCAGAGAAGCACGGGCGCAGGGAGGGCCTCTCATTTGTCAGTCTTTTATACTGACAAAATCCAAAATGTTAATTAGGCTTTCAATGCTTCTTTTTACATTCTCACTTTCAGTAGTTTGTTCCCAAGCCAATCACATGCTGGATTCTTCCAGTCTCCACTCCAAAGACAATTTCATTTATTCATTCATTCATTCAGGAAAACACACTGTGTGTTCACCCTGCAGAGACCATGCTCTATGCATAGGGACATGATCTTCTGCCCTCAGGAGACCTTTGGTGTAATATGAGATAAATTTAAATATTTGCAATACCATGAGGTGAAGGATAATGATAGACACATATATAGACACAGACAGATTTGCCCAAAAAAGGAAGTAATCATTAAGTAGAGAGAATTGGCTTCTTCTCAAAAAAAAAAAAAAAAAAGGAAGTAGTCAATAGTCAACTCCCAGGATTTCTGAAGGATTTCTGAAGGGCTTCCCTTATAGCTCAGTCAGTAAAGAATCTGCCTGCAATGTAGGAGATCGGGGTTTGATTCCTGGGTTGGGAAGATCCCCTGGAGAAGGACATGACAACTCACTTCAGTATTCTTGCCTGGAGAATCCCAGGGACAGAGAAGCCTCGAAGTCTAGAGTCCATGGGGCTGCAAGAATCAGACACTTAATGGCTGAGTAAGCCAGAAGGAAAAACATCAATACAGTACACTAATGCATATATATGGAATTTAGAAAGATGGTAACAATAACCCAGTGTACGAGACAGCAAAAGAGACACTGATGTATAGAACAGTCTTATGGACTCTGTGGGAGAGGGAGAGGGTGGGAAGATTTGGGAGAATGACATTGAAACATGTAAAATATCATGTAAGAAACGAGTTGCCAGTCCAGGTTTGATGCACGATACTGGATGCTTGGGGCTAGTGCACTGGGACGACCCAGAGGGATGGTATGGGGAGGGAGGAGGGAGGAGGGTTCAGGATGGGGAACACATGTATACCTGTGGTGGATTCATTTTGATATTTGGCAAAACTAATACAATTATGTAAAGTTTAAAAATAAAATAAAATTATAAAAATAAATAAATAAAATTAAAAAAAAAAAAAAAAAGAATCAGACACTTAGCAACTAAACCACAACCAGGATATCTGAGGAGGGATCCTGGAAGGGAAAGCTTTTCATTTGTCCTCAAAGAATGGATTAGATAAACTTCTGGTTTTGGGTTTTGTGCCCTGGTGATTCCTTTAGTATGACTTCCTTTAATTGTTAAATAACTTACTTAAGTTTTCTATTGATTATTTGCTCATTGTGGAATATTTAAAACAAGCAAAACTGAAATAAAATTCCAGAGGTAGACACTATTTTAATTCTATTTTAGGAGTAAGTCTTCCTGAAATTATTTACTTTTCTCTTTGCTCCCATTCTCTCTCCTTTCTTCATGTAGATTCTTAAATAAGGAACATATTGCATGCACAGTTTTGCCTCATGTTTTCATATTTATTACATTACCCCAAGCAGTTTCCTGTTAACTATTCTCTAATTCAGAATTTAAAGTTTTTAATGGTTATATATGATTTCACTCTAGATTTGCTATGTTTTAGGGTTACCTGGAAACAGACTCTGAGATGAGGTTTGCAGGTTGGAAGTTTCACTGGGGCAAACTCTCAGAAGGCTGCCTATAAAGCATTGAGGGAAGCAGGACGGGGCAGAGACACAGCTTGGAAAGTGATGCGGCTACAAAGGAGGCCTCAGCCCATCCTACGGGGAGTTTAGCTGGGTCCTTCAGAGTTGTGCTGAGCAGAGGTGCCAACCCACAACTGTCACTTGCCATCTGCTCCTACAAGGATGAAGTCACTAGCCACTGTGGTTGCTGACCTTTAACACACCCTCAAAGGAGTTCTGGGTGGAGATCAAGAATGAGTCACTCAGTGCTCCAGGAAAAACTGGCAGAACCGGTCTTCATGTAGATATTTTCAGGAAGTTTTGTGAGTCCAATTTCTTGCATCTTCTTATATCTAGAAAAGCACTGAAATCATTAAAGGAGACATATGCTCCTGGTGACTAGCAGCAACCTGCCAAAACATGTGCCTGACTGACTGCACACACTCCCTTCACCAAAATAACATATATACTGACCCCGCCCCCATACACACCACTTCCTTGGAGCAGTTCCTCAGAGCTATCTGAGGGGCTGTCTCCTGGGCTATACTCCTCATTTTGTCTCCAGTAGTACTTAATTTACGACTCACATTGTGCAGGCTTCCTGGTGGCTCAGCAGTAAAGAATCCACCCGCAGTGCAGGAGATGCAGGAGACTCAGGTTCAATCCCAGGTTGGGAAGATCCCCTGGAGGAGGAAGTGGCAACCCACTCCAGTATTTTGCCACTCCAGTATTCTGGCCAGCTATAGCCCATAGGGTCAGAAAGAGTCCAACATGACTGAGCATGCAGGTACGTTGCGCATTTTTTTGTTTTTCTCAATTGACAGAGGCAAAGGGGCCAAGCCTCTGTATCTTGTATGCAAATGGTCACTGAATGTCGGCTGATAAAACCTGGGGTAAGACAGCTTTCTTCAACCCACATCTTTCCTCGCAGAGGGACTCAGCTGCGTACGGTCAGTAGCCAACCTTTCAGACAAGAGGGGGATCAGTGCCTTGGCCCTGAAAGGGAGAATGGGTGTCAAATCACAGTGACTACCGCATATTATAGTTCATTTATCCTTTGTCCTGTTGTTGAACATTTAAAGTGTGTTTGGAGGATGAACAGAAAGGGAAGAAAAGAGATCATTCCAGGTCAATGAGACAGTAAAACAAAAGGCCAGATGCATGGGGGGAATAAAAAAACAGAAAATTAAGAAAACATACAACTCCTCAGAGTAGGGGAGAGGACTCTAAGCAGACAGTGATGAGATGAGTGGGAGAGGAGGGTGTGGGCAGAGCCAGGTCACAGAGATGGGAGCTGATCTTGTAAGAAATGGAAGATACTGAACGATTTGCTCTGGTTGCATCTGTTTAGTGAAGGCTGCTTCTGCTTAGGGGCATGACATTCTCTCTCAGTTCCAGGCTGGGAGACTGAGAGGTGGATGGTTACTGCCAGAACCTTTGATGCAGTCGTCATTTGCAGGGACCTCTCCAGCTGTGTCTGTATTTAATCAACTGTACAGACAGCCTTGTCCAACACAAGAGACCTCCAGTCTCAACCCACCTCTCTTCCTCATGTGGACAAGGGTGGCCCTTGCAGAGCTATAATTGAATTCACTGAGGCATAGAAGGGGCCTGTGTAGTCCCAGACAAGAGGCCATCAGTCAGTCAGTTCAGTCGCTCAGTCGTGTCTGACTCTTTGTGACCCCATGAACCTCAGGACACCAGGCCTCCCTGTCCATCACCAACTCCCATAGTTTACCCAAACTCATGTCCATTGAGTCGGTGATGTCCTCCAACCACCTCCTCATCCTCTGTCATCCCCTTCTCCTCCTGCCTTCAATCTTTCCCAACATCAGGGTCTTTTCAAATGAGTCAGCTCTTCGCATCAGGTGGCCAAAATATTGGAGTTTCAGCTTCAACATCAGTCCCTCCAATGAACACCCAGAAGTGATTTCCTTTAGGATGGACTGGTTGGATCTCCTTGCAGTCCAAGGGACTCTCAAGAGTCTTCTCCAACACCAAGTTCAAAAGCATCGATTCTTTGGTGCTCAGCTTTCTTTATAGTTCAAATCTCACATCCACACATGAGTACTGGAAAAACCACAGCCTTGACTAAACGGACCTTTGTTGACAAACTAATGTCTCTGCTTTTTAACATGCTGTCTAGGTTGGTCATAACTTTCCTTCCAAGGAGTAAGCATCTTTTAATGTCATGGCTGCAATCACCATCTGCAGTGATTTTGGAGCCTCAAAAAATAAAGTCTGACACTGTTTCCCCATCTATTTGCCATGAATTGATGGGACCGGATGCCATGATCTTAGTTTTCTGAATGTTGAGCTTTAAGCCAACTTTTTCACTCTCCTCTTTCACTTTCATCAAGAGGCTCTTTAGTTCTTGCTCAGTTTCTGCCATAAGGGTGGTGTCATCTGCATATCTGAATTTGCCGATATTTCTCCCAGCAATCTTGATTCCAGCTTGTGCTTCCTCCAGCCCAGCGTTTCTCATGATGTACTCTGCATAGAAGTTAAATAAGCAGGGTGACAATATACAGCCTTGATGTACTCCTTTTCCTATTTGGAACCAGTCTGTTGTTCCATGTCCAGTTCTAACTGTTGCTTCCTGACCTGCATACAGGTTTCTCAAGAGGCAGGTCAGGTCAGGTGGTCTGGTATTCCCATCTCCTTCAGAATTTTCCACAGTTTATTATGATCCACACAGTCAAAGGCTTTGGCATAGTAAATAAAGCAGAAGTAGATTTTTTTTTTCTGGAACTCTCTTGCTTTTTTGATGATCCAGCGAATGTTGGCAATTTGATTTCTGGTTCCTCTGCCTTTTCTAAAACCAGCCTGAACATCTGGAAGTTCACGGTTCATGTATTGCTGAAGCCTGGCTTGGAGAATTTTGAGCATTACTATCAACCAGAAGCAAATATCCAAGATACTCCAACTAGAGGTAGAGAGGAAAGACATCCATATCTGGGGCTTCCTTGCTCACCCACCACCCCATGTGGACTAGCCAAGATTGAGAAATTCCCCTCTAAAAAGACAAAACAACAATTTCCTATTTAGTATCCAAATAGTTAAATTTCTCCCCTTAATTGATCAATCGATTAGTTAATTGACTTTGGGAAATGGAAGAGCTGAGCTGAGGAGAGCCAGCAGAAATTGATCATGGTGGGGATTTTTTTTTCCTGAATGCCAGGCAGGGTCAGTGAAATAGCAACACACAGTTCTGGCCGCTCTGGTTATGAATTAATAAAGATCTTGGTCTTAAAGCAAGAAATCCCCGTTGTTTAAGTTTGTCAGGCCTTATTAAGTCAGTGGTTCTGTGCTGATTGGGAACAGGGTGGGGCTGGCAAGACAGCAAATGTGTTGCCATGGTGACAAGAAGTCATTTGCGTGGGTGCAGCAATTGTCTTGATTCTAGGAAGTTTATTTAGAGAGGCTCATGCGCTGATGGGCAGAAATGGCTCTGAAACTCTCGAAATTATTATGGCATCAGGGATACAGATCACCATCCTAACAGTTTTCTGGTATCCAAGCAACTAAAATATTTCTTGATGTGCTGAGAGAATCCAGGAGACTCCTATAACCCTGTAAAGAAAGCAAGGTACTAAGGGTTCAGTCAGGGAGGGTCAAATGCTATTGACTCGAATTCAGAGACGTGAAACCTGGCAAAATCAAGATAGCAATGTTCATGCATTCATTCAAAAATATCTATTGGGCAACAGGTGCCAAACACTGTTCCTAAGTCCAGGATGTTTTAAGTACCACTTTTCACCCATCGTGCCAGGTAAGGCAGGGGTATTCACATACTAGGCCCTACAGAAGGGACTTGCTACAGTCTATGACAAGGGAACCTGGCAAGAGCAAGTGACCTATGTGCCACAAAATATGGGGTGGACCATACACCAGTGAACCCTGCTAGGGTGGGAAGAAGTTAGGCTAACAGGGTTGCATTCCTAAATGCAAGAGGCTGTATTGTAGCTTTGCACAAACACGGTATCATGATGCTTCTCAGCAGATACTTCAAAAATACTGTTGTGATACTTTAGAGGTGCTTTAAACAAAAGAGAAAACAAGGGAAAAAGAAGACAAAGAAGAGGGCTGTTGCATGGATTATACTGATTAAAATATGTTAATTGTTAAGTAAAAATTCTTCCCGATAATATATATCATTATTAAAAACTCTTCCAGGTAAAAATTATTTAGATTTAGGGAAGATTTAAAAATCTTTCTGAGACATATTTGTTGGTTGACAGACCTAACTGTATTCCTTTAAGCATGAAAATGGCTTAAGAGCATAAAGAGACGCCCCAGAACAGGGCTTGGTGTAGCACTTGGCAGTGGGGCTGGGGAAAGGCGATTACACCTCGGTGGTCAGGGTTTCATTTGTGAAATGAGGGTTTGGGTTGGAAGATCTCCATTTCTAGTTGTATCCAAGGTTCTACGGCACTTAAAATAACATCTTCTAACCAAAGAGCTCCCAAGGACCTAATTTCCTTACAAAACAGCTGGATGGTCATTAGCACACAGCTAAAAGGTAAGATTGCTTCTATGCCTGGAAGAAACACAACCTGCTGAGTTGGCAGTCAGATGGACTCCTTCAGAACAAAAATAATTTGTAATGTTTCTCTTTCACACTTGACTCTCCATAAATAAGGTGAAAAGACAACCCTCAGCATAGGAGAAAATATTTGTAAATGAAGCAACAAAGGATTAATCTCCAAAAGGTACAAATAGCTCATGGAGCTCAATATCACAAAAAACAAAGAACTCAATAAAAAAAACAGGTGGTAGACTTAAATAGACATTTCTCCAAAGAAGACATACAAATGGCCAGGAGGCACTTGGGAAGATGTTCAACATCACTAATTGTTAGAGAAATGCAGATCAAAACTGCAATGAAGTATCACCTCACACTGGTCAGAATGGCCATCATCAAAAAATCTACACACAAAAAGCGCAGGAGAGGGTGTGGAGAAAAGGGAACCTTTTTGCATTGTTGGTGGAGGTGTAAATTGATACAGCCACTGTGGAGGAGAGTATGGAGATTCTTTAAAAAAAAACTAAGCTTAGAACTACCATTTGATCCAGCAATGCCCACTACTGGGCATATAGACTGAGAAAACCATAATTCAAAAAGACACACGTATCCCAGTGTTCACTTCAGCCCTATTTACAATAGCCAGGACACAGATGCAACCTATATGTCCGTCAACAGATGAATGGATAAAGAAGATGTGGTACAAATATACAATGACATATTACTCAGGCATAAGAAGGAACAAAATTGAGTCATTTGTAGTGATGTGGATGAAACTAGAGCCTGTTATACAGACTGAAGTGAGTCAGAAAGAAAAAAACAAATAACATATATTAACACACACACATATGTATAGAATCTAGAAAAAACGGTACTGATGAACCTATTTGTAGGACAGGAATAGAGACACAGACATAGAGAATGGACCTGTGAACACAGTTGGGGAAAGAGAGGGTGGGACAAATTGAGAGAGGAGCACTGACAAACATACGCTACCGTGTGTAAGACAGACAGCAGGTGGGGAGCTGCTGGGTAACAGAGGGAGCTCAGCCTGGAGCTCTGTAATGACCCAGAAGGGTGGGATGGGGAGAGTGAGAGGGAGACGATATATGTATACATAGTGGGGCTTCCCTGATGGCGCAGACGGTAAAGAATCTGCCTTCAATGCCGGAGACCTGGGTTTGATCCCTGGATTGGGAAGATCCCCTGGAGAAGGAAGTGGCAACCTACTTCAGTATTCTTGCGTAGAGAATTCCATGGACAGAGGAGTCTGGTGAGCTATAATCCATGAGATGAAAAGAGTTGGACACAATTGAATGACTAACACACACACACAAAATATAGTTATTACTGATTCACATTGTTGTATGGAAGAAGCCAACACAAAATTATTATACTTACTTCAAGGTATACTCTAATTTTAAAATATAAAATTAAAAAAAGAATCACTGTAAACATCAAAACAATATAGCAGAACTATTCCCTTGAAACAGTAGAAAGCCCTGAATCAGAAATGAGGGGTTCTTCCAGCTCCCCCTCCACCATCTTTCAGGTGACCTTGAGCCAGCCACCAACACCTTCCAACCCTCAGTTTTCTCTTCTGAAAACTGGGCATAAGGACTATCATTTGGGATTTAAAAACTGAAACTTGAAAATAACTATTCTGGTATTATAACACTTTCTATGGAGTGCCCTTAATATCCTTCTTTGAAAATAACTTATTTCACAGAATGACAAGAAGACCCAGTATTCTATTACAGCTCTCAAGAGAATGCACAGAGCAGATGTTGAGAATGACAAGGTTACCCTTACAGATGCTGGGGAACAGGAAGGAAATTAAACTACTGCTTCTAGAAACTACTCACTGCACATACTTAATCAGTTTTCTTCTTTTTTCGTTTTTTTTCATTTTCAGTATGAAAGGCATGCTATTGCTTTCTTTTGTTTCCTTAAAATCAGGAACAGTATTAGCTCTCCTAAAAAGGTGATCCTTGGATCAGATTTTCCCATTTTGTGGCTCACAGAATAAAAGTATCCTGGTGGTAGTGGTTCAGTCGCTGTCATGTCCAACTCTTCATGGACTGTGGAGCCCTGCCAGGCTTCTCTGTGCCTGGGATTCTCCAGGCAAGAATGCTGGAGTGGGTTGCCATTTCCTTCTCCAGGGGATCTTCTCAACCCAGAGATCAAATCCAGTTCTTCTGCATTGCAAGCAGGTTCTTTACTGACTGAGATACGAAGAAACCCTCTCCTAAACATGTAAAACAAATCCCCATAGTTTATTGTCCAAATGTAGTTTTCCTGAGAGCCAAAGTCTGGTTCCAAACCTTGGTCCTTTTCTTTGTCTACTTATGAGTGGATGCTGATAAGAGTGACGTGATGAATAGACAAGAGAAATCCAGTGCCTAGAACATGGGCTGCATCATTTGCCCCTTAAATTCTTCCATGTTCCCTAATTCGGATACCAGAGGGTGGCATGGGAATGTAAACTCAAAATGAAAAGGAGGGATGGATGCACAGGACACAGATGCCAAGTGAGGGTGTCCTCATCTTCATATCAAAGCTGGACCATCTGGAGAGCCAAGGCCACTCTCAAATACTAACTCCTCAGAAGCTGAGAGATCTTCTCCTTTAATTAGCAATTATGCCTTAAAAAAAAAAGTCTTTAACCAAAGCACACCCAGTACATTTTAATGGTATGTTTCAGAAAGTTAATCCAGGGCAAATTGTAGGATACTTTTATTCAACAACAAAATAAAGATTGTATTCCCTGTTCCCAACTGAGAAACAATGAATCAATTAGTTGCACCTGCAATAGTTTACATAAAGTGACTATTAGGAGGAAAGATTTAATCTCAAATCTCCAGAACTATGTTTCAGTTTTCCTTTCTTTTGGATTAAAAGAAAAGCAAGACAACAATATAATTAAGCATTGTTTCTAAAAAGAAGATGGTCTCCTCTCCTATTTTTTTTTTTTTAATTACGAAAGTATGACAACAAATTTACAGGAGAGTTGGAAAATACAGAACAAGGTTACATAGTGTTGTTCAGTTGCTGAGTCAGTTGTGACCTCACAGACTGCAGCACGCCAGGCTTCTCTGTCCTTCAGGGCTTCCTGGAGTTTGCTCAAACTCATTCTATCACCCACTTCTCCTTCCCTCAGTCTTTCCCAGCATCAGGGTTTTTTCCAATGAGTCAGCTCGCCACATCAGGTGGCCAAAGTATTGGGGTTTCAGCTTCACCATCAGTCCTTCCAATGAATATTCTGGGTTGATTTCCTTGATGATTGACTGGTTTGATCTCCTTGCAGTCCAGAGGACTCTCAATAGTCTTCTTCAGCATCACAGTTCTAAAGTATCAATTCTTCAGTGTTCAGTCTTCTTTATGGTCCAACTCTCACATCCATATTTGACTACTGGAAAACCATAGCTTTGACAAGACAAACCTAAATGCTGTCTAGGTTTCTCATAGCTTTCCTTCCAAGGAGCATGCATCTTTTAATTTCATGGCTGTGGTCACAATCTGCAGTGATTTTGCAGTCCAAGAAAGTAAAATCCATCACTATTTATACTTATTCCCCATCTATTTGCCATGAAATGATGGGACAGGATGTGAGAATTGGACTATAAAGAAAACTGAATGCAGAAAAATTGATGCTTTAGAATAAGACTCTTGAGAGTCCCTTGAACTGCAAGGAGATCCAACAAGTCCATCCTAAAGGAGATCAGTCCTGGGTGTTCATTGGAAGGACTGATGCTGAAGCTGAAACTCCAACACTTTGGCCACCTCATGTGAAGAGCTGACTCATTTGAAAAGACCCTGATGTTGGGAAAGATTGAGGGCAGGAGGAGAAGGGGACGACAGAGGATGAGATGGTTGGATGGCATCACTGACTCAATGGACATGAGTCTGGGTAAACTCCAGGAGTTGGTGACGGACAGGGAGGCCTGGTGTGCTATGGTTCATGGGGTCGCAAAGGGTCAGACACGACTGAGCAACTGAACTGAACTGAACTAATGGGACAGGATGCCACAATCTTAGTTTTTTGAATGTTGAATTTTAAGCCAGCTTTTTTTCACTCTCTTCTTTCACTCTCCTCAAGAGGCTCTTTAGTTTCTCTTTGCTTTCTGCCGTTAGAGTGGTATCATCTATATATATTACAATTATTTTTTAAGTACATAAACTAAGATTTTTAGTTGGAGTTTCAACATTAAACTCTCAAAAGTTAATAGAATGAATAAACAAATAAGTAGAAGAATATAGTAGACCTGAAAAGCACTGTAAACCAATTCAACATAATTAAGAATTATACAACTTTCATATAGCAGTAGGATACAATTCTATTCAAGTTCCCAAAGACTATACACTAGGAGACACTGTAATGTATCCAGGGACATAAAACAAGGTACAAAGTCTTCATGGTCTGAAAATATTGAAATCATACAGAGTCTGTGTTCTTATCACTGTGGAATTATGTTAGAAATCAATGTTGAAAGATAATTGAAAATAAACCACATATTTTCAAGTGCAATGTGACATTTACCAAGAGAGATCTTCAACTTAGCTTTCAAAAGCCTTAATAAAGTTAGACTGCAAAAAACAGGGTGATTGCAGAGAAGAAATCATTTATAGGATAAATTAGTATCAAAATGAGAAGGTAATATTAAAGATACTTTAAACAAAATCACATGTATTGTAAGTTTCTTTGTTATCATACAAATTTATTACAGTAAAAGTTCAAAAATGTTTAAAGTTCAAAAAGTTTTATCTACATTTAACTTTGGTAAACTGTTTCACACAGAATGGAACCCTACATTTATTATTTTGTGGAAAAAATTAGTTTCTAAAATAAGCACATTCCACCTATTCCTAGAGTAAGGTTTTTAAAATTCAAATTTTCATACAAGTAGCTACCAGGGGGAACCTGTGCTCTCTAGCTGGAAGGAGACCTTGTCATTGGAAGGGGCCGCCCTGATAGCACTGTGATTCCTCCAGCATCAATACACAGCTCACTACTTAAGATAGATCTTGCAAGATGTGGTAAAATCTAGCATTGAGATTGCCCATAGGTTTGCAAAACTGCACTTTATGTGTGGGAAAGAGTTATGATCATGAGATCTGCCTTTTTCATATGGGAAGCAGGCTGCACTGCCTGCTCTTGATTCTCCCATAGTACCTTGCTTTAAACACTTGATTGATTTAAGCACTTGATTGATTTAAGCACTTTTGATTTACCATTGGTAGCAAAGTAAAGCAAAACACACAGGGATAAAGCACGAGGGAAATATAAAAGGACTGAGGTCCAGCCACGTCTCTGCAAACGACCCAGTTTCATCCCTTTTCTATGTTCAAGTAATATTCCATTGTGTATATGTACTACATCTTCCTTATCCATTTGTCTGCCGACGAACATTTAGGTTGTTTCCATGTCCTAACTATTGTAAAGAGTGTGTAGAGTCTGTCACATAGAGCGCAGGAAGTCAGAAAAAGAAAAAAAAAATATATATATACATATATACTGTATATTAACACATGTAAGTGGAATCTAGAAAAACGGTACAGATGAGCCTATGTGCAGGGCAGGAATAGAGCCGCAGAAGTAGGAAATGGACATGTGGATGGTGGGGGCTTGGGTATATGAATTGGGAGACTGGGACAAATGTAAGTACACTGCTATATGTGAAATAGATAGCTAGCGGGAACCTGCTGTATAGAACAGGGGGCTCAGCTCAATGCTCTGTGGTAACTTAAATGGTGGGATAAGGGGAGGTCCAAGAGGGAGGGGATATATGTATACATACAGTTAATTCACTTTGTCATGCAGCAGAAACTAACACAACATTGTAAAACAACTACACTCCAATTAAAAAAAAAAAAAAGAAATGAGAAAAAAAGGAGTGAGTGACATATACAGAGTTCACGGCAACTCCACTGGCTTGTGGAAAATCAGGATAGAAGGGGCCACTGAGGTTTGATGCTTTCCCTCCCTTTCTCTTTTAACATTTACCTCATGTCCACCAAGTGCAATTCTCTGGGAAATTTTAGAATCACAAAGTCCCAGCAGAGATTGTTTTCTCCTTGCTCATCCTTTGCTAGAACTCTTTGCCGGGAAGAGTCTTCACCCAGAATAAAGACTCTTTTCCCCGCCTTCCTTGCTGCCAGATGTCACTATGTGACTTAGTTCTGGCCAATGGGATGTGGGCAGAAATGATGCATGCAGCTTCATCAAGGTTTCCTTTGAAGCAGAAGGTATGGCTTTCTCTGTTTGTCCTCTTTCCTGCCAGGTAGGATGTGAATGTGGGGACCACAGATGAAGCACAGTTCAGTTTATAGAGCAGAGGCCTCACAATGAGGCTCTTGGGTCTCTGATGGTTGCGGGACACCCATACCAACTGGGAACCATCTGTTTAGACTTCTACGACGGTCAAAGATATGCCATTCTACTGTTTAAAACACTATTATTTTGGACTTGCAGCCTCCCAGAGCTAGTCCTAACCTCTCTTACTAGACTCTTCCTTCCAGAGAACTTAAACATATATCTGTAATTCTCTTGCTTACATGGTTGGTGTCATAAGTCAGAAACAAGGTTTTGCATGTATACCTGATTTGGACTAGCTTGGAGTACCCGCAGGTCCCTTGAAAGTCATTGGCTACACTGAACTTAACCTGGGTATACTCACAAGGTCTTGAACTTTTGCAAAGGCCACTTGGCATGGAGGTCACAAACTCAAATACAGGCATCAGAGAGAGCAGAGGACTGGCCCTATGAATGGTGTGGTCTGGAGCAAACTGGAGATGCATCCCAGCTTAAAGCAGTGTGCTGCTCCTGAGTCCCCATCCCTGGCAGTCACACTGCCACTTAAATCCCATGATGACAAGTCTTCACATCTCAAGAGCCACTGGAAACCTGACTTTTCATAGGAAAGTGCACCAGTTTTAAATTTTCACAACTTATTTTTTTTAATTAATAATTATGTGGAAAAAGTAAAACTTAGCTTTGATCAAGACTTGGCTTCCTGGCTAGGAGTTCACAACAAGTTATAAGCATGGGGAAAAGGTGTTATTAGCTATCATACAGCTTAGTGCATATGCTCCCAACACACAAAAAAGTCATTACTGTATGGAGAGAATTTAAACTGTTAAAACTGTGAAATAAATGTCAAAAGTACCTAAAAGGAGGCTCATAAACTATGAAATATAAGTAAAGTTTTATTTAACTTCAGATATTGTAAAAATAGCATTACTTTACCTCCCCATCCTCGATGAAGACGGAAACTAAAAACTGAGATACTTTACTTAGATGCATTATCTGGGGGACAGAGGTAACTCTCTCCATTTGTGTTCCTTGGCATGTGTTAGTACCAGCCCCCTATTGCCAGATACAGGTAAACTCTTCTGTCCACAGCATATCCCATTCCCAGCAACAGAGGTCCAAGGACCTAAGCCTGAGGTCTCTCATTTTGGGAAAGTGCCTTACCTCATTTTCTAAGGCATCAGGTTCCCTGGTCTCCACATGTCCTCATGATGTTAATTACACACCTGCCCACTGGTCCTTGCCACTCAGGGATGCAGATGTGGGACTAACAGCAGGCCAGCCACAGACTTGGCAGTGTGCCTGAAACCACAGCATCCATCTAACTCCATTCCGCACCTAACAGTCCTCTTCTGCAATTAACCTCCCCCGCTGGATCCTCCCGGCAAAGAAGGAATGCCGAAGGCACTACTGCGCAGCAGGCAAAGCTCAGCATGGCTGCAGGGCTAAGGAGGCGTGGTGTTTCTGAAATTTTTATTCTAGGTAAAATTCACTCTCTAGCAACCTAGAGCTGCCTTAGCTTAGTTTAGCTACTCTCAGGACCAATCGTAAATAGTTTTGACCTCTCGGTTTAGGATGTCTCCGAACTGTGACAAAAGCAAATGCTAATGCAAACCCTGCTGGGGTGGGTTTTATTCCAGTTAAGTGAAATGCTCCCCAGAGACTATGGATTGAGATCCAACTACTTAGGGTAGAGCCATGGAGGTCAGGCTCTTTGAGCCAATCAAGCTCCAATTTGGTTGCATAAATTGAGCAAAAACACATAATATAAAGACTGAAAAGGCACTTTTCATTTTCTTTACACTTCTAATTTTCAGTCACCTGGGATACAAGGCTTCTGCAGAACACGGTTTGCCAGGTATGAGGCCCACTTTAAACACAGCCCTGCTGTGCTGCTTTGTAAAATGAATATTTTCTTAATTTAACTTTTATTTTATATTGGATCTGATCATTGATTTGGGCTTTCCTGGTGACTCAGACAGTAAAGAGTCTCTCTGCAATATAGGAGACCCAGTTTCGATCCCTGGGTCAAGAAGATCACCTAGAGAAGGGAATGGCTACCCACTCCAGTATTCTTGCCTTGAGAATTCCATGAACACCAGAGACTGGTAGGCTACAGCACATGGGTAGCAAAGAGTTAGACAGGACTGAGTGACTACTGTTTTCACTTCCCATAGTTGATTTAAAATGCTGTGTTAGTTTCAGGTGTATAGCTAAGTGATTGAGTTTTGTATATACATAAAAGAATGGATATATATCCATTCCTTTTCCCATTCTTTCCTACATAAGTTATTACAAAATACCGAGTAGTGTTCCCTGTGCTATACACTGGGTCCATGTTGACTATCTGATTTATACATTGTAGTATGTACATGCTAACCCCAAACTCCTAATTTATCCCTCCCCCAAACATTTCTTCTTTGGTAACCATAAATTTGTTTTCAAAGTATGTTACTTTATAAAATGGATATTTGTAAACAGAATGATTTCTGTGTATTGATACTCTTAAAATTTAAGATACATTCATTTCAAGATTTAAGGTATCTTACAATGATACAAGGGGCTGCCCCAGTGGCTCAGTGGTAAAGAATCTGCGTGCAAAGCAAGAGATGCAGGTGGTGCAGGTCTGATCCCTGGGTCAAGAATATCCCCTGGAGGAGGGCATGGCAACCCACTCTAGTATTCTTGCCTGGAGAATCCCATGGACAGAGGGGCCTGGTGGGCTGCAGTCTATGGGGTGGCAAAGAGTCGAAAACAACTGAAGTGACTGAGCACGCACATACAGGCACAGTGACACATACACTCCTACCTACAGGCATATTTTCTGAGGAGAAGCAGTTAATGATAATGAAGAAGTGGACAATGAACACTACAGCAGGATGGGGTGAATGGGCCATGATCCACCACTGGTTGACAGGGGACTCCCAAGTGCCTTACTACCAGATGTGCTGCGAGCAGGAGCCAGGGAACTTGCAGGAAGCGTGGAATCTCAGGCACCAAAGGATGGGAATTTGGTAGAAGTGCAGAATTCTAAGCCTTAGTCAGAATCAGAATCTGCATTTTAACAAGACCGGTAAGTGATTCCTCTGCACTAATTAAAATTTGAAAGGTAGCATTACAAAGCTAGCCAAGGAGGTATGGTACATACATAACCCATGTCCTAGAGTAGACACTCGGTCTGGAGAGAAAATAACTGCCATGGAATCCTAATTACACCATCTAAGAAATTACTTCTCAGTTTTCCACATCTGTAAAATGGACATAAACACATCTCACAAGATGGGAATATTTACTTAATAAACTATAAACAGCTGTTCCACGATAAGTGGTCTTAGTATTATCTACCTACATTGTCTTGAGTACAAAAATATCATGAGTCCATTTGTTGAATATCCACCCCCCACCCCCAGAAGAATTCAACTTGAAAACTCCCTTGAAGTGTTGGCTAGAACTAAGGACATAAGGCCACTTGCCTAAATCTGGAAAGCCAGAATAAGTATGGGTGCAAATGATTTTCTTTTGAGTATGAAGGCAGCCTGTAGAAGTCTGACTTCTTCCTGAGTCCATGGTAACAAGCTGAATGCAGTTCATAGCAAAGGAAAGTATTGATAAATACTAAAAGTGAGTTTTTTAAAACTCATCTTACATCAGCATAGTCTTAAAACATCAACTCCTCACACTACACCAAAGGCACAATGAACAAGTGAAGCAGAAAAATGGAAACAATGACAAAAGAAGAAAAATGGATAAAGACAAAATTTAACCCACTGTTATTTAGTTCAACTCCATTAGGTGAACACACCAGAAAACTATGTAAATCCTCTCTCCCACCTGCAGATGTCACTGAGTACAGATTACAAGAAGGAAAGTTTCTTTGCTCAAATGGTCAGAACAAACTGTTAATTTATTTTATGAAAACTGCTTCTTCCCATTTCAAATCCTCTCCACCCGATGAAGCAGGTCAACAAATCTTCTGATGATCACTCATTTTAGCTACACTACTGAAGTTATTATGTGTAGCTGGATTTAAGGAAATTAAACAAAAACAGATACACTTAAAGTTTACTATATTTGAAGCTGGGAGAGTTTCATTAACACACCCTTTATAACAAATTCATTTTTAGAAGGCTTTCAAATGAATGCACTGCAATCTGCAGTTTCAATGGGCAAATGAACTTAAGTCTTTTACCAAATAGATGAATCAACTATAGTGCGTGGAGATTGTCTTGTTTGATACAGGAGTTCAGTATGGCTTGAATCTATACCTATATGGCATTTAAGATATACAATACCTATATGAAACACACACCTGTGTGTGGACTGGAGAATAAATGGGTGAACATATGTGATGGTTTCATTATCACGTCTAATGTTGTTTCATGAACATGAAAGTGAAAGTCACAAGTCACTTCATGTCTGACTGTGACGCCATGGACTATAGCCTGCCAGGCTCCTCTGCCCATGGGAATTCTCCAAGCAAGAATACTAGAGTGGGTTGCCATTTCCTTTTCCAGGGGATCTTCCCAACCCAGGGATCAAACCCGGGTCTTCTGCATTGCAGGCAGACTCTTTACCCTTTGAGCCACCAAAGGAAGCTATAATAAGCTTTTGACAAATGATCTCAACTGGCTCGACCTTGGTTTCTTTAGTGGAAAATGTTAGTATGTGAGATAATATTTAAAATCCCAAACAAGTCAACTGTTTATGATTCTAGGCTTTTAAGGTGACATTTTAATTGAATACCCTTCTCTACCTTTGATGTATCTTTGTGTGCATGCATGCATGCTACATTCCTTCAGCCATGTCTCTTTGTGACGCTATGAACTATAGCCCATCAGGCTCCTCCTGCCTTGGGATTCTCCAGGCAAGAATACTGGAGTGGGTTCCCATGTCCTCCTCCAGGGGATCGTTCCAGCCCAGGGATTGAACCAGAGTCTCTTATGTCTTCTGCATTGGCAGGCAGGGTCTTTACCACTAGCTTCAACTGGGGCGCCCTTGATGTATCCTTACTGTCCTTAAAACCAATAAGATACAAAAATTAATTATAATGTCTACTTTTCCCAGGCATAGAATTAGTTGAACACAGCTTTGTTTAGGGGAAATGCATTGCAACTAATGAAATTTTCAACAAATGATAAAGAAAATAAGTGTTTTTCTATTTCTGAGAATTGTGAATGCCTCTGTGGAAGGGGCTTTTTTGAATATCAGTCACAATTCCTGAGGAGCCAGGGCATCACTCGAGACCCAGCCACCCTCTGGTCAGTTTCTTTATTTCCTCAGCGAGTGACAATGACGTGGATCGAGCAACTGCCTTTGCAAGGAAAGAGCACTCTTCCTTGCTGACAACTCACCTTCTCTGCTTTATGCCCTAAACCGGCCCTCCATTTTTATTGTTGTTTTCAGATTGATTTTGGGATCTATTCTGCCAAGTCCTTGCAATGTTGCTAATATCCAAAAATATAAACTTACAGACAAATGTGCAGGAGAAACAATTTGTAGTGAAAATTATTGCTTGCTTTTCTGAAGGATAAAGAGAAAGCTTTCACATTTTAAAATATACATGATCTATTGGGCAGAGTCAGGTTTACTTAAATTCCTATTGCTATCATTTACCTGAATCTATATATGTTTAGAAACCATAGGAAAATGTCCTCATCGTTTTTCCCCCTAAGATTACATAGTACAACAGAATTCGGACAATAGAATTAGATTAATCATTACGGACTGACCTGTTGTTGAGAATCCCATCCAATAACTATGGAATAACACATTTGTCCTGAAAGTAGAGACATTCTTATGACTAAAGATGTAACTATCAATCCTATGAGATCCTATAAATCTCATAAAATGTCCAAAACTTCTAATTGTTGTTTTTTTACAAAATCCATTTCCTACTAGAATGATTGTGAATGGGACTTCTCATAACGTTGTCTACACTGAGAAGATAATTACCAAGGGGTCACATGTTCTATAAGAAATTTTTATCAAGTTTTCTATTTAGTAAAGGTTTGGGTTCCCTGTCTGTACACTGTGACTTGTGAACCTGTCTAGCATCTGCCTCCAGGGATTCTGTTTATTTTTGTTTAGGATGTAGGCTTCTCTGCACCAAATACCCAGAGTCTGTATCTCAGCAGATGGCACATTCAGGCCCATAGCAAGGAACACAATGCAAAGGACATGTGGTGGGCTGACTCTCTAAATACACTGTGAGAGAAAAATGATTAGCTACTTATGTCTGTGACTTACTGGTCAGCTGCAAGAAGACCCACTAAACCTGGGGACTGAGAAAAAGGGAAAGAGGACACATAGAAGTTAATGTGAGAGAAACACAGGGCAACCCTGCTCGTATGCAGATTGAGTGCAGCTTCACCGGGTAATGGATACTTTATGACTTCATGGTTTAGAAAAGTGGTATGGAGGTTTTCAATTAGATTTTTAAGACTTGATTCAAGTTCCTTCCATGCTCACATGCCCTTCCTGGTAATACTCAGCTCATCACTATAGTAATTCAAAAGGGCAATATCAACTTATTTGCAGGGAAGGAATGGAGATGCAGGCTTAGAGAAAGGATTTGTGGAAACAGCAGGGAAAGGAGAGGGTGGGACAGATTGAAAAAGTAGCACTGACTTATATACACTACTGTATGTAAAACAGATAGCTAGTAGGAAGCAGCTGTATAGCACAGGAAGTCCAGCTCGGTGCTCTGTGATGACTAGAGGGGTAGGATGGGAGGGCAGCTCAAGAGAGAAGGGATATATATATATAGGGACTGATTCATGTTTTTGTATAGCAGAAACCAACACTGTAAAGCAATTATCTTCCAATTTTTTTTTTAAAGATATTCGGTATCTTCCTTAAAAATTTGTAAAGAAAAAGCATATTTCATTCACAATCTCTACTCTTCTACTGGGGGCTTCTCAGGTGGCTCAGTGGTAAAGAATCCACCTGCAGTGCAGGAGATGCAGGTTTGATCCCTGGGTTGGGAAGATCCCCTGGAGAAGGGAATGGCAACCCACTCCAGTATTCTTGCCTGGAAGGTTCCATGGAGAGAGAAGTCTGGGAGGCTACATACAGTCCATGGGGTCACAGAAGAGTCAGACATGACTTAGCAAATAAACAACACCCTTTTATTGTGTGGGGAAGAAAGAGGGGAGGCCATGGCAAGGGAAGAGTCACTCCTTTTATCAGGTGATGGAGCAACCTCTTGGGATACATGGTGTTGGGGTCACAAACCCAAAACCATTTGAGCTGTGATCCCTGGAGGCAGGTGACAATAATGAAGATATTATAGCTCTTTCTGCCAAGCTCTTAATGGATACATATTCAGGCTGTATAAGAGTAAAAAGGGAAAAATATTCAAAAGGAGCAACTTAATAAACTCTGGAACTCACTAAGGACAGGACAACTTCTGACAAAGACAGTGGCATGGCTTTGGAGCCGTAAGGGGCTAAAACAGTAACAGTGCCCTCAACCAGGAGCCCCTTTGCCCAGCAAGAGGAAGCCATGGTGTGAGCAGGACTGGAGCTGCAGAAACTGGTTCTTGGCCAATGCACTAGATATGACTACATCCCCCTGGACTTCCAGAATGATCTGGGAAGTGGAATTTCTAAAGGGGACTAGAGGTCTTAAATTAGCAGTGAAACACAAGAACTATAGATTCTTTTTAATCAAAGTGTATAATTTTTAAATCAAATGTATACTTATTTTTATCAAATATCATTTTAATCAAAATGTATAATTTTTATTTCTTGAGCATTGTGAGGCAATTTATGCTAAGCATTTTATATATGTATGTCATTTTATTGAAAACTCTTAAGCTCCAAGATTTTGGCCACCTGATGCAAAGAGCCAACTCACTGAAAAAGACCCTGAGGCTGGGAAAGATTGAAGGCAGGAGCAGAAGTGGGCAACAGAGGATGAGATGGTTGGCTAGCATCACTGACTCAATGGACATGAGCCTGAGCAAACTCTGGGACAGAGTGAAGGACAGGGAAGCCTGGCATGCCTCAGTCTAAGGGGTTGAAAAGAAGCTGACACTACTGAGTGACTGAACAGCAACAACAAGTCACCACGAGGTATACAGTGCAGTCTCATCTTTCAGGTGAGCATCGACGTTAGGTAACTTCCTTGGGGCAGCAGAGCCAGGGTTCTGCTCTTACAGCATCTAACCCCAAGTCCATCATCTTAACTGCTGTTTCCCATTGTTCCCTCGAGAAATGACATATGAACTGGCTCCAAATGAGATAATTAAAAAAGATTAAGGAAATATTTACCAAATTTGATACTATAATTTTGAATGTATTTTACATACACTTCCACTTAAATTTCTGTTTTCATTTCCTAAATTACAGGTTATATCTTATTTCTCCCCTTGCTTGAATGCCTCCCCATAGCTCCCAGATTACAGCCCCTCATGACCTGATTCTAGCCCATCTTTTAACCAACTCTCAATATACTTTTGCACTTGTCCACATCTCCGATTCCCTTGACGATGGGCCAAGTTCGTGATCACACCTGCTCTTTCCTTAACTGTGCTCTGCTTTATTGTCTTCAAAGTCCAACTTAAGCTTCACTTCACTTGCAACAATCTTCTCTGAACTCATAAGCAGAACTAATGACATTTTCTTCCAGATCATTATTGCCCATCACTTGAGATTTTGCTTAGAGCACTTTCTTTAAAATGCCAATTTGCATTTCTGATTCTTCCATGAGAGGGCAACTCACACTGGGCAGAAGACTTTGTGTTCTTAATCTCACTTTCCCAAAATACTGCTTCCTATATGGATGCATCCAATAAATTGATCAAACTGGTTTTGGTTATAACCAAGTTTACCTCAAAGTTTGTTATTGTTTAGTCACTAAGTCATATCCGACTCTTTTGTGACCCCACAGACTGTAGCCTGCCAGGCTCCTCTGTCCATGGGATTTTCCCAGGCAAGAATGCTAGAGTATGTTGCCATTTCCTTCTCCAGGGCATCTTCCTGATCCAGGGATCAATCCCACATCTCCTGAATTGGCAGGCAGATTCTTTACTACTGAGCCACCAGGGCAGCCCAACTAAGAGAACTGTGTGCTCAGTCACTCAGTTGTGTCCGACTCTTTGCAGCCCTATGATTTAATTATTTACATTAACCAAGTCAAATGTATATTTTTTTCCACATTCATTGCTCGCTTGTTTTCCATGGCCCCAAGATGTACATTCCCTCACCAGCCAATCTTGTACTTTCTTTTAATGCTGCCATATAAAATACAGAGTCTCACAATTAAATTTGAATTTCAGATAAACAGTAAGTAATTCTTTGAGTATGGACCGTGTACTGCATGAAATTTAATGGGGTGCCCAGTTGTTGTTTGTGAAAACTATCAGCCCTGTTTTCTTTACAACCCTTTTAAAATCATTATTTCCACACGTGACTTCTGGAGGTCTCTTCTTTGGTTATAAACTAAAGCCTTGTTCTTAATGGAATGTACTTTCTTCATAAAGATAATATAAAACACAAAACAATTTGTATGGAAATACAGAAAAACCTCAAATAACCAAAGCAAACTTGAGAAAGAAGAACGGAGCTGGAGGAATCAACCTGCCTGACTTCAGACTATACTACAAAGCTACAGTCATCAAGACAGTATGGTACTGGCATAAAGACAGAAATATAGATCAATGGAACAAAATAGAAAGCCCAGAGATAAATCCACGCACCTATGGACACCTTATATTTGACAAAGGAGGTAAGAATATACAATGGAGAAAAGACGATCTCTTTAACAAATGGTGCTGGGGAAACTGGTCAACCATCTATAGAAGAATGAAACTAGAACACTTTCTAACACCAAACACAAAAATAAGCTCAGACATTTCTCCATAGAAGATGTACAGATGGCAAACAAACACATGAAAAGATGCTCAGCATCACTCATTATCAGAGAAATGCAAATCAAAACCACAGTGAGGTACCATCTCGCCCTGGTCAGAAAATGGCTGCTATCAAAAAGTCTACAAACAATAAATGCTGGAGATGCTGCAGAGAAAAGGGAACCTTCTTACACTGTTGGTGGGAATGCAAAGTAGTACAGCCACTGTGGAGAAGAGCATGGAGATTCCTTAAAAAACTGTAAATAGAATTGCCATATGACTCAGCCATTTCACTGCTGGGCATATACACTGAGGAAACCAGAATTGAAAGAGACACATGTACCCCAATGTTCACTGCAGCACTGTTTACAATAGCTAGGACATGGAAGCAACCTAGATGCCCTGTGGCAGACTAATGGATAAGAAAGCTGTGGTACATATACACAAAGGAATATTACTCAGCTATTAAAAAGAACACATTTTAATTAGTTCTAATGAGGTGGATGAAACTGGAGCCTATTATACAGAGTGAAGTAAGTCAGAAAGAAAAACACCAATATAGTATATTAATGCATATATATGGAATTTAGAGATGGCAATGATGACCCTATATGCAAGATAGCAGAAGAGACACAGATATAAAGAACAGACTTTTAGACTCTGAGAGAAGCCGAGGGTGGGATGATTTGACAGAATAGTACTGAAACATGTATATTAACATGCGTGAAACAGATCACCACTCCAAGTTCAATGCATGAAACAAGGCACTCAAAGCCGGTGCCCTGGGATGACCCTGAGGGATGGGATGGGGAGGGAGGGAAGTGGGAAGAGGGTTCAGGATGGGGCACACATGTACATCCATGGCTGATTCATGTCAATGTATGGCAGAAACCACTACAATATTGTAATGTAATTAGCCTTCAATTAAAATAAATAATTAAAACAAACAGACACAACCCTGCAGGTCTCCTAAATTTTCAATGGCTCCCTTATGTTGGTGGTAGAAGACCAATGAGAGGAAAAGAAACTGTAACAAACTGGTATGACTGCTCATGATTGGTGTTCCTATATCAGGCTATCCCCCATCCTTCAGATGTGACCTTGAGTATGGGCTTCCCACTTCTGCTCTTGTATCCTTTCAGTCGCTTTTCAGGCTCTCCTGTGTGCAACTGTGTGGTAGTTTGAGCATTCTTTGGTATAGACTTTCTTTGGGATTGCAATGAAAACAGACCTTTTCTATTCCGTCATCCTTTCCTATAATCTTTATTTTATTTAATCTAATTATTATTGTCCTGACTAATGAGCTTCCATTTTGGGGGCTTTTAATGTTTGTGCGTGTGTGTGAATGTCCTTATTTTTATAGCAATCTTTCCCTAGATACAATTCCTTTATAACATAGTATTTAAAAATATCCTAGGCCATTTCAACAATACTATTGGCTAGTTATCAAGGCTGGAGAAATAATGTGAAATGTCTGACAGAAAATCTTCATTCAGTAAAATGCAGCTCTTTTTGAACTGCTCAACTAAGAAAACTCTGAGAGCATCTTCTTTGGGGCTTCTAGAGGACAAATCTTACACCTTGGATGCGGAGGCATCCTTGGGTGCCTGGGTCATGGATGGTCTGAATGGTCTCCCAAATCTGTTGAAGCAGCTCTATTTTCTTAGCTGCTTTATATATTAGGCTACCAAATAGGATTTTGTTTGAACACAGCGTTCTTTAAAAAGTTTGAATACCACAGATCTAACCCACCCATGATTCTAATTTGGGGAACTGGACACAAGCATAAGAAAAAAAGTGACTAATTGGGGGAATACTTCTCTTTTATCCCCTCTTCAATTATACCATGTAGGAGGTCTCATCTGCTGAGAACCTATAAATAGAGTCTTCGTGACTTCTTTTTCCTGTGGGTGAAGACATATATACCTTGAGAGTCTGAGTGCCTTGATTAAGGCATTTGTAGGCAGTTAACCTATCCTGGGCAAGTAACCAGAGAATTTTCCAAAAACAAGTGATGGAGTCAAGGTCACCTCTAAAACTGGAGCAGAGGCCAGGGGAGGCATGGCACAGCTTCTCAGCAACTTTCCCAACTGCCCCCAAATGTTCCATTCATAATCACTCTCTATACATTTGTGGATGAGGGCCCTCTTTAAACCTACATGCTTTACATGCTCAGTCACTAAGTCAGGTTCACTCTTTGTGACCCCATGGAGTACAGCCCACCAGGCTCCTCTGTCAATGGAATTTTCCAGGCAAGAACACTGGAGGAGGTCACCATTTCCTGTTCCAGGTGAACTTCCTCATTTAAGAATCAAACCTTCATTTCCTACATTGGCAGCCGTATTCTTTACCACTGAGTTGCCTGAGAAGTCCTTGGAACCCACTCTATTGTGCAAAACTCTTTAAAAATAAGACTGGAAGGAAAGGGAAGATTCAACCTGCCGCCTGGGGAAGCAGTGGGACACTGGCCTTTGTGAAACCGCCCTTAATGATATTTGCAATGGTGTAATCTCTGTCTTTAAAGCAAACATCATCCGTCTGCCTCTGTGCTGAATGATCCACTCTCACTTTTCGAGATGCAGGCTCATTTAACAACTGGCAATCAAACCCGCTCGGGCAGCCACAATGGAAACTGTTGAGGTTCATTACACTGGAAAAATATGCCATCTTTATTTCCATTCCATTGTTTCCTCAAAGATTAACAATACACATTTTTTTTTTCCCCAGTGGCCCATTTTTATGAAATTTTACTTGGATATATTTCTAAGTCTCTGATCCAGATGGTACATCTCAGAGTGAAATGTGAAGTGTGCTTCTTGTGCTTCTATTCTAAAGCATTGCACTGCTATTCTGGACCCATTCTGAAAAAAAAAAAAATCATTAGAAATTAAAAGGACAAAAACAATTTGAGATTGAAGAGTTTATGATGTGGGAGTGGCAAAATGCATTCTTGATTCACTAGTGATTATTGGTGATGGTCTGATAGCAGCTTGCAGCTTTGCCCAAATATTTAACTGGTGTGGTAGATTTCTAGCAAAATCTTCATAGTATACGGTGGTGGTGTGTGTGCTCAGTCCTGTTTGACTCTTTGGGACCCCATGGATTGTAGCCTGCCAGGCTCTTCTGTCCTTTAATTTTTCTAGGCAAGAATACTGGAGGGGGCAGGTTGCCATTTCCTACTCTATTGTGGTAATATATTGGACACTTAGTATACATCTGTTAAAAAAAGAATTAAAAGAGTTACCCCTTCAGAACTGTTGGGAACCTTAAGAAGGATATGGGGAAGTCAACAAAACCATGAAAAGCTGCTGCAACTTTAAAAAAAAAAAAAGTAGAAATAACATATTTTAATAAAAGGAGGTTGCAGAAGTTTAAAAACACAATCCCTATTTCTTTTTAAGTTCTCCCATTGATAGGGTCCCCTTGGGTACACTTATGACAGCTGTGACCAACAGTATGGCAGAACAGACCATGTCCCACTTCCAAGGCCAGTCATTAAAGACCAGGAAGCTTCTGTCTGGTGAGCCCAGAACGTATGCCCTGAGGGAAGCCAGCCAGCCACCACTTACAAAGTCCAATCACCCTGAAACCACTGTGCTGGAGATGCTGTACAGGTGCTCTGGTCCACAGCCTGACTGAGCTCCCAGCTGGCAGACAGGTAACTGCCTACTCCAGGAACGAGCCATCTTGTGTACCCAGTTTATCTGAACATTCAGATGATTCTAGTTACAGATGACATCTGCCTGAAAGTCAGGAGAAATCCCAAATGAGCAATGTCCAATGAGCCCTTTCCAAACACTTTACCTTACCTTATTGTGAGCAAAATAAGATGGATGTAGTTTCACACCTCTAGGTTTGGGGAGTAGTCTGTTAAACAGAAATAGTAACTGGCTATTGTTGTTCAGTTGCCCAGACATGTCCCACTCTATGGACTGCAGCATGCCAGGCCTCCCTGTCCTTCATCATCTCCCAGAGCTTGATCAAACTCAAATCCATTAAGTCAGTGATGTCATCCAACCATCTCATCCTCTGTCATCCTCTTCTCCTCCTGCCTTCAATCTTCCCCAGCATCAGGGTCTCTTCTAATGAGTCTGCTCTTCCCATCAGGTGGCCAATGTATTAGATCTTTAACTTCAGCAACAGTCCTTCCAATGAATATTCAGGGTTGATTTATTTTCTCTTCTCAGTCCAAGGGACTCTCAAGAGTCTTCTCCAACACCACAGTTCAAAAGCATCAATAGTACAGCACTCAGTCTTCTTTATGGTCCAACTCACATCCATCTATGCATGACTACTGGAAAAACCATAGCTTTGACTAGATGGATCTTTGTCAGCAAAGTAATGTTTCTGCTTTTTAATATGCTATCCAGGTTGATCATAGCCTTGCTTCCAAGGAGCAAGCATCTATTAATTTCAGGGCTGCGGTTACCATCTGCAGTGATTTTGGAGCCCAAGAAAAAAAAGTCTCCCACTGTTTCCACTGATTTTCCATCTATTTGCCATGAAGTGATGGGACTGGATGTCATGATCTTAGTTTTTTGAGTGTTGAGTTTTAAGCCAGCTTTTTCACTCTTCTCTTTCACCTTCATCAAGAGCCTCGTTAGTTCCTCTTTGCTTTCTGCATAAGGGTGATATAATCTGTATATCTAAGGTTATTGATATTTCTCTCAGCATTCTTGATTCCAGGTTGTGCTTCATCCAGCACAGCATTTCACATGAAGTACTCTGCGTTCAAGTTAAATAAGCATGGTGACAATACACAATCTTGACAGGCCAATTAGGGTTTGCAACTTGCTTCCTCAAGCTTTTACTGGTGGCTCAGACCTTAAAGTGGAGAAGGCAATGGCACCCCACTCCAGTACTCTTGCCTGGAAAATCCCATGGATGGAGGAGCCTGGTAGGCTGCAGTCCATGGGGTCGCTAAGAGTCGGACACAACTGAGCGACTTCACTTTCACTTTTCACTTTCACGCATTGGAGGAGGAAATGGCAACCCACTCCAGTGTTCTTGCCTGGAGAATCCCCGGGATGGCGGGGCCTGGTGGGCTGCTGTCTATGGGGTTGCACAGAGTTGGACACAACTGAAGCAACTTAGCAGCAGCATTCTAAATTACCTTGAAGAATAACTGTCAGTAAAAAAAAAAGAAGAAGAAATGTAGGCATCAATCAACAGGTGGGGAGAACTTTAGATGATGAACTAGACCTTGAAGCGACCCGAAAATCTTATCTCTCTGCTGTCTCCAGTCCTTTCTACATCCATTGTTTGTATTTGATGGAGGGAGAAACATGAAACACCTAACAATTTAAAAAATATCCACTATGGGGCATATACCCTGAAGAAATCATAAATGAAAAATGATACATGTAACCCAATGTTCTTTGCTGCTGCTGCTGCTGCTAAGTCGCTTCAGTCATGTCCGACTCTGTGCAACCCCATAGACAGCAGCCCACCAGGCCCCGCCATCCCAGGGATTCTCCAGGCAAGAACACTGGAGTGGGTTGCCATTTCCTCCTCCAATGCGTGAAAGTGAAAAGTGAAAGTGAAGTCGCTCAGTCCTGTCTGACTCTTAGCGATCCCATGGACTGCACCCCACCAGGCTCCTCCATCCATGGGATTTTCCAGGCAAGAAGAGACCTTAAAGAATCTTCCTGCAATGTGGGAGACCCAGGTTAAATCCCTGGGTTGGAAAGATCCCCTGGAGAAGGGAATGGCTATCCACTCCAGATTCTTGCCTAAAGAATTTCATGGACAGAGGAGCTTGGTGGGCTACAGTCCTTGGGGTTGCAAAGAGTCGGACAGGACTGAGCAATTTCCACTTTCCACTTTCCTTCAAGACAGCACTCTGAATTTTGTAATCAGTAGAAAATAAGATGATTTTAACTTCTATATTTTTTGTAATGTGATATATTTTAGATGATTATTTGCTTCATAAAATCATGTGCATATCTTAACTAATCAGCATTCTGCCTGCATGTAGCACTTTATTTTCTTTGAAAAAGGTGTCATTTGCATAACCATAAATGCAAATATTTTTGCAAAATGACAGTCTTTACATTATATAGCAAAGCCTGTAGTTCAAAAGACAAAAATAAAACAATATGAGGGCACCTAAACAATGAAAAGAATATAGCTGTCTTTTCTTCCTATCTGATAGAAAATTCCAGTTTTTTTAAAAAGTCTTTTAAATTACCGACTAATATAGCTGCTTCTCCTTTACTGCCTATTTTTAAAAATATCAATAAATGGCCTCTTGACAGGTTTTAAATAGAATCAGGATTATGTAGGATTATGTCAAATGCAAGCATATTTGAAATATTTTTTTAAGGTTGGGGCAGTAGCTCCACTTATTAGCTATCTTTATCTTCCCACTCGATTGCTGTGTGCTCAAATGTTTGCCATGTGCTGTGTGCACACACAATCCCTCTCCCCCTCCATACACATACACACACACTTTCCCCACATTCTGCCTGGTACATGAAATTCTGTTCAGCACTCAATGAAACTGCTGTCACTTTAAGAGTCACATAAATGAACAAAGTTACTACCACCCTTTGTATATTAGGAACCCCTAATTTACCTTCTCTCCCATCAATGTCAGAATATAGAATGCAGAAAAGACTTGGGTGTGCATCTGGCTTCTATGATTGATAGACTGTGTGATGTCAAGTTCATTTCTTCAGCCTTCCATTCCTCTAGGGATATGATGGGGACTCCACCTCAACAAACTGAGAGGGTTAGATCAACAAACTCTGAGGGTTAGACCAATAATGTGGAACATTATCTTTGCTAATATTACAGCACCCACAAAATTGTCAGCTTATTGTTTAGAGTGTGTGTGTGTGTTAGTTGCTCAGTCATGTCTGATTCTTTGCGACCTCATGGACTGTAGTCTGCCAAGCTTCTCTGTCCATGGAATTCTCCAGGCAAGAGTACTGGAGTGGGTTTCCATTTCCTTCTCCAGGGGATCTTCTCAACCAAGGGATTGAACCTGGGTCTCCTGCATTGGCAGGCAGATTCTTTACCATCTGAGCCAGCAGCGTAGTGGGTCTTAAGAAATCAGTTCCATCACCTATTGGGGGCTCTGCATTCAGCCCAAGAGGACTCTAGGTTCAAGCTTTACTCAGAGAACATCTGAGGGACATCTTAGGAGAACTTGACTACAGAGTGAATTTCTTGCCTTCCAAATAACACATCACAGACTTCTCAGCCTCAATCTCAGTCCACAGATTATCTTAGTTTATCCAAAGCTATAGGACATCTCGGGCTTCCCTGGTGGCTCAGCAGTAAAGAATCTGCCTGCCAATGCAGGAGACACAGGTTCAATTCCTGGGTCATGAAGATGCCCTGGAGAAAGAAGCAGCAACCTACTCCAGTATTCTTGCCTGGAGAATTCCAGGACAGAGGAGCCTGGCAGGCTACAATCCATGGGGTCACAAAAGAGTAAGACATGACTTAGCAACTAAAAAACAACGATGTAAGGCATTTCACATTCTCTAAAGTTCTACAAATAGCAATTTTAGTCAGAGAGATTAGACCAATCAAGCCTAGAGCCTGTTGCAATCACAAAGTCATTATAACATGTCATAAATTCCTCTGGCCTCACCCAGCTAGTATTTATAAAATGATTTTTCTTGGATCTGAGTTGAAGAATATGCTGGATAGCCATAGTTGCTCTCCAATACCTAACTATGGCAGATATCACTAATCAGTCATAACCCGTTTTCCCACAGAGATTAAAATTGGCCTCAGGATCCTACTTAACCCACTGTTAAAGTGATTAGAATTGACCATTCAGAAGAAGCTTTGGGTTTTTTCCTAGCAGTTCAGTAGTTAAGAATCTGCCTGCCAGTGCAGAGGACATGGGTTCAATCTCTGGTCTGGGAAGATCCCACATGCTGCAGAACAACAAGCCCATGTGCCATAACTATTAAGCCTGGGCTGTACAGTCCATGTCCCCCAACAAGAGGAGACTCTGGAACGAGAAGCCTATGTACCACAACTAGAGTAACCCCCATTCAGTGCAACTAGAGAAAGCCTGTGTGCAGCAACAAAGACCCAGTGCAGCCTATATGTGTATATATATATATACTTTAAAGAAGAAGCCTTGGGATTTCTGCTTTAGGAAGAAGAGATACAAGATAAAAGTAGTCAGAAAGGTGTGGTTCAGTGCAATTCACCTCCACCTTACTCAGTGTTTCTTTTGGATACATAAATTTCTTTTGTCCATAAAATAACTAGAACTATTATTGAAGCCGGTCCTTGGAAACATTTATTAGCCTACTTTAGACCTTGAGGCAAAGTCTCTAGATCACAAGATACAACTTTTAAGAAAGAACACTGCTAGACAATTAAAAAGCTTGCTGCTAATGTTTGCTGTCCATGAGAGAAGTTGAGAATGGTTTTCTCCAAGAAGAGTCAGTTGCTCAGTAGTGTCTGACTCTTTGTGACCCCACGCACAGTAGCAGGTCAGGCTCCTCTGTCCATATAATTCTCCAAGCAAGGATACTGGAGTGGGTTGCCATTCCTTTCTCCAGATCTTCCTAACCCAGGGATGAAACTTTGGTCTCCTGAATTGCAGGAAACTTCTTTACTGTCTGAGCCACCAGGGGAGCCCCAAACCCATATGTTATTTATTATCGGTCCCAGGGACTAACTTGGTACTAATCTCTCAAATCCAGCATTTCTAAGAGTAATGCTTCAGTTATAAATTTTTTTCAGGAGGTTGAAACTGTCTTATTAAAAATCAAAATAGTGCTTTGAGTATAGTGTTTTGCCTCTAATCTGTTTTAAGTACTATCTACTCTATAAATATGCACTATTACTATGGGAACTCATTTTTCTTCAAAGACAAGAATGTACTGAAAACACTTCACAATTATTCTATTCCTCCAAACAGGCCACTTAATTAACAGCAATAACATTAGTCATGTCAGGAGAAAAGTCATTTCAAATTTTTGCCAGGCAATGTCTTTATATATAAGTAGATGCATTATCATAATATGACACTTATACTGGGTACCCCCTACCCCAGGTTCAATGACTATAACAAAGCAAATAGATTTTTGTCTATATAGGAATCCATTAAATAAGCCTTATTCTGGAACACTTTAAGAATGCCAAATATTCTCTCTTCACAGCACTTCCATTAAGAGAACTTTTAACTTGGAAGTATACCATGCAGCTGCTCAAAGTGAAAAAAAGTCCCCTTCTTTATCCTTGTCAATGATTATAAGGAACTTACATGTTCACTATGAATAGTAAAAAAATACTAAAAATTATTTGGAAGAAAGTTTAAAACAACTCATGATTCTACCACCCAGATGTCACATCAGTAATACTTGCAAATTGTATATATTTGAAATATATTGTTAATGGTATTTTTTTTTATTTTACAAAATATTATGGAAATCTTTCCCTATAGATGAACCAAATGCTACAGAGTCATTTTAAAGCATTGTATAATACTCCATTGCATGGATTGGCCATCATTCACTCAACCAATATCCTGTGACTGGACCTTTAATTTGTAGACTATTTTTTTACCACAAATATTTTTGTTAACACATCTTTTCTGGTGCATATATCTTTAACTCATTACTTGCATTATTTCCTAAGTTAAATTCCTAGAAAGCAAGTTGCTGGGTTAAAGGGTGTACACATTATTTTTTTTAAACATTTAATTGAATTGTGCCACAAAACTTTTGAGATCATAAAATCCAGACCCTATATGAAAAGGCATGAAATCATTTGTAGAGGCTTTGAAGGATTCTCAGCCCCTCACTGGCCCGTGGGGATGCAGTCACAGAGAACTACATAATCTTATTATTTATTTATTTTTAAAGAGCCACCAACCTGGCTCCAACATTGTACATAGATGTATGTAAATAGAGTTTATTTGAATAATGATTAAAGGGGCAAGGGTGCTTGCATGAGTATCCCATCTATCTAAAACCACATAACCAAATGACAGAGTGAACAAGAAAAAAGAAAAGATCTGAGAGATTTGTCTTTGCCATAAACATCCTATGTGACCCTCAGAGAGTCCTTAACCCTCTCTGTTTCTAAGTTGATTCATTTGTCAAAACTTAAATCTGTCCACAGTGTCTTGAAAATTTTAAAGAGATAAAGAATAGACTAATGTCTTGGAAAATAAAAAAGAAAAAACATTTGAATGATATCCAAGAGTTATTGTTTCAGATAGTATTGTTTTATGAAAATAAAAGACACAAATCAGTAGATAAGCATGTGTGCTCAGTTGCTTTAGTCATGTCCAACTCTGTGCAACCCCGTGGACTGTAGCCTAGAAGTTTCCTCTGTCCATCGGATTCTCCAGGCTGGAATACTGAAGTGGGCTGCCGTATCCTTTTCCAGGGGCTCTTCCTAACCCAGGGATGGAACCTGCATCTCTTATGTCTCCTGCATTGGCAAGAGAGTTCTTTACCACTTGAACCACCTGGGAAGCCCCAGTAAATAAGTATAAAATGTTATAAAATGTGATGGTTTGAAATCAACCTGATATGCTGGAAACTTGGAATTTGCCAAAATGACGAAGCAAAAAGCTACAGTCTTCAAGAGTTTTCTTCCATCAATGCTTAATCAAATTAATTGAGAAACGCTGACATGTCTAAAAGTCAACAAACATTTCACATTAGCTAACTTTTCATTTATGGTAATACACCAAACTTGGGTCCACGCACAATAAAGCCAATCTGCCAACACTGGATTGTGGTGAAGAAAAGTGCAACATTTATTTCAGGGTACGAAGCAAGGAGTCCAGGGTAGCTAGTGATCTAAACACCCAAACCCCTTGATGGGTTTCAGCAAAGCATTTTTAAAGGTCATGTGAGGGACGGGAGCCCCAGAGTCTGTTGATCAGTTCGTGCACAAGTCTCTGATTAGCTGATGGTGAGATAATAGGGTGGTGTCATAGGTGTTTATATTATCAATTCTCAGGCACCTATTGGTCTGGGGGCTACACGCTCACGGTCATCAAGCAATTAATTTCTACCATCTGGTGGTGGTTTTAGCATCTGTTAAACAACTCAGTTGGAGAAGGCGATGGCACCCCACTCCTGTACTCTTGCCTGGCAAATTCCATGGATGGAGGAACCTGATAGGCTGCAGTCCATGGGGTCTTGAAGAGTCAGACACGACTGAGCGACTTCACTTTCACTTTTCACTTTCATGCATTGGGGAAGGAAATGGCAACCCACTCCAGTGTTCTTGCCTGGAGAATCCCAGGGATGGGGGAGCCTGGGGGGCTGCCGTCTGTGGGGTCGCACAGAGTCGGACACGACTGAAGCGACTTAGCAGCAGCAGCAGCAAACAACTCAGTAAACGTGCACCAAATGCTGTTATCTAAAGAGAGGAGAGGAACTAAAGTGGAAGATATGGGGGAAGGATCTGTCCAGGTAAGCCCCATAGAATCTTGCTCAGTTACATACACTTTATTATTTCTTTGGGGCTTCCCAGGTGGCACGAGTGGTAAAAAAAAAAAAAAAAAAAACCAACAAATAACCCTCCTGCCAATGCAGGAAATATAAGAAACGAAGGTTCCAGCCCTGGGTAGGGAAGATCCCCAGGAGGAGGGCATGGTAACCCACTCCAGTATTCTCTCCTGGAGAATCCGACGGACAGAGGGAGCCTGGCAGGCTACCATCCATAGGATTCTATAGATGGATATAACTGAAGTGACTTAGCACACATGCATGTACGCATTGTTTCTTTGGTATTATTGTTCATATCTAGTTTTCAACAGAAGACATTGTCTGTGATTCAGTGTTTGACATGAAGGCAAAATGAATCTCACTTTTATTTATTTGTTTGTTTTAATTAGAGATGGATCCATGAAATTACCAAACAAATGGACTCTTTTGTTTTTCTAGCCACTTCATGCTATGGATCATGTGAACATGGTTTCCTGAATTTGAATGAAAAGAAGCTTCTGACTCTCTGGTGCCCTTCTGTTTTCAGGCTCAAACTCAAACGCAGAGAACAATACATCTCCCCAGCAGACAAGTGACAGATGACAACGAACACAGGGAGAAAAACCAAAAGGGGGATCGAGAGATATTTTGGGAGACCCTATCAGAGCCCAAGGCAGGAATCTCAGAGTTTAGAATCAATGTTTTAGATCTCTGACCATTCAGGTCAGATAAAAGAGGGTGGGTAGGTTAGCCACCCCTCCCAGGTCCTTTAGACAAAACTATTTCCTCTTTTGTCCAGTGTGGAAGTCAGGAGAGGGCCTGGCTGGGGATCCATCTTTCTTCTGAAGTCAGCTTCTGAGTGAGCACACCTTCCCATGGAACCATTTAAGGAGGCTAATGGATTTAAAAAAATAAAAATAAAAAACTGGTAGTAACCCCTTGTTCAGCACTCTGTCATCCTTGTTCTAGTTAAAGTCAAGTCACTGTAGTCTAGACTGTCCAGCCATTTGGTCACCTCGTCTGTTCACCAGTGCCTGGGGTACCTGTTATGCTTCCAGAACAGCAGCTGCACCCACCTCTCTAACTGAACAATGGGTAAGCTTCACTCCTCACTCCTGTCTGCCTTGAACTTCTTGGATGGTAATTAACATGAAGTGTTTTAAAAGCAATACCTACATAAGTTGTTTCCTAAAATTCCATCCTTAAAACTGCTTGGGAAGGCATCTTGCACTCCCCCATTCCCACTTCCCTCCAGCATCACTCACGTCTCTGGCCCTCTATTCACTAGGCACTGTTCTACACGCACTAGTCCACGCTATTCCAGTTCTCTTCTTGCTCACCTACCCTGATGCTTTTCTCCCAACATGCTTCTCCCTGCACTTCCCAGTCTGGAGGTTACTCTCTCACAGCAGAGATTTTAGCTTCAACGTGTTGATAATATAATACAAAATTTCATATTTTAGACATTTTTTTAAATCTAACCTAAAAATGCCTTATCAGCTGGAGAGCTGTGATTCTCCAGACAGTCCAATGGTGCTGGAATTCTCAAAGCCATAGGAAGTCTGGAGCTAAGAATGAAATAAATCCTTTTTTTCTTCAATTCCCACCCCTTTACCCTTTAGAATCCCCCTTTTGACAAGAAGGCAATGTATTTGCTTCTGAAGAACAGGCATGATATGCTGGCCTCATATTATCAAGATCTTGACCCTCCGAGGACCAGGACAGTACTAGACATAGTCCATCTACCTCAGCCCAGGTTTCTCAGTTGGAGAAAGGGGCAGTTACAAATTGTAAAGTCTGGGAGGAGAGGCAGGAGTTAGTCTGCACTTGAATTTCTAGACTGGCTTGCATGAGTCAAGGGCATAGGACAAGTTCATTCATGTCCTCTCCCCAACCTTTCGAAAAATAACACAATATAAACAAATATTTAATAAAAATTCATTATTTTCCAGACACTGTTCTAAGCACATTTTATATCACCAGAAAGGCTTCTTCTGTTATAATGAGTCAGTTTCATATATTTATTTATTTTGATTTCATTAAGAATGAACTTGTCAAGTTCTTCCTTCATGCCCAGTGCTTACAAGAAGAGTCATGATTTCCTTAGTCAGCAAACAATAATCTATAAAGAAGATAGTAAGCCAATGTTTAAGTTAGACTTTATCAAAAAAAGAAAAAAAAACTCGCATTTATTAAACCATGACTTCATGCTCAGTCCTTGTATATACAGCATCTAATTTACTTTTCACAGTAATCTCAGAGGTGGATGTCAGAGCATCTAACAAAATCATGATGCTGTTGTTTCTTCCCAACAATGTACTCGCTTCTCCAGAAAAACCCTACAGAGACAAACATTACCCAGAGTTCCGTGTCACATTATCATCTTATTAATGTCATTAACAATTTCCTCCTCAGTAGTCAACAAAAGAAGGATTGCGTGCCTTAGAGTAGTAATAAAATTACCAAGCAATTATGATGATGCAGTAACCAAGAATGAGTTCAGAACAGGGGATCATTTTTTTTTATTTTAGTGAACTGACAACATCACAGTTAAGAAGATACAGTTACTGACATGACAAATGAAGAACTTTCTAATGAGAAATTTTACGTTATTGTGTTAAGAACGAGATCATGATTTCCCTGGAGTGGGAGAATACCACTGTCGTCTTCACCCTGGAAGGCTTTCCTGATAAGTTTACTGCCTTAGGGTCCAAACTGAAGCCAAATCTAATGTGTGACCTCTATTCCCTATCCCTTAATATTTCTAGAAGTATAGAATCTGAGCTAGAAGGACTATTACAAAAGAACTGCATCCATCCAGCTTCTGCCCTCATATTCAAATCTTCAACTCATCAGTAACATGGGTGCTCCCTTTTCCAGTTCCATAGTAATCACAGGCCATAGATGTCCAATGTCTAAAACAAACTTTCCTATGTTTATATGCTTCTGAAACACACCCTCCCCAGTTTGAGCTCTGCTCTTCCACCTTTATGACCTGATGGTTTTTCACACAAAGCCCCTGACGAAGATCTCTCTCTCTCTCTCTCTCTAACATGTGCGTGCATTGCACGTATAAACACACACACACTCAAAAGGAATGAATAACCATGTGTGCCATTCACCTTTGCCCACAGTTTTCTGTGTACCACAAATGATACACTGGTGCTTGGCTTCTCCTCCCCTCTGGATTTCACTATGAGAAGCTCCTTACTACCAACCATGTTGTCCCAGCTCATACTTAACCTCTTTGAGTGTAGAAACACAGTCCATAATCCTAGAAATGTACATACATTCTGCCTCTATCTCTTTCACCCTGTTTCAGGGTCTGCTTTAATTTCCACCCCTGTCTATCTCCTCTCCATTCTCCACCATTCCCAACAGGCTCTAGTCTCCTAGTAGATGTTATACTAGTTCTATCAGGGTCTCTGCTAAGATTGAGTGACCCAAGAGGGCATAGGAGGGGCCACCACTTCCTCAGACTCTGATTTAGACCCAATCATCAGAGTGTTTTGATGGGACTGTCTTGTGGGACAGAATCAAAAGACTTGCTATGGCTCATGTAGATTACATCTATTGCTTTTCTCCTATCTCTGTGACCTGTCGTTCTGCCATAGGAGGAAATTGAATTGGCCCACATGATTTTCTTTTTACAGTACCATGCTGGTTCCTACCCAGTTTCTTTGGGCTTCACTGAGAGATGGAGAATTGATTGCCAGATGCTGTGTTTGGGGGTCTTCCTAGGCACTGAAGGTGACTGATGATTTGACACAGGTGGAATTCACTTTGTCCAGTGGCTGTTTCTTTTAGAACTTCTGCAAATTAAATTTTATACAAATCAGATTTTCCTTCCACGTTGCTTTGTGTTTCTAGATATGTGATTTCAGATGGAGCTTTAATGGTCTGTATTTCATAATGTTTGAATTGGAATATTATCCTGTTTCAATCCTCAGGCACTTGGCACTTGTTAATGAGATAATTATGTATATAAATATACTGAGTGAGTCATAACAAATAAGAAATATTAGCTTAGAGATACTAGCTTTCAGACTATTTCCTAAAGTCTATACAGTGAAGACAGAGTCCATTCCAATATCAATAACTACTGTTTTGAATATTTATCATGAAACAAATGTCTTACTAGGTTCTTTTTGTGTATTTTTTTATCACTTAACTCTTCTAAAGCCTTAAGTGATAATGATTATCTCCACCTTTAAGTAATGCCACTGAAATGCAGACATAATACATATTTTGTTCCAATTTGCCCAGAGGTAAGTGGTAGACACAGAATTGGAAACCTGCAAATGAGAACATACTATTTTCCCTTTTTAACACAAAAGGTAGCCTACTACATACACTCTTCGACTTAAATTTTATCTTGGAGATCTACTGAAAACAGCACATAGAGAGTGGCCACAATTGTTTGCTTGTTTGTTTTTCAGTTATATAATATCCATTTGTATGGATGAATCATACTTAGTTTAAGCATTTCCCTAATGACAGACATTGGGTTGTTCTCTAATATTTTCTATTAAAAGAAAAGGTACCATAATAAACTTTCACACATCACCCCACACCATATAAGGGGTAGATTCTAAGCATAGACTTTCTCTATACTCTTGGAGTGGTATATGCATTTAAAATTTTATAATTTTGCAGTTACTTTAAAATAGACTTCCACAGGACTTGTACAAACTTATGTTTCCCCCAGCACTGTATGAGAATGCCCATTTCCTCATGGTCTCACCAATAGAATATGTTACCAAATCTTGGGTTTTGGCCAATCTAATAAGTAAGGGGAAAAACAGTATCTTCATGTAGTACTAATTTGCATCTTTTAAATTAACAATTAAAATTTAATGAGATTAACAATTAACAATTAATGAGATTTAGCAACTTTTATGTTTGGAATTCCTTGTCAAGAATATAAATGACTATTTGTTTATATTCTTTATCATTTTTTTCTAGCAGGTCAAAGGTTTGTTTCAAAAATTTCCAGACACCTTTTTTATATGATGGAATTAGTCCTTCGCCTGTTAATATGAGGTGGAAACTTCTCCCAGTTAGTTATTGGTCTTTCAAATGTTTCCCCCAGGAAGACAGTATTTATTTTTGTATAGTTGTATTTACCTTTTTTGTTTACTGACTATTGGATCTTAAGTCATAGTTTAAAAAGCCTTCCAACTCCTAGGTTACAAAGGGCTTTGTCTCCACATTCTTTCTTTAGTTATGTTTTTGGATTCTTTTTTTTTTCTTTTTTACATTGAAAGCTTTGATTTGTTTGTAATTTATTCTGGTGCATGGCTTAATACACCAATCCAACTCTAATTTTATGTATTTGTTTTAGACTACTACCCTATTTATTGAATGATCTAATTTCCCATGATTTGAGATGGTGCCTTTCTCATACAATGAATTTCAAAATGCATTTGGATCTACTGTCTGAAATTTGCATTCCTTCCCAGAAATCTATTCATATGCCTACAGGACACTCTTAATTTCGACACACTTTCATTGATCTTCTTTTTTGGAATTCATACATTTTATAATTAGCTTATTTTTACATACGAACTTTAGAATAGACCTATTTGATTCTACAAATGTGGTGCTATTTTTATTGACATCACACTGTGTATATAAATTGACTTAGTGACATCTGCCATCTTTATGACATTATGTCATCTTACCAAGCACGTGGTGTGTCCTTCCGCTAGTTCCAGACTTCCTTTCTGGTTTTCAGAAGTGTTGGGAAGTTTCTTTATGGGGGTCATATGAAACAAAATGCTTGTTTTAGACTTTCTCAACCTTTTGTATGTTGCTATTTTAAATTGATGTTTTTTTCCATTATATATTCTAACCAGCTATTTTACAGAGGCAATTGATTTTTACAAACTAATTTCATTTACAGGTACTTCACTGAATTTATTTGTTGATAGTAATTGTTCAGGTATTGGTTTCTGAGCCAAGATCACTGTATTGTATCACATTAGAAAAGTATTCATGCATTTTTATTTTGAGTGTATGCTTTTTAAAATAAAGAATGATTGCTGGATTTTGACAAATTTTTATTTCATGACCTATGGAGAGGATGGTTTTACCTTTGTGTAAGTATAATGACTTTTATCAGTACATGCCTTTGCAGTGTTTCAATAAATCCCAACTCATCAAAAATGTCTCATTATTTTACCTAGTGGCTCTTTTCTATTTTAGTCATATTTTATGTAAGATTTCCTTAGTGGTATCCAGAAGTGTAGTCAACAACAGTTACAGGTTGGCACATGAGGGTGAGACCTGCAAGAACCAGTATTTTTGTGGTGCTTTCTGAAATCTGCTGCCACTCCAAAAAATAGCTCACATCCTCTTCCTCTTCCTCTCAGGCAACTCTGGCTTCATCTCAGCTTGGAACTTCCTTACAAATACTTATGAAGTCTAGAGAGTTGAGAGAATGCCAAGGAAAAAAGCAAACCACTTTTCTTTCTCTTTTTTCTTCTTGCGTTTGTGTTGTAAGATGAAAAACGTCACACACAGCCACCTTCAAAACAAATCTCCTCAAGGTTTACCTTCTACATTTAGAAGAAATGCAGTCAATTTTTAGTTTTCACTGTCATAATTATATGTGGACTTACCGTTGCTATTTCTATATTTGTTTAACCTCTTCTATTCTAAAATGGCCTTAGTTACCATCTGTACATGGCTCCAATTATCCCAATCAGAATTATTCAAATATAGCAAGTTTCTAAACAGGGATGGTATGGGGAGGGAGGGGAGAGGAGGGTTTAGGATGGGGAACACATGTATACCTGTGGCGGATTCATTTCAATATTTGGCAAAACTAATACAATTTTGTAAAGTTTAAAAATAAAATAAAATTTTAAAAAAATAAAATAAAAGTATGTTCATGGTGATAGATGTTGAGGAACATAGTAATGCATGTAAATAGTTTTATTGTAAAATATGTGAATATAGGAATTTATTAAAACAAAAAATGAAATCTCCTTTCTTTGCCGTATTTCCTCTCCAGAGCCAACACTGTTAACAATATGTTGTATAATTTTTTGAGACTTTGCACTTCTATACATTCATATCATGTATAATTTTTAACAGATATCAGATCCAAGGAATGTATACATCATTGTACACTGCTGTATCCCTGTGGGAAAGATGCTTATAAATGGTATTACTGGGGAAAAAATATATATACATTTGAAATCTCCTATAGATACCATTTTATTGCAATTCAGAAAAGCTATAAAAATTAAGTTTCCTATCATGAATATAGCCATTTTTTCCATATCCTTGCCACAATTTGATATTATAAATTTCTTTATTTTTTGTTTTTATTTAGTTTGTATTCCCCCATCATTATTGAGATTGAAAGCATTTTTATAGCTATTGACCATTTATATGTCTTCTCTAGATATATTTTTATATCTCTTGTCCATTTTTATTTTTTTTATTTATTTGTAGGAGCTCTCTACACTGGAGATTAATTTTTTGTTACATATATTATAAACACTTCCATTCCATCACAGTTATTCACCTTAAATTGAAGGTAATCATTTGTAAGAAATCAAACACTCCATCTTTATACATTGGCCCTGGGTTTAGTCTTTGTTTTTTAATTAAGAAAACAAAAACAACTATTAATGGTTCATGCTTCTGCCAAAAGTCTCTATATCCAGCCCTACATTTCTTTGAGGATTGAGGACAATGAAACAAAGCTTTAATAGGCAGACCCTCTCACATGGTAAGATCATCATTACCATGTTATTATTATTGTTATTATTGGAAATCTTGTCCAAGGGCTAGAAGCTTCATTTCATGTACATTTTTCCCCATCAGTACAGTCATCAAATTTCAGTTCTCCTCCACTGACTGAAGAGTGTGTGGGATTATTATGCCAATTACATACTTTCAATGCCCAAAGTTAAGGAGAATTGGAAATGGAAGCTGGCCCTGACACCTTCCAGGAGATAGTGACAATCTCCTTTTCTTTTTCTTTCTTCTTCAAAAATTATCATCTCAAAACTGTGTGGTTTTGGGTGGGGAACTGCATGTTTGCCATCAACTCACAATACTAAACAAATTACAATCACATTTAGTTAATTTTCTTTTCATTTTTGTTTTCTGCTTACATGTCTTTCTCTATTGGTTTCTCAAGCTTCTTTTACCAAAAAACATAGTCTTTCTAATTTGTTTTCCAACCTTGTTTTCTAAAACCTGGACAAATTTTCCATATATGCCTTGGAGACTTGGCCCAATTATTTCTACTTTTATGCCCATCCCATTGGCCAAGGCCAACAGGGACATGAAGTGCTTACATCATGGTACAATGATGGCTTATGGCCTGTCCTTTGCGGAAGGTATTTTTGCTAAATGGGCTTGTGGCCCAGGTCTTTATGTTTAGAGAAACATACATTCCTGGGGCTCTTCATTGTGAACGATGCCCTTTCTCTTAAGACTCATGTGTTGTTGTGTGTTTTTATGCTCTGTCATGTGTACATGTAAAACACTATAAACAGAGCAGAGACCATGACACACTGATATATTTAGTCACTCAATCCTTCCCTCATGAAAGGCCAACCTAGCCAAGGTAAGATGCTTAAATCTCAGTTATTAAAAAAAAAAAAAAATATATATATATATATATATATATAAACTGTTACAAAACTTGGAGGCCCCTGAGACGAGAGTCAATGTAAGGTCTCTAGAGACACAAATTTATGGTTAAGGCTAGCACACCCTTGGGGCAACCCAAGACAGGCAGGTCATGGTGGAGAGATCTGACAGAATGTGGTCCACTGGAGAAGGGAATGGCAAACCACTTCAGTATTCTTGCCTTGAGAACCCCATGAACAGTATGAAAAGGTAAAATGATAGAATACTGAAAGAGGAACTCCCCAGGTCTGTAGGTGCCCAATATGCTACTGGAGATCAGTGGAGAAATAACTCCAGAAAGAATGAAGGGATGGAGCCAAAGCAAAAACAATACCCAGCTGTGGATGTGACTGGTGATAGAAGCAAGGTCCGATGCTGTAAAGAGCAATATTGCATAGGAACCTGGAATGTCAGGTCCATGAATCAAGGCAAATTGGAAGTGGTCAAGCAAGAGATGGCAAGAGTGAATGTCGATATTCTAGGAATCAGAGAACTAATGGGTGAATTTAACTCAGATGACCATTATATCTACTACTGCAGGCAGGAATCCCTCAGAAGAAATGGAGTAGCCATCATGGTCAATGAAAGAGTCCGAAATGCAGTACTTGGATGCAATCTCAAAAATGACAGAATGATCTCTGTTCGTTTCCAAGAAAAACCATTCAATATCACAGTAATCCAAGTCTATGCCCCAACCAGTAATGCTGAAGAAACTGAAGTTGAACGATTCTATGAAGACCTACAAGACCTACTAGAAATAACACTCAAAAAAGATGTTCTTTTCATTACAGGGGACTAGAATGCAAAAGTAGGAAGTCAAGAAACACCTGGAGTAACAGGCAAATTTGGCCTTGTAATACGGAATGAAGCAGGGCAAAGACTAATAGAGCTTTGCCAAGAAAATGCACTGGTCATAACAAACACCCTCTTCCAACAATACAAGAGAAGACTCTATACATGGACATCACCAGATGGTCAACACCGAAATCAGATTGATTATATTCTTTGCAGCCAAAGATGGAGAAGCTCTATACAGTCAACAAAAACAAGACTGGGAGCTGACTATGGCTCAGGTAATGAACTCCTTATTACCAAATTCAGACTTAAATTGAAGAAAGTGGGGAAAACCACTAGACCATTCTGGTATGATCTAAATCAAATCCCTTATGATTATACAGTGGAAGTGAGAAATAGATTTAAGGGCCTAGATCTGATAGATAGAGTGCCTGATGAACTATGGAATGAGGTTCATGACATTGTACAGGAGACAGGGATGAAGACCATCCCCACAGAAAAGAAATGCAAAAAAGCAAAATGGCTGTCTGGGGAGGCCTTACAAATAGCTGTGAAAAGAAGAGAAGCAAAAAGCAAAGGAGAAAAGGAAAGGTATAAGCATCTGAATGCAGAGTTCCAAAGACTAGCAAAAAGAGATAAGAAAGCCTTCCTCAGTGATCAATGCAAAGAAATAGAGGAAAACAATAGAATGGGAAAGACTAGAGATCTCTTCAAGAAAATTAGAGATATCAAGGGAACATTTCATGCAAAGATGGGCTCAATAAAGGACAGAAATGGTATGGACCTAACAGAAGCAGAAGATATTAAGAAGAGGTGGCAAGAATACACAGAAGAACTGTGCAAAAAAGATCTTCACGACCCAGATAATCAAAATGGTGTGATCACTCATCTAGAGCCAGACATCCTAGAGTGTGAAGTCAAGTGGGCCTTAGAAAGCATCACTACGAACAAAGCTAGTGGAGGTGATGGAATTCCAGTTGAGCTACTCCAAATCCTGAAAGATGATGCTGTGAAAGTGCTGCACTCAATATGCCAGCAAATTTGGAAAACTCAGCAATGGCCACAGGACTGGAAAAGGTCAGTTTTCATTCCAATCCCAAAGAAATGCAATGCCAAAGAATGCTCAAATTACTGCACAATTGCACTCATCTCACATGCTAGTAAAGTAATGCTCAAAATTCTCCAAGCCAGACTTCAGCAATACGTGAATCGTGAACTTCCTGATGTTCAAGCTGGTTTGAGAAAAGGCAGAGGAACCAGAGATCAAATTGCGAATATCCGCTGGATCATGGAAAAAGCAAGAGAGTTCCAGAAAAACATCTATTTCTGCTTTATTGACTATGCCAAAGCCTTTGACTGTGTGGATCACAATAAACTGTGGAAACTTCTGAAAGAGATGGGAATACCAGACCACCTGACCTGCCTCTTGAGAAATCTGTATGCAGGTCAGGAAGCAACAGTTAGAACTGGACATGGAACAACAGACTGGTTCCAAATAGGAAAAAGAGTTCGTCAAGGCTGTATATTGTCACCCTGTTTATTTAACTTATATGCAGAGTACATCATGAGAAACGCTGGACTGGAAGAAACACAAGCTGGAATTAAGATTGCCGGGAGAAATATCAATAACCTCATATATGCAGATGACACCACCCTTATGGCAGAAAGTGAAGAGGAACTAAAAAGCCTCTTGATGAAAGTGAAAGTGGAGAGTGAAAAAGTTGGCTTAAAGCTCAACATTCAGAAAACGAAGATCATGGCATCCAGTCCCATCACTTCATGGGAAATAGATGGGGAAACAGTGGAAACAGTGTCAGACTTTATTTTTCTGGGCTCCAAAATCACTGCAGATAGTGACTGCAGCCACGAAATTAAAAGACGCTTACTCCTTGGAAGGAAAGTTATGATCAACCTAGATAGCATATTCAAAAGCAGAGACATTACTTTGCCAACTAAGGTCCATCTTGTCAAGGCTATGGCTTTTCCTGTGGTCATGTACGGATGTGAGAGTTGGACTGTGAAGAAGGCTGAACGCCAAAGAATTGATGCTTTTGAACTGTGGTGTTGGAGAAGACTCTTGAGAGTCCCTTGGACTGCAAGGAGATCCAACCAGTCCATTCTGAAGGAGATCAGCCCTGGGATTTCTTTGGAAGGAATGATGCTAAAGCTGAAACTCCAGTACTTTGGCCACCTCATGCGAAGAGCTGACTCATTGGAAAAGCCTGTGATGCTAAGAGGGATTGGGGGCAGGAGGAGAAAGGGACGACAGGATGAGATGGCTGGATGGCATCACTGACCTCAATAGATGTGAGTTTGAGTGAACTCCAGGAGTTGGTGATGGACAGGGAGGCCTGGTGTGCTGCGGTTCATGGGGTCACAAAGAGTTGGACACGACTGAGCAACTGAACTGAACTGAACTGAGCACACCCATGCATGCTCATTAGTTCAAACCATTCTTTTCACCCTGCCTGCACCTGCCAGGAGCTGATCAGTGAGACCATCATGAAGGAAGACGTGAGCTGTACATCTAAAGCTCATGTCCTACCACCTGGGCCAGAATTCCAGCAGAAGTGCTTATTATGCTTCAGTTTTCTGTGTTGTACAATAAAGATAACAAGGACACTTAAAATAATACAAGGCAGTTAGTAAGGATCAAATGCAGCAGGAGGACTCATAGCAGACGGAATAATCGTAGTATCCTTCATGTGTGTCCATGGGTGCTAAGTCGCCTCAGCTGTATCCAACTCTTTGCAAGCCTATGGACTGCAGCCCACCAGATTCCTCTGTCCATGGGATTCTCCAGGCAAGAATACTGTGGGTTGCCATGCCTTCCTCCAGGGGATCTTCCCAACCCAGAGATCAAACCATGGTCTCTTAAATCTCCTGCACTGGCAGGTGGATTCTTTACCACTAGTGCCATCTAGGAAGCCCTAGTATCCTTCATAACAGACCTGAAAAAAATAAAAGTGAGATAAACTGGGGAGACTGGATAAATTCTTTCCATTAGTAATGTTTACCTGGTCTCAGCTCAAAGAATACCAGCACATTTGTTTCCTATTGTTGCAAATAAATAATAAATATATAACAAATTACCAAAACTAAAGAGGCTTAAAACAAATATATACATATATATTATACATATAATTTACATAGATATATGTTTACACTTATCAAGCTTTGAATCCCAAAATGGGTTTCACTAGGCTAAACCCAAGGCATAGCAGGATTATGTTCCTTCTGGTAGTTTCAAGGGGAAACCTGCTTTCTTGCCTTTTGTGCTTTAAGAAGCTTCCTGCATTCCTTGGCCCTCAGCTCTCTTCTTTCATCTTCAAAGCCAGTTCTTCAAATCTCTAACTCTAGAGTTCTTCCACACTTAAAGGACCCTTGTGATCACACTGTGCCCATCCTGAAAATCCAGGATAACCTCTTGATTTTAAACTCAGATAATTAACAACCTTAATGCCATCTGCAGCCCTAATTCCCTTGCCAAGTAATATGATATCTTCATAGGTTCCAAGTATTCGAATATGGACATCTCTGAGGGTCATTATTCTGCCTCTCATAGGCAGCACTGCTTCTGGGGATGAACAGGGGAAAATTAAAAATGCCCATGAGGGTTTCCCAGGTGGCACTAGTGGTAAAGAACCCGCCTGCCAATGCAGGAGACATAAGAGACACGAGTTCAATCCCTGGGTTGGGAAGATCCCCTGGAGGAGGGCATGGCAACCCATTCCATTATTCTTGCCTGGAGAATCCCATGGAAAAAGGAGCCTGGTGGGCCTCAGTCCATAGGGTTGCAAAGAGTCAGGCACTGCTGAAGTGACTTAGCATGCATGCATGCAGAACATATTCACAAAGAATAGAGTATGGAACATATTGAAAATATGTTTCAATGTTCCAAGAGGTCTTCATGTTTGAAGTGTGTATAGTTGTGATTTTCTCCGCAGGATGAACACAAAAAGGAAGGTCTTTTTGGCCAATATTTGACGACCCCCAAGAGCCTGGGGAGCTAGGGCAGATTTTATTCTCCTTGGCATTGAGTCTTGCTGGGTAAGCAACTCTTGGAAATGATAATCAAAGGTGTATACCAGTTGGCAACAAGGCATATGGAACAAGGGAGAAAAAACAAACCAACCTAGAAGGCCAGCTTAGCACCCGAGCTCGAGGGAAGGCAGATAAATGATGCCTAAGCTTTCACTGGCAGCAGCCACCCCACCCCAGGCTTCTTTCTGGAACCAATCTGAAAGTCCAGTCTTTTCAGTCCATTGTTTTATTGCATTTTGAAAAGGCACACAGCACCTTCTGAGCCTCACATCATCTTACATAAGGTTACTAAAGAAATCTATATTCCTCTATTTTTTCTTATCGATTTCTATGGCTAATGAGAAGCCATGCTGATAGGTGAGAACCAAACTGTTCTCACATTTCCACTTCTGATGTCAACCACGTCCAAGCCCCCACCCTTTATCAGAGCTGGTAAAAGAGTCTCCTATCTGGCTTCCTAGGCTTCCCAGGTGGCGCTGGTGGTAAAGAATTTGCCTGCCAATGCAGGAGATGTAGGAGACTCAGGTTTAATCCCTGGATCTGGAAGATCTCCTGGAGGGGGAAATGGCAACCTACTCCAGTATTCTTCCCAGAAGAATCCCAAGGACAGAAGAGCCTAGCAGGCTACAGCCCATGGGATCACAGAGTCAGACATGACTGACTGTCTGAACTTATCTGGCTTCCTTAATTCCTCTCTTGTCCTGACACAGTCCATCCTCCACAGAGAGGCCAGATGATCTTCTAAAAACTTAAGCTGGGTCACATCATATTGTTGTCAAAAGCTTTCTGACATGTTCTCAATGGAAGAGTGGAAATGGACTCTGCCTACAGTCCCACAAAGGCCCCATGTAAGCTGCCACCATGCACCTCACCACCTTCATCATTCACTCCCCTGCATGCATTATGCTCCAACCACATGGTTTTCTGTCTGTTCTCTGAACACACCAAGCTAAGGATTTTTGCACTAGCTGTCTCTTCTGCCTGGAAAACCTTGCCCCCAGTCTTTATATGGCTGACCCCCACATATCTGTCTCATCCCATTAAAGTTCATCTCCTCAGTGGGAGAGGACTGCTGTACTGACTACTCACTCTAAAGGATGCCCCCCCAACTCACTCCACTTCTGGCACTTTCTAACTCATCATGCTTTTATTGTTTTTACATCACTTTGTCTGCAAGTATTTTATCTATTTGTTGGTTTATTCTATTCTTGTTCCTCCCCGCTCTTACTCTCCCTCTCCACAAGCACAATTTTTCAATTAAGTAGGGATCAAATTGGCTTTATTTGTGGCTGTAGTCTCTGACACCAGAGCAGTGCCAAATACATAACAGGGACTTCATAAATATTTTGAATACAGAAATTGGGGGCTATATTTGTTTCATAGAAGAATTTTCATTGATAGCATCTTAAATAGTAAACAGATGCACTTGTAATAGCCATTTCATTTATACTTTGTACCTCAGTTTCTTCTTCCAATGAGAGCTGGATTAGGTGATTGCAGCCATGAAATTAAAAGATGCTTACTCCTTGAAAAGAAAGTTGTGACCAACCTAGATAGCATATTCAAAAGCAGAGATATTACTTTGGCAACAAAGGTCCGTGTAGTCAAGGTTATGGTTTTTCCAGTGGTCATGTATGGATGTGAGGTTGGACTGTGAAGAAAGCTGAGTGCCGAAGAATTGATGCTTTTGAACTGTGGTGTTGGAGAAGACTCTTGAGAGTCCCTTGGACTGCAAGGAGATCCAACCAGTCCATTGTAAAGGAGATCAGTCCTGGGTGTTCTTTGGAAGGACTGATGTTGAAGCTGAAACTCCAGTACTTTGGCCACCTCATGCGAAGAGCTGACTCATTGGAAAAGACCCTGATGCTGGGAGGGATTGGGGGCAGGAGGAGAAGGGGACGACAGAGGATGAGATGGCTGGATGGCATCACCAACTCGATGGACGTGAGTTTGAGTGAACTCGGAGTTGGTGATGGACAGGGAGGCCTGGCGTGCTGCGGTTCATGGGTTCGCAAAGAGTCGGACACGACTGAGTGACTGAACTGAACTGAAGGCTCCTCTAAGTAATCACAGTTCCATGATTATGATTATGATTCAAATCAAAGAAGATTAAGGCTAATGTTTCAAAGGACAGTTACTAAGTAGTGCCTACCTTTGTAATTTGAAAATGATTCATTCCCATGTGTTTCATAAATAGAAAGAGTCATCTCTTAACTCTTTATGTTCAGGTTTCTCTGTTTACCACAGATCTCTCCACAACCAGCAGCAGTAAACCTCCAGCCAGGCAAACTGTCCAGCAGTTCAAATAAATACACATTTTCCACAAGACCAGAAGGTGAAGTCAGAGCTCCATGAAACATAAAAAGATTTTATTTCTCTTTACCTGTTACTCTTCTTTCCACCTATGTATACTTGGGTCAATGAATCTTTGGATCAATGAAACTTTGTTATCCGTTTCATTCTCTTGTAACTGAAATCATCCCATTTCACTCCCCTCTTTTCTCAGTCCAGCCACACTAGTCTCCCTGAAATCTCTAAAAGACCCAGATGCCCCTCACTCTAGGTTTTGCACTTACTTTTCCTTCTGCCGAGAATGCATGGGCTGGTCCTCATGGCATATTCCATCATCTCCTTGAGGTCTTCACTCAATATCACCTCCTCAGGGAGACCTTTCCTAGACACTTTATCTAAATTGCAAGCATTTCCTCAACTCACTCCCTGCATCTTTGTTTGCTCTGTTTGCTGCTGTGCATTTGTCACTAAGGAAAACACTGCATATTTACTTCCTTATATCCATCACTGTGACTTTGCCCCTACTTAAGGACCAGCTCCAGATGAATAATATTTTTTTTAAGTTCCCTGCATTCCTGAATCTCCAGCACCTAAAAATGCACTGGCAGCATAGGAGATACATCTGTAGCTATTGACAGAAGGACACATTGTTTTGTGACTTCCTGGTCACGTGACATCTAATGCCGCTCTATACCCTGTAATATGCCTGAGAGCAGAAGCTGTCACTGCTTACATTTTATGACATTACTCCGAGTTAGAATTTTTCACCAACACAGGCAATCCTAAGTGTCTGAGAAGACAATTCCACACTCAGCTCCTCCCTGTCCACATCCCCAGTCTCCCATCAGTTCCTTCCATGCTTCCTGAGCACGTGCCATGTGCTAGAAAGCCACCCAAGCCCCCAAACACACCTTGTTTTCTCCCATCCGTGACTGGGCAAGAGCTGCTTCCTCTTCCTGGAATGTCTTCTCACATCTCACGAATAAAGACAGCGCCACAATCTCTTTAAGACACTTGCTTTGGTGGAAAGGAAAGCAGCCATGCCTTCCTCCACATTCTGCATACACTTCTTTCTGTGGCCTGTGCACTCTCACTCCTTCAAGTCTGTGCTTAGGGAGGTAGCCCGGCCTGATACTCCCTAATGCCTTATCTCTGCCTGACTAGCCTCCTCCTGCATGACAGTGCAGGTGAAACCTTTCCCAAGAAGTTCTTTCTAAAACCATATCCTGAGTGAAGCTCTATTCTACCTACAGATTCATATCCAAGTATTTGTTATATTTGTATCAACCTAGAGGGATGGGATTGGAGAAGGCACTGGCACCCCACTCAAGTACTCTTGCCTGGAGAATCCCATGGATGGAGGAGCCTGGTAGGCTGCAGTCCATGGGGTCGCGAAGAGTCGGACACAACTGAGCGACTTCACTTTCACTTTTCACTTTCATGCATTGGAGAAGGAAATGGCAACCCACTCCAGTATTCTTGCCTGGAGAATCCCAGGGACAGGGGAGCCTGTTGGGCTGCCGTCTATGGGGTTGTACAGAGTCGGACACGACTGACTTAGCAGCAGCAGCAGCAGAGGGATGGGATGAGGAGGGAGATAGGAAAGAGTTCCAAAAGGGAGGGGATATATATATATATATATATATATATATATATATATATATACCTATGGCTGATGTATGTTGAGGTTTGACAGAAAAGAGCAAAATTCTGTAAAGCAATTATCCTTCAATAAAAAAATAAATTAATTAAAAATTATATAGTATATATATATAGTATATAGAATAGCTGATTTAAAACATTGTGTTAGTTTCAGGTATACAGCAAAATGATTTAGCTATACATATATCCATTATTTTCAGATTCTTTCCCTATATAGGTTATCTTAGAATGAGTAGAGTTCCCTGTGCTATACAGTAGGCCCGTGTCGATTATCTATTTTAAATATAGTAATGTGTATATATAAATCCCAAACTTCTAATTTATCTCTCCCTCCCACTTTTTCCTTTGGTTGGTAACCATAAGTCTATTTTCAAAGTCATTACACATTACTGAAAAGGCCTCTACATGCCCTACTCCTAGGAGGCATCATTCTCCTCTTATTCATCTTTATATTGTCTATAGGCTGTTAGGCTATGCGTGTTCAGTCTGACTTTTTTACATGAACTGTAGCCCACCAGGTTCCTCTGTTCATGAAATTTTTCAGGCAAGAATATTGGAGTGAGTTGCCATTTCCTCCTCCAGGGAATCTTCCTGAACCAGGGAATGAACTCAAGGCTCCTGCGGCTCTTGTATTGGCAGGTGAATTCTTGACCACTGAGCCACGTGGGAAGTCCCATATGGGTCTATCATATCAGTTCAGTTCAGTCGCTCAGTTGTGTCCGACTCTTTGGAACCCCATGAATCACAGCACGCCAGGCCTCCCTGTCCGTCACCAACTCCCAGAGTTCACTCAGACTCAACGTCCATCGAGTCAGTGATGCCATCCAGCCATCTCATCCTCTGTCGTCCCCTTCTCTTCTTGCCCCCAATCCCTCCCAGCATCAGAGTCTTTTCCAATGAGTCAACTCTTCGCATGAGGTGGCCAAAGTACTGGAGTTTCAGCTTCAGCATCATTCCTTCCAAAGAGATTCCAGGGCTGATCTCCTTTAGGATGGACTGGTTGGATCTCCTTGCAGTCCAAAGGACTCTCAAGAGTCTTCTTCAGCACCACAGTTCAAAAGCATCAATTCTTTGGTGCTCAGCTTTCTTCACAGTCCAACTCTCACATCCATACATGAACACTGGAAAAAGCATAACCTTGACTAGACGGACCTTAGTTGGCAAAATAATGTCTCTGCTTTTCAATATGCTATCTAGGTTGGTCATAACTTTTCTTCCAAGGAGTAAGTGTCTTTTAATTTCCTGGCTGCAGTCACCATCTGCAGTGATTTTGGAACCCCCAAAAATAAAGTCTGACACTGTTTCCCCATCAATAACAATTAATAAATGCTAATTTATTTAAATTACTATGTCTATGACATTAGTCGGCATGTTCTATTTTAATCACTTATAAAATATATCCCATCACATCTTAGTAGACTGGAAGACCTCTGGGGACAAGGACTATGATTCATAATTTTGTATCTCCAACCCCTCTCACAGAGTAGGTGGTTACTACACATTTTTGAGGATTCGGACTTAGCTCCTGGATTTCTTGGCATAAGAATTTGCACAAAAGCATTGCCATAACCCTCCAGAGTCACTGTGTCATGGATCAACTGATTATATGATATTAAGAAGAATTTTATCTGCCAAAAAAATCCCCATAAAGACTGAAGCAATTTGAAAATACAGGAAAAGAGAAAAAGAAAAATAGGGAAGAAGGGAAAGAGAGAGAACTCTCCCAAGCACTATATTCTAGTCCTCTGCTAAGGCACTTCAGTCGTGTCTGACTCTGTGTGACCCCATAGACGGCAGCCCACCAGGCTCCCCTGTCCCTGGGATTCTCCAGGCAAGAACACTGGAGTGGGTTGCCATTTCCTTCTCCAATGCATGAAAGTGAAAAGTGAAAGATGGTAACAATAACCTGGTGTACGAGACAGCAAAAGAGACACTGATGTATGGAACAGTCTTATGGACTCTGTGGGAGAGGGAGAGGGTGGGAAGATTTGGGAGAATGACATTGAAACATGTAAAATATCATGTAAGAAACGAGTTGCCAGTCCAGGTTCGATGCACGATACTGGATGCTTGGGGCTACTGCACTGGGACCACCCAGAGGGATGGTATGGGGAGGGAGGAGGGAGGAGGGTTCAGGATGGGGAACACATGTATACCTGTGGTGGATTCATTTTGATATCTGGCAAAACTAATACAATTATGTAAAGTTTAAAAATAAAATAAAATAAAAAAAAAGAAAGTGAAGTCACTCAGTTGTGTCCGACTCTTCGCAACCCCATGGATTGCAGCCTACCAGGCTCCTCCACCCATGGGATTTTCCAGGCAAGAGTACTGGAGTGGGGTGCCATTTCCTTCTCCATTCTAGTCCTCATCATGGCTATAAATGCATCAGTTAGAAAATGACCTTCAAGAGGGCAGCATCTCAATGGACACTGTGCCTGTGGACACATGTCACATGCCTGTTACATGGAACTAAAGAGGCATAAATTTTGGTATTACCTACCATCTGGGGAAAGTTAGCTTTGGGGGTTCAAAGAACAGAAAGGAACAGATTACTGTCAGAAGCCTTGAAACAAAGTCTGGATCCACAGTTGAAGGAAGTGATCACCTGCCCATCATCCAGTGGAAACTTTTATTTTTTTTTTTTTTGTTTGTTTTTTTAAAAGGAGGTTTTTGTTTTTTTTTTAATTGCAGGATAACACAATAATGTGTTAGTTTTTGCCATACATCAACATGAATCAGTCATAGGTATATATATTCCCCTCCCTCTCGAATCTCTCTCCCACCTCCCATTCCATCCCACCCCTCTAGGTTGTCACAGAGCACAGGGTTTGAGCTCTCTGTATCAAACAGCAAATCCCCACTGGTCATCTACTTTACATATGGTAATGTATATGTTTCAGTGTTACTCTTTCAGTTGTGTCTCCCTCTCCTTCCCCACTGGGTCCACAAATCTGTGCTTTTTGTCTGAATTTCCATTGCTGCTCTGCAGATAGTTTCATCAGTACCATCTTTCTAGATTCCATATATATGTGTTAATACACAATATTTGTTTTTCTCTTTCTGACTTAACTTCACTCTGTAAGATAGATTGTAGGTTCATCCACCTCATTAGAAGTGTCTCAAATGTTTTCCTTTTATGGCTGAGTAATATTCCACTGTGTATATGTACCACAACTTCTTTACTCATTCATCTGTCGATGCACATCTCGGTTGCTTCCATGTCCTAGCTATTATAAATAGTGCTGCAATGAACATTGGGTTACATGTGTTTTTTCAATTATGGTTTCTTCAGGGTATATGCCCCATAGTGGATTTTTGGGTCATATGGTAGTTTTAATTAAGAAGCAATTATAGAAATAATAAATACACACACTTTTATAGAATGGAACTCACAAAACATTTTGGATACTTACTAAATTCATTAACTCTAGTAATAACCAGCTCTTAATACATAATCTTATTAATTATATATTTAATTACAGTTAATTAATAATTATATATTAATTAATATATATCTTATTAATATAATAACTAATTACTTAGGAAATAATAAATTTCCTAAGTAATTAGTATTCACTTTAAATATTAGAAATAGTAGGAATTTATCACAAAAACAAGAAAGAAAGAAATGATAGGAGATGCAAAGTGATGAACCATATTAAATTTGTGAATTTATTAGGACAACAGTTCTATTTTTTTTTTCCTGAGTCATGTACCCTTCTGAGGATCCAGTGAAAGTTTTGAATCATTTCTGTCCAAAAGATGTTCATGATGCAACATGCAATTTAGTGAGTTGTACTACAGGCAAGCCTGTCATTGACTTTGTCACCTACCAGTGGGTGGGATCTAGTGGTCATTGGCTCATTAGTGAGACTCCAGAACTGTCTTTCCATTGCAGGGGAATTATGTATTCCTTCAAGGACCCAAAAACCACAGATCCACAAGATATCCCCTAAAATCTTTAAGACTTTGTTAGCAGAGTAAAGTTATCTAAAAGTCCTACAAATATACGTATTGTCTGGATCCTGTCTCTTTCACCTCCTGATGAGCGATTTTCCTCCTTCCTGTCACACTATACTACTCTCACTTCCTAGAAAGCAGCATTTCATGTGATCAATCTCTTTACTGGGATTTTTTTTTCTTTCCTTTCCCTTCTCCATTTCCATTCAACTAGATTATTCTTATTTGTTCCTTAGGTCTCAGATGAAATCTACCATATCCTACCCTGTACATGAATTATCTCTTTTAAATTTCATTATTAGAATCCATTACATATTTCTGGTGAGGTTATTAGAGTGACAACTGCTTTTGAACTTGACTTTAAGTTCCATGAGGAAAGGATCATGTCTCTCTTACTCAGGCTTGTATCTCCCTAGCCTAGATCCATGCTAGCCACACAGTGGAAGTTCAATTAAATAAATAATGAGCATGGGCTTCCCTGGATGCTCAGTGGTATAGAATCTACCTGCCAATGTAGGTAGACCACCTGCAATGCAGGAGATGTGGTTCCATCCCTAGGTCAGGAAGATCCCCTAGAGAAGAAAATGGCAACCCACTCCAAAATTCTTGCTTGGGAAATTCTATGGACAGAGGAGCCTGGCAGATTACAGTCCATAGGGTCTGAAAAGTCAGACATGACTTAGTGACTAAACCATCACCAAAACAAATGAACGAATACCTATCAAGCATCCATAGGGCCACACAAAGCCTGCATGATTGTCAGTGACTAGAGGTTCTAACACTGTGATAATAGTTTTTTTTTTTTACACTTATACTTTGAAATGTCACATTTTATTAAACTGGCTACTTTTCACAAAATAAAGGATAGAAGCAAATCTGGAAAGACAAAACTACAGACATTTGTCTTCTGGGAATAAAGATAAGGAATATTTTGTTCACTATTGCAAGCTAGGTAGAACTGCCTTCAAATTTTAACAAATAATGTATTGTTTAAATATAAGACAAACACTTTTTATAGGCATATGGCACACATTCATTTTTTTTCCGTGTTGTTTTTTAATTTTATTTTATTTTTAAACTTTACATAATTGTATTAGTTTTGCCAAATATCAAAATGAATCCACCACAGGTATACATGTGTTCCCCATCCTGAACCCTTCTCTCTCCTCCCTCCCCATACCATCCCTCTGGGTCGTCCCAGTGCACCAGCCCCAAGCATCCAGGATCGTGCATCAAACTTGGACTGGCATCTCGTTTCATACATGATATTTTACATGTTTCAATGCCATTCTCCCAAATCTTCCCACCCTCTCTCTCTCCAACAGAGTCCATAAGACTGTTCTATACATCAGTGTCTCTTTTGCTGTCTCGTACACAGGGTTATTGTTACCATCTTTCTAAATTTCATATATATGCGTTAGTATACTGTATTGGTGTTTTTCCTCTGGCTTACTTCACTCTGTATAATAGGCTCCAGTTTCATCCACCTCATTAGAACTGATTCAAATGTATTCTTTTTAATGGCTGAGTAATACTCCATTGTATATATGTACCACAGCTTTCTTATCCATTCATCTGCTGATGGACATCTAGGTTGCTTCCATGGCCTGGCTATTATAAACAGTGCTGCGATGAACATTGGGGTACACGTGTCTCTTTCCCTTCTGGTTTCTTCAGTGTGTATGCCCAGCAGTGGGATTGCTGGATCATAAGGCAGTCATGTGAACACAGAGGGTCATTTCCACTGGCACCTACTAGAGTGTGGAATATGGTGGTCTTTGGGGAAGCAGTTTAGTAAGACTCCAAATCCTAACCCATCTCTCTGTGCACCGCTTATCATCTTACCATGCATCAGCAAGTGATTCAGTGAGAAATCATTGATCAAATGGGTCCAGCCCCTGTATAAAAACTCTTGAGTTAAATAAGGATAGGGGATTGGTCATTTCCACACTTTTGACCAAAGAGAAGTGGATTTTCAGTGAAGCCTGTAAGGACTTTCTCAGGCATCACAGTGGAGGTTGCCGCACTTTGGTTGGTCCACAGGATACCATGGCAAATATAAATAGCAAACAGAAAGAGAATTCGTAGACCAACATAAACACCATAATCACAGTTTCCAAATTCCTTTCCAACTAATTTTTTAAAGAAGGCTGATAGTTCACACAACAAGCAGAACATGCCAAATTAAGAATGGAAATGGGAAGGTTGAGATGAAGAAATAGAAAAATAAAAACACAAACATTTTATTTCAAAATTGACTTTTTATTTATACTTGAAAAGTGGTTCCCTGCATGGTGAAAAAAAGTGAAAAGTGAAAGTGTGAGCCACTTAGTCATGTCCAACTCTTCATGACCCCATGGACTAGAGCCCATCAGGCTCTTCTGTCCATGGTAGAATAGTCTAAGTCCATCACTGATTATTCAGTCCAATGGGGAACATCACTTTATTGTAAGTTATTTAAATAAAATATGAACCATCATTTAATAATCAATCCCCTATGAGCTTGGTGATCAGATTTTGTCCATCCTATCTGACCATTTCTGAATGAACTTTTAAAAAATCACAAGGGAACCTACAAAATGGAAACTGTATTCAACACTACTGCCAGTGGGCAATTTTTCTACCTCCCCTTTCCTTTTCAAGACCACATGCTGTAAATGTCATTGACTTGTAGCATCCTAGGAGACAGACATCGGCCATACATGTTCATGTGCCACGACACCCTCTTGTGCATAACAGGCCTTTGACTGGCATAGCAAGAGAGGGAGGCAGAAGAACTCTATTCCAGTGTCCTCATTCACTTTCCCTTGGCCTTCTGCAAATCACAGAACATCTCTGCCTGATATGCTTGGTTTGTACAATACTACAAATGAAAATATCATATTTGTGGAGTGTTGCATAAGCTATCATTTCATTGTTATTTTAATTACTGTGCTCTCTAGCTTGAGCTCCTTACATAATGGTGCACCTGGCTAATTTCTAGCAGGGAGAGCAGTGTCACTATCTTTTTTTAACTGCTTTTGTAACAGTGCATGACCCACGCCCAGATGATCTACTTGTAACAACTACATTTTCAGGAAATGGAGGGGGTGGGGTGGGGGCGGTGAGGTTGGGGGCGTGGGGCAGCGTGGGAGGCCTTAGAGGATAAAAAGGTACAGAATGATGTGGGGATGGTAAATGTCTGATCCTGCAGAGACTATAGTTAGTCTATGAAATGTCCTGTGTTTGGACCCAATTAGAAACATCATGTAGTTAGATCAGCACATGGAAGAGAGGACAGAAGTGAATAGCAGCCTTTGATTCAGCAGGGCTTACTCAGGATGTGCACCCACTGTGTGGATGACAAGGACCTTAGCTTAGAAATCTCTGAGCTAGTTCTAGGAGGCAAGAGATGCCCAACTGTCATTAGCACAATGGGTGACAAAGACTGTGATCAGTCAGTCACAAACAAAAATGAATGGCCCGTCAGGAAATAAGAGTTTCTTTAGGACAAAGAGATTTTCTGAAGAGGAAAAAAAGTCTCATTTTGGCTTGAATAATCAAGTAGGCTGGTTGGTTTCAGTGAATCGATGCAATAGGTAATCATCAGTTTGACGTTAGCAAATGGTACATGCTTTCATGGTGTCTGAGTAGGTCAGAGAAAAAGACTGAAGTTTTTGGTCTGTTTTTTGCTCTCATTCTAGATTAAGCAATTACAATTCTTCTCAATAAACCTATACTCCATATTACAAGTTCTTTATCAACCATCGCTGTTTTCTTGGTTTCAAATTTGCCTGATGCTGCTGCTGCTAAGTCGCTTCAGTCGTGTCCGACTCTGTGCGACCCCATAGACGGCAGCCCACCAGGCTCCCCCGTCCTTGGGATTCTCAAGGCAAGAACACTGGAGTGGGTTGCCATTTCCTTCTCCAAATTTGCCTAAATTTAACTTATTTAAGTCATTCAGGATTAACTAAAGATCGTTTTTTGTTTTTTTTTTTTCCTAATTGAACTATGGTTGATTTACAAAATTGTCTTAGTTTTAGTTGTACAGCAAAGTGATTCAGATATATGGTTGCACTAGTGGTAAAGAACTTGCCTGCCAATGCAGACATAAGAGACTTGGATTCAATCCCTGGGTTGGGAAGATCCCCTGGAGGAGGGTGTGGCAACTCACTCCAGTATTCTTGCCTGGGAAATCCCATAGACAGAGAAGCCTAGTGGGCTACAGTCCATGGGGTTGCGAAAGAGTTGGGCGTGACTTAGTGACTGAACAAAAATTATATAAGTCCAATTTGTTTGTGAGTCCAACACAGTTAGTCTAGGTACCCAACTAGTACGATTGGCTATATACTATTGTAATACACACAAATAATACATTAAAAAATACATTTTTAATCTCTGTTAGAGAAATTAAATGGAAGTAGTCTTGTTCAGGCATCAGAAACGAGGAAAGCAGAGCATGCATCTGACCTTGCTTCTGACCTGCCTGGACACTGCCCTGACTGCCTGCTGTGTGTGCAAGCCATGAGGCACCATAGATAAGACAGGGGATGGATCTTGAGATTGTTGAGCCCATGGAGAGGGTCTGGCCAACCATGCCCAGAGTTTAACAACATTCCAAGATTTACAAGACAAAATCAACAGCATTAACATGAAATCAGAGTTGCAATTTGCTCCCAGACTGATAATATCATAGTCTGCAGCTTGAGATTATAAGCGGGAACCCTCAAAGGGCAATTTTGAAGTCTCACCCTTGAGGCAGATGCGCTGCCCAGGACCTTTTCCCAATTGGAACTCCAAATTGCTGCTGTTACACAAACTTCCCCGTGCTGTTTGAGCCAGGATGTTGGTAAAAACCCAGTTTGGTGATGTATCTGTTGTTCTATTTGTCTTTCTTTTTAATGATTGTTTATTGAAAGTAAGTTAGATAATTCTGTATTAAACATTGAAATTGTTTATTTGTGTATAATGAGCGGTTTCTTTTGTTAACAAATCCTTTGAATCTGAGACAAAGTTAAACCTTTCAGCAATACAATCCTATAGTACAATGCCTTGAAAAGTATAGTAGTACAGTACAACAGCTGGCATACAAGGGCTGGCATCAAGTAAGGAGGCAAAAAGAGGTAGCAACTGGATGAAAGAGTGGAGGTGGGAGATGGTAGAGCTGAAGGATCATCAGCAACAGGAGATAGAGGGCAAGCTGCAATTTCACTCACACCTAACTGATGGAAAGCATGTTCACATCTTTGAAAGTTTGCAACTTGCAGGTTTGTATGTAGGCGACTTACTGTAATGATATTTCACTCTGCATGTCAAATTAAGTGAGGGGCTTTCATAGTTTGGAGTTTAATCATAAAGTGCCTTAATTGGTGCACTAGAAAGGCTCCTAAATTGTTCTGTGCAAATTACTTTTAAGGTAACACTGAATACTACTTTCCTATTAACTCAGATTATCATTTATCTTCAATATAAATGAACTTTAATTGGAAGTGGCTCCTAACAAATTTAGCTACAAATGTCTCACTGGGCCCTCTATTAAGTATGAATCAATAGAAAATAAACTAACCAAAAGACAAAAAAAAATTCCTAGTAAATGCATAAGAGGAGCTATTCTTTCAAGTTAATTTCTACCAAGAGACAGATTTCTTAATTCCCTAATCCCCTAACTCAACCACATGCAAAGATGGGCTTATAAATATAATAAATCTGTACTTACTCCCATTGGTCAGGAAGCAAACTCTCTTTTTAGGACTGATTTGCTCACATAGCTAACAATATTCTCTGAAAGTGCCAATAACTAAATAGATGACCACATACCACATGGAGGACAGTTGCCTTATCCTTGACACTTGGCTTTGCTTTCTTCTACTTTCTTACTGGCTCACTTGGCATGCATCAAATATTTCCTCTTCTACAGTCAAGGGGCTCCAGACATGCCCCTCCTCACCTATGAGCAGCCCACCACTCCACAGTGACTCCACAGACAGCACTGTCATTCTGCCTTCACAATTCATCTCTCTGACTAGACTCCAAAGGATAACGAGAAAGCCTTGTCATCTCAAAGCTAAAGCCAGTTCATAGTACTTAATTGTTGACCCTAAAGGGTCAATGAGTAATGATTTATTTAACATTTAATGCAATCGGTGCTCTTTTACAATGTAGACATTTTTCCATGGCCATAAAATACTTACCTGTTCTTTCTTATCCAACAGAAGCTCTTTTCAATTTAAAGAAAAAAAAAAAAAAAGGAGGGGAGAAAGGTAAGGAATTGACAATGTACTTGCTATTCTGGAGACTTCTAAATTCTAATATGATTCTGAATTGTTGAGGGGTGCCATCTTGAGTTTTCTCAAATAGAGGCCATCCATTGAAACAAATATGGAGTCTGCAGACACTGATCATCAAGTATGTAGATTAGTCCTTCCCTTTGCTGCTCTCTTTCCTTCTTACATTTCCCTTTTGGCCATTTGATGCTGTTAGAAAGTGGGTACAAAAATTAGATGGAACTCAAACTGAATACTTATTTCCACTCAGCCAAAGCCAAGGAAGCAATTTGGTTGGCAAAGTAGAAAAACTCGAACAATCTTCAATTCTGCAGTACTTCAATGTTTATAAAAATAGCTCATTTAGGAATGGCGTGGATTATCATCTTTGCTTTACAGATATGAACAGTGAGAAACAGAGGGCTATTTGTTCAATACCATCATGCATCCAGGGAAAGGGAGAGCTAGTAAGTAAATCCAAGTCTCCAAATTGCACATTTTTTATCCTTTGGACCACACCACATTCAGTGAGTTCTACCGAGGCACTCTCTCCTCCTCCACTCCCTCCCTCAAAGATGGATAATGGGAAAACAGCTATGATGTGAGACAGTGGGTGTCCCTAGCTGAGAGCACTTCAGGATGACAGCTTTCACGGTGTCAAGAGCAGCCACCTGATGACTTTATTGCTTGATGTAATGGCTGTGAATGAGCCCTGCTCATTGTTATATCTATTACTGAGAGTAATTAAAGCCAAAGCTCTTTCCCTTTCAATTAGAATGTTGTGCTGGCTTAATTTCAAATGCAAAGAGACTGGGTACATAAGCAGACCCCAAAAAAGGATAATATGTGATTTCAGGACAGCACCAAATATGCTTTATTCAGAATACATATGGAAGGAAATGCAGACATTAAAAAGAGATGAGAACGAGAAAATGAATCCATTATTTGTTATAAACTGGCCAGAAAACATGCCATTAGTGCCCATCCATTACATACTGCTTATAAAAATTAAATACACAACCCAGATGGTGGGATAGTTGATTGATTTCAATAATTTTTTATCCAGAATGGTTGAGCATAGTATAATACTCCTTTCTAGAAATACTTTGGATGATCCCACACCAGAGTCTCTAGATTCCTCATCATTAACTGCAGCTCTGGCTTATATTCTCAGCATGAAGAGTATGTCCATGTTTGCTGAATAGTTTAATGTCAGTATAAGATAATTCCAAAGCTACTGTCTCATTCAGTGCATCTATTTGCAAAAAAAAAAAAAAGGGCCCTCTGAAGCAAGACAGAGCCTGCAAATTCTTTTTTTTCATCACAGTTGATCCATATTTATAAGACAGAGGGAGAGAGAAGGGGTGGGAGAAGGAAAGCAAGAGAGAGACTGGTCTTGTGTCTTTCTATTGTTTAAATTAGAAACAGCATTGCAGGGCACAGTCTGGTTGTCTGTAAGGTAAGTTGCCTGGCTGACTGGCATGTAGTCTTCTAAAGTGACTTACAGCTTGGTGCTTTCACTATGGTTCAAGGTCTTTGGTGAGGATCAAATGATATATAATGATATATGACAGCACTTTGAAAAACATAGAAAGTTACATAAGCATAAGGCTTTATTATAGAATATATATATGTCTCAAGAGATGAGGAAAGCTTTAAAAAAAAAGGAGATCAGAGTGAAACACTTTTATGAGAGCTCTCCTCTTTCCTCATTCACATCCACCCCTCCAGAATTATGCCCTTTGTCAACTCAAAAAGAAATGACATCTGCCTAGTCTCTTCCTCCTGCAGAGTCTCTTTATACTTTTATTTACACAGTACAGGAATTATTTGGCTTCCTAGGTGGAGCTAGAAGTAAAGTATCCTCCTGTTAATGCAGGAAATATAAGAGATTCAGGTTCAATCCCTGGGTTGAGAAGTTACCCTGGAGTAGGAAATTGTATCCTGCTCCAGTAGTTTTGGCTGGAAAATCCCATGGGCAAGGTAGACTATAGTCCATGAGGCCACAAAGAGTTGAACATGACTGAGCACATGGATACACAGGAACTATTATAGAAATGATCACTAAAATGATTATTGATAAAAAAATTAGTGCAGTGATTACTCAAAGTCCTTAATCAGTGAGAAATGAACTGTATTTAAAAAAATAATAATACTGCTATATGGTGATTTTGTAGCTATACAACCTGATAAATACTGCTTTCTTTTAAGATAAAAACTTCTAGACTTGATCTCTAACTATAAATCTTAAATCCTAATTGGGCTTTAAGCACACATTTCTGTTTAACAAAGTTTCACATATTTCTTTTAGAAACAAAGAAATTACACTGGACAAGTGCCTAGAAGCCCTCCCAGAGGTAAGCTGTGATCAGATGACTCTCTAGAAAGAGCCAGAAGAAAGAATTCATTTCTAAAGGCAAAATGGAATGCTGGATGGCAGTATCTGGACAACAGCTTGTGAACATAACACAAGAGAAAATGTTTGACTCAACAACCTCATATTCCACTTACAGAGGACCTACTTTGGCTTGGTGGAATGCCTGGATAAGTGGAATGGGGTGGTGGAGGAGAACATGGAAGCATGGCTGTTCCAAGAGCCAAGCAACCAAAACTGCTCCATAGGCAGCACAGTGAAGGCTTGGGATTTACATCTGAAGAGTTGAGGAAGAAATATGGAGAATGTAGGTTAATGTAAATTTAGGACTATGATGGAGAATCAACCAATGGGCACTTGCTAGCTTGAGGATGGCATAAAAATACTTTTAAAAATTGGAAATGCTTAATGTTCAATTAGAAAGTATCCTCATTTCTGCAATATAACTTTTTATTTTTCTCCACTAAATCTTCAGTAAAGAGTGCTATGTTCATGCTTTGACTAGGTTTGGCTGTTAGTGCTTTTGATTGCTCGTTTATGGAAATCATGAAATAGATTAAAATTCAAATCTGGATCTAAATATGCAGGCAGAGATAACCTTGAGAATGTAAACTAACAGGGGATTAGATCTCTTTGAGAGTGTTTTGGACTTTCAATGAGCATGGAACAGGAAGACCATTCAACCCCGTAAGAACAAGAAATCTCCAGTAATCATTTATCTACTTTCATGAGTCGCAGGTAGTCTGTTGAAATTTATGAAATCTTTGTAAGACTTCTGCATCATAGGCTAGGACATGAATCAACAAACTACAAACTGTGGGCCAAATTTGGCCTGTCATCTGATTTTGTAAATAAAGTTTTATTGGAACATAGCTATATTCATTCATTTGCAGATCTACAGCTGCTGTCATAATATGATTGTTGTGCCAGAGGACACACAGTCTACAGTGTTTAAATGCTTACTATCTAGCCCTTTACAAAAATGGTTGTGGACCCCAGGGACAGGAAGCCACTTTGGTGAGAAAATGCCTTTGACAGCTTGAGTCAGTCTCAGGAGAGGGAGCCCCCTTCTACTAAGAAGCAATAAGACCCTGCTCAGTAATACTGGCCTCAAGAATTGGCATAGTGTTTATTCATCTACTCCAAATGAATCATTATCTTTGCAACCCCATGACTGTAGCTCACCAGGCTCCTCTGTCAATGGGACACTCCAGACAAGAATATTGGAGTGGGTTGCCATTCCCTTCTCCAGAAGATCTTCCCAACCCAGGGATCAAACCCAGGTCTCCACATTGCAGGCAGATTCTTTACGATCTGAGCCCCTAGGGAAGCCCATCTTGACAAAAGGCTTTCCAAATAAGAATGCATATGGCAATGGGATGCGATTTGGGCTTTTGAACTGAAAACTGTAATTGCTCAGTTTCTTTGCATCACAACCATTTGCACATTCATCTGCTCATCAAACATGAACAAAGCACCTTCTCTCTGCCTGGCACCAAGTTAAGCAGAGAGCCTAGGGATCAATAAGACATTACCTTCAAAAATCTCACAAAGGGAAGGGACAGGAAATAAACTGTTGGGATACAGTAAAGTATTTACAATCATAGATGCCTGCATAAGACACACCTCCTCTAGACACTTTCTCAGTGTTTGGGTCTTGCTGAAGTTATGGGAAGCAATATGGCTGCTTCAGTTGGACTGAAATACCCTATGATTTGTGGCCAAAACCATGGTCAATGTTATTCAAACATGGGATGTCTGCATAAAGCAGGTAAAGATAATGCTAACCACATCTTCAAATATATGAACATGAAAGCAATGAATGTTTCCTAAAATAAATGTAGGTGCTAAGTATTTTTAGCACCTAATGCAGAGACTGAAGCATAACAGCTAAATCAACATCTGTTGAAGACACAGATGGGGAAAAATGAAAAATGCTGAAGAACTGCACTGCTTACATGGGAATTATGAAGATGAGCACTTGATGGAAACCAACCAGTTGAAACAACAGAGTATCAGAACAGGAGGACTGTGAAGATGGCTTAACTCCTTCACTGGATATGGGAAAGAGGCCTGGGAAGGTGTGGTGATGGCCCCATGTCACCTACCTAGTCACTGGCTGACTTAGGACTAGGATCTAGGTGTTTTGTGGTATAGTAGGGTCTCTTTACAGGACACAAGTAATTTCGGCTGCTTTCAGTACAACCCTCATACTCAGGTGGTGGAGCCACCACCTTAGAGATGATGAAGGCTGTGCAGGCAGCAAGAAAGAAGCTAAGAACGTGGGGATCCAAGCCTCCAACTTCAATAAGGAGTTGAAGTTCTGCCCAGGATATTGTTTGTAAAGGGATAACACACACACACACACACAGTTTTGAAATTATGTCAATGTACCATGCTATTTTTGGTTGAAAATATATATCTGATTTACTGAGTAATAGCCATGATATGAAGTTTTCTGTAATGCATTAAATTTAGTAAGGATTCCAGGGGGGGTGGTGCACAAAGAGTCAGACACAACTGAGTGACGACAACAACATCTAGATGTTTATTTAATGAGCAGAGATTCTTTGCTCTTGTAGGGTATAGAAATGATTCTGTAGGAGGTATGGTCTTTCTACTTGGAATGGGGAGATTCCCCTTGTGAAAGGAGGAAAATTCTATGCTCTTGATTCAGAATCCTGATTTATAGCAAGAATGACTGTGTTAGCATTCCACTGAAGCCTTTACCCTGATGAAGTCAGTGATTCTGTACTTGACAATCTATACATGGAGAGCCACAATTTTACAGAGATTTGGATGCTTTTCAGTTTCTGTATGAATTTGGGGTAAGAGCAAAGATTCTTGAAACAGTTGCAAAATTTACTCCTATAACCAAAAGGGCATGCTCAAAACAGAGTGGGAAGGATTTTCTTTAGAAGATTGCTTTATCAGACCATCTTAAACATGAATCACCGTTCTGAAACTTTTGAGAATTGTTGCATTTTTAAAATCACCCAGTGTGGTCCTGCCTCCAGGTTAGTTAAAGAGGGTGGTTGCAGAGCAACCTCGAGCTCTGTCTCCTTCTCCTAAGAGGTGTCTTGGGAGGTGCCAGTCAGATGAAAATCAGAAAATCCCAGGGCTTTCTGAGGGCATGTGTGAGAAGGGTGAGAAGAATTTCATTACCTGCTCACAAAAATCCCCACAGATAGAAGAGAAGAGGTAGGGAAATATTATTTCTTAAGGTTTGTCAGACACTGTGCAAAGAACATATTATTTATACAATCACACTTAATTCTAACAAAGGTTATTGGAGGCAGGAGGCAGTTCTCTAATTTTTATTGAAATGTAGTTAACTTACAATGTTGTGTTATGTTTCAGATATATAGCAAAGTGATTCATTATATATATGCAGTTGCCTGGTTCCTCAGTGGTAAAGAATCTGAAACACAGGAGCTGCAGGAGACTACAGTTTGATCCTTAAGTCAGGAAGATCCACTGGAGAAGGAAATGGCAACCCAATCCAGTATTCTTGCCTGGAAAATTCCATGAACAGAAGAGCCTGGTGGGCTACAGTCCAAGGAGTCACAAAGAGTCAGACACGATTAAACACAACTACAAACACAACAACAAATATATTTACTTCTCAGTTTCTTTTCCATTATAGGTTGTTATAAAATATTGAGTTTAGATCCCTATACTACAGCAGATTCTTATTGGTTATTTATTTCATATATTGTAGTATGTATCTGTTAATCTCAAACTTCTAATTTATCTTTCCTTCACTCTTCTCCTTTTCCCCTCTTAGGAGGCAGTTTTTTTTTTTTTTTTTTAAAGTTACAATATTGTATTGGTTTTGCCATACATCAACATGAATCCTCCACAGGTATACACGTGCTCCCCATCCTGAACCCTCCCATCCTCCTCCCTCCCTGTACCATCCCTCTGGGTCATCCCAGTGCACCAGCCCCAAGCATCCATCATCGTGCATTGAACCTGGAGGAGGCAGTTTTTTATAGATGAGGTAGTCTACCTTAATGAGTCTAAGTAATTCACTTAGGTTCACGCAACTTGTAAAGTTGAAAGCCTGCCTCTGAATCAAGGATTGCCTGTTTCTAAAAATCTGTCCTCTGTAATATCTCTTTTATAAAGTACTTCCAACTATTCAATGCAGCAATCATGACTTAAGAATTTAAAATGCAAATAATCTGCTTAGATGAGAATTTATCTCCTCCCTCATGCATATATGTGAGCAAATGTGCAACACACACACACACACACACACACACACACACACACACACACCAGCTGTGTAGAGCCCAGATCCTCATTGGCTATGGTATCTTCAAAATCACTTAGGACTAATGATACTTATAATCAGGCAGCCTACCCTCACATAATAAACACATACTTATTTTCTAATTTTTTCATTTATAATGTGTATGTGAGCACGTATGTGTGTCTGTCTGTCTGTGGGCGAACACACACGACAACTGCATTTCACAGTTGAGTCTTCAGGCAGCAATATTTTAGCAGAATGAACATCTAATCTTCTCAATGACTTGAGAGCTGTGAAAGACACTGCAGTTAACTCCAACTGTAAAAAAATATATTGGCTTCAGAAGAGGAATGGCATTTGGAAGGCTATGCTTTAAAATGATGTTGCAGGGGGTGGGGGGTGCAAAATAGAAGGCTGCAGTTCTCAGAGTGGAATCATTACTTCGAGGGCCCAGGTGCAGAGTTGGAGGTGTGAGGAGAAGATCAAGGTCTCCTGTTCATCAGATTTGCAACAAAGCCTACAGGGAAATGAAGCTGCCAGAGGGCCTCGACCATGTTCTGGGTCAAAGCTATGATCACATGATTTTCGTGCCACCTTCTTCCTTCAGCTGTCTAAGCTCAAGCACTGTGCAAAGTGGAAGATGTCTTCCAGCCCACCCAAGATGTCTTCTCCTGAGTCATAACTGGTAGACATGGCTTTTGTGTTGTTTTTGAATCAGTTTGAATCAGTTCCCCCTGGCATTTTCCTGTCTTTGAAAGTCTGGGGCATTTTCTGCAAATCTTCCCTACTAACACCTCGTGTGCTGCACAAAGTAGGTGGTCTGTCATTGTTTGATAAATGTGGGACTGATTAAAATATCTACAGGGGCAAGTTACTGAGAGGAAATTCTGCAACAAGCATGATGTGAGTTGGGGATTCCCTGGTGGCTCAGTGGTAACAAACCTGGCTAACAATGCAGAAGAACTGAGTTAGATCCCTGGGTCAGGGAGACCCTCTGGAGGAGAGAATGGCAACCCACTCTAGTATTCTTGTCTGGGAAATCCCATGGACAGAGCAGCCTGGTGGGCTACAGTCCACAGGGCCTTAAAGAGTCAGACACGACTTAGCAGACAGAGCACAGCACAGCATGATGTGAGCTACAAAGTCTCAAAACAGCCCCAGTGAGGGACATACCACTGTTTCATTCTACAGGTGGTGAAGCTGAGTCGGAATGAGGGTAAGTGGTATGTGCAGAGATGCACAGTCAGACAGCAGTGAGGGCTGGGACTCACACCCAGGCAGCCACTGCAGCCAACTGAATTCATCAGCTCCAGTGCCCCTTCCAGAAATCTGGGTCCACAGACTCCCCAGCTCCTCCCATGCATGACTACTCATAGGAGAGTTAAGAAGAAAAAGAGAAGCTGATGTACAAGGAATGAAAAAAAAGAGCTGCTTCAGTAGCCATCTACCAACACTGCCACCCTCCTCTTAATTAGCAGTGAGTGCCTCGGGAGGAGGTTAGCTTTCCAAAGAGCTGGTTCACAGATAGAGTTAGGGAAACTCATTACTCTTCACCACAGGGGTTCAGCTCTGCCTCCCCAACCCTCCTTAAAATCACAGCAGGGTGACTGAGGGAGAGATAAGGAAACATAAATAACAACTGTGCTTTCTAAACAGTCTGGTCCACACCACCCTTCTTCTCCCAGAGAGGTGTCTATAAGCTCACAGAAGCCTCCTTTCTACTCCATGAGGTCAAAATAAGTCAGAAGGACGCGAGTTTCCCATCTGTTCCTGGGGTAAAAGGGAAGCAGGAACGTGACACAAAGCTGCGGATCTAGGTGCCAGAGTCCCACAGTTGTAAGTGTCTCTCAGAGTTCCATAGAATTTTACAGCTCATAAAGCCTTTTTCAAGTGAATGCTCTCATTCCTCTGTTGAACCTTGCATGACAGTGAAGTGGCTGCAAGGCTTTAAGTTTCCGGGCTAAGAACCGGAACAGAGACTGAGAAACATTTCAAGAGTCACCCAGCTACAAGTGATTTCAACCTCTGCCCTGATCTAAGCAGGTAAGTCCTTGCACCATCTTCACCTCCTTCATTATTAATGGGGAGGGTTGGTACACTGGTCCTCCTAGGACTCTTGTTAGTGAAACTCTCTCCCTACTCCTGGTAGAGAATAATATGGACTCCCCACCCCAATCTGATCTCTAAAAAAAAAAAAAAAAATCCTTAAAGAAAGCTGATATAGACCAAAGGATATTTACTAGAAAAAGCAGATTTCTCTGTCTCAAAAAACTTTCAAAAGCATCTTCTTAAAGGCTTGTGAGAGGGAGGGAGGTCTTCTTCCCACATCACCACTAAACCACACAGGCAGAGTGGGCAAGAGTGGAGACACACCTCCATGGCCTATTTTTAAGAATACAGAAAAGTCAATCTCCCCTACTAAGTCATTAGATTACTTAGGTTTCCTTTTGGTTTGCTACTAACCAGATTTAAGGAAAATCATGTAAACGTATATCATGGTTCTTCCGATTAGTAAATCATGGGGATATTTATGATCTCCTCCAGTTAGAGTGGTTGATAAAGTCTTGATAGAACTGGAAAAGGATAACACTTGAAAATTGAATTGTAATTAATTTACAATTAGTACAGTCTCTCAGATATGAGAATTTATTATACTAGTTTATATCTTCATCATATCCTTTATCATCTTCACAACTCCTTAGGCTAGATGTAATCATCCCCACTGTACAGAGTAGAAAAGTGAGGCTCAGAGAGGTAAATGACAAGCTCAAATGAGATGTGGAACTGACATATGAATCCAGGATTCATATATCTCTAGCTCTACTGTTTCTAATGGGAATTGATGTGAAAATTCCCACTTTGAGAATTCTAATCTAAGTGCCTGAGATATGAATGGTAATACTGAAACATCACTAGCCCCAAATGCATTAGCAAAGATTCAAGGTGATGTTGAAGACTTAAGTCCCAGAATGGTAGTATTTTATGGACTAGTGAATAGGACAGTAAGAAGGTCTCAACTTTGGGGTCATGCCAAAGGATGAAGGGTGATTTCAATAAGAACAGAGTTGGACAGAATAAGAAGGGCAAAATAACAACTAAAGGAGAGAGGGCAATGAAGGGGAAACAGACATTTCAAATGAATTTACCAAGATGCCCTGAACTTTTGGTGATTCTGGTAACCAGAGGTGTGCCCACAAGGAGAACAGGCACGCTATAAGATGACCAGTTGCCAAGCCACAGAGCCCATATCCAGCCCAGAAACCCCGCTATTAGACATTCCATTCTTGGGATCAGATATTTCAAGAAATAGAAAACTTCACTGGCTGTAGAAAATGCAACTGAACCCCAGACATCATGGCTGAGACGAGTGTGGTCTCTGAGGTCATCATTTCAAGCACTCTTACAAAGTAGCTGTGCAGCCCTGTGCCTTCTAATTCATTTCAGTCATGTCAGACTCTTTTTGATGCTATGGACTATAGCCTGCCAGGCTCCTCTGTCCATAGGATTCTCCAGGCAAGAATACTCGAGTGGGTTGTCATGCCCTCCTTCAGGGAATCTTCCCAACCCAGGGATTGAACCCATGTCTCTTAAGTCTCCTGGACTGGCAGACAGGTTCTTTATCACTAGTGCCACCTGGGGATCCCTGGGGAGCCCTAGACATGTTACTTGACCTCTCTGTGTCTCTGTTCCTTCATACATATCTATCTCATTGCTCCGTTGTGAAGATTTTGAAATGATATACGTAAAAAACATGTAGCACACCTTAAAGTGAAAGTTTTAGTCACTCAGCCCTGTCTGACTCTTTGTGATCCCATGGACTATAGTCTGCCAGGCTCCTCTGTCCATAGAATTCTCCAGGCAAGAATACTACAGTGGGTTGCCATTCACTTCTCCAGGGGATCTTCCCGACCCAGGGATCAAACCCAGGTCTCCAGCATTGCAGACACATTCTTTACCATCTGAGCCACTAGAGAAGCCTTAAGAAGAAGGGCTTCCCTGACCAGTGGTGGTGAGGTGGCCAAATCCTAACCTCTAGATCACCAGGGAGTGTCAGCACAACTTAAGCCCTTAACAAACAGTATTATTATTGACAAGTTGGATTTGAAACACTTCTTGCAAATATTCATGTTGCTATGGTCTAAATGCTGTGTCCCCCCAAATTTTTATGTTTAAAATTCTAACTTCCAAAAATTATAGTTTTAGGAGGTGAGTTTGGGAGGTATTTAAGTCATGAGGGTAGAACCCTCACAAATGGGATTAATGTCATTATAAGAGGCTCCAACAAAGGTCCATCTAGTCAAGGCTATGGTTTTTCCAGTGGTCATGTATGGATGTGAGAGTTGGACTGTGAACAAAGCTGAGCACAGAAGAATTGATGCTTTTGAACTGTGGTGTTGGAGAAGACTCTTGAGAGTCCCTTGAACTGCAAGGAGATCCAACCAGTCCATCCTAAAGGAGATCAGTCCTGGGTGTTCATTGGAAGGACTGATGTTGAAGTTGAAATTTCAATACTTTGGGCACCTCATGCAAAGAGTTGACTCATTGGAAAAGACCCTGATTCTGGGAGGGATTGGGGGCAGGAGGAGAAGGGGATGACAGAGGATGAGATGGTTGGATGGCATCACCGACTCAATGGACATGAGTTTGAGTGAACTCTTGGAGTTGGTGATGGACAGGGAGGCCTGGTGTGCTGCGATTCATGAGGTTGCAAAGAGTCAGACACGACTGCGTGACTGAACTGAACTGAACTGAAGAGGCTCCAAAGAAATCCCTAGTTATTTCCCCCATGTGAGGAACAGTGAAAAGGTGCCAGCTATGAACCCAGAAGAAGACTTCCTCCAAAAGCCACTACCTTGCTAGCTCCTTGACCTTACTTCCCAGCCGCCAGAACTCTGAGCAATACATTTATGTTATTCTGTTATTCATTCAGTCTATGGTATTTTGTTATAGCAGCATGAATAGACTAAGAAACTTATCTAGAGCCTTGATTCTCAAATTATGTACAAGTGAAACACCCAAGCTATACTGCTAACTTTATGTTTGATCTTCCTCAAAATCATAGCAATTAAATATGACTAGAATCACTTTTTTAGCTCATTTTTTCTTTAAATGTTAACCACCTTCTACATTAAGGCTACTTTATTTAAAAAGTGGTAACAGATGCATAATAGAGAAATATTTGAATTGCATTTGATCATGGAAGCTTGTTCTTTAGTGGACATGAATGGTCATGGGTATAATTTTCTATTGTCCCACATGATGTAACCAGACTTTCACTGTAACACACAATCCTAGTTTAACAGAGTAAAACATAAAAAATAATGAAGTATCTCAAAATCTTATTTCCCTCCAGATGTTCTACCACCTCAACTAGTTTGAAAATCACTGATCTAAATACTGCCTCATTCTTTACCTGTCCTTGCAAAAATGAAAGAAACATATGATAAATTTGAGTTGTTTGAATTATTTCTAAAAACAAAATATGAGCAAATGAATTGAGCATTCAGTTGGCCTAGTAATTAAAAAAATATTTAAATCCATATGTAGAACAACTCTTTTTTTCTCCAAAGCTAGTTTATAGGTAGAGCTTTTGAGTATTCTCTTTTCCCACCAGCACTCATTGGATGCTGGTGCTGTCTCTATCATCAAATGTTAACATAGAGATTTCTGGGGATTCTCTGATAGCTCAGTTGGTAAAGAATCCACCTGCAATGCAAGAGACCCTGGTTCGATTCCTGGGTTGGGAAGATCCACTGGAGAAGGGGAAAAAAATCTACCCACTCCAGTATTCTGGCCTATAGAACCAGTCCATAGGGTCGCTAAGAGTCAGACAGCACTGAGCAACTTTTACTTTCATTTGGGCTTCCCTTGTGGCTCAGCTGATAAAGAATCCACCTGCAATGTGGGAGACCTGGGTTCAATCCCTAGGTTGGGAAGATCCCCTGGAGAAGGGAAAGGCTACCCACTCCAGTAGTCTGGCCTGGAGAATTCCAGGGACTGTATAGTCAATGGAGCTGCAAAGAGTTGGACACGACTGAGTGACTTTTACCCACCCATAGTGATTTCTACCATTGTAGGTAAGTGGAAAACATGCAGCATGGACATCACTAGCTTCCAATACATATTCTTAAGTGTTTTCATCTTAAATATGTATTTCAAGCTCACTATGACAGATTTCCATGAGGCAAACTCACTTGGAGGAGATGGTGGACTAGGGGGTTTAAAAGGCTTTCCCTTACTCAGTGTGGACAGGGTTAAACCTAACTCATTATTTAAATGTGATCCCTCTTCTTGATTGCTGTAGCCCCTACCTGCCCCTCCCATAGGGGGTCTTGTACAATGTACAGCTCACAGCTATAGGTATGCACAACTTTATGCAGTGACCTTAAATGTGATGAGCTTGAGTCTCAAGGTCATCTGAAATCAAGCACCGTCCAGTCTTCCCAGCATTATTTCCAACTGGCGCCACTCACACTTACCAGTGAGTCCCTCACCCCTACCCACAGCCTACCCTCCTAAGCAGCACCTTGTAATAAAGAGCAGAAATTCTGGGGTTGGATGACCTGAGTTCACACACTGGTTCTGCTTCTTAGTAACTGTGTGATTCTGAAGAGATTGCCCCACCTCTCTTCTCCTCTCTACAAAATGGTGAGGATGGTAGCCCCTATCAGGAAGATAAAGTGAGAAAATGCAAATAAATATTGATTCATCTGCTTGGCCCATTTTTTTTTTTTTTAAAGCTCAGTAGATACTGCTACTGCTAATCTTATCTTTTCCTTTGCCACAACTCTCTGATTTGCTCATGACCATCTATCTTTCCCCAGTGGCTCAGATGGTAAATAATCTGCCTACAGTGTAGGAGACTCAGGTTGAATCCCTGAATTGGGAAGACCCACTGAAGGAAGAGTGCATGGCCACCCACTCCAGTATTCTTGCCTGGAGAATCCCATGGACAGAGGAGCCTGGCAGGCTATAGTTCATGGGGTCGCAAAGAGTTGGACACAACTGAAGTGACTGAGTATGCATGCATCCATCTTTTCAAAATCCATGTGTCCTTTGAGAGCCAGCCCCTTTCTCCACTAACCTACTCTAGGCCAGACTCTTGACTTTCTGGTTACTGATAGCATGTACCCCATACAGTTAGCATTGAATTATGTCCTGTTTTACTATTTCCTAGTGACGAAGTCTGTAAGAAATATTAGTCCTGTGAAATTCTCCTCAAAAAAATTACTACATTCAGCTAAGTCTGGGAGGACTATACATTGTCTCTCTCAACTTGGAAATCACAAAACACTCAAGCACAGTAAAGGCACTGAAAGGTCCTGAGTTTAAAAACAAAATCTTTCTAATATTTTTAATCTCTATTTTCTCATCACTTTAAGAAACTTGGTTTGATGTAAAGTATATTAAGAGTCCAAAGAGTCATGTGTAGCCTGCCAGGCTCCTCTGTCCATGCAATTTTTTAGGCAAGAATACCGGAGTAGTTATCATGCCCTTCTCCAGGGAATCTTCCCACCCAGGGATCAAACCTGGTTTTCCTGCATTGCAGGTGGATTCTTTACCATCTGAGCAACCAGGGAAGCCCAACGTAAAAGTAATGTGCCTCATGTCACACTCTGGAAAGTCCTGCCCTATTGCTGAATCCAGTGGAGCTGCTGGGGTCTTGGAGGTGGAGGGAGGTTTGATGCTCAAGTCTCACACCCACCTCCTTCCCTGGTTTCCCCAAAGCTGCCTTCCAAGGACTTCCATGGCACTCCAGGGACTACTGATCACAGTTAAGAGCCCACCAACACATATTCCCTCATCTGGTCCCCAGAAGGCAGCAGTAATAGTATCAGCTTTATTGTACAGATAAGAAAACGGCGGTGTATAGTGGTCATGGTTGAATGACCACATTGTCAACCAAGCAGTATGGGCAGAATCACTTGCAAATGCAATCCGTCTTTCACTGGGCCTAGCAGAATTCTTTGAACATGCAATAAATATACAGAATTCTACCTACTCTACTGAGTGACAAATACATGGCAAAGATGCAAAAAGAAATCACAGCTTTGATTTTTCTCTTTGCTAATAAAAATAGTGTCTTGATTATGGGCGTATATTTTCAAGGCACAGGGTCCACTCCTTAGAGTTTGTGCTGGGCCAAACTGCACTCTTTAGATGGCTTTGAATTGGAGTCTGCATGAGTGACATAGATTACAAGATCCAGTGGCTTAGCAGATGTTATTTGCCCTTGACATTTCACACTTTAGTCTCAGCTTTAAGATCAGGAGGAGAACAGAGGAAAGGCAGAAGTGATGATGCAATGATGAGAGGACAGGATAAGGTGAAACAGACAGGACAAAGATGAGGCTCCCTTAAAGCCCAGTACAGCTCTCTACTTAGAGTTAACCCCAATATGACTCCTTCAAGATGAATCTGACCTGGTAGCATCAGGGGCAAGACAGCAAAGATGACAACAGCTCTCTGGTCCCAGACACCACCACCTCTAGCAGCACTGACACACTAATCACCAAGACAAGCTTATAAAATGTTTCACCACTTAGCTTAAGTAAAAAATGTTTAGCAAATGTGCAAATACTGTGGATGAGAGAAACTTTGCCACGTGGGGACTAGCATTCCAGTGTATATAAAAAGATTCAATCTAGGCAGGAGGGACACTTCTTCCTGAGCAGTTAGATATAGCAGAGAAGGGAGAGGAAACCAAAGAGTGGGTGTGCCCTGGTCTTATGAGACCGGAACTCGTCCTATAGGTAGAGCTGCATCATGACAAAGGGGGAGGCTCAGCTCCTCAGACAGTGAGGCCAGCAGATCAGGGCATCAAGAAGCAGAGCTATGATTAAATGGATATGGCACAGGGGCATCCCTGGTAGCTCGACAGTAAAGAAGTTGCTTGCAATGCAAGAGACCCTGGTTTGATCCTTGGGTTGGAAAGATCACCTGGAGAAGGGAATGGCCACCCACTCCAGTCTTCTTGCCTGGAGGATTCCATGAACAGAGGAGCCTGCCAGGCTACAGTTCATGGACTCACAAAGAGTTGGTCATGACTGAGTGACTAACACTACTACACAGCTCACTGGTCTCAGCATCTGGGCAAGAACCCAGATTTCCCTGTTCTCAGTGTAGAACTCTCTCTACTAAATCTACTAAGTCCACAGTAGACTTCCCTTTCATCCCCCTTTTCCTTGTTCTCCCCCCGCCACTCCCTTTTTACTGCACAGTCTGAGGTCAGAATTAAGTGCTTCTGTTAAATTACCTCCCAGGATTTCACAAAGAGTAATAATGTACATATTTGATCTAGCGGTCAGGGAAATGCTGTAGACAGTGATTCAGAGCATCCGTTTTTCACTTGGCCAAATTCATTTTGATGGAATTTCCCTGGGATCTGACTGAGCCAAAGTCTCCCTTAACTCGGGCCATGGGCTTTAATGAAATCAAAACTACCGCTGGGGCTGTCTCCACTTTCCTCCTCGTGTAGAAGTGTTCCCTGTGGCACTTAAACCTTAAACCAGTGCTTAGAGATTAAAAGGTGGCTCTGAAGAGCTAAAGAAATGAAGCTATGTGGGACTATATCCAATATCAAGGCTCAACCCATGAACTTACCCAAAACAGCATTACAAAGTCTGTTTGAACTGTGAGGCCTCTTGGAATGGTTTAGGATGGACACCAAGCACATTTAAAATCAAAATCAATGTCATTTAAGCCTTAACATTACCATGCAGGGTCAACAGCTTAGAAGTAAAGAGAGATGCTTTTGCAAATGAATAAATACTGATTTATTTAATGAAGAAGAATCGGATGCCAAAGCTTTAGAAAGTCACAAGTGAACAGTATCCCAAAACACAGTGCAGTGCTTTTTAAACTGTTTGAGAGATATAATAGTACATTTCAGATTTTTTTCAAATGAAATTGTATATTAATTGCTGTTGTCGTTCAGTCACTAAGTCACGTCTGACTCTTTGCGACCCCATGGAGTGCAGTGCACAAGGCTTCCCTGTCCCTCACTATCTCCCAATGTTTGCTCAAACTCATGTGCACTGAGTCAGTGATGCCACCCAACCATCTGATCCTCTGTCACTCCCTTCTCCTCCTGCTCTCAATCTTTTCTCAGCCTCGGGGTCTTTTTCAATGAATTGGTTCTTCGCATCAGGTGACCAAATTATTAGCCCTTCAGCTTCATCATCAGTCCTTCCAATGAATATTCAGGGTTGAACTGTACATGAAAATTGTACATGGAATCACAATATATAAGAGAGACAACCTCAGAGCTTGCCCTGGTATTACAGGGGAGGAGGATGCTCAGACTGCATCTTCTAGGTTTTTTCCCTATCCTTCATCTGCAAGGTATTTTCCCTTAACATCAGTGACCCACACAACTCAGTCAATGAACTGTTGATCTCGTTCACCTCTCTCCCTTTACCATAACCTAGAAAGTACCCTGGGGAAGTTGAAGCCACCACAGCCCTGGGCTTTCATTTTTGTCTCTGCCGATGACTAGCCTGATTTGCAGGAGAAACAATCACCTAAATGACAACTCCTATTTATTCTATAAAATGTGAAGAAGCAAAGTTTATATACATATCTTTGAGATATATGTATATATCACAAAGATTTGTTCAGGATCAAACTAGATTTTAAAATGCCATTTTTTACACTCTAACATTCAGATAAATGTTCAATGTTGTTGGCTATACACTTAATTCATAGCAACCTTCAAAGGAAAATAATAGAATGATAAACTTGAGTATTGTAATCTAAGGGGAGACAGAGGAAAGAAAAACAATTCTGAGTTTGGCCATAACCTTAGAGGGATATTTCATTTAGGAAATCTTCACTGCACACTTGACGGATGACAGGAGTAGTAATGATTAACACAGAGTTCTACTGCGTAATACAGACTCTGGAGAGAAATCACCATAAATTATTGATTGTCTAAATCTTCTACATATCTAAACATATACACAAAAAGAAGCTGTGTAAACAGGGAAAAAACTACACCAAAACAGGGAACTCAGGCCAAGTGTAAAGGGAATGGTTTGGCTACAGTTTTTTGGAATAGTAGATTTAGGTCTTCTCTGCAAATGTTGCTCCCTTGCTAGCTGCAGGCATCTATCAGGAGTTGGATGACAGCTGTTTACACTGGATGGGAGCATTTGGGGTAAATGTGGAAACTTCAGTTGGCAGACACCTATGTCAGCCACTAACTCATCACCTCCCCAAACACATACCCCTAGTCCTTCAACCTCTACTCACTTCTCTTTCAGAGATTTGCCACAAATGCATCAGTAAGAAGGGAGGTGCAACCTGGTAGAGACCCTCTTGACTCAGTTCAACTTAGAATGAGCATTTCTCCCTTTCTTGGAGAATTCAGTTCAGTTCACTCACTCAGTCATGTCCAAATCTTTGTGACCCCATGGACTGGAGCATGCCAAGCCTCCCTGTCCATCACTAACTCCTGGAGCCTACTCAAACTCATGTCCATTGAGTCAGTGATGCCATCCAACCATCTCATCCTCTGACGTCCCCTTTTCCTCTTGCCTTCAATCTTTCCTGGCATCAGGGTCTTTTCAAATGAGTCAGTTCTTTGCATCAGGTGGCCAAAGTATTGGAGTTGCAGCTTCAACATCAGTCCTTCCAATGAATATTCAGGACTGATTTCCTTAGGATTGATAGGTTGGATCTCCTTGCAGTCCAAGGGACTTTCAAGAGTCCTCTCCAACATCACAGTTAAAAGCATCAATTCCTTGGTGCTTAGCTTTCTTCATAGTCCAACTCTCACATCCATACATGACTACTGGGAAAAAAAAAAATAGCTTTGACTAGATGGACCTTTGTTGGCAAAGTAATGTCTCTGCTTTTTAATATGCTGTCTAGGTTGGTCATAACTTTTCTTCCAAGCAGCCAAGTGTCTTTTAATTTCATGGCTGCAGTCACCGTCTGCAGTGATTTTGGAGCCCCCCAAAATAAAGTCTCTCACTGTTTCCATTGTTTCCTCATCTATTTGCCATGAAGTGATGTGACCAGATGCCATGATCTTAGGTTTTTGAGTGTTGAGCTTTAAGCCAACTTTTTCACTCTCTCTTTCACTTTCATCAAGAGGCTCTTTAGTTCTTCTTGCTTTTTGCCATAAGGGTGGTGTCATGATTCAAGGTCACCAATAAGTCATCTCACCCATGCATGTATGACCCTGATACTTTGGGAAAGAGTCTTATCTTTTTATTACACCCCCACAGGAAATATAATAATCATCAATTTGGAGGTAATGTTAATTGGGCGAAGCAGCTGGCAGTGGAGGCCAAATATTAAAACAAGGCAAAAACGATCAGAAACTGCAAACAGAAAGAGTTTTTTAAAATGCTGTCCCTAAATATTAAAAGGGTGAGCTCCATTAATTTTAGATTTTTGCAGTGATTGTGGTTTTGTTTGCTCATTTGTTTTTCATCATCTCCCACCAACCCCCAGCAGATATTAATTCACCTTTGCATCAAAGGTTTTCTTTGTATTGTCAGAAACCGCAAATACTCATTTAATGCCTTCAAACAATGCCACAGAGCAGTGTGCCATGATATAGCTATGTCTCTCTAATTATGGATGTTTGTAAATCAATATGACAGTAGAGAAATCATCCCTTTCCATTTCCCACCGTTCTCTAAAATATGTTCTTAGAGGGAACTCCAGACACCCAAGTCTCTAAATTTAGAACTGCAGAGTCATTTTTGAGTCTTCTCCAACTTTGCTCTCCATGTGACTTTAATGGCCAAGAACCAAGGATTTTTCATCTGTAAATGTTCTAATATCGATGTTGTTATTGATTTGGTCACTAAGTCATGTCTGATTCTTTGCAACCCCATGGACTGTAGCCCGCCAGACTGCTCTTTCCATGGGACTACCCAGGCATGAATACTGGAATGGGTTGCCATTTCCTTCTCCAGGGGATGTTTCTGATCTAGGGATCAAACCCATGTCTCTTTGTTGGCAGGCAGATTCTTTACCATTGAGCTACCAGGGAAGCCCCTCTAATATCCATCTTTCCTCATAATTTCTACGACCTTGGCTTTCTCCAGGCCCACAGTACTTCTTACCCAAATTGTTGCAGTGTTCTCCTAACAGGTCTCCTTCCCTTGACTCTTCCATATCATTCTATTCTAGATGCTCTGCTGAGTTAAATTTTTTGAAACACAATGTGAGTAGGTCAGTGCATAACTACAAATGTCCTATGGTCCCTGTGCTCATGGGAGACTTAAATGGTCAAATGCAGATAATAAGATTTGCTTAATTCCTTTCTCTCTCATTAGGAGGTAAGCTATATGAAAGCAGGGGCTTTGAGTCTGAACTGTGCTGGGCATGTAAAACTGTAGCAACAGTAGCAGGTGCAGTATGGATTTGTTGAAATAATAAGTGAATATAAAATGCATGGACAGTTGGATGAATGGATGGATGGATAGATAAATAATGCCTCTTTAAATGGTTTGCTTAGAGTATTAAATAGAATAATGTAAATAATGTAAACAATGTAAAAAAATAATGTAAAAAACTCAGGGCTTCTCTGGTGGCTCATGGGTAAAAAATCTGCCTGCCAATGCAGGAGACTCGAGTTTAATCCTTGGGTGGGGAAGATCTCCTGGAGAAGGAAATGGCAACCCACTCCAGTATTCCTGCCTGGAGAATCCTATGGATAAGGAGCCAGTGGGCCGTAGTCCAGTCAGTCACAAAAGAGTCTGTTGTGATTAAACAATAGCAGCATAAAGGAATCAAGCACAGTCAAAGTAGTTCCCTTCCTTTTTTTCTCTATTAGTCTTCTTGTACTGCTCAGGGCCATCTCCCAATCATGAAAGGCCAAAACAAATGATGGAAGGATCATGTACTCCATCCTTCCTTCAAAGGGAAAGTACTCAATTCTGAGACTTTAGCTTAGGATTGACGCCCCTGCATTTGTTAGGAATCAACTCTGGTAGTGAGATCCTGGAACATAAGAGGCTGCCTGCAGTAGTACATGGGTAGGGATGGTTCTTGCAAAAGTATATCTTGGGCCTTTACTGGGACAGGTAAGGATATCTTGGGCCTGTACTGGGATGATATGGAGAAAGGACAAGTTTGAGACAGAATTCCCAGGCAGAATTGGTGAGTGTGACAGAGACCACCTTTTTCACTTGGCCTCAGTCTCTTGAGTTCTGCTAGAGACTCAGGTGCCTTTCATATCTTTTTTTTTTTTTTTAACATATAAAGTATAAACAAATTGACTTTTGATAGCTGAAAGCTATCAACAACAAATTCTGGTACAGCCTTTAATACTGAGGTCCTAGGGAGTGGGTATCCTATGGAGAAGGCAGAAATGACAAGGAGCACAACTCCCTACAAGCAGAGGGTTTGAAAAGGCACTTTTTTTTTTTTTTTTAAAGCCCATTTTGTGGAAGAAACCAGCTGTCTCTTAATTGCTATCTGCACTGTGGTTTCTCCTAGGGGTTGGAGAAGGTAGTGGATTAAAGAAAAAGTTTTGAAGGCCATAGGCATGAATATCCAAATGATATAAATTTTAATACATATTTTTAAAAGGGTTAGGCAGTGATGAAAAGATATGATGGCTTTGCTTTTATTTCTTGGTTCGATTAAAATCCCTCCAAAAGTGCAGTGGCTATCTCTTTGGAAATTTTGCAGAATTTTAAACTTTGGAAAGATTTTCCCTTTCACGGTCACAAATCTCTGAAAAAGCCTTTGGCTGCAGGAGTCCGGCTCCAAGTCAAGACTGGGGCAAAGGCTTTGCACGTGTTTCTGAAAGGTAGATGGCTTGGAATGAGCACCTTCCAGTTAGGAGTGAAACTACCTAGTTATCTAAATGAAACAGAAAAATGTATGAAATATTCCCCTCATCCCAACTAGATAAGAGGACCTAGCTCTCAAGATGTTATCCACAGTCTATCATTTAAGACTCTTCAGCTATTTCAGCTATAGCATTTCCTAAAAAAAAAAAAAATTGTTCCAAATAACATTGTAAATTTTACGGCCTGCTCAATCTATGCTTCTGAATGGAAGAGGCAACAGGAATGCATTTAAACAGAGTGTCAAAGAAATGAATCTCCAGTTTATTGCTACTATTCATCTTGGCTAGTAAATGGCCTCCATACTATTCTTCATTCATTAAAAATGGTTCATTTCCTTTGGCCTTTATTCATTGCCTAATATCCCTAATGAACTTAATGTAGCAAGTGATGTAATCAGACAAAAGAACTGTAAGAATCTTTTTCTGCCACTATAAGCAGAATTAAATCATATTTAATTGGGAATATAGTGTTCACCCAAAGTCTTGATTAACTATGCATCACCCACACTGTTGTCTATTCTCAGCACTGCTCTCATTAAAGCAGGAGGAAAGCACCAGCTCTCAGGCTCAGTTCTCTATGTCAGCCACAGCCACATACCAGGCAGGCGGCTAACTAGTCCCAGCCATGGATTAGTCACTGCTTTCAGTGATCCTTAATCCTCCATGGATAAGAATGCACAAAGTGGTGTACATGAGACAAGAATGAGGCGACACCCGTGGTACCTGCTTTATAACCAGAGCAGAGGAGAGAGTTAAGCAGAGCTGGGAAGAGTTGAGAGGCAATGGCTTCTGGATGGCTTTTGCCGAAAATAGTCACTGCCCTGGGGTTAGGATGAGAGAATTCTATTTTCAGAAAGGGAAATTGAGAATACAGAAAAGTGGCAAATAAAAAAATCTGCATCAAAAAAAAAATCATCAAGGACTTCAAGAGAAGCAAACCCCAGCTGGAGTGCCTGCTTGAAAGGCACACCGGGCTCGAGAGTTTGTGCCAGACCCTAGAGGAGCAGGAAAGGCCTGTAGGGTTTGTTTTGTGTTTGTTTGCTTTTGCTTTCTTAGCAGAAATAGACATGGTGGAAAAGGTGTTTTGAGAAGCACGGTTTGGTAGTAAATAGTTCAGCTGGAGGATCATTGATGATTTTGCAGCAATTGGGTCAAGAGGCAAGAAGGTCTTGGGCCAGGTGATAACAATGTGGTACCAAAGTGGGGGTTTCCCAAGAGGCCCAGTGGGGGAAGAAGTGGTGATGAACTGGAAATCATTATGGACAGGTAATAGCTCAGGCAGTAAGGAATCTGCCAGCAATGCAGGGGACCCAGGTTCGATCCCTGGACTGGGAAGATCCTCTGGAGAAGGGAATGGCTACCCATTGCAGTATGTTTGCCTGGAGAATTTCATGTACAGAGGAGCCTGGTGAGCTATAGTCCATGGGGTTGCAAAGAGTTGAACATGACTGAGCAACTTTCACTCCCCACCCCACCCCACCCCCACACACACAGAGGTAAAGGAGAAAGATGGGGTTAAAAACTGCTGGATGCATTTGAGTCACTTCTTACTCTGACCCCCATCATGTCTGTCCTTCCTTTCCACCAACCAGGGAATAGCTCCATGCCACCTGTCCATCATCTCAGAATCACTCAGCTGAGCATAACTCTCCCCACACTGAGCTGCGTAGCACTCATGGGCATGGCAGGCCACATGGCAGCCCTTCTTGGAAGCTTTCTCAGCAGGCTGCATATTGCTCTCAGCTCCTCAGGGCAGCAAGTTCTCTGTAGCATTTCTATAATCACCACCATGTCTCAAGGCCTAGTGCACACAGCACTGTAGGTGCCACATAAATATTTGTAGAGAGAATAGAGAACTTAGCGCCATAGCAATCTTCAAGTATTTTCAATAAGGGCTGAAGTCCTGGCTGAGTGACTCAGCAGTAAAGAATTTGCCTGCAATGCAGGAGACGCAGAAGATGTGGGTCCATCCTTGGGTCTGGAAGATCTCCTGGGGGAGGGCATGGCAACCCATTCTAGTATTCTTGCCTGGAGAATCTCATGGACAGTGGAGACTGGAGGGCTACGGTCCATAGGGTCAAAAAGAGTCAGACACAACTGAAGCAACGGAGTAGACACACACGCAAAGTCCAGGCCAAGTGAATAAAATCTCTCCTTTATATAAGTGTTCTCTAGCGACTCAAAATGATTATCTTCTGCCCAGTGTTACTTTCTGATAAAGGTCAAACAAGCTTGAAAAAACAACAGAAAAACCTCCATTTGATTTGACATTTGTGAAGAGAGCCAAGAATCCCGATTGACGATAACCTCTACCTTCCTTGTTCTGCTTCATCATCAGACCACAAGGCAGGTACAAGACTTCTCACAGATTTCAAATCTGTATTTTGTTGAGTTTTCTCATTTAGTTGTGGTGAAGGTAATTCCTCCCAGCGTAAAGGCCAAATATCAACCGTCAATTTGCATAAAGGACAAACTCAGTAGGATGCTCTTTATGCACTGTGCCTAATAATATAATCTGTCTCATGTTTGAAGGACACATTTACGAAAATAATTTTATGTGGTGCTCACATATTAATAAGCTAGTGGGAGCTCAATATATAGCAAATTCTTCTGACTTATGCAAATAATATTGTAAGGCTTATTAAGAGACAATAGTAAGATGGCAGAGTAGAATGATGCACACTCATCTCCTCCTGTGAGAACACCAAAATTGCAACTAGCTGTTGAACAACCATCAACAGGAGGACACTGGAACCCACCAAAATAAGATACTCCACATCCAAAGACAAAGAAGAAGCCACAGCAAGACAGTAGGTGATACACAATCACAATAAAATCAAATCCCATACTCAATGGTGGATGACCCACAAACTGGAGAACAATACCACCAAAGAAGTTCTCCTGCTGTTGTGAAGGTTCTGAGCCCCATGTCAGACTTGCCAGCCCAGGACACGGACAGAGGGACTGGGAATCCTCAGGGAATCTGGCCTTGAGGGTAAGTGGGATTTGATTATGCACCTTCCAGAGGACTGAGGAAAACAGAGACTCCAGTCTTGAAGGCACAAACAAAATTTTGCATGCACCAAGACCCAGAGGAGAAGAGCAGTGACCCTACAGGAGACTGAATCAATACTACATGTTGGTGTTAGAGGGCCTCCTGTGGAGGTGTGGGTCAGCAGGGGCTCACCGGAGGGACAGGGGCACTAGAAGGTCCCCCTTGGCATAAACCTTCTTGGAGTTGCCATTAACCCTACCGTAGAGCCCATGGACACCAGGGCTGGGTGACCCCAGGCCAAACAACTACCACAAAGGGAGTGTAACCCCACGCATCAACAGATAATTGGATTAAAGCTATACTGGCCAGCAGAGCAAGACCCAGTTTTTCCCATCACCAGTCCCCTACATCAAGAAGCTTACACAAGCCTTTTAGTCTCATCCATCAGAGGGCAGACAGAAGAAGAAGCACAGTCTCACAGTGACTAATAAAAAAATATATATTACAGAAAGTTAATCACAATGAAAAAAGCATAAAGTTTTGTGCCATATAAAGGGACAAGATAAAACCCCAGAAATACAATGAAATGAAGTGGAGATAGGCAACCTTCCAGAAAAAGAATTCAGAATAATGATAGTGAAGGTGATCCAGGATCTTGGGAAAAGAATGGAGGCAAAGATTGAGAAGATGCAGGAAATGTTTACCAAAGACCTAGAAGAACTAAAGGACAAACAGAGGTGAATAATATACTGGAAGGAATCAACAGGAGAATAACTGAGGCAGAAGAACAGATAAATGACCTGGAGGACAAAATGGTAGGAATCACTGCCACAGAACAGAATACAGATAAAAGGATGAAAAGAAATGAAGACAGCCTAAGAGGCCCCTGGTACAACATTAAACGCACCAACATTTGCATTATAGGGGTCCCAAAAGGAGAAGAGAGAGAAAAAGGACCTGAGAAAACATTTGAAGTGATAACAGATGAAAACCTCCCAAATATGGGAAAGGAAATAGTCAACCAAGTCCAGGAAGTACAGAGAGTCCCAGGAAGGATAAACCCAAGCAGGTGATATAGATTTATATGATATAGGTGATATGTGTTTGGTGATATAAAGTTCTATTATTTTTCTGTTGACCAATCATGATACAATGATATTAAGTGAGTAATAGTTGCATAGTCACAATAGTAAAAGATGTTTATGTTTTCACAATCAAGAGCCAAAGAATAAAATATAATTACAATTGCAAGCCATAATGGGAACATGATTAACTGAGCAATATGAAATAATTGCATACAGTTCGGGGTGGGGTGTCAAGCAGAGTCATGTGGCAAATGGAGGAGCATACATGCACATGTTTTCATCCACCCAGTCAGTCTATATTTTTTGGTTGGCGCATTTAATCCATTTACATTTAAGGTAATTATCAATATGTATGATCCTGTTACCATTTTCTTAATTGTTTGGGATTTATTTTCTGTAGGTCTTTTCCTTCTCTTGTGTTTCTTGCCTAGAGAAGTTCCTTTAGCCTTTGTTGTAAAGCTGGTTTGGTGGTGCTGAATTCTCTTAACTTTTGCTTGTCTGGAAAGTTTTTGATTTCTCCATCAAATTGGAAGGAGAGTCTTGTTGGGTAGAGTATTCTTGGTTGTAAGTTCTTCTCTTTCATCACTTTAAATATAATCATGCCATTCCCTTCTGCCTTGTAGAGTTTCTGTTGAGAAATCAGCTGATAGCCTGATGGGACTTCCTTTGTGTGTTATTTCTGATCTTTCCCTCATTGCTTTTAATATTTTATCTCTGTCTTTAATTTTTGTCAGTTTGATTACAATGTGTTTCGGTGTGTTCCTCCTTGGGTTTATCCTACCTAAGACTCTCTGTGCTTCCCGGACTTGGTTGACTATTTCCTTTCCCATATTTTGGAAGCTTTTGTCTATTATCTCTTCAAATATTTTCTCAGGTCCTTACTGTCTCTCTTCTCCTCTGGGACCCCTATAATGTGAATGTTGGTGCATGCAAAGATGGGCTCAATAAAGGACAGAAATGGTATGGACCTAAGAGAAGCAGAAGATATTAAGAAGAGGTGGAAAAAATACACAGAAGAACTGTACAAAAAGATCTTCACGACCCAGATAATCAGCATGGTGTGATCAATCACCTAGAGCCAGACATCCTGGAATGTTAAGTCAAGTGGGCCTTAGGAAGCACCACTACGAACAAAGCTAGTGGAGGTGATGGAATTCCAGTTGACCTATTTCAAATCCTAAAGGATGATGCTCTGAAAGTGCTGCACTCAATATGCCAGCAAATTTGGAAAACTCAGCAGTGGCCACAGGACTGGAAAAGGTCAGTTTTCATTCCAATCCCAAAGAAACGTAATGCCAAAGAATGCTCGCACTACCACACAATTGCACTCATCTCACATGCTAGCAAAGTAATGCTCGAAATTCTCCAAGCCAGACTTCAGCAAAATGTGAACCATGAACTTCCAGTTGTTCAAGCCGGATTTAGAAAAGGCAGAGGAACCAGAGATCACATTGCCAACATCCACTGGATCATCAAAAAAGCAAGGAAGTTCCAGAAAAAAAATCTACTTCTGCTTTATTGACTATGCCAAAGTCTTTGACTGTGTGAATCACAACAAACTGTGGAAAATTTTGAAAGAGATGGGAATACCAGACCACCTAACCTGCCTCTTGAGAAATCTGTATGCAGGTCAGGAAGCAAATTAGAACTGGACATGGAACAACAGACTGGTTCCAAATATGAAAAGGAGTATGTCAAGGCTGTATATTGTCACTCTGCTTATTTAACTTATATGCAGAGTACATCATGAGAAATGCTGGACTGGATGAAGCACAAGCTGAAATCAAAATTGCTGGGAGAAATATCAATAACCTCAGATATGCATATGACACCATCCTTTATGGCAGAAAATGATGAAGAACTAAAGAGCCTCTTGATGAAAGTGAAAGAGGAGAGTGAAAAAGTTGGCTTAAAGCTCAACATTCAGAAAACCAAGATCATGGCATCTGGCCCCATCATTTCATGGCAAATAGATGGGGAAGCAGTGAAAACAGTGGCAGACTTTTTTGGGGGGCTCCAAAATCACTGCAGATGGTGACTGCAGCCGTGAAATTAAAAGACACTTCATCCTAAGGAGAAAAGTTATGACCAACCTAGACAGCATGTTAAAAAGCAGAGACATTACTTTGTCAACAAAGGTTCATCTAGTTAAGGCTATGTTTTTTTCCAGTAGTCATGTACGGATATGAGAGTTGGACTATAAAGAAAGCTGACCTCTGAAGAATTGATGCTTTTGAACTGTGGTGTTGGAGAAGACTCTTCAGAGTCCCTTGGACTGCAAGGAGATCCAACTAGTCCATACTAAAGGAAATCAGTCCTGAATATTCATTGGAAGGACTGATGTTGAAGCTGAAACTCCAATACTTTGGCCACCTGATGCGAAAAACTGACTCTTTTGAAAAGACCCTGATGAAAGATTGAAGGCGGAAGGAGAATTGGACCACAGAGGATGAGATGGTCGGATGGCATCACCAACATGATGGACATGAGTCTGAGTAAATTCCGGGAGTTGGTGATGGATAGGGAAGCCTGGTGTGCTGCCGTCTGTAAGAGTCAGACACGACTGAGTGATTAAACTGAACTGAACCAATATCACCAAAACTAGGATCTAATATAAAAACCTGTAATCACTTTTTAAAATCTAGATGCATATCAGAATTATCTTGAAATCTTTTGAAAAATACAAATGCTCAGGTATTGCTTTGTTTCTCCAGAGTTCCAGATATGTTTCTGATGAGCAGTCATGTTTAAAAACAACTGGATTATATGATGGTCTTTTACTTTTATCTAGTTTGTTTCACTTTTTCTATTTCATATTCAGTGCTCCCATTTATTTTAGTTTATGTTCTTGAATTTCTCCATATCTTCATTTTTAATGTTCTTTCTAAAGTGTAGTAGAAAAGTTTTTGTATACATACATACATATATATAAATGTATAATATATATGTTAGAAAACATATGAATTTTTTCCTAACTAAAAAAAATTATGATATTTTGATTCCACTTGTTTGATTTAGTATCAATAGGATGCTAGATTTATAACTAAAAAATATATATATGCAACAAGAAACAAAGGTTTACTATATACCACAGGGAACTATAGTCAATATCTTGTAATAACCATGATGGAAAATAATTTCAAAAATAATATATGTGTATTTGCATAACTGCCTCACCTTGCTGTGCACCTGAAACATTGTAAGTCAGCTGTACTTCAATGAAAGATATATATTAAAAAAAGAATGAGACAGTAGTAACTTGACAATTGTGACCCAAACACTCAGGTATTTAGCTGATATCCCAACGACCTCAATGTATCTTAGAAGCCAAGAGACCTTAAGACTTCAAAAACTCTGCTCATGTGCATTCCAGAATAAGCTGGAAAAGAGAAATATTGAACTGGTACCAATGGAACATCAGAAATGAACAGTAAAAATTGGCAGCTTCCTGGACAAATCAAGTCTTCACTACACAGTTTTAACTCGATATAAAGTAAATTCATTTAATTAGTGGCTACATCTGTGTTTGAATATAGGACATATTTCAAAGCAAAGCAAACTTTAAAATATCATGAATTATGTTGGATTACCCACATGTCATATTTCATTCATCTGTGCAGACAGCCTGAATCTGATCATCATTGAGGAAAACGATTCTAGAACATGGATGCTATATACCTGCAAAGGGGCTAGTCTTCTTCCTCATAGATGTCATATCCTTGGAGGGAATGAATAAGGAAATGAGCCCCAAGGAGCTGATTAATGGGCATCCCTTCCAGAGTGATTCATATGCCACCCCTGCCTGTGTGACCATTATGGATTTATTAACATTAAAGCAATGCTATTCAAAGAGGTATCAAAACATTTTCATGTGATGGAACGCCAGGTGAAATATTACTGCAACCTCTCAGCAGACTGAAACAAGCTGAGATAATTGCACCGCCAAGGAGAACAGACTCAACCTCCAGATGCCACTTAAGGCCCTGAGTTCTGTCTTCTAGAATTTCTTTACTTGAGGTAATAATGGCCTGATGTTATGCTCAGAATCAGCCCCCCTCATATTGTGATACCCAATGGATACCACTAATTGCAACCCTTCTGCTCCAACACATCTTCCAAGACTTAATTACAGAGTAAGTGAGGGAGTCCTGGCTGAGGAGTTCCTGTCATTTCCTGGGTACTTCCAGCTACATTCCTGGTTCACTGAGGGCAGGGTAGGGGTGGAGGGTGGAGAGCAACAGAGTGGAGACCAGGGCCCTGTCTCTTCAGAGAGTGAAGAGCTGGAACGAGGTAATTATTTGAGAAAAGATATCATGCACATGAGCATCAAGTACAGATTACCAAACAAAAGTGAAGCCATGTTTAGAAAATGTACCAAAACCCTTCCTTGACATTTTTCTTCAGAACTATTTTCATTTCTGAAAATAAAAATTAATTTCCTACTTTCTGAATTTAGCAATCTTTTCCTCATATGCTATATCCCATTCCTCATAGGTCTTCAAATCTTTTTCTATAGGACAGAAAGAAATAGAGCAATGCCTGCCTTCAGCAAGCTCATCACCATGCTGGGGATCCCATGATGGTTCATGTGAGAAGTAAGCTGACCTTCCAAGGCAGAGGATGGTCACTTTCTGAAAAGTCATTTTCAGAAAGTCAGTCTCTGAAGGTGATACTGTGCTTATGAACTGGAGGAACAAGAGCAAGGAGTGACAAAGTCTAGCAAGTAAGAAAGTTTTATTTGAATATAATCACACTATTTTTCCATGTTTACTATCAAGCGTGTTAGTTGCTCAGTCGTGTCCAACTCTTCTTGACCTCATAGACTGTAGTCTGCCAGAGTCCTCTGTCCATGGGATTCTCCAGGCAAAAGTACTGAGTGGATAGCCATTCCTTTCTCCAGGAGATCTTCCTGACCCAGGGACCAAACCAGGGTCTCTTGCATTGCAGGCAGATTCTTTACCATCTGAGCCAGCAGGGAAGCCCAGGCCACCTACTAAATGCTCCTGAAGATAGATCTGTGACCTTAAAGAGGATACTGGGTTATTCTAAACCATAAGCTCTCTCCTCATGCTTATTTAGTTATGTATGCTGTACGGGCCTGGTGGATGGCTGAGTTATTATACTAAGTCTCTTTCTCTCTCTCTTTTTAACATTATCTAACCATGCCGCTCAGTCTGATTCCTGAGCATTTCCACCCTCAGGCCTTTCTTTTCCCAGTCTGTCCCCATGAACCAGAATGTCTTTGTCCTCTTTAAGCACACTGACTGGTCTGGAGGCTCTTGCTCAAGCTCCGTACTCCCAACCAACAGCACTGCCTTCCTATTCTGGTTTCCTGAAACATTTGTCATTTTGTCACTTAATCATTTACTAACTTTGTTGTTATTCCATTTCTCCATGCCACCATGTACTGCATCTTTGATGAGATCTTAAGATGCCTGAGGACAGCAAATTGAAAACTCCTGACTAGGTTTCAGTTCTTGGTAATGAACCAAGCAAAAGATGTGCCAAGAGCAGTGGCCAGCTTGGAGCTTATGTGGGATCCCAAGGAATGGGGAGAACTAGAGGAGAGAAAACAGGCCAATGGGGAGCAGAGTGATTTCAGGGCCAGCTCTGTGCCTGGGAAAGTCACTGGAGTTCCAGGTCAGGCTTAAAGACTTTACCATGGTGCTAACAGATGCTTCTCATGGACAGGGGATTAATTTAGGAGTACATTTCTTAAGTGAAATGAACCAACCTCTGTGGATCTAAAGCTGCAAAAGTCAGAAAGTAACTCCTCTGCTCCATTATGCATTAGTTTAATACTTTTTTCCCCTACTCTTCCCCTCAAACTGCAGAAAAGAATCTGTTCAAGAGAAGTGGGAAGAAGCAAAGAACCCCAAAAGAGGGAATCAAAGAGGAAAAGTAGAGAACTTGAAGGTTTGCTGATTTCACAATTTGGCCAGGACAGATCACATCTGTCCTGCAGATCTGGTCCTCTTGGAGGGGATGTGCCAAGAAACAGTGTTCAGTTCTGGTTCTACTTTTCCTCCTCACCATATCCACATCCAAAGAACTTCTGCAAGAATTCAAACTAGCTGAAAACTTTCATCATCCCAGTTTTGTATATCCCTATTATACTCATAAATTAGAGAAAAGAAAAAACCACAAACACAGAAGCTCTAAGTAAAATAACACAAAATAAAGCAAAGTATCAGCCATCACCACCACGACAATAAAACTTTCATAGACAGAATCCTAGCGAAGTCCCAATTTAGTCACAGATCTTCACAAGTTACAGGAAGGTAAGAAGTTAGACTCAAGCATTTTAGAAATATTCTCATACCTAAACCTGTAAAACCATCATCTGCTTAAATACAACAATCAGAAAATTCAGTTAACCAGAATACCTCATTCCTCACACATTTTAGTTCCTTGGGGTTTTAACTGCCTCCAATCTGCCATCTACAACATTAAGTGTGTCTAATTTTCAAAACAGAACATATAATTATTCCTTTTTGTCAATGAAAATCTTGGGTGGAAATAATCACCAATGTGAACTTTGCCATTCCAGGTTGTTAAATTCAAATGAATATAAATGCTGTTCTCTGTAAATTATCTCTCTAATTTGAGGCATAAATGGGCTTTTTGCCCTCACCTTCAAGGCTTGCCTTCAATATTCTGTGAAAGACAAATTACATTATTATCTTAGGAAAGTCTGCTGAAAACTATTGAATTTTCAGTTCTAGAAGCTGAAGATATTTCTTGTTTGACAAAGTATATCAATACTTGTCACTGACACAGGGATTGGATTTTTAAGGCATTTGTGGAACAAAAGAAACAAATTTTACCATGGCATTCATTTTAAAACAAAACATCTAAATAAATCAGATCTGGCTAGCAACACACCTGGAGCCTTGACTGGGGTTAATTATACATAGAGTTGGCAAATCTACAGCCATAACCAACCAGCAGACAGCAGGACTACTCAGATCATCTCAGCACTGACACATCACAGTAGTTGAGTCTCAAACACATTCAGGGGTTAAGTCTCAGCTGATGAACCGCATGGCAGCCACCAGAGGACTTTGTTGATGATGGACACTTGAAGCAACTTTCTTCTAGATTTGGTCTTCCTGTTACTGTTGCTTTTTAATGGCAAAATAGGAATTAAGATGAGCGCTCACAATGATAGTGGAAACACACTTATGGTTTATTAAGTGCTGACCCCCTGCTGAGCACAATGTTCACAGCTGCATATTCATTTCATGGATTCACTTGTTTAAAACTCACAGCCTCCGAGTTTGCTATGCTGTTCATTTCACAGATGAGGAAACTGAGTCCTAAAAGAATTAAGCCACTTGCCTAAGGTTAAGAGGATAGTTCATGTGACAGAAGAAGTATTTGAATCAGTAAATGAGAAAAGCGTCATAGGGGGAAAAAAAAAAAGAGTGGGGGGGAAGCTAATGGAATTCAGCAGAATACTTAAATTCTATTGACTATCATTCCTTTCTGTCCTTCAAGTTCAGTATCAGGTGACTGTAGGTACTCATCTCTCATCCCCAAATTCAGGAGGCTGAAAAATTTCTTCTGCTCACACTACTCAGTAGTGACAGTAACAGCAAATACTTTTATAAAGCTGTAATTCTCTGCCAGGCTCCTTTGTTAGCACTTTATGATTATTATCTGCTTTTACAAGGGCAGAAACTGAGGCATGGTTAATACACTAATTTGGTTAATTTGTCCACTGTCACGTGACTGAGTGGGGATTTTAAGTGGGAATAATTTGGCTCCAAGGTCTGTTTTCTTAGCTACCACGTGCACGCTAAAGTCGCTTCAGTTGCGCTGGACTCTATGTGACCCAATGGACCATAGCCTGCCAGGCTCCTCTGTCCATGGGATTCTCTAGGCAAGAATACTGGAATGGGTTGCTGTGCCCTCTTATACAGGGGATCTTCCCAGCCCAGGGATTGAACCTGTGTCTTTTATGTCTCCTGCATTGCCAGGTGGGTTCTTTACCACAAGCACCACCTGGGAAGCCCCATGAATTTAATATCCAATTTCAAATCTGTCAGTTGCTGGGCATAGGAACAGGAGGACAAAACTTGAAATCTTCCCTGTCCTCATTAACATTTCAACAGAGGCAGGTATGTCTCTGGTTCCACCCAATTTACATAACATGGAATCACCAGGAGACCTGGTGGGGCATCCTGCTGTCACTGAGCTGTCTCCTGGACACGCTCGGAGTCCAGGATGGGGCTTTGATTTGACTCTGCTTCCAGAGGGGAACACAGAAATATATAAGGAGGAAATCAGGCCCAGAGGGGTTAACCCTCTAAACCTCTCAAAAGCAGGCAGATCTCGGTCACTAACACTCCAATTTTGAAGTGTTTTCCATGAAAGAGGGAGCTCTACTTCCATCTTAAAACCAAGAGCTAGCTAAGAGCCTAGAAACACACATTGGGAATAAACCCAACATCATTGCATCCTCCAAAACATTTATATTTTGTTTTTTTTAAGGTATTTTTAAGTTTTCAAGGGTTTCTTAGAGGAATATTTTCCCATCACTGCATAGCTGGATTTAACAGGTATCACTCACTTCAAGCATGCTGGCTTATTTGGCCCACAGTAGTAATGAAAGTATTATGTTTATCCAACATGCTAGGAAAATGTCAACCTACTAGACCTTAGGCAAACAACGATGTACAGTTAGAGACAAAAGTTATTCCCATAGCTAAACCTTTGGAACAAGTTATCCAGGGAAGATAATTGTAATATTCAAGACAATACAACTTACAATAGTCACTTTTCTAAAATATGTATTTGGAGTTTTATTGTCTCGTTGGGCTTTCCTGGTGGCTCAGATGGTACAGAATCTGTCTGCAATGCAGGAGACCTGGGTTTGATCCCTGGCTTGGGAAGATCCCCTGGAGAAGGAATGGCAACCCACTCCAGGATCCTTGCCTGGGAAATTTCAAGAAGACAAGAGTCTGGTGGGCTATAGTCCATGGGGTTGCAAAGAGCTGGACACGACTGAGCAACTAACACTTTCTCCACTTATGAACTTCAGATATGTACCATTTTATACAGAGAAACTTTCCTGAACATATGACTTTATCTGAGGCCTAGGCACACTAAATGATTTTTCATCCCTTAAGGCCACTGAAATAAGTAAGCCAGTTACATACGTCTTTTTAAAAAATACACTAAATGTTTGAACATTAAAGTCCAAATTCTGTGGGTAAGTTACTTTTCTTATTGTGCCTTAGCGTCCTTTGCAAAATCAGCTATGAAAGTATTCAAAATTCTCAAAGGATTACTTCAGGTTAAATAAAAACATAGGGACTTTCCCAGTGGTCCAAGGGTTAAGAATCTGCCTTCCAGTGCAGAGGACATGAGTTTGATTCCTAGTCAGGAAACTAAGATCCTACGCGCAGGGGGGCAACTAAGGCCACATGCCACAACTAGAGAAAGCCCACAGCCTCAACAAAGGCCCAGTGCAGCCAACAATAAGCAATAAAAACAAAAACATATAGGTACGGAGTTCTTAGCACAGTGTCAAGCACAGAGTATGGCTCTTCAAACGGAGTGCTAATGTACCTACATGCACACACAGGTATCTATATAATTCATACAGAATAGTAACACAAAGAAAGCTAAATCTATTCTTTAACTGATGTGCCCACTTAATGATCTGTGATTGGTAAATGGGCAACATAGAGCTTAAAAGTCAGCTGCTATATATTCAAACAGACACAGTACATAGGCTTCTGGCTGCCACAATGATGTTGCTGGTGATGCTGGCATTATTCTAAGCTCCTGCCTGTACCTTTTGATGAGAGGACTGGAAGTATCCCATTTTGCAAATAAGGAAACAGAGACATGGAGTGTTCAAATGACTTGCCATGGCCATACAGCTGGTGTACACAGCAGCTTAGGTTGGAACCCAGGTGGTCTGATTCCACAGTGCATGCTCTTAACCTTTACAAAAAGCAATGCTCCTCTGACCTGCTTATAATCCAGTTCCCTGGGTGACACAGGAACAAGCTGCTCAAAGGAAAACTAAGGACGTCCCTCCTTTTGTTAGCTCCCAGGAGTCAGGAAGTGATGAGTCCCATGCAGCAAGGCTCACCTGACTTCCTTCAAACCAGAGTTGTTTTGAAACTGGGATAGGATAACTGGATCGAAGACCATGAAGTATTTTGGGCACATAGAAATTGTGTGACTCTGAATCTGAAGTAACTTTAAAAACAGCCTAAGAGTGACTACATCACGGCATGTGCCACATTTTCCACTTACAGTTACTCATCTCCAAGTATTTCCAAGGGGAAACCCACTGCTCTCTACCTTTTGACACGGTTGTACAGGCAGAAGTATTATTTCAAAACTGTTAAAAAGAGTGCATGTTGAAACAAGTGCCATACAACATCCCTACTAGAATACCAGACCACCTGACCTGCCTCTTGAGAAATTTGTATGCAGGTCAGGAAGCAACAGTTAGAACTGGACATGGAACAACAGACTGGTTTCAAATAGGAAAAGGAATACGTCAAGGCTGTATTTTGTCACCCTGCTTATTTAACTTATATGCAGAGTACATTATGAGAAACGCTGGGCTGGAAGAAGCACAAGCTGGAATCAAGATTGCTGGGAGAAATATCAATAACCTCAGATATGCAGATGACACCATCCTTATGGCAGAAAGTGAAGAGGAACTCAAAAGCCTCTTGATGAAGGTGAAAGTGGAGAGTGAAAAAGTTGGCTTAAAACTCAACATTCAGAAAACGAAGATCATGGCATCCGGTCCCATCACTTCATGGGAAATAGATGGGGAAACAGTGGAAACAGTGTCAGACTTTATTTTTTGGGCTCCAAAATCACTGCATATGGTGACTGCAGCCATGAAATTAAAAGACGCTTATTCCTTGGAAGGAAAGTTATGAGCAACCTAGATAGCATATTGAAAACAGAGACATTACTTTGCCAACAAAGGTCCGTCTAGTCAAGGCTATGGTTTTTCCAGTGGTCATGTATGGATGTGAGAGTTGGACTGTGAAGAAAGCTGAGCGCTGAAGAATTGATGCTTTTGAACTGTGGTGTTGGAGAAGACTCTTGAGAGTTCCTTGGACTGCAAGGAGATCCAACCAGTCCATTCTGAAGGAGATCAGCCCTGGGATTTCTTTGGAAGGAATGATGCTGAAGCTGAAACTCCAGTACTTTGGCTACCTCATGCGAAGAGCTGACTCATTGGAAAAGCCTCTGATGCTGAGAGGGATTGGGGGCAGGAGGAGAAGGGGAGGACAGAGGATGAGATGGCTGGATGGCATCACTGACTCGATGGACGTGAGTCTGAGTGAACTCTGGGAGTTGGTGATGGACAGGGAGGCCTGGCGTGCTGCGATTCGTGGGGTCGCAAAGAGTCGGACATGACTGAGCAACTGAACTGAACTGAACTGATGATGAGTAGGGAGAAGGACATAAAAAGGTTATTTATTTATTAGTATCATTCATGGTCTTAAACCAGGCAAATCAGTGAGACGCTACATACATGGAATTTGTAGCTTCTGTTTATTGAGGTTACTGTGTGTCAACATTATCTTTAACCTTCAAAGTTATTTTTATTCCTTACAGCCATTTGATGAGGTAAATATTATTACTTCTCGTTTACAGATTAAAACAGAAGGCTGCCGGAGGTTACATAACTTGCCCGAGGTCATCTCAAGAAGCAGAGGCGGGGCTTCAACACAGTTCTGCCAGAATTCAAAACCTGCACATTCTCCTTCTATCACATAAAGCTGCTTCAGTGAGATATCAGAAAATAAAGAGAGCTAGCCAGCTTGAGACAATGGGATCATAGAAACAGGAAGTCTGATTCTCACGTGTGGACCACTTTCAGACAATTTTACCCCAGGAGAGGCTGCTCATCCTGAAGACGGAATGGAAAATACAGAGCTCATACCCTAATGATTCAGGGCCAGTGCTGGGCTGGATTTTCTTAGGGAATCATGCCCTTGAATTTTGGAAGAGTGATAACTTACAGTGCAGAAAGAAGTGAGATGCGAATCAGCACATGACTCTTCAGCTGACATTCCAGGAAGTACCTCTGGCCCACTCCCACCCCCAACAACTTCCACCTATAGGCAAGAACACTGAATCTTGTGTTTCCATCGTATTTCCACACATCCCTGTGAAACCAGAGCAGACTAGAATACCTACTATGTGTTAGTCATCAGTCATGTCCAACTCTTTGGGAAACAACCCATGGAGGTAGTCCACCAGAGTCCTCTGTCCATAGAATTCTCCAGGCAAGAATACTGAAGTGGGTAGCCATTTCCTTCTCCGGGGGATCTTCAAGACCCAGGGATTGAACCCAGATGTCTGGCATTGCAGGCAGATTCTTAACCATCTGAGTCACCAGGGAAGCTCATCTGGTATATAGTAGGTGAAATAAATCCTTAAATACAGAATGTGGACAGAGAGAGTAGATTCTTTTAGGAACAGCTTGAGTCACTCCCCTGCATCCATGCAGAGATGGAAGGCTGAGACCCCTGCCCTGTCACATCTCTCTAACCTCCTCTCCCTTTATTTTTCTTCTTCTTCTCCTTCCCCTCACAACCTTTCCAGAGAAGGGCCTGGAGGAAGAGGTACATGAAACAGGAGAGTTCATGTGTTTGGTGAGCAGCATATTACTAGGCCTGGGTGGAGAGGAGACAGCAGCAACAGGTTTAAAAACACAAGCGGTAAGTTAGCTTCTCCATCCCAATCCCACCTGCATGTGACTTCCCAGAGAAGCAGTGTCTGGGGCACATAAAAGGGCACAGAGGGTAGAGGAAATAAGATTCTATAATTCAGTGAAATGGATTCTTTATTGAGCTCATTACCAACTTGGAAATTCACCAAGAGGCTGTCAGTGGTCCCACCTCCAACTCTGCAGAGGACAAAATTAAAACAGGCCACAGTGCCACAGAGGGTGCTGAGAAGGGGTCTGGGGACCAAGCATTCATAGCAGAGGTGGGTAGCAAGTGATGGTTGAAAAGTGAAGAAAATTCCCCAGGCTATGAAGATGTTAAGACAGAGGTTGGGCTTTGGGAAAGGAATAACCAGAAAGCAAATGTCTAATCATACTTTTACTTGAGCTATGAGAAAGCAATTCCCAAGAGAAAATAAGGCAGATAAAGAAAGTCACCTCAATACAAACCTTCAAGTTGCAAACTTTCAAAGACGTGAATGTGCATTCACATGTCCAATCTTGTAAGTCATGAGTGAAACTACACTTGCCCTCCATCTCCTATTGCTGATGATTCTTCAGCTTTACCATCTCCCACCTCCTCTCTCTCTTATACAGCATTATATAGCCAATTGTGTTAGTTGGGCATGTAGGCTAACTTTGCTGGACTTACAAATAAACAACTTATAGACACATTTTCAGAATGGAACTCATTTATACACAGGGGATTTACTGCATTTGCTTTCTCATGGACATCTAGAGGGCTTCCCAGGTGGCACTAGTGGTAAAGAATCTGCCTGCCAATGCAGGAGACATAAGAGATGCAGGTTCCATCCTTCGGTCAGGAAGATTCCCTGGAGGAGGGTATGGCAACCACTCCAGTATTCTTGCATGTAGGATTCTTGCATGGACAGAGGAGCCTAGTGGACTATAGTCCATAGAGTCACAAAGAGTCGGACATGAGTGAAGTGACTTAGCACAGCATGGAGACCTAGAACTTCAGCATCTGTGTGCACCTGTCCTGGCCCGCAACCTGGCAATTTTTCCCTTACCTGATTTCAGGTCTTCTAGGAGATGCCCAGGAAGCTGGATGCTAGCTGTTGGCACATGACAGGCAAGGTAAAGCCATACTCAGACTCCCTGATGCTAAGCCCACTGCTTGCTGCTTTGTTTCTGTCTTCACTGAAGTTAACATATACAGAAGATTAGCTTGCTTAACGAGTAACATTAATACATTGATTAATGCAACAATTCGACAGCTCTTGCTTTATTCCAACAGGTCTTTGGCTCTGCTTACATGCAGGATAGCACTTTGCTTCTTTCCTCATACTGAGCACCTACTATGTGCCAAGGTCTTATCCTGACTCTGGGGAAGGTGTACAAAACTCTCAGGAGACTTGCACTCTGCCTGCAGAAGCAGGGTTCACACACATAAGAAACAGGCAACTGATGATGACTGGAGTAAGGTGTTCTTAGCAGTATTGAAAGGCTGGGATGGAAGTGCAATTAGAAGGCACAGGAGTTAAACATCAACCTGAAGGAGGATGACTGAGAGTCCCTGGGGCTGAGAAGGGCGCAGTGAAGAACCCCAGATAGGGAGCACAGAGGTGTGGAGTGAGGAGCATCTGTCAAAACAGTGAGTTATCCACAGTGGCTCAGAGTAAGATGCTTTAGCAGCTGGCCACGACGAGCCTGCAAAACAAGTCAAAGACAGCTTGGGAAGTGCTGTCCTTGGGGTTTGAACTTGAACATGCAGGCTAAAGGTCAACAGTTTCTGTACACAGCCAGATCATAAATACTTTTGGCGGGCAATCTCTGCTGCAACTAGTAAACTCTGCCCTTACAGGGCAAAAGCAGCCATAGACAATATGTAAATGAAAGGGCATGGCTGTGTTCCAATAAAATTTTATTGACAGAAACAGAAACTCATATGGATTTGGCCGGTGGCTGGATTTGCTAACCCCTCTCCTCTCAGTAGATTGACTCATAGCCACATTCCAGTCTTAAGTTATACAAACGAAGGAATCATTCTGAAACCAGGTGTGCTCCCTAAAGTATACATTGACACAGGTGTCTATTAAATTAAGAATAGATCACCACAAATCTAACCTGTAAATCTGACATTGTGTCTTAGATAGAAAGGGTGTCTTGCAAAGGAAAATGTGAAAAATCAGGGGTTGATTAATGTAAAACAGGGGCCAGCATGTTAAATGAACACCATCCATCTTCTTTTCTTTTAATATTGAAGTGAGAAGAAGGACTTGGATTAATGCCCTAATCAATGACTAACTCCTCCCTGTCTTCTCAGAATAAAACTAACTTGCTAAATGAGGAGACAAGAGAACAACAACAGCAGCAGCAGCAGAGCAACAAAATCAACAATAAAAACCAACCTTTCTTTCTGAAGAGGGTTCCCAAACAGAACACATGCAAATTCTGTGGTAATTAACAACATCCACCTCCCTTACTATGCTGAAGTTTCTGCAAACCAGAATTAAATTGAACATGTCAACTCTAAATCTCCTGTCACAGGGAATTTTGTAGCAAGTCTTCATGATGGCACAAATGTAATCTTCAGTACAGCCTGAGGAGGAACTAAGATCATAAAGAGGTTTTTCAGTAAGACAAGGACCTGCTTTAATACACTCCAAGGCAGGATGCCCCCATGTTAAAAAGAACTGTGTTCTGAACTTTTCCATGCAGTTTGAATAATTTTTCTCTCAGAAACATAGTATAAATGTGGGTTAGTTCCCAGGCCTAGCCCTGTAAAAGCTTATTTAAACCAAAAGAGAAATGAAAACAGTAGGATGCAATGGCTTTGTAATACCAGTAATAAAGTAAATCAAAAGCAATTATGATTAGAAAAAATTTTTTTTAATTCTCTTAAAAACAGAGTTAAATAAAAGATAGACAGGGGATTCATTTTGAGATTCTCATCAGTTATAGCCCTTCCTTGCTGATTGCTTGTTAGATCCCAGACTCACCAGCTTTCTTGCTATTCTTTGAAGGCAATAAGCTTGTGTTGACACTGGGCCTTAATAACTGCTGGCATATCAGTCAGAAGCAGATTTCCAATAGGTTTTTGAATGTCTAACTCCTTCTCATTTTCAAGACATCTTGGGCCTCTCCATCAATATACAAGAGACCCTCCCTACCCTAGTCAGCATTTGTACTATCAGCCTGGGTCATTTTAAACATAGTATAGGAAGATATAAGTTATTTATTTTACACTTGGTTTACTGATTCACTGTTTCATCTCCTCACACATAAATTGCACGCAAGCAGGAACTCTGTCTTCTATATCCTGATAAGTGCTCAATTAAATATTTTACTGGTGAATGGACTCTGAAGGAATGTTTATATGGATGCTTTCAAATTTTTCTTTATTTTGTTATTTTATGATTTATTTCTCTAATATAACTTTGAATTTTCTTTAATTCAACTTGGAATTTTCTCTAATTCTTTAATCCCCAAACCAATGCTTATCCATTATTTGATATAGAGACCTCGACCAAGAATCTGTTTTTTTTTTTTTTTAATATTTGTTGATCAACACAAATACCTTGGTTTCTCATAATTGAATAATTGTGGTCAAGAAGGGATAGAGAGAAGTAGAAGAAAGCAGATTAAAAAAAAAAAAAACAAAACTATATATTATTAATGAAAAAGAGAGTATAACGTTAGCTCCACTAGCTGCATGTCTGCAAATGCATACAAACAGGGGAGATCAAAACGAAATCTCTTGAGGAGGAAAAAAGGAGGCTTTGAGAATGACAGACCAAAAATATTGCCATAGGTCCCTGGGGGCACCGATGACACAGTGCAGAGTTACAATTCAAAGGGGATTTTATATTGAGTAGGGAAAACTGTGCTAATAGGAAGCAAAGAACAATAAGAAGAACGATTGTTGAAAATCCTCCCATAAGCAAGAAACTGTGCTAAGTCTTTGTATATTTAATTCTTACAACAATCTTTTGAGGTTCAAATTACATTATCCTTATTTTTCCAACTGAGGAAAATGAAATTCAAAGTTAAACATTGTAAACCAGAAAACATTCTGTTTTATGGATCCAGATTTGAATCAAAGTTTGTCTAGGAATTGTTTTTTTTTTTTTTTTTTCCTATGACTTTTCTCCAGAAAGGACACATATTAGATGTTTATTACTTATTCAGCAAACAAATAATGAACAAGTTTGGATATTTTCTTTTTTAAAAAAGTAAATTCTGCTTAATAAAATTGCTTTAAATGATAACAATATCCAGTTATTCTAGGGTCTGTGGCACTTCACAAGTGGCTCAATGGTTTAAAAAAAAATCCAACTACAGTGCAGGAGCTGAAGAAGATGTGGGTTGGATCCCTGGGTTGGGAAGATCCCCTGGAGGAGGGCATAGCAACCCACTCCAGTATTCTTGCCTAGAGAATCCCCAGGGCACAGGAACCTGGTGTGCTACAGTCCATAAACAGTTGGACACAACTGAAGCAACATAGCACGCACACATGCACTCATTAGAGTTTCTGAAAATTTTAATCATAATACATTTTGCACAGTGGCTGTGTTCTCCAATTGTCTCCTATAAGCATTGTTAGAGTTGGGGGGACGGTGCGATTGTAATAAGCAGATTCCGTAGTAACAGGCACCACATCCTGTCTTTTCCTATTTTCATGACAAGTGAACAAACTAAACTGCTGAAAAATTATTCCACAGAACTGCAAATAGGGAAATAAAAGATCAAATAGATAATGTTCTAATACAAACTTAATCTGTCTCCAGCACTGAAACTCTGCCTGAGTTTCCACACGCCACATTCTAACTGCGGCTGGCATGTTGCCCTTTTATAGATGGGACCTAAACAGGTCAATGAAGAAAGAGCAACTACTTCTCTTTCCACATCTCTGCCCTCAAGACTTGCGGTATGCAATGTAACAAAGTGCAAGCGGATGACAGATCAAACCTGAGGAACTAGCCACAGGTACTCTATGATCTCTAACTCTAAAAATGTGTACTTAAAGATGAAGCCTTGGATTTGGGGTTTTGAGCACTGATTTTTGTTTTGTTTTGTTTTTTCTCTATTTACTTAGTTTTACATCATTTATTCTCATCCTTTACCCCTGCAAAATAAGTGCAACTCAAGCTTTTTCAAAGAAACCAGGACATAAGCGAATGCATCATTTTGACAGTGGAAAATGACAAAAACATCTTTCAGAATCTCTCCATACTTGGCTGATAAATGAGCCACATCAACTACAAATTCTAATACTGAGAAAAGACTAGTGAAAACAAGTGAGCCCATTCAGAATATAACTAAGAAGACAGCACAGAGTATTTGATGGTTAGACAGAGAAAGAAAGATTGATTCTTTGTTGATTTGTAAAAAATGAACAAGTAGAAAATGAGTTATATCGCAACTTAAAGCTCTCAGTTAATTACTTATTTACCCAAGGACCACTACAAAATGATGATTACGCAGCCTTTATTCCCCAATTAATTTCTAATTGTTTATTTTGTTTCTAAAATAGGCAGTGTGAAAATCTTACATCTATAGAAATTAGCAAAACATACAAATAATGCATATAAAACAAGTTGAGACTTACACCCCTTTGCTTAACACTATGGTTTACCTGATAAAAATATTAAAAATAACTTTTAAGGATGTTTACAAATTATGATGGTTTTTATATACTAAATATCAATATTACAAATGAGTTTTTAAAGTTTAAATATAAAACTGATGAAAATAATCAGAAATCTCAGTAAAAAAGAACCCTACACTTTCCAAGAGAATGAATCACTAGAAGCCTAACTTGTGCCATTATAGAGCTTTGGGACTAAAAATATTTGAATGAATGAGGCAAAATTCCCCTAATTTTTCTGGGAAATCAATAAAATAGATAAGGTCATATGGCCAGTTCTGGTCTATGAAATATGGATAATGAAGTCTTTTCAGGACCAAGGCAGTGTAAAGCCATTTATGACTCTCCAGGACTTCTTGCCCTGCAGGGAATGTGGATACCTAGTTTTCAAGATGGTGGGGTCATTGTATTGAATCAGCTTGGTAAACAGCTATCTGGAGTCTTCTCCAGAATCTGCAGAAAATTCTTATAAGGAAGAAGAGAAAGGCTATTATTAATCCATCAAGATTTCAGTTGTTTGTTATTGCAGCACAACCTCTCCCATCCCTTCTAACTGCTATTGCATATTTACAACTGTGTTATCAATTGTTTTTAGGCTCAGATATCTGCCTTTGTGCGATCTCTAGATTTCTAGAAGCTACAGACAAATAAGCTTTGGCAAAATGTATAAAAAGTCCTATTTTCCACAGCAGAAACTAACACAACATTGTACAGCAACTCAATTCTGAGAAAAAATTTTTAATGTCCTATTTATTTCTTTATCATATCTGAGATACTTTATCCTGATTTCTGATAGATCTTAAGTGAGTAATAAAACAAATGAATCCTGGGATTTTTTTTCTTGCTCCAAGAAAAACATTTCATTTTATTCATAATATGAATTCTTTATTGGGTCAAATGACTGTTAACAGAGAGTGTTCTCCATCACAAAGCAACAAGACTTACTGGTTCTAAGAGGTCAGAAAATTAGGAAGTGGGGAAAAAAGAAAAAATACAAATCTAAGAAAACACAGTCAATATTCCCATTAAAAATCAGAAAGTGTGAGTTAAGTATGAACGAGGTGTAAGACTTACACACTTAAGAGATGGAGAAGAATGTAGAGATCATCAAATATAACATCTCTAGCTGCAGATGAGAATACGAAGGCTCAAGTTATATGGCCTTTTCAATTTCCTAGTTAAGTTTCTACAAAGAAAGGTGTCTGTTTTTATGTTGTTGACCACCATTTATCTAAACTCCCTTCTTTGTAGTGGGTGCTAATAATTGATATTTGAATAACTGATCTAGAGTTTGTAAGTGTGCAGGACCTTAAAGTAGTATATTTATACATTTTTCTTAGTTTTTTCAAATACTTATTTTCCTTTTCCTGAGTTTTCTTACTTCCTTTTTGTCTTGTAATTCTTCAGTTTCATTGTAAACCATTTCAAATGCTTTCTGTAATCAGATAGCTGTAAATAAATTAACAAAATTAAACAATTTCAAAGATCCCCTCCAATTCTGACATTGTTTTTCCAGGAAGAGGAGAGCCAAAACATTTTAGGTATTAAGTTCAAAAAGTGAAAATGTTAGCCACTCAGTATGTCTGACTCTTTTCGATCCCATGGACTATAACCTGCCAGGCTTCTCTGTCCATGGGATTTCCCAGGCAAGAAGAATGGAACAGGTTGCCATTCCCTTCTCAGGGAATCTTCCCAACCAAGGGCTTGAACCTGGTTCTCTCATACTGTGGCAGATTCTTTACCATCTGAGCCACCAGAGAAGCCCAGGTATTAAGTTTACTCTAATATATGAGCTTCTGCAAAGCAAGCAGGGCTTCCCTGATGCCTCAGACAGTAAAGATTCTTCCTGCAATGTGAGAGACCCAAGTAACCATCCAAATAGTGTTTAGTCCTGCATTTGGACATCATGAAAATGCTCTGACAGCCCACTCATCCACTTTATCACACTTTTTCTAGAAACGCTGCTTTCATCCATGATTATCAGGGATTTATCATAGAATAATCAATAATCAGCAAGTGATAAGAATCTAGAGATGGATTCCCTGGGTTCAAACCTACAAGCTTGACCATTTACAAAATGTCTGACCTTGAGCAAATTATTTGACCTTCATATGTCAAATGAACATAGCCACAGAGAATTCCTATTTCAGTTCAGTTCAGTCTATCAGTCGTGTCCGACTCTTTACGACCCCATGAATTGCAGCACGCCAGGCCTCCCTGTCCATCACCAGCTCCCGGAGTTCACTCAGATTCACGTCCATCAAGTCAGTGATGCCATCCAGCCATCTCATCCTCTGTAGTCCCCTTCTCCTCCTGCCCCCAATCCCTCCCAGCATCAGAGTCTTTTCCAATGAGTCAACTCATCACATGAAGTGGCCAAAGTACTGGAGTTTCAGCTTTAGCATCATTCCTTCCAAAGAAAATCCCAGGGCTGATCTCCTTCAGAATGGACTGGTTGGATCTCCTTGAAATCCAAGGGACTCTCAAGAGTCTTCTCCAACACCACAGTTCAAAAGCATTAATTCTTCAGCGCTCAGCTTTCTTCATAGTCCAACTCTCACATCCATACATGACCACTGGAAAAACCATAGCCTTGACTAGACAGACCTTTGTTGGCAAAGTAATGTCTCTGTTTTCAATATGCTATCTAGGTTGGTCATAACTTTTCTTCCAAGGAGTAAGTGTCTTTTAATTTAATGGCTGCAGTCACCATCTGCAGTGATTTTGGAGCCCCCAAAAATAAAATCTGACACTCTTTCCACTGTTTCCCCATCTATTTCCCATGAAGTGATGGAACCAGATGCCATGATCTTTGTTTTCTGAATGTTGAGCTTTAAGCCAACTTTTTCACTCTCCACTTTCAACTTTCACCAAGAGGCTCTTTAGTTCCTCTTCACTTTCTGCCATAAGGGTGGTGTCATCTGCATATATGAGGTTATTGATATTTCTCCCAGCAATCTTGATTCCAGCTTGTGCTTCTTCCAGCCCAGCGTTTCTCATGATGTACTCTGCATATAAGTTAAATAAGCAGGGTGACAATATACAGCCTTGACATACTCCTTTTCCTATTTGGAACCAGTCTGTTGTTCCATGTCCAATTCTTTTTTTTTTTTTTAAGGTTCTTAGTCGGACTGGTTGTTAACATTTATTTTTGTATCTCCAGGATTTCGCACAGGGCCATGGGGCTTCCCAGGTGGCTCAGTGGTTAAAAAAAAAAAAAAAAAAATCCACCTGCCAATGCAAGTGACATGGGTTGTATCCCTGGGTGGGGAAGGTTGCCTGGAATAGGAAATGGCAATCAGATCAGATCAGTCGCTCAGTCATGTCCAACTCTTTGCGAACCCATGAATCACAGCACGCCAGGCCTCCCTGTCCATCACCAACTCCCAGATATGGCAAGCTGCCCCAGTATTCTTGCCTAGAAAATTCCATGGACAGTGAAGTCTGGTGGGCCACAGTCTATGGGCTTACAAAGAGTTGGACGCTATTGAGCAACGAAACAAACAAGAAACAAACTGGCTGAAAAACACCTGAATGAATGAATGAATGGACAAATTGATGACTCCCCCTCCCTGGGATGGTGACACCCCAAAGGCAGGCCAGTCTGGCAAGTGTGATGCCTTTCCTGTTCTTTGCAGACTAGATGCACCAGTCAGAGAGCCTTAGTTCTTCACTCAGAGCACAAGGATCTTTACAGATTTTCTTTCCTGTGCTTTGTCCTTTTTTTTTTTCTTTTTTTTATTTTATTTTTAAACTTTACAATATTGTATTAGTTTTGCTAAATATCGAAATGTATCCGCCACAGGTATACATGTGTTCTCCGTCCTGAACCCTCCTCCCTCCTCCCTCCCCATACCATCCCTCTGGGTCGTCCCAGTGCACCAGCCCCAAGCATCCAGTATCGTGCATCGAACCTGGACTGGCATCTCGTTTCATACATGATATTATACATGTTTTAATGCCATTCTCCCACATCTTCCCACCCTCTCCCTCTCCAACAGAGTCCATAAGACTGTTCTATACATCACTGTCTCTTTTGCTGTCTCATACACTGGGTTATTGTTACCATCTTTCTAAATTCCATATACATGCGTTAGTATACTGTATTGGTGTTTTTCCTTCTGGCTTACTTCACTCTGTATAATAGGCTCCAGTTTCATCCACCTCATTAGAACTGATTCAAATGTACTCTTTTTAATGGCTGAGTAATACTCCATTGTGTATATGTACCACTGCTTTCTTATCCATTCATCTGCTGATGGACATCTAGGTTGCTTCCATGTCCTGGCTATTATAAACAGTGCTGCGATGAACTTTGGGGTACATGTGTCTCTTTCCCTTCTGGTTTCCTCAGTGTGTATGCCCAGCAGTGGATCATAAGGCAGTTCTATTTCCAGTTTTTTAAGGAATTTCCACACTGTTCTCCATAGTGGCAGTACTAGTTTGCATTCCCACCAACAGTGTAAGAGGGTTCCCTTTTCTCCACACCCTTTCCAGCATTTATTATTTGTAGACTTTTGGATCGCAGCCATTCTGACTGGTGTGAAATGGTACCTCATAGTGGTTTTGATTTGCATTTCTCTGATAATGAGTGATGTTGAGCATCTTTTCATGTGTTTGTTAAACCGGTGTATGTCATGTATGAAGAGATGGACAGTCGAGGTTCGAGGCAATACGGGATGCTTGCTGCCTGAACTGGAGATAGGGAGGTGGGGAGGCAACGCAGGAGGTCTGGTATGCCCATTCAGTTTCAGATATTTGGCACAAAACTATGTGACCATCACTTCATGGCAAGATGAACAATGGAAACAGTGACAGACTTAATTCCTATTTGGGGAATATTGCAGATGGGACTGCAGCCAAAGTGTAATTAAAAAGATTTCTGGTTGGACTGCAGAGTAAACATTAGCTCATATTGTTAGTAGAGGATTATGAGTCTCAGGTCTTTCTCTTTCATTCTACATATACCACCAGGCTCCAGCAACCCACTTGCATGCCTTTAGTTCCTATTTATAGGGAAATGTCTCTATCCAAGACACCTCTGCTGAGTCTGAACCTTAAAATCCAGCTGTCTGCAAACCTACCTTCTCTCAGCACTAAACTCTAGATGTTCAGCCTTGTCATGTTCAGAACCAAATTCTTTATCTTTCTCTATCCGTCTTGGCTTCTTTTTATTTTCTCTGTTATCACTGAATGATAACAACACCCTTCCCCCTGGGTTCAGCTGCTTCATGGGAAACCTGAGAGTCACTCCTGCCTCATCGTTTTCCCCTACTGCCCATAATATACAACAGTATATTATGTCAAACTTTTGACAAGAGTCTCACCTTTACAAATTCCAGCCAGTCTCCTCTGAGCCCTCTTATCCACACTGCAAAGCTTCAACTTTGGACTATAAAGATGTGAACAAACAGAAAAGTAGTCTGAGAACAGTTTAAGACTGCATCCTTGGGATGACTCTACCCCCCTTCAAACACCTGCCTAAGACAACTAAAGGCTGCCCAAACAAGCTATATCCAAAGATGGGGCCCAGTCTCCCAGCCTCTGCAAGGATAACAGCCTATCTTTAGGATCTTCCCAATCCAGGGATCAAACCTCAGTCTCCTGCATTGCAGGCAGATTCTTTACAAGCTGAGCCACAAGGGAAGTCCAACTTTGACAACTACCAATTAGCAAATCCAGATGGTTTCACATAGATCAAACCACTTTTACTTCCTTAAATTTACTCAGGAGCCCACCATTCCCTCTTCCTCATAGAAACACCCAGTCATCACTACACAAGGAGGAATGGAGAGCAGTTCTTTCCCTACTGTCAGTTGCTGAATAAAATCAAAAGATTTCGTTAATGTCCAGCTGTGTGTCTTTGATACCCTCTTAGTTCCACCATGCAAGCATCACTGAGTTCCATCCATGCTTCTCCATTCCTTCGCTGCAGTACTGGTCACCACTGTCTCTCACCTGGACTACTGCAGCAGCCTCCCAAAGAGGTCCTGGTCCCCAGTCCTGCCTTCCTGTCCAATTTTTATACAATGCACACTGATTAGTACCCAACCTCCTTCCCAAAGCTCTCAAAAACAGCTTGTCTTTGCTCTCAGGAAAATATTAAAACTCTCTAAAATAGCCCCATGGACAAAAAGAAGATAGAAAGAAGTGATAATGAGCCACCATGAACAGAGGAAGAACGGAGGACACCAAAATTAAGTGCACTTTCCCATAAGAAAACCTAGTGACATTGCTCCAACTCCCCCTCAAAAGTAGCTGCTGACTCTTCCAGCACTTACAATCGACTGGGCAGGCAAGACCTGGAAGCAGATGCACAGATCTGAAACCAACTCATGTCTTCCCTAACATCCCGCTTAAATCTTACTAGACTCGTATCGGATTGCTTGTTGCCACTGAGCCAAAAAATGAAGGTGTGTTCGTGTGCTAAGTTGCTTCAGCCATGTCCAACTCTGTGCAACTCCATGGACTTTAGACCTCCAGGCTCCTCTGTCCATGGAATTCTCCAGCCAAGAATACTGGAATGGGTTGCCATGCCCTCCTCCAGGAGATCTCCCCAATCCAGGGATAGAACTCTTATCTCTTATGTCTCCTGCATTGGCAAGTGGGTTCCTTACCACTAGCACCATCTGGGAAGCCCCCAACATGAAGGTACAGAGTTATTAATGCTTTGGATGGCTTGAGCCTCAGAACAACTGATGAGGATGGTGGGTAGTCTCCCCTGATGATAGTCATTGCAATATAGGATCCACTGCCAGAGAACAATTCAGTTCTCCCAACAAAGCACATATGCAAACTTCTGACCCTCAGAGGTGACAGATGAACTAGGCTTAAATCTCAAGTCACTGATGGATCCCCAATCCCGACAAAGGAAATCGGAAAGGTCACAGATACCTGGAAGTCAGGGACAGCCTGACAAATAATTGTGTCAGGGCTCTTTCCACCTTCCTTGACTCAAGAAATCTATGCAAGACAAACATATGTTCAAAATATATGGCCTGGCTACCTTCGCATCAACACTAAGAAGTGGATACATTATAACAACATGGATGGACCTAGAGATTATCATACTAAGTGAAGTAAGAGAAAGAGAAACATCATATGATATTGCCTATTATGTGGAATCTGAAAAAATATACAAATGAACTTATATATAAAACAGAAATAGACCCACAGACATAGAAAACAAACATATGTTTACCAAAGGAGAGCTGGGGAGGGATAAATTGGGATTATGGAATTAACAGATACACACTACTACACATAAAATAGATAAATAACAAGGATTTACTGTATAGAACAAGGAACTATATTCAATACCTTGTTGTAAACTATAATGGAAAAGAATAAAAAAGAATATAGATAAATACAGACATACGTGTAACAAAATTACTTCACTGTACACTGGGAACTAACACAACTCTGTAAATCAACTATATTTCTGTAAAAATAAAAGAAATGAACACAAATAAATTCCCTGAAATGAAAATAATCCTTGTCTTCCAGAAGAAACAAAAATGAGTCTCAGCAGTATATATATTAACCAACACAAACTTCAATGAAGATTTGTTCATGGGGAACAAGGAATCAGAGGGGATTTTGCATTCCTTAGTTTAGGGCCTGAATCACCTGCTGCTGCCTTTCACTGTAATTTCAGCTGAGGAAATTACATCCTCTCTCTGAGGTAATTATACCCCCAAGCATTAACCCTATTGCTCCCCTGCACTCACCAAGTCTGAGAACCTGACAGGTGCCCAGTAAAGACTTGGAGATGAGCAGAATCAGAGCTGAGAAGGACATGATTTGTTCTGACCAGATAACGTTTCACATTGCAGACTGGCAAAGCTTATTCAGTCTGAAATTACAGAAAATTGAAAAGAAAAAATAACCAAGTAAACAAAAGTAATTTTAAGATTTTTATGGAGGGTTACACTTTAGGTTTCTAACAGAGTAAAACCTACATAAAGAGAACATTTTGGATGTTAGAACAAAAGTACTTTCTATGACGACAGAATGGTTCTAAATCCAAGTTTCTAGTAAAGATGGCAATGTTAAAAATAGACATGCCTAGATGGGTCCTATTGACATGTGGCCTGAACAATCTTATTGTGGGGGATGTCTTATACATTGCAGGGTGTTCAGCAACATCCCTGGCCTCTACCCACTAGGTGCCAGTAGTGCTTCACCCCCCTCAATTTTGAGAACCAAAAATGCTTCCTGACATTGCCAAATGTCCCTTGAAATGAACAGCTGCCCCTAGATCTACATGATAATTCCATTACTCATATCAAAGCAGAGTAAGAAATGGAGTGTCTATGTGACTGCATGCACATCACTCATGCATTTAAGGATTAAAATAAATTAGAAATAAGTCACCCTCCAATCAGGCTTCCTCAGTGGTTCAGTGGTAAAGAATCTGCTTGCAATGCAGGAGATGCAGGAGACTGGTGTTCGATCCCTGGGTCAGGAAGATCTCCTGGAGGAAGGCATGGCCACCCACCCCAGTTTTCTTGCCTGGAGAATCCCATGGACAGAGGAGCCTGGCAGGCTACAGCCCATAGGGCTGCAAAGAGTCGGACACAACTGAAACAACTCAGCACACACTCACCCCCAATTATTTAATCAGAGCCTTCTAGTAATAAAATTCTGGAAAACATTGCTTTAAATGTATTTAGAACACTGATGTGCCAAGCTCTCTACTGTGTGAATTAGAGAGCCAAAAGCACAGGGCAGAAAGAAAAGCTGACATGTCTACAGTGGGTCAGCAGAGGAGTCAGTGTGTAACCATGAGAACGAGCTCATATTTAAGAGACAGTCTGGTCACAGTGTAAGACAGGAAGCCAGAGGGTACTGAATGCAGCACAGAGCCATCAATATAAGGCTTTTCCTTCAAGAGGGCAAGGGTGTCTGCTCTTCTGTCCCCGCCAAGGGGTGGATGAACTGAGCAAATTCTCCACAGCTACAAGCAAACACCTGCCCCACACCCAGGAACAGCGGGCTCTTTCACAGTATATTTCACCTTTTGTAAGAATTTACTAAACCTCTCAGAACTTGACTATCTAGGAACTGGAGATAAGCTACTTCTCAGGGCCACTGTAAGGTGAAAATGACTAATGTTGGCACTGTGCTGGATACAAAAGCACTTAATGCTTATAAAATCTGAAATGTGCGGAAGACAGAGCCAAGTCTTGCCTAAAAGTGTTAGTCCACTGGCAAAGCAGTTCTTGAACTTGCTCTGATGGAAAGGCCTGAAGGAAGCGCTTGTGCCACCAGCCAGAGCAAGGGGAGGCTCTCATGAGTGGAGAGATGCCATGAACTCACATCTCAACAAGGCGGAAGGGGCACTCTGAGGCGCCAAACAGTGCACGTCAGATGGTGGTTTGATTCTAGGGTACAGTTGTTTGCACTTAATTCTTCCTTAATCACCACCCATCTCTTGTTCAATTCCTTGTAGTACTTTAGCAAGAAGAAGCAAGCAAAAACCCTGCTGTACAAGAGATGCACATTCACTGCAGTTCTACGGAATTCCTTTTTAAAAACATGCTCACAGCTGAGAAAGGCCTGCAGAGCTTTCCTCTCATAGATCTGAAGACTGAACAATGATACAGTAACTCAGAATGATTCTAGTTGTGGAGAAGATCTGAAGACCAGTCTCCAAGAGATTGATGACACCAGGACTGGAGTCCCAAGCCTGGGTCAAACTCAAACTCATTTTGTTACTTTACGGTAGTCACTTCTTATTTCAGATGAGGAATGCATGTGCTCTCTACCTCACAACGAGTGTTCTAAGGACAGAAAATAAGACCTCCCCAACACCGTCCTCCCCATTCCTTCTGATCCAAGCTCTCTGGCCTGCCTGCTGCTGCTGAACACCTTGGGCCCTAGGGCCTTTGCACTTCCTATTCCCTCTGTGGCATGATGCTCCTTCTTCAGAGCTCTGCCTGAAAAGTCACCCCTGGAATGCCCTTTGAAACTATCTGATGAAATCTCAACCTCAGTCCTGATGCCTTGTTTGCCTATCGGACTCCTTACTGGTTTACTTTCTTCTCTTTAGTATTTTTACTCAATACTGCATCTGCTTTCCACACTAAAATAGAAGCTTCCAACAATAGGGAATTGATGCTTGATGATTTTGAACTGTGGTGCTCGTGAAGACTCTAGAGAGTCCCTTGCACTACAAGAAGATCAAACCAGTTAATCCTAAAGGAAATCAACCCTGAATATTCATTGGAAGGACTGATGCTGAAGCTGAAGCTCCAATACTTTGGCCACCTGATGCAAAGAGTAGACTTATTGGAAAAAACCCTGACACTGGGAGAGATTGAGGGCAGGAGGAAAAGGGGGCAACAGAGGATGAGATGATTGGATAGCATCACCAATTCACTGGACATGAGTTTGAGCAAATTCCAGGACAGAGTGAAGGATAGGAAAGCCTGGTATGCTGCAGTCCATGGGGTCACAAAGTCAGACATGGCTTAGTGACTGAAAAACAACAATAGGGACTTTTGTCCACTTTGTGCCTGACACCTAGCAGTTCTTTAAAATCTCCTCAAAAACACAGGTGAATGTGACTCAAATGAGCATTACTCACACAAACATAAAAAGCTGAACTTCCTCCAACTTTAAACTCTCCTTTGGCTATGGATTCTGCAGAGAAATGATAGTGAAGGTTTAAGGTCAATAGTTTAAGTGTGGTCAGTTCGAGATTTGATTAGAGATAAGAATTTATTTTGGTAGCAGAGATAGACATGCCAAGGTCCAGTATTATGGTCAAGTCCTATGTCTTAAGTCACAAAGAAAGTGGCACCCTAAATAAGATGTGTTGATCCTTCCATCTTTGAAAATTCCACATAAATTTATTTGCTTCTGCAGGGCAGTCAGCATTTGATCTTTTTCATGGAAAGATAAGACTTTATCTTTAGCTCAACTTCTTATACTTTGTTTTCACAAGCAGGTTTCTATGATTATTCCCATTTACAGATTAGTAAATGGAGATAAAGAAATCAGGTTAAATAAATTTCCAGAGTAATAAAAGATTATTTTGTTGTTACTGTTCAGTCGCTAAATCATGTTCAACTCTTTGTGACCCATTCCTTCAATATGTCCCAGAATTTGCTCAAACTCATGCCCACTGAGTTGGTGATGCCATTCAACTATCTCATCCTCTGTCATCCCCTTCTCCTCCTGCCTTCAATCTTTTCCAGCCTCAGGGTCTTTTCTGAGTTGGCTCTTTGCATCAAGTGGCCAAAGTATTGGAGCTTCAGCTTCAGCATCAGTCCTTCCAATGAATATTCAGGATTGATTTCCTTTAGGATTAAGTGGTTGGATCTCCCTGCTATCCAAGGAACTCTCAAGAGTCTTCTGCAGCACTACAATTTGAGTCTATCAATTCTTTGGCACTCAGCCTTCTTTATGGTCCAACTCTCACATCGATACATGACTATTGGAAAATATTATTAATTTTTTACTTATTTTCACCTGAGTACATCCTACTTTCATTAACAACTTCAGTTTTCTTTTTTTTTTCCCCCCAATAAATCTCAATTCTGTCACTTTCTCACTGTCTGGCTTTAAGCAACTTATTTCATCTTTATGATCCTTTTGTTTGCTCTTCTACATGGAAGTGATAGCAATGCCTACCACTTGCAAATACACAAAAGAGCATACTACTTAGTATCTGCCGATCTTTCTGCCAACTTTCACCATTTACTCAAGGCCACCGTCACTTCAGGAGACACCGCAAATTTGAGGACATCCACCACCCTGTAAGCCTACCCTCCTTGGCAAATGCTGCCTAAAGAGAGTGCTAACATCAACCAGTGATTTCAATCAGTAGAGGAAAAAAAGAGACTTAAAAAGAGAGAGAGATTAAAATATCTGAATTTGGGGAAAAAGTGCCAAAAACATCAGAAGGACAGTAATCTTTTAGCATTGCATGGAAAGGAAAATAGAGAATTTATTTAAGGACAATTAAAAAAAAAAAGATTTTTTTTTTTTTTCTCTTTTGACTTAAGCTGCCACGTGGCTTCTCATTCTCTCCCTCTCAATGGAAATTTGAAACGGGAAAGTTTCCCAAATAATTTTAGATCAATCATGAGTTCATATGGTTCTGACATCATAACTCTTGTCATGTTACCATGCCAACAGGCAGTGAGGAGCTAAAAAGCTTTCCAAAGATATGGAAATTACGGGCTTAGATGTGATTCAGTTCTCTGTGGGGTGAACACTAACAATATCGCTGCTATAAATAGCGAGGGCTGCCATCGCACCCTCTCACCCACTTTCCCTTGTTTCTTTCAATGAGCACTGAAAATATGCCATCTATTTTGGAAACAAAACCTGAAGATCCACTTCCCTAAATGGATACCCTGCATGCAATAAAAAATTACAAGACTCTTTATTGCTATCCTTGGAATAAACTACCCTGTTAAACTAGGCACCCCCAGAGCTTACACCATGTAACCTAACCCCAGCATATCCAACGTTTATTCCTTTATTTGCACTTAGAGTAAGGATGCGTGCATGTTTGAGTACTGTTTGCCTATGCTGTGAAAAACATGTAAGTTAAAGTGCCTAAAACAAAGGGGTGTGCATCCCGGAAATAAGAACAGAGTATCCTGTGGTCACTCTTGCTCTTAAAAACACCCACAGAATAAACATACCAACATATCTGACACTTGGCATGTTTCTGTTCATTACTCTTGCTTCCCAGTTTGCTTCTGTTTTGGTTTCTCTTGCTGTTGTTGCTGTTCAGTCACTCCGTCATGTGCGACTCTTAGGAGCCCCATGGACTGCAGCACCGCAGGCTTCCCTGTCCTTCACCATCTCCCAGAGCTCGCTCAAACTCAAGTCCATTGAGTTGGTGATGTCAGCCAACCATCTCATTCTCTGTCATCCCCTTTTCTTCCTGCCTTCAATCTTTCCCAGCATCAGGGTCTTTTCCAATTGAGTCAGCTCTTCAAATCAGGTGGCTAAAGTACTCGAGGTTCAGCTTCAGCATCAGTCCTTCCAATGAATATTCAGAGTTGATATCCTTTAGGATTGACTGGTTGGATCTCCCTGCACTACAAGGAACTCTCAAGAGTCTTCTCCAATACCACAGTTCAGAAACATCAATTAAGCAGAAATGGAAGCTGTATATTCTCTGTTTTGACTCTAGGGCTGAGTAGCCAGTAATAAAATGTATAGTTTACGGATACTTCAGTCAGTTCAGTTCAGTCACTCAGTCATATCCGACTCTTTGCAACCCCATGGACTGCAGCATGCCAGGCCTCTCTGTCCATCACCAACTCCCAGAGTTTACCCAAACTCGTCCATCACGTCAGTGATGCCATCCAATCATCTCATCCTCTGTCTTCCCCTTCTCCTCCTGTCTTCAATCTTTCGAAGCATCAGGGTCTTTTCAAATGAGTCAGTTCTTCACATCAGGTGGCCAAAGTATTGGACTTTCAGCTTCAATGTCAGTCCTTTCAATGAATATTAAGGACTGATTTCCTTTAGGATGGACTGATTGGATCTCCTTGCTCTCCAAGGGACTCTCAAGAGTCTTCTCCAACACCACAGTTCAAAAGGATCAATTCTTCGGAGCTCAGCTTTCTTTACGGTTCAACTCTTACATCCACACATACTAGAAAACCATAGCCTTGACTAGACGGACCTTTGTTGGCAAAGTAATATCTCTGCTTTTGAATATGCTGTCTAGGTTGGTCATAACTTTTCTTTCAAGGATCAAGTGTCTTTTAATTTCATGGCTGCAGTCACCATCTGCCATGATTTTAGAGCCCCAAAAATAAAGTCTGCCACTGTTTCCACTTTTTCCCCATTTCTTGGACATAAAGTGATGGGGCCAGATGCCATGATCTTAGTTTTCTGAATGTTGAGCTTTAAGCCAACTTTTTCACTCTCCTCTTTCACTTTCATCAAGAGGTTCTTTAGTTCTTCTTCACTTTCTGCCATAAGGATGGTGTCATCTGCATATCTAAGGTTATTGATATTTCTCCCGGCAATCTCAATTCCAGCTTGTGCTTCATCCAGTCCAGCATTTCTCATGATGTACTCTGCATATAAGTTAAATAAGTAGGGTGACAATATACATGGATTCTTAGATGACAACAAAAAACAATGAAAAAATGAATTTGTACATGAGAACCAGAAAACAACGAAAAAATGTTTTTCTGTCTTTGTATGGTGCACTGTTCAGTTCAGTTCAGTCACTCAGTCGTGTCCAACTCTCTGCGACCCCATGAATTGCAGCACACCAGGCCTCCCTGTCCATCACCATCTCCCGGAGTTCACTCAAACTCACGTCCATCGAGTCAGTGATGCCATCCAGCCATCTCATCCTCTGTCATCCCCTTCTCCTCCTGCCCCCAAGCCCTCCCAGCATCAGAGTCTTTTCCAATGAGTCAACTCTTAGCAAGAGGTGGACTCTTAGCTTAAAACAATTACTGTGAACCATGCCTGCTGACATTCATGCCCTTGTGGGGTTCCCTCCCTTGAATCTGACCAGTCTGTGACCTGTTTTAACCAAAGAATGCTTTGGAAGCCATGCTGTGCCAGTTTAGAGTCTAGACCTTAAGAAATCCTGACATCTCTCCCCTTTGTGCTTCAAGAAGCCCAAGCCAGCCCTGAACAGGAGCCAGGTAAAGAGCACTGAGGCCCCCAACCAACAGCCTCAGCGGAAAACTAAGCCAGCAGCCACAGCCAACTTCCCAGCCATGCCAACCCAGTAACCTGAGATGGCACCTCTTGGCCCAGAAATGCCATCCTGGCTGACACACAGATGAGTTGGCCCTGCCAAACTGCAAAACTGTGGTTACTTTAAGCCGCAAAGTTTGGGGAAAGTTTATTTCATGAAATGAGGGGAGCATGAGTATGTTTATTAAGGAAGAGGTACAGAAAGACAAGGGCTTCACAGATGGCTCAGTGGGAAAGAATCCGCCTGCAATGCAGGAGATGTAGGTTTCAATCCCTGGGTTGAGAAGGTCCTCTGGAGGAAGACAGAGCAACACACTCCAGTATTCTTGCCTGGAGAATTCCATGGACAGAGGAGCCTTGCAGGCTATAGTAGAAGAGGTCACAGAGTCCGACACGAGCACACATGCATGCAAGGAATCCAGAGAGAGGCTGCCTAACTTCCCCAGCAGTGTACATATTTCCAAACAAAAGAAATTGAATTCTTGATTCAGTGTACCCAGCCCAATATCAGTTAGACTGCAGAAGCCATTTGTGTAAATGTCCTTGCTAAATTGATAGGATCCAGGAATAAGGCCAAGAAGTTCCGCAGATGCATTAATCTTGGGCAGAAATACTGTTGTTAAATCGTAGGACCTCTCCGAGTCTTCCCATCTCTGAGTAGTGATTTCTGCCACACTCCCAGGTCTCCCCTTCATGTGTGACTTTCAATTTTTTAGATGTTTACACCTAGATTTCACACTTAGCTTTCATCAAAGGATGAAAAGATGTCAAATTGCTTTCCTCACAGTAATTTATTGGAACTTTGAATCCTCCAGTCTGGCCTGCCAACTATTATTATTGTATCTAACACCTGACAGAAGAGTATTCCTAGAGAAACCCTCCCAGTTGCAAATAAAAGGTCGTAATATACTTAACTGGAATTGCTGTGAATTTAGGTGTTGGCTTGGAAATGACGTTTCTTTTCTCCACTTGGGGCAAAACATGCAGCCCAGTAGGTCAGTAGGTGGCAGTAATGGCCATCATGGTCCATTCAGAGTGGATCAAATGAAATTAAGACACTGAGTATATATTGACTAAATTACCCTTGAAGACCAAGCATATTTGGAATTATGTTTCTAGAAAAACAGATAAGAGCTTCCCAGGTAGCTCAATGGCAAAGAATCCGTCTGCCAATGCAGGAGGCACAGGAGACACAGGTTCAACGCCTGGGTTGGTAAGATCTCCTGGAGAAGGAAATGCAAACCCACTCCAGAATCCTTGCCTGGAGAATCCCCACGGACAGATGAGCTTGGCTGGCTACAGTCCATGGGGTCACAAAGAGTCAGACATGACTGAGAGACTGAGCATGCATGCGTTCCAGAAGAAAGACAGGAACTTGAATACAGTAAGTATAAATAGAATTTCTTCCCCAGGGCATTTTGAAGAGAGCAGTCTCAAGCAGCCACATATCAATGGAGTGGAAGCGCACCCATAATTTAACAAGACGCTGACACGGCTGTGAAGATTGTTGATTACTGTGGAACCCTTCATCTTGCCTTCCCTCACTGCCTTCCTCCTATTTCCAGAAGGCCCCCTTTTCACCAGAATTCTCTTTTTCTAGGTTGCTCTTCTTAGAAGTTGTTCATGTAAATGTTCTAAAAAAGGACTTAGTTTATAAGAGCCTAAACTCTTTCTGCTCCTAGGATTATATATGTTCACTATAGAAACTCTCAGCTTTTATAAGCTCAAACTAACAGTAGAACACCAGGCACTTGCCATTTAGTAAGTTATTTCCACCTCCTCTGAAGCTAATTCTTGCTCATGTCAGATAAATGGTCTCATTTGTCAATAAAACCACAATTTGCCATGGTATATAATCTTGGAAACCACAAAGCCAGACAATATCTTGCACTGAATTTTAACACTTGAAAGGCTGTCCCATTATAGTTGATCAAACACAGAGATGATTCAGTGCATAAAGAATCCACCTGCAATGCAAGAGACACAGGAGACATAGGTTTGATCCCTGTGTTGAGAAGATCCCCTGGAGAAAGAAATGGCAACCCACTGCAGTATTCTTGCCTGAAAAATCCTACAGACAGAGGAGCCTGGCAGGCCACACCCCAAAGGGTTGCAGAGTCGGGCACAACTAAGCATGCACTAGGCATTCATTCATTCACACAGAGACGAACACTGTGCTTTCAATAATCACCAGCCAAAAGTGAAAGAAAAAGCAACCAGAGGGCAGAGAAGAAGTAGGTTCCTGAGAGCTCAGGAGACCTGTATAAAGGTGCTGTAGTTCCAGACTAGAGAATCAGTAAGAGTGTCTTTATCTGCCTCTTCGTGGCCTCTTTAAACATCCATCTCCACTCCACATAATTTACTTAGGGTTATCTCTCGAGTTATTTGGAAGCATTTCTATGTCTGGAACAAATATTTGAAAAGCAGGATAAAAGAAACCTGCAATGTCTTTGGATCCCTTTCTTTTGACAACTTTATTGAAATGGAGTGGAGGGACAGTCCTCTCCTTAGTTATTTCCTTATGCAGTGTTTAGTTAATTAGCTCACTCAAGAAGAAAATGATATACTTTGTGGTCCTTGAATTAAAACAGTTATCTTTAGAGCCTGGGCCTCACAAAAGATGTTCGAGAGACAGTTAGTTTCATTTATTTCTCCCTAAAATATTGAGCTCCATCCATAGTCAGTTGCTTAATAAATGCATGCACTTCCTGTTCACCTCAGAATTTTTTTGTGTGTGAATTCAGTGGCTTAAACTGGATTCAGCACTTGTTGTCCTTGCTGTACAAGGAAAGAAAGGATAATGTAATCATTTGACTTGGTTCTTGAAGTCAGTGGTCTGAACTCCACAACCAGTTGTGTCAGTTAATAGATAGCATGACTGCAGACCAACTACTTAACTTTCTTGAACCCACTTCATCATCAGGAAAGTAAGGATAATCACAGAACCTATCTCTGAGGGCTATTAAAAGTTTGATTATGCACAACTGTTTCTCTAATACATAAAAAACACCTTTAAAAAATTAGCTATCATTATTATTTAAAATACTGACAAATGTAAAATCAGAAGACTATTTTTTTTTCAAAAAGAGCTTGCATCTCAAAAGATTTTTTTTTTTTTTTTTAAAGAAAGCAAGGCAACATTCGCTATTAAGGAAGGAATTTATTTCAGGAAGATAAAGAAGAAAATAATTTTGCAGAAGTAAAGGAGAATCAGGCTTCCCAGATGGCACTAGTGGTAAAGAACCTGTCTGCCAAGGAAGGAGACTTGAGAGACGCAGGTTCAAACCTTGGGTTGGGAAGATCCCCTGGAGGGGGGCAGGCCAATCTAATCCAGGATTCTTGCCTGGAGAATCCCATGGACAGAGGAGCCTGGCAGGCTACAGTCCATAGGGTCACCAAGAGTCAGTCACAATTGAAGCGACTTAGCATGCACACCCTCAAGGGAGAAACAGATTATGGACATTAACACATGGCCCTCGAAAGCTTAGGGATCAGTGTCAGATGTGTTCTGTAGGATGGGTTGTGTACCAAGGCATAATTGCAAAGACCAGGATGCAAGGAATAGAAAGCAGGTCTTTGGGAGGAACGGATAGTTGAAAAGAACTGACCAACACTGATGTATGGAACTCAGACCAAAGACTGACATATGTATTTCCAGGGGAAAAATACAGTGCACTGCAGACAAACTCCAGGGAGGGGAGAAACATCCAGTTCCACCCAGGCTGTGTGTGAATAAGAAAATAAAATCCGAGGGCATTAGACAGAGTAGGGGGGGGTAAGAAATGAGTACTTTGAGAGATCCAGGCTCCAAGCAGTGACAAGGCTTAAGAGACAAGTGTAGGTCTAGTTGCCCAGAGAAGGCTGATTGGAAGCAAGACTGTCAGGATCTTGATGTCAAGAGAAGGAACTAGACTAAGTGGAAAGCACTCAGGATCTAGAAGGATGAGAAAACAAGACCTCAAGGCAAAATGAAGCTGGACATATAGAACTAATACCACTCCATATATTCCAAGCTCAACTTGGGGATATTTGGGAAGCTGTTGTTCAAATGAAGCTGACAGGTCCCTGATCTTCTAAGGACTTCATCTCTTTGGGTTAGAGCTGCTGCTGCTGCTGCAGCTAAATCGCTTCAGTCGTGTCTGACTCTGGGCAACCCCATGGACTGCAGCCCACCAGGCTCCTCCGTCCATGGGATTTTCCAGGCAAGAGTACTGGAGTGGAGTGCCATTGCCTTCTCCATGGGTTAGAGCAGTTGGTTGCTGTTTCTAAAATCCCAGCCACAGGAACCCTGACACCTTGGGCTGTCAGTAGCAGAGGACAGGACCCATGACATCTGGGATATGACTGGGACAAGGAAGAAAGTGTGCCTCTCAAAGAAGAATAAACACACCACAGAAATACTGGAAATTCAACTCTCTAAAAAAAACAGACAGACAAGTGACAGGAATGATGTAACAATAACAAATCACCAGATGAAGTAAAATTTTTGGCACTTTGACTTTTATTTTCTTTGTATGTGACTTTAGTTTGTATGATTTTTATTTAATAGCAATCATTATTGTATTCTTTCACTCAACATACAGTCACTATTTAATGTGTCTGACAATATTCCGTTTCAGGGGATACCGCAGGGAACAAATTTCCTGCCCTCATTAATCATGTGTTTTACCAGGAATATTTTAAAACATGGTCACACTGTCAGCCTGCTTCCTGAGGCTGAAACTCATCAGGATGTGAAACAGAGGCTCCAGTTCACTCTAGATGGGCAAGTAACAAGAATAAAATCTATTTAATCTTCTGTGTTTTTTTTGGCTGCCCTGGGTCTTTGTTGCAGTGCATCAGATTCTCACTGTGCTGGCTTCTCTTGTTGTGGAGCATGGGCTCCAGAACAGGCTTCAGTAGTTGTGGCACTTGGGCTTAGTTGCTCCCAGGCATGAAGGGTCTTCTCTGACCAGGGATGGAACCTGAGTCCCCTGCATTGGCAGGTTAACCTGCCTGCCAATACAGAAGACATAATGAGATGCAGTTAGATCCCTGGTTTGAAAGATTCCCTGAAGGAGGGCATGGCAACCCATTCCAGTATTCTTGCCTGGGAAATCTCATGGACAAAGGAATCTGGCGGGTTACAGTCCATGGGGTCATAAGGAGTTGGATACAATGGAAGCAACTTAGCTAGCATGGATGCAAGGAATGAGTGCAGAGAGAGAAAAGCCTGGGCACGCGACAATATAAAAGTCAGAAGCAGCAGAAGCTTCAAGAAAGTGATACTGGAAGGAATGTTTGGTATGGTAGGAAAAATACAGAAGAGTGTGGTGTCTCAGAAGGAAGGGAGGGAGAAAGGAAGCAAAGAAGGAAGAGAGGAAGGCAAGTTACTTGCTATCAATAAAGGTATAACAATCCTCTGGCTTGAATTCTGCTTAAAGACAAAAAGATATGACATGCAGTTTTGGAAGATGAAGGTTATCAATGCTTTAAAAACAGCAATTTCCATGGAGTTGCAAGAACTAAAATAATGTTGTTTTCTTTCTCCCTTCCCTTCCTTCCTTCCTTCTTTCTTTCTTTCCTTCTTTCCATGAATGCAGGCATGTTCTTTTCCCAGGGTCTGTTAAGCGTTAATGATGTAGGTGTAAAAATTCCAATTATACTATATATATATATAAAACAAGCATGGAGAATAAACATAACTGCCATGTACAAGCCAAATAAATAAATACTAGTCTAAAAGAGAAAATAAAATGCATGACCTTTTGAACACAGCCCCAAACCTCAATAAAGTATTTGAAAAACTCACCATAGAAAAAGTAACAAATTACCAATGCCTCTCTAGATATGAATGACAACAAATGTGCCTAGTATTCCTTTGGCAGGAAAAATAATATATGTATATATGACCCCCATTGCTTATTCTCACTAATTCTTTTATTTTTAGATGTTTCAAGACACATTATTATCATCATTATTAAACTATTATCATTTGGCTTCAATAGACAACATGTATTTGGAACATCTACCATAAATGACTCTCCCAATTGTTGTTGTTCAGTTGCTCAGTCATGTCCAAGTCTTTGCAACCCCAAGGACTGCAGCATACCAGGCTTCCCTGTCCTTCATCATCTCCTGGAGCTTACTCAAACTCATGTCCATTGAATCGGTGATGATGCCATCCAACCATCTAGTCCTCTGTCATCTCCTTCTCCTCCTGCTTTCAATCTCTCCCAATAGTTAAAGTGTTATTTATGACTATAAAATCATGTTGAATATGTCAAATCCATTTGGCAGAGTTCAGATTAAAATACTGATTTGAAATTGTAGAAAGTATTTTAGACTTTGTAACTAATCATGAGAGAATTCTGACCCACATAGTCTATGTAACATTCCCAAGGGAATTCTGATTATTTCAAAATTTTGTAGTTTAGCATATGCCAAGGCATGCTAAATATCACACAGCTTGGTAGGAAAGGTTGCATTTCACATCCAATGTCATTCAGCTTGAACTCTCTTTTAGTGGGTGCCCTCGCACAATGTGTTATAGGGAGTGCTTGGCACTTACATGCCATAAAGTCATGAACAGGCAAGTGAAAATGATTCCTTAAAGAGTGATGTGAACAAAGAAAAAAATGCTTGGGATTAACAATGCTTTGATATGTCATTCAAGCTCAGGGATTGGATTCTGCCAACTTCTAAAAAGTCATACTAAACAGGAGTTTTATTTATAGTCAAGGAACTCTTGCCACTTAGTATGGCTTGCTGAGGTCAAATGTTGGCATCTCACCTCTATGTAGCCTAATTTAAACCATGTCATTTATTTTAGATTAGAGAGACTGGGGAAAAGAGCACTTTCGGTAATCATGTAGGTTTCGTGTATCTAATTCTCACCTCTTCTGAGACTTTCAACATGAAGAGGAGAGATGAGGGCGGTGGGGACAGGAGAGATGAGGGGTGGCCCACTGTGAACAGGATGATCTTGTACCTAATCCCCCTGCATAACAACACTATCTGTAATCATCTGCATCTTTCCTCAGTAACTGTCATAGTTTATCTAATTACATCATCCAGAGAATTTCCTTAACTCTCTCAAATGTGTTCATTAGTAGAAAGTCATGATATAAGTCCCATCTTCTTTCATAAACCAGAACCCACTAACATTTGGATTATGATGGCAAAAGGAAGATTTTAATGACACTTTGGAAAGAAAAACTTTGTAAAAGGATTTTCCTTTTCCTCAGGAGTTGCTAAAAACAGAAAAGTAATCTATTTTGCTGGACAATTTTTTTCAAACCTAAATTTGAATGTCATTAATAAATTTAAGCAATAATGTGAAAAGCATGGGTAAATGCCTTAAATTCTGTGAATCCTAGTTGTCTCATCTGAAAAATGAGATAATGTCCACATCTCAGGGTCATCAAATGAATCAGATGAGATGACTTTTGAAGATCTTGGCACATGCCTGAGGGTCAGGTCACATTAATTTCCTCTCCTCCCTCCTGTAAAATCAACCTAATTTGAGAGAGAAAAGAACAGAAGATAAGGGAAAATTGTGACCTGGGATTTCTGGATGAATCCTCTTGCCCTGCAGGTATTCTGGGCTACATTCTGTCTGCAGAGTGCACAGACTTATAGCTGATGACCCCTGGAACACCCAAGGGTATTTTTCATGGGTTTGATGTTAAATTCTACTTCATTCAAAGGTTGATCCCCACCTTCCTGGAATCAGCAGCAATAACAAAGGCTTAGATAGGCACAGCTCTAGACAGATGCAGAAATAGAAACATGGCTAGACATCAGTCAGGAAGATAAGTGATCAAATTTCCAGCAGTCCGCCTGGCAGGGGTTGGCTGTGCTGTGTTGCATCATTTAGGTCATTTCTGTGGGCTAAGGTAAGATGCATTTAGCACTGAATTACAAGGAAAATCGGCATTTTGTGGCAAGAGAATTATTTAGCCCCTGTTGCAGGGGAATAATGTGCCTGAGCTCGCAAGTGTGGTACATGTCCCCTGATCCACATCACAGTACTGATCCACATGACAGCTGTGGCTATTTTTCCTGGCAGCAAAGACAGGTCTGCCCAATGGTCATGAAAGTGACCTTCTGGGGTAAGGGTGACAAAAAGCAGTTGGGTTCCTTCTAGCATTGATAACAGTGAGTGACTGATGGTGGTTGTCAGGAAGTTGGTGCTGAGGTTTATTCTGCTGTTTGCTTGCTCCTTAGAAGAAGAGCTATGACAAACCTAAAACAGCATATTAAAAAGCAAAGACATTACTTTGCCGACAAAGGTCCATATAGCTAAAGCTATGGTTTTCCCAGTAGTCATGTATGGATGTGAGAGTTGGACCATAAAGAAAGCTGAGTGCCAAAGAACTGATGCTTTTGAACTGTGGTGTTGGAGAAGACTCTTGAGAGTCCCTTGGGCTGCAAGGAGATCAAACCAGTCAATCCTAAAGGTAATCAATCCTAAATATTCATTGGAAAGATGGATGCTGAAGCTGAAGCTCCAATGTTTTGGCCACCTGATGCGAAGTGTGGACTCATTAGAAAAGACCCTGATGCTGGGAAAGACTGAGGGTTGGGGGAGAAGGGGATGACAGAGGAAAACAGGGTTGGATGGCATCACCAACTTGATGGACATGAGTTTGAGCACGCACTGGGAGTTGATGATGGACAGGGAAACCTGGTGTGCTGCAGCCCATGGGGTCACAAACAGCTGGACATGGCTGAGTGACTGAACAACAACAACAATCAGTGATGACTGGCAGGGATATTAAAGGAGGATGGGACATCACAAGGGCATCACGTTTGTCCTCCACAGTTTAGGGCCCCTAATGTGCAAGATTTAGGCTGTGGTCCTGGAATTTGCATTCCTCCATCAGCAGCACTCCAGCCTGATGAGAGAATGAACAGCATTGGGCTGCTTGGTATGGACATGTCCCCACTTCACTGACACACGGGTGGCAGTCACACAATAGAAATGTGGGACTCCGGGACATTTTGTTTCTGAAATTAATTTGGACATTGTCAGATACTCATTCAGAACACAAGCTTCCAGGCACTACGTGAAATATAAAATCTGTGTAACAAAGCTCTACAACCGGGCCCACTTGCACTAGCAGCAGGAGCTACAATCACATCCATAGGACCATGTGGGAAACCTACCAACTGCAACTCAGAGCACACTGAGACCCACCTCACCAGCACAGGTAGGTTTCAATTGTGCTGGGGGTTAACAAAGCACTTAATTAACAACATGAAACACCTTAAACAAAGCAAAACTGAACAACCAAGTCTCTGGTTATTTATCAATGAATGCACCTTTGTTTTTGATAAGTAGAAAAATGTAGACAGTTTCAATCTAGATTCCAAAAAATAAATGAGTAAAGATGTACCTTTGGAAGAAAGCTATTTGTCTAGGATATGGCTTTGATCAAAGGCCTCAGTGGCTTCAGAATTTCCCTCTTTTGGACATGAACAGAGCAAGAGCCCTTTACTGTGAGTTTACTTCCCTGCATGCACAGGTACCATTAAATTACAGCTGTTGAGATCAGGTCAGATGGCTGGACTAATTAAAATGTTTGCTAGCTGACTAGTTTGCTGACTAATCCCTTCTACTTCAGTCCACAAGAATGCTAACATGGAAACTTTAAGGTAGACCTCGTCCCTGATTTGACTGTTGTTCTCAAACCCTTGCCACTGAAATCAGAAATTTCACTTTGCCTGTGGGTCACAGAGCTCTTTCCCAGGATGGTCCTCTGTGATGCTTGATTGGCGATGGAGGAGCCGTGCCTCAGGCCTTGAGGGACACAGTGCTTGGAGCTGCAAAGGGAGGTCTGGGGCTAGAGAGGGATACAGATAGCATGAACTGATGGTTCACACATCAAGGACTGGCACAGGTAAGCATTGTGCACATGGCAGAAGTTCAGAAAATTCTAGGCTAGCACAGACTAGTACTGTGTACTATGATGAGTCTATAAGTGAAAGTGAAAGTGAAGTCGCTCAGTCATGTCCGACTCTTTGCAACCCCATGGACTGTAGCCTACCAGGCTTCTCCGTCCATGGGATTCTCCAGGCAAGAATACTGTAGTGAGTCTATAGCTCCCCATCTTTTTTTTTTTTTTTTAAAGCTCACTGTTATAGAGATAATATAACTTGAGATTTGCAAACAGAACTTATTTTCCTATCCTACTCTTTACTCTGTATTCAAATGTCTTATACCCACAACTTAATTCAAATATGAAAAAAAACTACATCTTATCAGAGAGGCAGGGTGTTGATTTTACATAGCTAAATTTCTTCTTTTGAGCCCAACGTGACCATGTAAAGGTCATTGCATTGCTCAGTGATGACTGAATTGGGAGCTCTTGCAAATACATGCTTGTCCTTTAGTACTCAGCAGGCTGTAATTCACCCTTACAGGCCAGCAAACGACTTATACTGCTTAGAGTTCAAAGCCAAGTCCTTGCTTATCACCCCAGTCAAACAATTTCATTTCTATCAGTTGGTGGTTGTACTTCAGATTTTATGGATCCAATGGGTCTAGTGAAATTTTATTACCCTGCAATACAACAAGAAGAAAAAAGCTCTGGGAAGAGAAAATCAATATAATGTTTAAGGTCTTTGTTACCTTTATAACCTCCAGTGTTCTTTTACATATAAACTAATAAATCAACCTTTTAAGGAAAGATGCATTCCTCAGTGCTTGCTCAATACGAGGTGCTAAGTCTGATCATAAAAACAATCAAGAAGTAGTTAATGGTTTTGCTACCTGAACAAGCACAGTTAAAGTAGAATCAATCGCAGGACAAGGATATCGTTTGCAGGTGTTTTCTCCTTGTTAGCACACGGTAATCAGTTGTTACCAGATGAAGGTAGCAACTTAAAAAAATAAAGGGCTCTCATAAGCTATATTGTGTTTATCTGAATTTGCACATGCATGGAAATTCGATTAAACCTTTCAAGCATGGAGTCCCTTACTACTGGCCACTTCTCAACTGCATGAGATGAACTCATTGTAACTTTACAGTTGAATCAGCAGAAATGCAAGACAATCATTCCCACAACCTTCAAGAGAATGGCTTTTTCTTATGTCAGGATCTTGGATAAATGACTTCAGTAGATCCTCCCTAGTGGATTTTAAGAAGTAGCTAGCTAGGAAGATGCTAAATATTAGAATAAAACTAAAATGAAGTTCTGCTCATTTCAATAATGAATGTATCTTTTCTTATAAATGTCTTTGTCCTGGGACACACTGAGGATTGATAAACTGAATTCAGAAACTTTTCAGCATGAATTTGCATCATGTAGTCAATTTGAATATTCTGTATTAAACTAAAATTAATGATAAACAGGTTTGAGGAAGCAGCTCATCTATTTATCACCAGCAGAACTTTAGGGCTCACAGTATAACATGGTAAGGGCTTCCCAGGTGGCACTAGTGGTAAAGAACCCACCTGCCAAAGCAAGAGAGGTAAGAAATGTGGGTTCAGTCCGTGGATCGGGAAGATCCCCTGGAAGAAGGCATAGCAACCCACTCCAGTATTCTTGCCTGGAGAACCCTATGGACAGAGGAGCCTCGTAGGCAATGGTCCACGGGGTCACAAAGAGTTGGACATGACTGAAGTGACTTAGCACTCATGCACATGACATGGAAAGCCCAACTCAGAAGCTGAGACAAACTGATAGGGATCCCATTCCAACCAAGTGCCTAGAAAAAAACACTACAAGGCTTTCTCTGCAAGGAGAAAATATGATTCAGGACAAAGCAAATCTCGCTGATGTTGTTTGTGTAAATGGCTTAAAAGGGGCCACAAGACCACTAATGTCCAAAGCAAAGAAGTATAGCCAAGTCAAGGGTTACCCCTATTACACTATTAACAAGGTAGCTAATCGTTTCCTTGATGGCCATTAATAAAAAGTTGTTTTCCCATATAGGCAATTACAAAGTATTGAGTAGAGTTCCCTGTGCTGTCCAGTAGGTCCTTATTACTTATCTATTTTATTTCTAATAATGTGTCTATATCACTCCCAATCTCCCAATCTCTGGAATTTTCTGATTGTATATTTCCAAACTCAGTATCTTTCACAAAATCTACCTGATTTGTCATTTCCTTTCAAATATGACCACCTGAAATAGCTTTAAACACATGCACTCCTGGTAAATGAAAACTAGTCAAGATGCTGCAGATTCTCTGGATAAGGCAACGCATTACTCATTCTGTCTCTGTAATATCTATCTTCATCTGTCTGCCCTTCCATTCATTAGAGTGGCCAGGGAGCATTCTGAGCATTGCAATGAAATGAGACAACTTGAGACTTCCAAGATAGGTGTGATGGTTGATAAATGCTTCACTATTTTTAAAAACCATACTTTTAATGAATTTTATATTCATTAATAAATCCCCAGAAGTTAGAAATAATTGCAAAATAGCCTTTCCTGTCCCTTTTGCCAAACCTTCAAATAAAGGAGTACTTTGTATTGTATAAGGTATGGCTCTTAAAGAGCACATGAAAATAATTCTCTCTCCTCCAAGTCCATTTTTCCATCATTTTCAATGTATAGAGTATTGTCTTTAAACATAAATAAAGCTCCAAGGTATCATAAGATCACTTTTATAGTAGCCCAAATTTGTAAGTATTCTGCAAAAGGAAAACATTTTGTGTGAAACTATAATGCAAGTCATGAAATATAAATGCAAACTAATTGATTAGAGAAGAAGTAACACTTCAGGCACACTTTCTGGAGTCTCAGAGCATAAAAAAGATAAAAGTCAACTTCTCTGGATGAGTAGGAATGGAGGGAATAGAGAGTCACCTGTTCAGTCTCTCACTGGCCCCTTGTGACAGCCTCTGAACCTTCTTTTGCTTCATATGTTGAAACTAGTATGCCTGGGTTTTATGTTCAGTCACTAGCCCAAAGCTATGTAGCAGTTTGAGTGTAAATAGGAACTGCATATGTCCTATTAATTTTGGCAAAGGGGTGAAAGGGTCTCGCTAAGAAGATGTAATCCAAACGGGAGAGGGTATCTTTTCTCACTTCCCAGCAGAAGCCTGGTGTGCAGATATCATCTCAGGATCTCCACTCCCGCAGATGTCTGGCAAGAGATGGTGATGGATGGCTGTGGACTCAGTGACTCCTGGCAGAGGGAAGGCTATTCCTGTGAGACAGGCCTTGCATGTGAGCTTGTGAGATGGTCCCTGGGACCTATAGAAATGTCTGCAGCAAACTGCATTGAGTTTAAACCCTGATTGAGCAAGTAAGGGCCAGAATCAAGTGCATTTCAACTGTTCCTATTATTGCAGCCTTCTCTACCATTTGACTGGTGAAATCAGGATATGGTTATCACAAAGAATGCTGGACTAGAAAAAAGGTCACCTCCTCCCTCTCTTTCCAGATCTTTCCTACATGAGTTGTTGCTCAGTCGTGTCTGACTCTTTGCGACCCTATGGACTGTAGCCCACTAGGCTCCTCTGTTCACAGGATTTTTCAGGCAAGAATACTGGAGTGGGTTACCATTATCCTACTACAGGGGATCTTCCCTACTCAGGAATTGAATCCACATCTTGTGTGACTCCTGCATTGCAGGCAGATTCTTTACCCACTGAGCTGTCAAGGAAGTCCTAAAATGAAGTTTGTGATTGTTGTTGTTTTAATTGCTAGGTCATGTCCAACTCTTTTTGACCCCATGAACTGAAGCCCACCAGGCTCCTCTGTCCATGGGTTTTTCAGACAAGAATACTGGAGTGGGTTGCCATGCCTTTCTCCAGGGGATCTTCCCGACTCAGGGATCAAACCTGTACTCCCTGCATTGGCAGAAGGATTCTTTACCACTGAGCCACCAGGGAAGCCCATAGATCTTTTCTAGAACACTACAAAAGCAAAGCACAAAACTCTCCTTGGTTGCTCTGACTTTATTTGGACTAAAGTTTATCATATGAAACTTTATTTTTAAGGAAATTTTTTTAGTTTATGTTTTAAATGATTATATTCAGGAAAAAGACATCTTGAATCACAATAGAGGGAAAGAATAAAAATCAGGAATGGGTGGATATATCATGCTGATGAGATCTAAACACACAATCCCTACCTTGCAAAACCTGCCACAGTGCAACTTCTCTAAAATACACATGAAAATGAGTATTTTAAAGTGAGACTCTAAGATTAAAGACAACTTCTACATTGGAATGAAATGATATCAAAGAAATTATGACTAATACAGGTTTGAGGCAGCATTCACAGAAAAAAAATACAACATTTTTATTTGTATTTGAAGAGAAGGGCATTTTCTTCTGAGGTGGATATGCCAATTCTGAAACATGAACAGTATATTTCAGGTTAAATATATAAAACCATTCACTTTTTGTTACATAAATAACAAAGATAGGGAATAGAGTAAACCCACAGGTTCAAATCAAAAGAAGATTGTTTCAATCCTGGCTTATTCTTCACATCTCTGCATATGCATTGCAGACCCTTACTCTCAGACACTTATACTCAGAATTTATGAGACAAGTATGCACAATGGATTTGATCCCAGAGGTTTTTTTCTTTTCTGTTGTTGCTCCATTTCTATTACCTCTTGAACCGTGCAGTGAAGTAACACATGAAGATAAAGTTTACTGAGTTTAATTATGCTCTTTGACGAGATTAGATAATCTGTGTAGCAGGACATTCTGTTATGATTAGGTGAGGTCGATGGCTTTACAAATAAGAAGACCTTTCTCTGACAGCTATATCTGTGACATATAGGAATGAAAGAGAAGGATGTCCAGGAGAGAATTGAGAAAAGAGTAGATTTGTGATCAGTAATCCAGAGTGCAATAGCTGAATTCATCTCTTTTTAATCATGGGACTGAGGTAAGTCATGTCCCTTTTCTGGTTCAATTATAAGTTGGTACATACTCTACAACTTCATAAGATTCTGCAAGCATGAGAGGGGGTATAAAACATGATACTGGACCTCATTTTAACTACCTGAATCAAAAATTAATGAAGAAGCATTGAACTAGTACCAAAAAGTTGAAACAATACTAGGCACCATGCTTTGACCATTCCATTCATGCCAAACAACCTGTTCAGCACAGCAACCAAATAATTTATTTCTATTATTTTCTTTTTTTTTCATTTTTATTTTTTTAATTTAAATTTATTTATTTAAATTAGAGGCTAATTACTTTCTAATTTTATAGATGAGGGATCTGAGGCCAAGTTCATACTGCAAGCAGATGGAATAGCCACCAAATACTGGTATAAAGGTGAAGTTTGGGCAGCATCCTCTGTGTGGGCTTTCCTTGTTGACACAGAATGAAGTAAACAGTGCCAAAAACCCAATACAAGAGGAGTCACAGAAAGCTGGCTTGGTGCTTCCCGAAAACGGGGTCAGGAACAACAGGCACAAACCATGTCACGTTTATCTCTGTGCCTCTCTCATCTGAAATTATGCAAAGGCAGAATGTTCAGTTCATATTCTTGGAGGGAAAATTATGCAAATTATTTTCAATGAGGGTGCAGTGATGGAAGTAGTTTCAGGGAGATCTCACTGAGTGTAAGAGTGAAAAGTGCGAGTCTCCTTCTGGTCGAGGATGCAGATAAGCTCATGAGGAGGGTGGCACGGAAGAAGGGCTTTGAAGGACAGGAAGGACGTAAGTGGGTAAGAAATGTCAGCAGGAGGGCCCAACATGTCCAAAAGCCAAACGCTGCCTTATCATAACAGAAATTCTGACGAAAATGAGCATCTTCGTTTTTTTAGAACTTGAATGTCACCGGGCTACATCCTGGGTCATCACACACAAAAAAATTCTTACCATCATCAGAAAGACTTTTTCAAGGATTTCTGTTCTTCATGAGTAACGGATACAAATGATATGAGTCATTACAGCTTTAAACATGAATTGTAAAGCAGAGACAGCATACCATCTCTGTACAAAACCAGACGATACATGCTTTAATCTTTCTGGAACATACAGTCTCTGTTACTACTACTCAACTCTGCCTTTGCAATGAGAAAGCACCCATAGATAATGTATACAGTTTCATTTGGGAAAACAGGCACTGGGCCATACTTTACTGGATGGTTTCTCAAGGATCACATGATAAGAAGTAACACAAAATACCAGTCTCAGGACACTCCCAGAGTGGTGTTCAGTTGTGCTCCTGTATGAGTGCTTTATTATCTTTTGTTTCTGGCTAGGAAAAAAAGTCAACACAAAAATGTCCTTCATAAAATGTTTTATCTCAGTTTGAAAGTGAGGTTTTATTGAAAATTTATATAAAATTGGCTTCTCTAAAGGGTTCAATTCAGTGTTTGTTTGTCTTTTGTATTTTCATAAAGTTGTGCAACCCTCACCACTAATTTTTAGCTCCTTTATGACCATAATGGTGATTACAGCCATGAAATTAAAAGACACTTACTCCTTGGAAGGTAAGTTGTGACCAACCTAGATAGCATATTCAAAAGCAGAGACATTATTTTGCCAACAAAGATCTGTCTAGTCAAGGCTATGGTTTTTCCAGTGGTCATGTATGGATGTGAGAGTTGGACTGTGAAGAAAGCTAAGTGCCGAAAAACTGATGCTTTTGAACTGTGGTGTTGGAGAAGACTTTTGAGAGTTCCTTGGACTGCAAGGAGATCCAACCAATCCATTCTAAAGGAGATCAGTCCTGGGTGTTCATTGGAAGGACTGATGCTAAAGCTGAAACTCCAATACTTTGGCCACCTGATGTGAAGAGTTGACTCATTGGAAAAGACTCTGATGCTGGGAGGGATTGGGGGCAGGAGGAGAAGGGGACGACAGAGGATGAGATGGCTGGATGGCATCACTGACTAGATAGACATGAGTTTGGGTGAACTCCAGGAGTTGGTGATGGACAGGGAGGCCTAGCGTGCTGCAATTCACGGGGTTGCAAAGAGTCGGACATGACTGGGCGACTGAACTGAATGACCATAATTGTTCAACAGATACTTATTGAGCATTTACTATCTGTCTATCCTGGTGGTGGTGGTGGTGGTTGTTTATTCTGCTTTGCTTTGTTTGGCTTGGTTTGACTTGGCTTGACTTGTAGAGGGTGTGGATGGTAGATAGTGGGTAATGGGAAAATATAAGACATGGCATATCTGAAGCAGTCAGCTAACAATATAAGAAAATAATAAAGGAGAAATCTAAGCTAGGCACTATAGAGACCACAGACACAATAATTGTTTTTATAGAAGAGTTGGGTGGAAGGTGCCAAGGACTTGGTGCACAGACCTGGAGAAGGAACTTGTAACTGGATGGATGGCATGCCGCATGAGTAGAGTGGATCTCAGAGACCAGACAGAGCTATGAACAAAGGCCTAAAGATGAGAATTGAGCAGCCCTAACTGGGGGCATGCTGAGAACTGCACATGAAATTGTTTAGGAAAGGTGGCCCCGTGGCTGTAGGACCTCAGGAAACAGTTTAAAAAAGGTAAATTTGGCATCAGGATCCTGAGTTTGAGGATCCTGGGGCTTCTGGAGAAGTACAAGGTTTAATTTAAAGACTGTTTTTGTAAAACTGTCTGATAGATGTGTGTAGGACAGGCTGAAGGCAGAAGCCTGGAAAGCTTTGGGGTACTGATTTTACCCATAAGCGTGTGCCAAGTCACTTCAGGCATGTCTGACTCTTTGTAACGCTATGGACTGTAGGCTACCAGTTTCCTCTGTCCATGGGATTCTCCAGGCAAGAATACTGGAGGGGGTTGCCGTGCCCTCCTCCAGGGGCTCTTCCCAACCCAGGGATTGAACCCTCATCTCTAAAGGCCTTCTGCATTGGCAAGCAGGTACTTTACCACTAGCGCCACCTGGGAAGCCCATTACCTATGAAAGTACATTTATTTATTGGACAGTGATTCTTAATCTTGGCTATATGTTACATTTATCTAAGTGCTTCTGAAGATAGAGTTCTAACCTCTGTATTTTTTAAAATAAGCTCCATGGATGATTCTAACATGCAGCTAAGAACTATTAATATTATTGCAGGAAATAGGAGACTTTACATTGTTTGTGAAATTATAGTAGCAACCATGGTTTTCTGCCTCTTTCTAAAATAGCGCATTAATTAAATCAGAATCCCTTAAAATGTTTCTGATGGTTTGTATTTACATAGTAGCAAACAAAGAATGATGATTTGAAAGGCAGAGGGGCTAAATACATCATATAGTGTATTCTGGCAAGGTCTCAAAATATCTCCCTAAAATTAATCCCTAAACCCAGGCATGTTTAGAGATTTCAAACTTTAGACCTACACATGATACCACTTGCTCTGAGTCGCAGGCAATGCACAACCCAAACACCTGTATATGTCAGGTAAATGTTAATGTATTCTGTCAACAACAGATCACCTTACATGGCTAAATTACTCAATGCCATTATCTGTACCAGCCATCTGTAAACCTAATCTCCTCTGTGTTCTAAACTCCCAAGCGCCTGCTACACTATTTTTATTTTACATTCCTGCATAAATCTGTTAAGCTCAATATGTTACTGCAAATTCTCAAAAATCAAAGGCAATCTGCTGGCCTATAAAACACTGGTTACTGAGAATCGAAGGGTATAATATGGTAGCAATTCAAGCAGTCAGTAAGCAATCTTTACAGGGACGGTGTTAAACCACAGGCTGAATGAACCCCTTAGCAAAGTCTTGCTGTAAAATCAGATATGTTTTTTCAATACACAGTGCGGGCTTGAACCCATTCATGTCTTTCATATCTAATAAAAATCTGAACAGTTGGCCTGATTGGATTTTAAGTGATGCAAATTTGAAAATCAAATAGGTAAACTCCCTTTAGACTTCATTTATTTAGACCATAATTGTAAAGAATGACAAATTACATTTACCACTCTATTGAATTCTCCTGAGATTCAATATGAAATTTACAGAAAGGGACAAATATTTGCAGGTGTGTTTTTTTTTGTTCACAATGAATGCAATTCATTTTTTCTCATACAGGATGCCTTCTCCTGATGTTGCTACAGTTTCCTTGATACAACCACTAAATCCTATTTTTTTAAAACAAAGTCTTTATTGATCTTAATTAATAATGCTAATACTGACATGTGATACCAAGTTATATTGGATTAGCTAAAAAGTTCATTTGGGGTTTTAGCTAAACTAAAATCTCCTTTACTCAGTAATTATGAAGCATGTATTTGCTTTTTAACTTACATTTTCAGTCACATAACTAAGTCACTTGAAATAAGTCATTCTTAGTCACCTAAGAATCTACCCTCTGAAAGTATTTATGTAAAAATTTAGAAAAATCAACCATCCAACACTTACAAGTAATGCATTAAAAAACATCTGGCTCTTAATTTTAGAATAATCACATAATAAGTGGGAAAACTTGAAAATTCAGCATCTGGAAGTCTTATTTTTTAGCATTATCAGGTATTTTAGAAGTTAAGGGCTCTCTTCATTCTTTATAAATAAACTCTATCCTGAAATCTGAATAAATATCAGTTTTAAAAGTTAAAATAGTCTTTCATATAACTCATGCAAATATAAACATTTTACACATAAAGCAATCAGTCTGTAGCTTTCCTATTTCATTTGAAGTATTTTCAAATATAAAAGAAGTTTACACAATTATAGAGGCAATTAACCCACCCCTAGTATTCCCTTATCAAATCTAAACAAAGCCTTGCGGGGGCATAATATACTTGCAGCTTACAATATGAAGTATAAATGGTATCCTACAGTGACTTCACATGCAAAGCAAAGATTCTTTAATTGTGTGTATCGTTTCCTTCAAATGCACCTGCATTTTAAAGTTTTCATGATACCTTCTTATTCAGATAAAAATCTCCAAATTCAACAGTTCGTATTTATAAACAAGTTGGTAGGGATTGGGCTTAGGTGGTTCAGCAGTAAAAAATCAACCTGCAATGCAGAAGATGCAGGTTTGATTCCTGGGTCAGGAAGATCCCCTGGAAGAGGAAATGGCTACTCACTCCAGTATTCTTGCCTGGAAAATTCCATGAACAGAGGAGCCCGACAGGCTACAGTCCATGGGGTCGCAAAGAGTCAGACACGACTGAGTGACTAAGCACAAACACACAAATTTTGGACAACCTTATCAAAGTGCCTCCTCAAGTCTGTAGCAAATTCTGCTTCTGTCATGAAGTCCTTCTAAACCCTCTTACCTCCTCTCATTTTCCCTCCTTTGGGACATTCATACCACGTCATGGAACAGCCTTTGTGGACTCACCTCCTAGATGCTGCATATACAGCCCACCTGGGCAGAGCCTGACCCTATACCCCTCCCTTCCCCCAGCACTCAGCACATACCAAACACCTGATAAATTCTAATGGTATTAATTTATTTTGGTTGAAATAAACTTGTCTACACTTGAAACCGATCTATGACTTATTTGTTCCATAACAAGGCAAATCCTAAATTTCTGTTATATTTTTGAGGCCACTGCCTTACTAGGGAGACACTGCTTAATAGAAATGTCTGTTCTGTTAGTATTTATTTGAGCTCTTTTAATTATAGGGTATTGCTTTTAAAAACCTTAGAAAACAAGATCTCCAAAACTCCAGTTTCAGAAAAACTAGGAAAGCAAAACCTAGACCAAATCGGATCCTCAATCTATCAAAACTTAACTAGGATGAAAAGTGACCCAGCTGTATAAAAGAGAAATCCTTCCAAACACCATCAGTGAAGGACTGCAGTGAAAAAAGAAAACTCTCATTCAGGATTCAGATTCTCCATTGGAACTGATGATAAATCTTTCCATGAATTGAGGCAGGAGGCAGATGTCCCCAACTTCCACCACAAGGTAAACTGATTGGAGATTCATTCCTTATGGACCGGAACTCTAAGATGAGAATAGCAAGACAATTAAGGGAGGTAAGTGAGCCCTACCCAGACTACATTTCTTTTCTTGAATTCAGGAGACCTCCCGATGACACACATCCACAGAAAAGGCTCCCTGGAGTCCAAAGGAGAATTTTGTCAAGGGATGTTCCCTACCTAGACATCTTTTCAGTAAGATCCTTCTTGGCTAAGAGATGCGTGTTCACACATGTAAGGATTCTGAGACATACAAAATATGAACTGTGAATCAGGTAAATCAAAATGGTCAAAGGAAACCGGAAGAAATGCCCCATAAAAGTAATTTAAACTGCCGCAAGGGTGCAACTCAGCAACTCTCTCACTCCGTGCACCTGTGTATCTATCTGCACATACTGTACTCTTTTTTGCTCTTAATAAATGTTTTGTTTCATCACTTTCCATCTTTTTGGAAATTCTTTTCTGCAAAGCCGAAGTTGCCAGGGCCCTTGTCACTGACCACTGGTCTAGTGGTTAGGACCTGGTGTTTTCATCGCCTTGACCCGGCCTCAGTCTCTGGCTAGGAACACAGGCCCCACCCCGAGCCACTGCAGACCAAGGCCACCCAAAATCAGAATGACTGCAATTTAACATTCCAAATATCATCCCAGAAATCTGAAAGTGACCTCTGCTTGAAGAAGTGAAGTCGCTCAGTCATGTCCGACTCTTTGCGACCCCATGGACTGTAGCCTACCAGGCTTCTCCGTCCATGGGATTCTCCAGGCAAGAATACTGGAGTGGGTTACCATTTCCTTCTCCAGGGGATCTTCCTGACCCAGGGATCGAACCCTGGTCTCCCGCATTGGAGGCAGACGCTTTAACCTCAGCCACCAGGGAAGCCCGACCTCTGCATAGGTAGGATTTAAAATACAAGAGAGTATTTTAAGCCTTGAATAATATAACCAATGAAAGTGAAAGTGTTAGTAACTCAGCCCTGTCAGACTCTTTGTGCTGACCCCATGAACTGTAGCCTGCCAGGCTCCTCTGTCCATGGGGATTCTCTAGGCAAGAGTACTGGAGTTCGTAGCCATGCCCTCCTCCAGGGGATCTTCCCAACCCAGGGATCAAACCCTGCATTGCAGGCAGATTCTTTACCATCTGAGCCACCAAGGGCTCTCTAATACTACCAATGTGAAAGTATATTTTACACATTTAGAAAATGGACACTTCAGAATTCCTAAGGAATAGGGTTCAGATTGTTTGACTGTTTTTACAGGGCTTCTCTGGTAGCTAGGCTGGTAAAGAATCCACCTGCAATGCAGGAGACCCTGGTTCAATTCCTGGGTCAGGCAGATCCACTGAAGAAGGGATAAGCTACCCACTCCAGTATTCTCGGGCTTTCCTGCTGGCTCAGCTGGTCAAGAATCCACCTGCAGCATTGGGAGACCTGGGTTTGATCCCTGGGTTGGGCTATTTATAGTTAAATGAGTGGGCTTACCTGGGGGCTCAGACAGTAAAGAATCTGCCTGCAATGCAGGAGACCTAGGTCCCCCTTCCCCTCGGGTCAGCAAAGCAGAGTATATCTGCCTGTGAAGGTATCTTCCATGCATGAGGGCCACTGATGTAAATATTCTTCCTGGTTTTTCTGCCAAACAATAGATGTCTGGGCTCACGGTGTGCTGACCCTAGAAGTGACTTTCTGAAATAAATTATGATTGATTCACTTCAACTCTATGCTCCCAAAGGGTATTCTTCTTACTAAAAGTAACAAAGAATTCTTAACACAGTGGGGAGCCCATCGCGGGGTTCGGAACACAGGGTCTAGCATGTTAGCAGCTTGTTGTCTGATAACACGCCTCAATTTCCTCTCTGAAAGGAAAAGCAAAATTAAATTATAATGGAGGGCTGTGGGGTTCTGCCCAATTGAAGTTTTGGTGTATTTAATATTGGATTATACCAACTATTTATCTTGATTTCATTGAGATATATATTCTGCTATGTGAATTTAAGAAAAACACTGTTGGAAGAAAATCTCTTTTATTGGTCAAAATAATAGAGTTGGTTTTCAGTTCAATGTGATAGACTCTTAGGTCAGCCCTCAGTCTAATTAATACAGGTGAGTCAAAGGGTCTCGAAATAGTTGTATTATTTAGAAGTGTTCTTGATCATTGCTCTCATTTAGTGTTGCATATGAAATAGAGCAGGAAGGCTTAATTTAGCTTTTATCTCTGGCAACAGCACACGCTCTGATAGGGTGAAGCTTAGAGGCATGGCTCCAGTTCCCATTCGGGCTTTTGCTCGTTATGTGAATTTCAGTACATTAACCTCTCTGCATCTCTGTTCCCATCTGGGAGGAGAAGGCATTAGACTGGATGGATGCAGAAGGCTCTCACCATTCTGATGATGTTTGATTTTTATTCCCTTTCTGTGCCATGGACTTCCCTTTGCCTAGAATATCCTTTCCTACTTTTTTACCTAACAACTCCTTTGAAACTCAGCCCAAGCATCACCTGTCCCTAAACATTTTACCCAGAATGCCTAAGTTTAATGTAGTAGCCCCATTTTCCTGCTTCCCTAGCAACCTATGTGCAGCTCTGTCCTGATATCTATTACACAACAGAGGCATCACTGGATCACTCGTGAGTTTGCCCTGATAGACTGCACTGACCACTGGATTTGTGGTGTCCCGCACTATATGGGAACATAACAGGAACTCGACTAAACATCTCTGAATAAAGGGATTTTTTAAATTCTGAGAGGGCTGAGCTTATGACTTATTTGACTCTTCATCTGCAGGACCTTGCAGGGTACTTGCTGCTAAGTCACTTCAGTCGTGTCCGACTCTGTGCAACCCCATAGACCGCAGCCCACCAGGCTCCCATCCCTGGGATTCTCCAGGCAAGAACACTGGAGTGGGTTGCCATTTCCTTCTCCAATGCTTGAAAGTGAAAAGTGAAAGTGAAGTCGCTCAGTCGTGTCCGACTCTTCGCGACCCCATGGACTGCAGCGCACCAGGCTCCTCCATCCATGGGATTTTCCAGGCAAGAGTACTGGAGTGGGTTGCCATTGGCTTCTCCGCGCAGGGTACTTGGCATATACCAGTTACTCAAAGAAATAAACTGATATAATTTAATAAACAAGTCATTGAGACATCTACTGCTTGCTGATTTAAAGTAGAAAGCTAAACTCTCATAAAGTAAACAATAAGAGAAAGAGATGAATACACCGAACACTGAACGTAACAAGATTCCAACTACGTAGAAACTAGAAAAAGAACATTAAAACCTTCAAATGGAAAAATATTGCAAAGACTTACATCATACGTTGAAGGCATTTCTGTTGGATGATAAAAATAATATAACATGAGGTTTTTCTGCCCTGGTTAACTTTATATTTTATAATACAAAGGGTATGTATTACTTTGATGATTCAAATGATTTTAGAAACCAATAAACTTATTATCATGAGAAAAGTATTAAGTGACATCATTTGACCTTTGTTCTTCTGAGAATGACAATATACATGCCGACAAGCAAGTGGTAACACATAAAAACACAGTGCCTTGAATAAAATATGTGTTCCTGGGCTGTCTTTAAAGAAGCCTTAAAGAATGAATGAAATGGTTAAAACAAATGCCGTCACTGTGGATGGAGGGTTTTGTCTGAGCCACTTTTCTCCACTTTGCTTATTGAACATGACAGTTTCTTATGATTAATGCATATAATTTGAAGTGTTTTACTCTTCTGCTCAAGAATTTTCTTCACACACTTAAATCATTACCATATTTCAAATGTGGGCTCCTGGACTTCCTTGTTTGGGCCTCTGTTACAATCACTGTCAAGCTTAAGTTTCCAGATTTTCTCTCAGCTGTTCTTTGCAGTCTCTGATTTCTGTATCAGAGAGACTTAGTGGTCTATGTAACCAATGATCAGCTTTTAAAACTGGGAATGAAAAGGGAAGATATCCTGTTTAAATAAACACATTGTAGTCCCACATCCCTCTCTGAATATATGTTAGATACTTATGATTTATTGAGTAAATAATGTATCCAATTCCCTGGTTTTACATCATAAATGAAATACATTTTTCATCCAGAAATACTGGCTAGGTCCAGTGAATAGTTTCAAGGTGTTAAGTCAAGAACTTTGAATAAAGTGACTAAATCAGGTGGTGTTTAAAGGTAAGGTCTGTGTTTGTCTTGTTACCAGTGGCCCCTGCTGTGTCCATCCCAGTGCCCTGGCAATGAAAAGGGTTTCAATAAATATTGATTGCAGATGGGAGAATTTAAAAATCTCCCTTTTGTTGATGTCCCTATAAGTTGTTTCCTCTATTTTAAGCAATTCCAGACTATTGCATTCTAACTTAGAAATAGATATATGGAAAGAAAATTGGTACATTATTAGTTAATTGGTGAAACTATTCTCAAAAATATCCGATTCTTAAGCATTTGACACAATAATTAATACAAGCTATATATAATGCACTTTACCATGAATCTTAAACGCAGTAATTAAACCAGATTTACCAAATTTTGGTTACTTTTTTTGGACACATCTTTATAATCACCACATGCCTTGTGGCAGAGGCTACCAGTTGCCTAACCAATATCCATTCTCAAGCTCTTCTTCACTTGCAGCAATATACTCCACTAAAAAACTACACCTCTTTATTTTCAGATTTCTTTATAAAAAGGAATGTCCAATGTGCTACAATCTCAAAGAAGGGCAATACCAGTGAATGTTCAAACTACCGTACAATTGCATTCATCTCACCTGCTAGCAAAGTAATGCTCAAAATTCTCCAAGCCAGGCTTCAACAGTACCTGAATTATGAACTTCTGGATGTTCAAACTGGATTTATAAAGGCAGAGGAACCAGAGATCAAATTGCCAACATCCACTGGATCACTGAAAAAGCAAGAGAGTTCCAGAAAAACATCTACTTCTGCTTTACTGATGATGCCAAAGCCTTTGTGTGGATCACAACAAACTGTGGAAAATTGTTCAAGAGATGGAAATACCAGACCACCTGATCTACCTCCTGAGAAATCTGTATGCAGGTCAAGAAACAACAGTTAGACCTGGACATGGAACAACAGACTAGTTCCAAATAGGGAAAGGAGTACCTCAAAGCTGTATATTGTCACCCTGCTTATTTAACTTATATGCAGAGTACATCATGAGAAACGCTGGGCTGGAGGAAGCACAAGCTGGAATCAAGATTGCCGGGAGAGATATCAATAACCTTAGATATGCAGATGATACCACCCTTATGGCAGAAAGTGAAGAGGAACTAAAGAGGCTCTTGATGAAAGTGAAAGAGGAGAGTGAAAAAGCTGGCTTAAAACTCAACATTCAAAAAACTAAGATCATCTTTCTAAATTCCATATATATGCATTAGTATACTGTATTGGTGTTTTTCCTTCTGGCTTACTTCACTCTGTATAATAGGCTCCAGTTTCATCCACCTCATTAGAACTGATTCAAATGTATTCTTTTTAATGGCTGAGTAATACTCCATTGTGTATATGTACCACTGCTTTCTTATCCATTCATCTGCTGATGGACATCTAGGTTGCTTCCATGTCCTGGCTATTATAAACAGTGCTGCGATGAACTTTGGGGTACACGTGTCTCTTTCCCTTCTGGTTTCCTCAGTGTGTATGCCCAGCAGTGGGATTGCTGGATCATAAGGCAGTTCTATTTCCAGTTTTTTAAGGAATCTCCACACTGTTCTCCATAGTGGCTGTACTAGTTTGCATTCCCACCAACAGTGTAAGAGGGTTCCCTTTTCTCCACACCCTTTCCAGCATTTATTATTTGTAGACTTTTGGATCGCAGCCATTCTGACTGGTGCGAAATGGTACCTCATAGTGGTTTTGATTTGCATTTCTCTGATAATGAGTGATGTTGAGCATCTTTTCATGTGTTTAACCCTGTGTTCGAGACAGCAAAAGAGACAGTGATGTATAGAACAGTCTTATGGACTCTGTGGGAGAGGGAGAGGGTGGGAAGATTTGAGAGAATGGCATTGAAACATGTAAAATATCATGTATGAAACGAGATGCCAGTCAAGGTTCGATGCACGATACTGGATGCTTGGGGCTAGTGCACTGGGACGACCCAGAGGGATGGTATGGGGAGGGAGGAGGCAGGAGGGTTCAGGATGGGGAACACATATATACCTGTGGTGGATTCATTTTGATATTTGGCAAAACTAATACAATTATGTAAAGTTTAAAAATTAAATAAAAATTAAAAAACAACAACAACAACAAAAAACTAAGATCATGGCATCTGGTCCCATCACTTCATGGCAAATAGATGGGGAAACAATGGAAACAGTGACAGACTTAATTTTGGGGGGCTCCAAAATCATTGCAGATGGTGACTGCAGCCATGAAATTAAAAAGATTTTTGCTCCTTGGAAGTAAAACTATGACCAATCTAGACAGCATACTAAAAAGCAGAGACACTACTTTGCCAACAAAGGTCCATCTAGTCAAAGCCATGGTTTTTCCAGTAGTCATATATGGATGTGAGAGTTAGACTGCAAAGAAAACTGAGCACCGAGGAATTGATGCTTTTGAACTGTGGTATTGGAGAAGACTTTTAAAAGTCCCTTGGACTGCAAGGAGATCAAACCAGTCCATACTAAAGGAAATGAATCCTGAATATTCATTGGCAGGACTGATGCCGAAGCTGAAACTCCAATGCTTTGGCCACCTGATACAAAGAACTGACTTCTTGGAAAAGACCCTGATGCCTGGAAAGATTGAAGGCGGGAGGAGAAGGGACGACCGAGGATGAGATGGTTGGATGGCATCACCAACTTGGTGGACATGAGTTTGAGCAAGCTTTTGGAGCTGGTGATGGACAGGGAAGCATGGCATGCTGCAGTCCATGGGATCGCAAAGAGTTAGACACTACTGAGTGACTGAACTGAACTGAACTGAATGTGCCACAAAAACATTAGAGAGTGCTTTGCAGAAACTGTGAAGGTCAGGTACTCAGCTGGGACGTCCCTCCTGGTTTTTCCTATGTGTAATGTGATTGAGAGGACTAAAGCAAGGTCTCTGAGACCCCCAGAGTACAGAAGTCAGCACAAAAGACAAGCTGAGAGAGGAGAGAAGCCTAGGGACACCAACATCAAAAAGTCATCAACAGCATGTCTGTCACTGGACTGCTTTTTTCTGTTTGTTTGTTTTAATTGGGGCATAGTTGCTTTGGGTGTCCCTGGTGGCTCAGTGGTAAAGAATCCACCTGCCAATGCAGGAGATGCAAGAGATTCGGGTTTGCTCCCTGGGTTGGGAAGATCCCCTGGAAAAGGAAATGGCAACTCACTCCAATATTCTTACCTAAGAAATCCCATGGACAGATGAGCCTGGTGGACTACAGTCCTTGGGGTTGCAAAAGAGTTGGACACAACTGAGTACACACACACACACATGGTTGCGTTACAAATTTGTATTTATTTCTACAATGAAATGAATCAGTTATACGTAACCCCTCATTCTTGGACCTTCCACCCACCCACCAACCCTATCCATCTAGGTCACCACAGAGCACCGAGCTGAGCTCCTTGTACAGCAGGTACAACCTATACAGCAGGTTCCCATTAGCCGTTTCAAATATGGCAGTGCACATACGTCCATCCCAATCTCCCAATTTATCCCCTCCATGTCCACCTGTTATATGAAATACATATAAACATCTAATCTTTTGAAGCCATTGTAATTGGTGTCACCCTTATTAACCCCTGAATGCAATCCTTAATTGATTCTTTTTCTAGGGTCATCTTAGTGAAAAATGCAGATGCTCATTTCAACTTCTTCCTCTAAAAAGGTATTTTAGGAGCTGTGAGCTTTGAGTGACTTCCCCAAAGCCAAGCTTTCATGAAGCCATAGGACCCAAAGTGGAAATCCATGCTCTCAAGGTACAAAATGAACCAGTCCATACAGAGATTTCCTTTCCATATTGTACCTCACAAGATTTTCCTCCAGGCAAGAAAATAATGTAGACTACAAACAGGATTTGTAGCCAGACAGACAGGGATCCTAAGTAATCCTGTAGTACCACTTATTGGGGATAATAACTGTCTCTCTGGGTTGGTGACACAGGCAAAATGTGGCTCAGTGTGTGGGCACAATAAATGGTCAACATGATCAAGGATACTATGCCAGGACCCCTTACTGGACATGTGTTTCCACAACCAAGTATACTTGGCAAAATTAAAGCATTATAGGATTCAGGGCTCATTGCATTCTCTCTCTGATGCTTTCAGTATTACCTTCTACAACCATGCTTTCCCTTTTCTCTGTGAAAACTGAGAACAACTCCTTAACAAAACAAAATCTAGAATTTTACTGGGGGAGGCTTGTACTTAACTTTGGGTCCATGGACCTGATGACTCAGATCAGCGCAGTCACCAACTAGCTCTGAGACCTCTGGGCAAACCACTGCCTTCCCGTGTCTAGGTCTCCTGGTCTGGCAGAGTCTGTATTCAGTCTGCGTGGATCTGAACCTTGGCAAAGGCAACTACTAACCACATGACACTGGGCAAGGCAGGGACACGCTCTAACACTCAACGTCCTCAAATGTAAGACTCCATTAACAACAGCTGTTCCTCATACTGTCGAGCTGATGACTACACCAGATAATTGATATAAGAAACTTATGCCCAGAACATTAATACTAAATAAAGATGTTATGATCTTTGTCATTATTATTTTATTATTAACTCCAACATGAGAAGTTGGATGGTAGGATCTCTAAGAACCACTATAGCTCTTTTGAAAAAGTACTTTTCTCTCCTTTAACTACATTTGTGTGGCTTAAGAACAGGTACCATTCAGCACTCACTGCCTGTCCCCCTCCCCAACGAATCCTTACTCAGTGGGAGTCCTATGACTCATGGACCAATTTCACTAGTGAGATTAAGGTGTCATTTATTATGAAGTAGCAGTCTCAGTGTCTCATGACAGATCCCAGAGGGCAGCCAACAACCCAGAGTACAAGTCATGACTGCTGCTGGACTCTTCTGCCCAGAAGAGCAAAACAGGAACAGCAGAGAGAGTGGCCAGATGCAGGGTGAATGGAACCTGCTTGGAGACGTAGTAATGCGCATACTACCCAGTGCGTAAGGGCTTCCCTGGTGGTTCATAAGGGTTTCCCTGGTAAAGAGTGAGTGAATGATAGTTACTCAGTCGTGTCTAACTCTTTGTGACCCCATGAACTGTAGCCTGCCTGGCTCCACTGTCCATAGAATTTTCCAAGCAAGAATACTGCAGTGGGTTGCCATGCCCTTCTCCAGGGATCTTCCCAACCAGGGATTGAACCCAGGTCTCCCATGCTGCAGGCAGATTCTTTACCATTCTGAGTCACCAGGGAACTGCTTGCCAATGTAGGAGACACAGGAGAACACAGGTTCGATCCCTGGACCAGGAAGATCCCTTGTAGAAGGAAATGGCAACCCATTCCTGGTTGGGCCAGGAGAGGAGCCTGGTGGGCTACAGTCCATGGGGTTGCAGAGTCGGACACACTGAGTGTGGATGGGCACACACACACACACACACATAGCGCATATACACTGAAAGGCCAAGTTTTAAATACAGGTCATGGGTTAACAAATGCAATTATGGAGAAATAGGCTAACCAAAGACAGGATGTTAATTTTTGAATGACGTAGCAAAGAAAAAAATGAGTTTAAAAGTTCTAAAGAGAACAATGCTGGAGTCTGCAGGACCCACATAAAATGGACCTGGCAGTTAGCCAGCTGGTTGGAAACAGAGAAGCTCAAGGTTGCTGGTCCAAATATAGGTCCCTCAGGAGGCTTATTGTGGCTTATGAAATTCTGATAAGGCTCACTCCTTTGGGATAAAGCACTTCGTATAATGCAAATACGCAGCTTAAGGGAAATGCCCTTTAACACATACCAATTTAATATACATTTGTTTATCTCCTCATCACATGCCACCTCAAATGGTAAAGTTCTGAGGACAGAGCAGGGAAATTGAGATTTTGAACAAAGAAAATACAGTGAAGATGGAAGAAAAGGTGAGAGACAGGGACAGAGAATGTTTAAATAGGCAGGTAAGAGCCAGAGGGCTCTAAGTTCCTGTATACATATTCCAGACACAGCTAAAATCCACTCAAAGCACATATGGTCACATACATATTTATATGTATCAGACTTCGTTTCAATTATTCTTGGGACCCTATACAAAGGTTACATGGAGAATTCTGTCCATGTTTGGGGATTAGACCATTGAAAATCCTCATTGCTACTGGAAAAACAAAAAACAAATAAATATTACATTGCCAGTAGATAGGTAATATTAACATGATTAAAAGATAAATGCACACCAAGAAATTTCTGCAGCCATAACCAAGGTTTCAACTCTTTGCAAAGTGCAGATATCCCTGTATTTTAAGGCTTTGAAAGGTAGCACGCTTGTTTGGGGGATCAGCTCAAATAACAGATTCTGCTAAATTTTGCCACTTAATTATCTTATTTTTGTGGTAAGTAATTTGCCTAAAGATCAAAGTTATAGTGACGGAATCAGACTAGTTCAGGGTTATCTGACTTGAAAGTGAATGTGAAAGTCTCTCTGTTGTGTCTGACTCTTTGCGACCCCATGGACTACATGCTGCTGCTGCTGCTGCTAAGTCACTTCAGTCGTGTCCGACTCTGTGCGACCCCATAGACGGCAGCCCACCAGGCTCCCCCGTCCCTGGGATTCTCCAGGCAAGAACACTGGAGTGGGTTGCCATTTCCTTCTCCAATGCATGAAAGGGAAGAGTGAAAGTGAAGTCACTCAGTCGTGTCTGACTCTTAGCGACCCCATGGACTGTAGTCCACCAGGCTCCTCCATCCATGGGATTTTCCAGGCAAGAGTACTGGAGTGCCACTGCCTTCTCCGATGGACTATATAGTCCACGGAATTCTCCAGGCAAAAACACTGGAGTGGGTAGCCTTTCCCTTCTCTGGGGGATCTTCCCAACCCAGGTCTCCCACATTGCAGAAAGATTCTTTACCAGCTGAGCCACCAGGGAAGCCCAAGAATACTGGAGTGGGTAGCCTATCCCTGCTCCAGTGGATCTTCCTGACCCAGGAATCGAACCAGGGTCTCCTGCATTGCAGGCAGATTTTTTACCCACTGAGCTATCAGGGAATCCCTAACTGGCTTAGCAGCTCATCAGTAAAGAAGTAAACCCTTTGCGTGAAAGACAGCTGTATCATTCCTCTATGCGTTGTCTGTCCATTCACTACTGTGTAGAAATGGGTTTCCTATTAGACCACACATTTTGTATGCAAATAACAAGGTGTTCATCTGGGGTCTGGGGACTCAGACATAATGGATATTTATCATGCTGCTAAGATTACTAAGAGTTACCCATGTGCACAGAGCAGGAGATTCTTGCACACAGAGACGTGTGTGTTTGATACTGAGTCGTCTTTCAGCACTGTAGAAAGACCTCCTCAGGCTGGAAATTAGTTTTCTCTTCTTTGAACATACTGCTTTATCTTCACTTCTCCTATAGCAGGGTTTTATCAAAACATCTCTTTTTTCCTCTAACAAACTGCAAGCAGCTTGGGGACCAATCTCTGAATGGCTTGCAAAATGTGGGTGCTCAATAGATGAATGAGTACGAGAGACTCATGTAACAGTTAGCTGACCTGGACCACTGCATGTTTCTTCAGAATTGAAAATGAATTTCCTTGCTTTGATTCCAAAACTTGGAGCCTAGGGGTCATAGCCTAGTAAAGTGTTCATTAAAATAAACTGGGATGAATTCTCAACATTGGCCCACTTGGTAAGGTGCTCCGATGAAGGACACTTGCTTCAAAGACCACTTAAACATATTAACAGAAATCAAAGAGGAGGAAATTTTCCTCTACCCTTCTGGGTTCTTCTGTCTGGTCTAAGAATTAAACTGACATGAGACAATTAACAGGAGATAATCAAAGTTGAGTAACATAGGTACATGGGAGAGAGACCTAGGAAAACTGAATAACTCACCAAGAAATGGCCCAAACTTCCACTTTAAATGCCTTCTTCAAATAAGGACAAAAACAATGTTGAGTGTGTGGGGTGGGGGATTTCCCTGGTAGTCCAGTGGTTAAGAATCCTCTTTCCAAGGCAGGGAACATGGGTTCAAACATCAGTCAAGGCACTAAGATCCCACATGCTCCAGGGCAGCTAAGCGCACATGCTACAATTAGAGAAGCCTACATCCAACAGCCCATGCATTGCAATGAAGACTGAGCACAGCCACAAAAAAATGAAAAAAAGATCCTTTCTCTGCTTCAGTCAGGACCCTCTATGTAATTTGCAGGGGCCAGTGCAACACGAAAACATGGGGCCAGTGCAACAAGAAAACATTTCAATTTTGAAATGATTGTTCAAAAATCATTTTTAAAAAATTTGGAGGCAGAGATTTGGGACTTCAAAAGGGAGGAAGGCAATCCACATGAAGATGGACAAGCAAATATTTGGTAAACAAGTGTTTGCTGCCTGCAGAGATAATGGGACACTGAGCAGATCTGATCTCTAGGCCCACATCTCCCCCACCACCCTAGTCTGTAGTCTTTCCTGATACCTCTGGGGACAGCTCTGTTCCAGAACAGGTCCTTTATCTATGATCTTTTAGGTAGTTAGAGGGAAGGTCAAAGTTTCTTCCTGAGTCTTTTGAGCCCTGACTGCTTTTCAGCTCTAAATAGTTTGCATACCAAGTAGACATTCTGGGGTGGCAAATTTTGCTTCCCTACACAGAAACGTCTCAGAGGAAGGGAGCATGATCCTGGAGACAGGGAGAATCCTGACAGTCCCACACGTGCTGTGCTACAGATCCTGGTGCCCTAATTGGCTCAGGGTTCTCATGGCAACTGTCACCGCTACCTGCTGTCACTCTAGAGATGCCTGGCTGATTGCCACCTTTTTTCAGGCTGCTAGACTAAGGAAGAACTTGAAGAAAGAAGTTGGCGATGGGTGATGCATTATAATAGGAATAATGACTGTTCCCAGGCAAAAGTTATTTCTACATGATCAAATGGGCATTTACTTGCACTTTTACATACATAATAGGAAAGTGAAAAGTGAAAGTGAAGTTCCTCAGTCATGTCTGACTCTTTGTGACCCCATGGACTGTAGCCTAACAGGCTTCTCCGTCCATGGGATTTTCCAGGCAAGAGTACTGGAGTGGGTTGCCATTTCCTTCTCCAGGGGATCTTTCCAACCCAGGGACTGAACCTAGGTCTCCTGCATTGCAGGCAGATGCTTTACCCTCTGAGCCACCAGGGAGACTTTCTCAATTATTATTTTTTTTAATCTGTCAGAAAGTTATAGAAATATTCTAGATTGTTTTCCAGAAAAGGTTGCTATTTTCATTAAAATTTTTGCATATATGTTTGCTCTTAGATACTATAAGCTCATGTTCCTAAATACTAAGACATGATGTAATTTCTAATTCAAAGAGAAGAAAAAGTCTTAATATTAACCTTTATTGAGATGTATTATACAATTCAATATGTGCATGTGTTTGTAATAAAAGCATGCCTTTAAAATTATGTAACTAGAAATTATCTTTATATTTTATAACTGATCATTTCTCACATATAATCATTCATTTTTCTATATTTATTCTCAGACGTGTTACTAAACTTTTCATTCTAGCAGTTTCCTAATTGAATTGGACAAATGATTACTCATAGAAGAGATAATTAAAATATTAAAAAATATGCAATGCAAACAAGCATAATAAAAATAAAACTCCCAAAGCAATGAGCATATTTTAGGGGGAAGGTTATTAAAGTACGCAAAAGAAGGTTCTATAAATATTAAGAAGGTATATTTTTTTAAAGACCACAGAAAACAAAACAATTTCAGTGGATGTATTTTATAACCATATTTAAGAGAACAATCATTTGAGTATATTTATTCCAATGCAAACAGAAGAAAGAGAAAGTGACTGAAAAGGACCAGATTTTCATAGAAAGTTAAACCTTAAAAAGGCATAAGGGTAGATTGGAATCAGATGCTCTAAGTATTTCAACTATTTAGATTCTGCATTCATCAGTCACTCAACAAACTCAGACACAAACAACCTGGTTCTGTGCCTTGAAATTTTGTTTAAAAAAACACTAACAGAAATAATAAATTCTATGTTTAATAAGTCTCATTAGCTTGCTAAAACTCCATTCATTCTGTGTTCAAAATCCTGTGATATAACTAAGAGCTCAGGCTGGGCCTCTGGTTTTTCACTGTTCCAGGTAATATGATTACATCGGACCTTAGTCCTCTCCACCTATCAATGCCAATCTTCTTGAACTGCTCCATGACATCCTGTATCAGTGAGAGACTCTTGGTATTTAGTGCAAAAGCCTAACAGAACCAAAGGCTTTATTACATTAATATGTTTCTGACTAATTCAGCCTTATCTACTTATTCACCTCAGCTTTAAAACCCAATTAAAATCTAATTTATCTAATCTTTGGATGCTGAACACTATTTGGCAATGAACCTAACAGCGTCGTAGTAACTACATTATAAACATTGTACCTTAAAGTGTTCTAGATAATACTTTTAAAAATCGGCAAGAGCCTTTGAAGCTTCAACAATCTCCCGGAGGCTGCCTCCATCTCATTTGAAGAACAGATGCTTTGTCCTTCTGCAAAAAGTACATAGTATGGCTTATACCTGTGACTTTACTCATAATTCATGTGCATAAATGGGAATAGATTATTGCTTTTCTTAAATTTTGACTCACTCGTGTAAAATGTCAGATAACAAAATCTTCTGACAGCTAAAAATTCCTCCAACACATACACACAAAACAGACACACACACACACACACACACACACAGAACTGTTCTAAAATCTTCCAAACTGTGGATATACTCATACGTATAAACGTTACACAGAAGAAACGCTTTATTTAGAATGTCCAGAAAAATCCACACTACTGTGTTTCTATACTCCATTTTCTTAAGCTGTGAAAAAAAAAATTATATAATGTTGATACTAATTCAGTTCTTTAAAATCTAGCTCTAAAATATATACTTTTATTCATCTCATTTAATAAATAATAAAATGTATAAAAACAGACAGCTTCTGTTATTTAAGCGCTATATACAATGAAACAGATGATATATATATATATATATATATATATATAGTGAATGTGCACAGGAAAATAGATTTATATACACACACTTAAATGCACATATAATGAATATATACAGTGAACATACACAGTGAAATAGATGATATATACCAGTGAATATGCACAGTGAAACAGATGACAGTGAGACAACTCCCCACCCCCTCTTACTTCACAGTTCCGCGTTGGTTGGGAAGAGGAAACACAATGAAGGCACAGCCATTCATGAGAACCAAACACACGATTCCAGGCATTATTGCACAAACATTGATCTTATTCAACACAATAATCCTGGGGATGTTATACCAATAGAAAATTGTTGTATTTTATACCAGTAAAATCTGAGCAAAAAACATGAGAACATATGACTTGAAGACAGAGCATTGAACATATGATTAAAGACAAGGCACTGAGGCATGCTCAATGTCTTATGACTTATAACTCCATCTGGTAATAAGCTACTGTATGAATCTCACAAGACACGAGGAATGCCCACAGCAGAAAATGCAAGGACCTTCTCCATCAGTTCGTCAAAGATGATTTCAGCTGGAATCTGGATGGATCAGTAAGTACCCTGATTCACTCAGAGGAAAATGCAGTCCCCTTTTAATTCTCTTTGAAGCTTCCCTATGAGATTGCGAATAAAGTCTTAGCTTTCCTGATAGCTCAGTTGGTAAAAAGTCTTCCTGTAATGCAGGAGACACCGGTTCATTTCCTGGGTCAGGAAGATCCACTGGAGAATACCCACTCCAGTATTTTTGGGCTTCCATTGTGACTCAGCTGGTAAAGAATCTGCCTGCAATGCAGGAGACCTGGGTTTGATTCCTGGGTTGGGAAGATCCCCTGGAGAAGGGAACAAGTACCCACTCCAGTATTCTGGCCTGGAGAATTCCATGAACTACAGTCCATGGGGTCGCAAAGAGTCGGACACGACTGACCGACTTTCATACTTCATACATACATAAAGTCTTAGCTGGGCTTCCCAGCTGGTTCAGTGGTAAAAAATCCATCAGCAACGCAGGAGACACAGGTTCCATTATTGGGTTGGGAAGATATCCTGGAGGGGGAAATGCCAACCTGATTCAGCAAGCTTGCCTGGAAAATCCTATAAACAGAGGAGCCTGGTAGGCAACAGTCCATAGGGTAGCAGAGTCAGACACGACTGGTAACTGAACACACACACACAAAGCCTTAGCTTCTGACTGGTTACTTGAAGCCTCTCTGAACTTTGCTATTCTTTTTTAACAGAGAGAGCAGGCCTCAGTCAGGCTTCAGTATCTGCTTAGTATTTAACTCCATTGTATTTATTTTTGTGGTTACCTCGCACTTGATGACAAATAATGCTGATGTTCTTTTGAAAGCATAGTAACACGCCATTAACCTTGTTATCACTTATGATCTTAAAAGTGGAGAACTTTAGAGAAATATCAAATAATGGGAGGTGTGTGCAGACGGGGCAAGACATTATCAGAGTGAAAACACAGGGCAGCACACAGAAAATTCTGTGACACCAGATTGCCTCCCAGGCCACGGACGCCGGCCCAAGCTTCAAAGCAGCCTGTTTCCTCAAATTTCATTTCTGAGCTTGTTATTTGGAACACTGGTAGTGGCTTCCTTTATAACAGTGCTATATGTGGTCGTGAATTTTTGAAGCCAGGCCAGAAAGCCCTAACAGAGCAGAGTTGAACTGGTTATATATGTGAAATAAAAATTGATTTTTAAAGTAAAATGCAACCTAATACTATGATGATGCTGATAATTAGGCAGAACTGATAACAAAATAAATTAAAAATATCTTTATACTCATTCTGAATGTATGTGTGGGAGGGTCGAGATCCAGTTTAATGGGGGAAGAGGAGAGAGAGAGATCATGAAAACACCTCTAGAGGTCAGGGGCATGATTTGCTTTGTCTAATTTCACCTCAAAATAATACTTTCAGGCCAAGATTTAGCAATTAGTATAATCAGCGTGTCTTTTTAGTGGCTTTTCCTTCTTTTATATAAGGAACAAATGGGTGCATAATATGACAGAAGAGGGAAAAATGTGAGTGTTATAAGGGTAAGAAACAGATAAATAAAAGTTAATGGAGGAACTTCCCTGGTGGCCGAGTGGCTAAGACTCTGTGCTCCCAAAGCAGGGAGCTAGGGTTCAAACCCTGGTCGGGGAACTAGATGCCCCAACTAAGAGTCTGCATGCCACAACTAAAGATCCTACAGCCACAGCTAAGACCTGGTATGGCCAAACAAATAAATATTAAAAAAAGAAAAACTAATGCATTTTAAGCTTCAGTGCTCTTCACCTGCACAGCCCCCTTAAAAGCTCTGTACCTAATATTTATTCACCTGTATTCTTTCTTTAAACAATGACCACTGCTAAAGTTAACTTCTATATTGTGTGTATGCTAAGTGGCTTTTGTTGTGTCTGATTCATTGTGACCTTATAGACCATAGCCCACCAGGCTCCTCTGTCCATGGGATTTCCCAGGCAAGAATATTGGGTTGCCACTTCCTTCTCCAGGGATTCTTCCCATCCCAGGGATAGCACCCATATCTCTTAAGTTTCTTGCATTGGCAGGTGGGTTCTTTACCACTAGCGCCACCTGGCAAGCCCATTTTCTGTACTGAGAACCACGTAATGGAGGCTGCCCCTGCGGTCCACATCACAAATTCAAACCTAGTTGTACTTACAGGAAACATCCATCAAGGAAACCTAATAGGCACCGATCACAATCCTCCAGCTCATCTTTCTCAAGTTCCCCTTACTCTAGAAAGCAGGACCTGCTCACCTACAAGGAAATCCCCGCCCCACCCTGCTAACTGATCATGACCTGTTTCCTTGTTGCCTGGTCTAACCTCTTAAAACTCTCTCTTTCGCTAATCCCCAGAGAAGAGACTTTACTGCTAATAAGGCACTATACTCTCCCCGTTCATATATCATTCTCCCTTGAATAAAGGACATCAAGCTCATCACTAAATTAGTTTACTTTTGCCACTTGATGCCTCTAAACTGTATGAACTCCCAATATCTACCTTTGGAGATACTGTGAGACTTCTAACACAACAAGCCAGAGGTATGGAAATGAATGAAGATGAAACAGCTATGTCAGTGTTCATAAGAAATGTTTCCTAAAGGATGAGCCTGGGACTTAATTCTACTGTGTGTATGGTGGCGAAGGGTGGGAGAGTTGCACACCAAGAAATAAAAACATTCCGAACACCATCTGGACATCCTATAATTCAACTTAATTCTGAAACTCTACTCTCTGCCCAGAGACAGCATTAGATCCCACAGGTTAAGGGTTGAGTCTTGCAAGACTGTTGTCTCCTCTCAACACACACACACTGCTGATGCCAGTTCCAAGGCTAGGTTGCCAGCTGGACTTCTGACCAACTGGCTGTAGATGGAGGTTCCAACAACCACTCCCTTGAGTTCAATTAACTTGCTAAAGTGACTCAAAGAACTAGATTGTCAGTTTTATTATGAAAGAATTTAACTCAGGAACAACCAGATGGAAGAGGTACATAGGGCGGAGGTGGGGAGAATGTGTGGGGAGCTTCCATTTCCTCTCTGAGTGGGTCACTATCCCAGCAACTCCACATGTTCACCAACCCAGAAGCTCTCCAAACCCTATCCTTTTGGGGTTTTCAGCTTTCATTATTTTTTGGGGGGAGGGGGGAGGGGAGTCGATCCCTGGGTTGGGAAATCCCTTGGAGAATGAAATAATGGCAACCCACTCCAGTGTTTTTGCATGGAAATTCCCATGGACAGCGAAGCCTGGCAGGCTAGGCCCATGGGGTTGCAAAGAGTCAGACATGACTGAGCAACTAAGCATGCATGAAGGTGATTAAACTCAATCTCCAGGCCCTTTCCCTAAAATATAGGTGAGGGAGTGGGGGCAGAAAATTCCACCCCTTCAATAATGTGCTGGTTCCTCAGACAACCATCCTTCATCCTAGGTGAGTTTTCAAAATTACCTCATTAACATGACAAAAGACACCTTTGAGGGATCACTTAGGAAATTCCAAGGATTTTAGGAGCTGTTTGTTAGAAACATGGATGAAGAATATATATTTGGTATTATACATCACAATATAATGTTTCCCTAAACAAAATTAATGAAGGATGTTGAAAACTAAGAGATGAAAGATGCTGGGAGATGGCGTTTTGGAGTTCCTGAGATGACCACGAGATGGAGCCAGTTAGCAGGGTCAGCAAAAGTGTGAGGTGGGCAGAGGGATGCAGCAGACAGTGGTGCAGAAGGCAGGGGGAGGGAGAGGGAGTGGGTGCTGTATCATTCTGTTCTGATATAGTTCATTTGGAAAGTGGGTTCATAACTGGTGAAGTGAGTGAAAGTCACTCAATAGTGTCTGACTGTTTGCAACCCTATGGACTATACACAGTCCATGAGGCCAGGATACTGGAGTGGGTACTTGTTCCCTACTCCAGGGGATCTTCCCAACCCAGGGATCAAACCCAGGTCTCTCACATTCAGGCAGATTCTTTACCAGCTGAGCCACAAGGGAAGCCTAAGAATACTGGAGTGGGTAGCCTATCCCTTCTCCAGCAGATCTTCAGGACCCAGGAATTGAACCTGAGTCTCCTGCATTACAGGCGGATTCGTTACCAACTGAGCTATCAGGGAAGCCCCCAGCTGGTATCATAAGTGGTTGGTTTTCATTATTCTTCCTTGTAGCAGCAAAGATAATTAAATAATACTGTAAACTCCAGATCAACTTTGCAAGTTCTCTCTTCAAAAGTATTCACTGCTGAAATCGCTTTATGGTCTATCCAACAGAGGGAAAAACACCCCCAGCATGGTGAATATTTAAAAAAAAAAAACTTTCAGAAATACTGAGGAAACTAGTGTTGCCTTGGGAAGGAAAAAGAATTCTACCAAATATGTTCTTTGCATTTAGAATACAATGAATAGAGTGTATTGTTTTTGTAAGCCTTTTGAATCTGGTGTCTTATTAAAAATCCTGTACCAAATAAAAATAAGCCTTCCATTTTATTTATTATTAAATCTCTCTCCATTGCCACTGTACAGCATCAGCATGCAGATCCCTTAATTATGCAGGGCACAGTTACAGCGTGCAAGTCTGCCCTCTTCTGGACATTTCCTCAGAAAGCCTAAAGAACGGTGACTTGCATTCATTTTTTACTTCAACAATTCTGTATTTAAACAAACCTAAAATGAAAATAATAATAATAACGCTATTCTGAAAGGAAATCTCTGTAAGGCAAAAGAACCCGAGATAACTTATTTATAACGGTCAGTCATTTTCACAATCATCTGAAAAATAACCAACAAAAACAAAAACATTTTAGAAGTGCAATTTTCAAAAAGTGGTCATTTCCCACTCCAGAAAAACTGACATATTAGTCTCATGTGCAGTTTTTGTGTAACTAGTAGGGACACAGAGTCTTTAGTCTTAAAGGTATATAGAGTATTGAACAAGGAGGACCATATTGGGCTGAACAGAAGACCAGCTAAACCCAGGACTCTAAATGATGGACTCTATCTGTGAGAAGGCAGTCTAACAGGAGTGTGTGGGCTCTGAAATGGGATAAAATAGTAACAGGTAAATCTGAGTATACAGAGTTGTTCTTTGTACTTTTTTTTTTTTTTTTTTTGCAACATTGTGTACATTTTAAATTATTTGCCAAAGAAAGTAAACAAGATAGTACAGACTCTGGGGGAAAATGAAAGTGAAAGTGTCAGTCACTCAGTCTTTTCAGACTCTGCAACCCCAAGGACGGGCTCCTCTGTCCATGCGATTCTCTAGGTAGGAATACCAGAGTGGGTAGCCATTCCCTTTCCCAGGGGATTTTCCTGACCCAAGGATCAAACCCAGGTCTCCTGCATTATAAGCAGATCATTTACGGTCTGAGCCACTGGAGAAACCAAAAAGAGATAATACAGACTTGGGAGCAAACCAAAGTCTGAACTGTAGTTCCAACTTCCATGTCACTTTAGGCAAGGCCTTTAACTTCTCTGGACTTCTGCTTTCTCATCTCTAAAACAAAGACAATAAAGGTTTTGCCTAATAGAGCTGCTAGCAAAGTTAAGAGAAGCAAAAGGTGTCAAGCCCCTGACACTATGGCTGGCACAGAGGAGCCTGTCAATAATACAATGGTTGTTATTGTTGTTTATTGCTATTATGAGTTGGGGGAAGAAGATTACTTTCCATCAAGGAGATGTGCTAACTCAGCTTCCAGTCTCTGGCAAACATTAAACAAATACAGAAAGCATCGATTCATGTCCTGTTATGCATATATACAACCCACACTCTCACCCAATAATGCTGGAGACTTTGTATGCATTCATCTCAAAACATGTCTTAGGAAAACAACTTGAAATTTTCTCCTCATCATCTAATGTGAAATGTTGCTGCATATATTCTAAATCTCTCTCTTTTCAGTACCCACATGTACAATTTGGAATATAGGATAGGTTTTAAACCACTGGGCTGGATCCTTCCATTCCACCAAAGGGTCCTGTGTTTCCCTTAGGGGAATGAGGAAGAGCTCTCCTTGCTCCCCCTCTATAGGATCACATCTGTTGGCGTCTAGCTCAGAGCTGCAGAGATTGACCAAGGCTTTCACCAGGGAAGCAGCATTCAGCCCCTGAAGCATGTGACCTCCTATGTGGGAAGCTCAATGAACTGTGAGCAGTAGGACCTTCCTCTAAAATGATATAAGGAGAATGGTTTAGAATTCCAGAATATCTGGGTTACAAGTCCCACCTGTAACATATTTTGTGAAAGTAAAAGTCAGTCAGTTGTGTCTGACTCTTTGTGACCCCACGGACTAGAGCCTGCTGGGCCCCTTCTGTTCATGGAATTCTCATATGAAAATACTGGAATGGATAGCTGTTCCCTTCTCCAGGGGATCTTCCTGACCCACAGATCAAACCCAGGTCTCCCTCATTGCAGGTGGATACTTTACTATCTGAGCCACCAGGGAAGCCCAACATATCTTATTATCCCAATCAAATTAACTTACTTGAGCATCAGTTTCCTCCTCTGTAAAGTGGGACAATGTCTTAGTTTATTTGGGCTGCTTTAATAGGATGGCTTGGAAACCAAGGACCTTTATTTCTCACAGCTCTGAAGGCAATAAGTCTGAGATCAGGGTGACAGCATGGCCAAGCCCTAGGCAGGACCCTCTTCTGGGCTGCAGACTGTGGCCTTCTTGTGTCCTCAAATGGCAGAGAGTGGAGAAAGGAAACAAACCCTCTTCTGTCTCTACAAGGGCACTAATTCTACTCTTTCAGGCTCCATACTCAGGACCTTATCTAATCCTAATTAATTCCCAAAGTCCTCACTTCCAAATATGATCACATTAGGAAGAAAAGTTTCAGCATATGAATTTGAGGGTGTCACCAATATTCATTCCCTAACAGCGCATGCATGTCCAGTCACTCAGTGGTGTCCCACTCTTTGCAACTCCATGAACCCACCAGGTTCCTCTGTCCATGGGATTATCCAGCCAAGAATACTGGAGTGGGTTGCCATTTCCTCATCCAAGAAGCTCAGTAATTTGGCAGAGATGCAGGGTTAAAGATAACATGCGATTTCTAAAGTCAGCCTAGTGAAATTGTTATTAGTGTATTTTTGCTGTTTATATTATTATAAAATCATGTAATCAGGCCATGTTTATTTTCATCTTCTTAATTCAAATATCTTCTTAATTCAAAGTAAGAAAAGTAGATTTTCTTTAAACAAGGTTTTTGTTTTGTTTTGTTTTGTTTTGTTTTGTTTTCCATAATAGGAAAAATGAAAATAGCTCAAGAGTGCTTTTTAGTTTGGGGTATAGATTTATGTAATTTTAAAGTTAGATCTTAGAATTTACATAGCCCTGCTTTCTCATTTTATAGATTAAATAAAATATTTACAGTCAGTTTCACTTGTGAACCTAAAATGGCAAACCTCTTTTTTCATTGTGGTGTGCTTTTTCCTACTTTATGTGATTTCCTTAAATTTTATTTTGTATTTATTACTGATCTTTAAATGCTTCTTATATAATGTTATCTGGAGATGGATTTGAGCTGCCATAATTCTCATAAGACATTAAAGATCTAAAACCGCATAAAGTGTTAATACAGATAAATGAAGTACAAAAACATTGTAAACATGCTTAAAAGTCAGTGGGATGGGGGAACATGTAAAGAATAGGTACTCCAGAATCCCAAAACCTGGGTTTGAATTTCAGGCTTATTATTATTTAGGCGAGTGGTTTAACTTCCATGGGATTCAACTTTTTGCATTTAGGAATGAAGATAAAAATCCCAGTCTAAAGTGCTCTCAGGCACATTCTTGTGATAACATGTAACATTCTCAGCACACACCCCAATTCTTTTTTTCTATCTTGCCTATGGATTTTTACACAGAGGTTGTTTTATAAATACTAATGTGGTGATGGTGATGTTGGCCATGATGCTAACATGGAAACCAAAAGCCCTGTTAAGGGAGAAAAGATAGCTAATTACATAGTAAATATAATAATATTTATAGTAAAGATATCCATAAGAAAAAATCTCCAATTAGAGGTAATCAAACATATGCATGAAAATCTCTTTGGCAGAAGAGAACTAACCTGAAATGACAGGTATACATAAAAATAACAAACCAATAACCCGTGAAATATACACTCCTCAGAGATCATGGGGACCCGTGTACACTATTAGAGTGGACACAATCAAGGCCCACAAATTAAACATAAAGCAAGATGGTAAAAACAATAAGCCAAAGACACAGTGACTTAGCAAGTTTATAACCCTATCAAAATTTTTGTATCTAATGAAAATATGTATCTAATGAAAATTTTGACAACTTAGCTTTTCAACTATCAAATAAAAATGGGCATGGACTTGAGTACTCTCAAATCAGCAATTAACATGAAATGCAGGTAACTCACTTTATTTACTCAATATTGAGAATGATTTTCATTAATATTTTAATTTGAGGGGTTAATAATGTCCATAGATGGAGTGTACTTCAATAAGTGGCCCATTTATACCAATAATTCAAGTTGGAATGATATTTTTTGAACAAATATCGGAATTAAAGGTTCAACTCAATTGTTCTAGAATGAATAAAACATGAAAAAGGAAAAAAAGAATCTCACACACATAGACTTCAACACAAGTGGCTGAGAGGTGACCCTGGTTAGAGGCAGTATCTTTAAGGTTTTAAGCTATGGTGTGGACATTCTGAATTCAAATTTCACTTGTTCTCTTTTCCATAGTATATAGTTTGATTTTTCCTCTGTTCCCTTTCCTTTCATCTGTTTTTTTTTTTTTCTCTTTTCTTTAGTCATGTTCCTTTTCCTTCACTGCAAAACTATGAGTGCGTGAAAGTCGCTCAGTCATGTCTGACTCTCTGTGACCCTGTGGATTATACAGTCCATGGAGTTCTCCAGGCCAGAATACTGGAGTGGGTAGCCTTTCCCTTCTTCAGGGGATCTTCCCAACCTGGGGATGAAACCCAGGTCTTCCACATTGCAGGTGAATTCTTTACCAGCTGAGCCACAAGAGTTTTTTTTCACTGCAAAACTAATTTGTAAATTGGTGCAGCCACTATGGAAAACAATATGGAGGTTTCTTAAAAACTAAATGTAGAACTACCACATGATCCAGCAATCACACTCTGGGCATATATCCAGGGAAAAATATAATTTGAAAAGATATATGCACCCCAATGTTCACTGTAGCACTGTTTACAACAGTCAAGACACAGAAGCAATCTAAATGTCCATCAAAGAATGAATGGAGATGAAGATGTGGTACATATATGCAATGGAATATTACCCAGCCATAAAAAAGAGTGAAATAATGCTATTTGCAGCAACATAGATGGACCTAGGGATTATCATACTAAATGAAGTCAGACAAAGACAAATAATATGATATCATCTATATGTAGAATCTTAAAAAAATGATACAAATGAACATATTAACAAAACTGAAACAGACTCACAGACACAGAAAACAAACTTATACATTACCAAAGGGGAGGGGGAGGAGAGATAAGTTGGGAATTTGGGATTAAAATGTATACACTACTATATATAAGACAGATAACCAACAATGACCTACTGTATAGCACAGGGAACTCTATGCAATAACTTGCAATAACCTATAATGGAAGACAATGCAAAAAGACTACATATGTATGTGTGTGTGTGTTTATTTATATATATATATATATATATATATATAAACTGAATCATTTTATTGTATAACTGAAACTATCACAACACTATAAATCAACCATGTGTGTGTGTAATACATGCTAAGTTGCTTCAGAAGTGTCTCTTTGTGACCCTGTGGACTGTAGTCCACCAGGCTCCTGTTCATGGGATTCTCTAGGCAAGCAAGAATACTGGAGTGGGTTGCTGTGCACCCCTCCGAGGGATCTTCCTGACCCAGGGATCCAACCTGTATCTAACCCCAGTTCTTTACCACTAGCACCATCTGGGATATATATATATATATATATACACACACACATCTGAATCATTTTATGTACACCTGAAACCATCACAACATTATAAATCAACTGTATTTCAATATTTTTTAAAAAGAAAAATAAAACCTCTAATAAGGCAGTACCTTTCCAGAGCAAGGGGGATTTTTGAAGGTAGACAGTGGAGAAAGAAGGCAGTTCCAGAAGTCTATGTCACCTCACTTTGCTATCTGGGTGTGCAGTGATAAGACTTACTCAAGAAGGATGAGCTCATGCCCTAAGCAGATGGGGCTCATCATCCCAGGGACCTCTGGATCCAAATGCACCTCAGGGGCCTGAGCTCTGTAAGCTAACCTCATGAAAGAATCAGATGAGTGAGGGAGGCTAAACAGGCAATTCTAGACAGCATGCATATTACACAGTGCCTTATGGAGATGGCTGTTCTAATCTGAAAAATTAGCACTGATGAGTCTGGGTGCCATCTGATAGGGTAAAAAGAAAGAGACTCTGATGGCAGATGATCTATACAAGGTCCTCACATCATACTTGTATTAAAAACCTTGTAAAGCATTAAGCTGGTCTTGCTTATCAATGTTGCCTTTGGGAACACCTGTTTACCCTTTTGTAGTGGTCTGCCTACCTCTCCTCTTTCAGTACTGTCATCTGAAAGAAATAATTAGTACTTCTCAAACTCTGAGTACTTCTCAAACTCTGAGAAATTAAAAAAAAATTTTTTTTTATTCCAATCCATTGTAGATAGATCAGCTTTTTAAAAAGTCAAGAAGGACTTCCCTGGCAGTCCAGTGTTTAAGATTTCTCCTTCTAATGCAGGGGATGCGAGTTCAATTCCTGCTCAGAGAGCTAAGATTTCCACATGGCTTGTAGCCAAAATACAGAAATATAAAACAGAAATCATACTGTAACCAATTCAGTAAAGATTTTAAAAATGATCCACATTAAAAAAAAAAAAACTTTAAAATATTCAATGAAATTGGTGTGGTGATGTAAAAATCCTAAAAAGTTTCTAAATGTTCACAAGCTTTGCATTGCTCTTATTATGAACCAGTGAAGTGAAGTGAAAGTTGTTCAGTTATGCCCAGCTCTTTGCAACCCCCCAGACTCTACAGACCATGGAATTCTCTAAGCCAGAATACTGGAGTGGGTAGCCTTTCCCTTCTCCAGGGAATCTTCCCAACCCAGGGATCGAACCCAGGTCTCCCGCATTGCAGGCAGATTCTTTACCAGCTGAGCCACAAGGGAAGCCCAAGAATACTGGAGTAGGCAGCCTTTTCCTTTTCCAGGGGATCTTCCCAACCCAGGAATGGAACTGGGGTCTCCTGCATTGCAGGCAGGTTCTTTATCAACTGAGTTATCAGGGAAGCATGAACCAGTCATAAATAGTTTACAGGCTAGTATTGGCCCTCAGATCACACTTTGAGGAGCACTGGTACATACTAATTTTTAAAAAAGAACACACATTTGTCATAATTAAATCTTATATTTTAAAAGTTACCCAATATCTTTAAGATGCAAATAAAATTAATAATGAGACAAAGTAAATTTAAGTTACATAAAATCATCACTTTTTGGAGACTTGGTTAAAGATATAACTACTACTAAACCTATGTACACTGTTAATGAGAGAAATTTTCATATATTGAGGTATGGGGAAGTCATTCTGATTTACACATGAATTTGATATTAACTAAAATAGACCATTTGTCACCTATCAAGCGTACATTGTACATCTGCTTTAATTATTAAAGAAAAGGGTGTGCTGACTAGAAATAGAGAATACCCATGTTAAAAGTAAAGATTCAAGGCCTCCCTGACTAGGATGCCAATGCTAGTAGTTCTTCAATGATAAAACTCCCTTCCCAGGGACTTGCTGTGTACATGCTGATTTTTTTTTTTTTTTTTTAAACCTTAAAGGAATATGTCCCTGACTTGTCTAATGTACTTTGTTCTGAGAAGACATACAACTGCTGAAACCCATGCTTCTTTGTAGAAGTTCCCCAGAGTTATCTGAAAGGCTGTCTCCTGGGCCATAGGCTTCTGTGTGTATGTGTCCACGCTCAGCTGTGTCCAACTCTTTGAGACCCCATAGCCTTCCAGGTTCCTCTGTCCATGGAATTTTCTAGGCAAGAATATTGGAGCAGGTTGCCATTTCCTTCTCCAGGGGATCTTCCTAACCTAGGCATCGAACCCAAGGTCTCTTGCATCTCCTGCACTGGCAAGTGGGTTCTTGGCTCAAATGAAACATGTCTCTATCCCTATTCAAGACTGTTTATTATTTCCATTGGCATTGCTTAGCATAGCAAAAAGGATATAGAAAAACCCAGCTGAGGTCACCTGGAATCTTCTGTGGACTGGTGCTTGGTAGGAAGCATGGGCCACTTGAGACCCCACCCTCACCCCCCAGCTTCATGGCAGCCTTCAGGGGCTTAGGTGAGATTTTCCTGATATCTGCATCTCTTTGTATTAAGTGATGGTCCATGAATTTAATTTGAGCTGTTATCTTAAAACTTGGAGTCTTAAAGGTGGGGTGGGGTGGGGTGTGTGAGGCACACTGGTACATTTCCTAAGGGAAAGGGACCTGGGGGGAGTTCCTAGGCTGAGGACCTAAAAGGAATTTCCAGGCAAGAGATCTAGGAAGAATTTCTAGGCAGGAAGGCCTAGAAGGAATTTTGGACTGAACTGGGTTGGCTGACCTCTTTTCTTTAAAGTGGATTAAAATTGGCAAAATTTTATAATAAAGCAAAACTAAAAGTAAGTGAGAACTTTTGTTTCTAAACTCCACCAGTTTCTGGACAGGCAGCAACCCACTAGAGCTTCAGCTGGCTTCATATATAATTGGTACAGAGTCAATGCTGCAATTACTTATCTAATCCTAAAATGGCCAGGATTGATCTCTCTTGATATTCTCAAACTGATTTTTTTTTGCATATGCAATTAAAGAAATTTCACTTAATAAAATCATATTTTTCAAAATTCTGACTCTGAGAGAATGTTATAAATACAGACATGTCTTTAGAATCATCAGCACAAAGCATAATGCTTTTATCTAGGTTAACTAAAAGTGGATGTCATTTGATCTCTGTTATAAAATTTGTCAACAAGAAAATTAACTTGGCATGACAATATTTTCATAAGTAATGAAGCAAAGCTAAAAGGAATAAGAGTTTTTGGTGGACTCTTTGAGAATGATTATGTTTTATGGTTGTTGTTGTTAGTCACTAAGATGTGTTCAACGCTTTGCAAATCATGAACTGTAGCCCGCCAGGCTCCTGTGTCCTCCACTATCTCCTGGAGTTTGCTCAAATTCATGTCTGATGTTTTATTGTACCTCTACTTAAAAACATTGTGTCCAAATTATTGGTAGTTCGAAACTTTGGAATTCATTGAATATCCAAATAACTTTCAACGAAGATAAAATGTTGAAACATTTATTGTTAAGTAAGTCTAAGCTTATCTACTTTGTCTTACTAGGAAAAACTAAAAATACATGGGTTTAATAGGTACACATCCTGTACCACATTTAAGGAAAAATTATGCTGAGAAAAGATTTGTTTCTAGAGGTTATGGGGTATGTTCATAAATTTGCCAATCAGGAAATGCTGATATGACAAACACTTCACAACTGTCTGCTTCTTGGTTTTTGCTAGAGATCAGTCTTTTTTATGGGTTAAAAATTATTATAACATATATATATATATACACACATATGTATACATATATATACTTTCAAGGCTTTTTACAGGTTAAAAATTATTATTACATATATAGATATGTATATATATAATTAAAGTTACTAGAAACATTAAGGAAAACATTTTGGTATACAAGTAAGATAGGGATTTTCAATTAAAGAATGTATGAATAATGGAAATGCATTTTGTTAAGGGAAAAGAGAGTGATTTTGTCCTGAAGAATCTCAAGAGAGATATTAAACTAATCAGGCTTATTTGGTATGTTAAATTATCTGGGAAGTATTATCAAATAAAAGGTAACATTAAGCCATCTTTACATTATTATGTCTACATAAATATATAATATAAATGTTACAGAAAATAGGTAAAATTCCTGGAAATCTTATATAATCTTGATATAAAATATTATCTGCTATCAAAATTGAGGCACACATTAAAAGCACTACACTGAACTCAAGTAGTACAAAAACACCCTACCTGACTTTCATGCAAAGGCAGTAACAGAATCTCTAAGGATTATGGCAAAGGCAGATAGAGTCCATTCTACTACTGCAAAAATCAACCCCTCACTGTCAGACTTTTACCATCTTGATATCCTTGTAGACTCCAAAATCAGAGAAATTAAGATGGGTAGACAAGAGCTTTCATTTTCTATTGATGCCACAATTCAAAAAAAAATTTTTTTAATTGAAGCTTTTGAATTGTGGTGCTGAAAAAGATTCTTTTTTTTTCATATTTATTTTTTTAATTTTATTTTTTAACTTTACAATATTGTTGTAATTGGTTTTGCCATATATCAACAAAGATTCTTGAGAGTCCCTTGGACAGCAAGGAGATCAAACCAGTCAATTTGAAAGGAAATCAGTCCTGAATATTCTTTGGAAGGACTGATGCTGAAGCTGAAGCTGCAAAACTCTGGCTACCTGATATGAAGAGCTGACTCATTAGAAAAGTCTCTTATGCTGGGAAGGATGGAAGGCAAAAGGAGAAGGGGTTGGCAGAGGATAACGTGGTTTGATAGAATCACTGACTCAGTGGATATGAATTTGAGCAAACTCCAGGAGATAGTGGAGGACAGGGGGCCTGGCATGCTGCAGTCCACGGGGTTGCAAAGAGTCAGACACAACTTAGTGACTGAACAGTAACAAAAGCAATAGCTATAAATTCAACAGTCAGAACTATGAGAAATCCAAGATGGGCACTTGTCCCTTCCTGACTCCTTACCACGCCCCATTTTTTTTTTTTTTTGGTTTTATGGCTTGAAGCTTTCTCTTGCTATAAGGCTTATGCTCTCTCAATGACAAAAAAAAAACCTGTTTGAAAATGTGCTTCCACTTGGGGTATACTTTCCACAATCTCCAGTGATCAAGGCACTCATTCTCCTAGGCAAATCATGCACACTTTAACAAAAACCTTATAAATTGCCTGAAATTATCAGTGTCACTATCACCATCAATCATCAAACAAGGTCATGAGAACTAATAGAAAAACTGGACTCAAGCAAAACAAGAATTAAGTATATGGGACTGAATAAACTGATAAATATGAGTGTAATTTTTATGATGTTCGTCTGAAATATTACTGGCTTTTAATCTTCATTTTCTGGATATAAGGGAACCCTTCCTGTTAAACTAATTATGACACAGTAATTTGATAAATTATACTTTGGTAAGCAAAATTGAAGCATTTATCTTTTCTCTCTATTTGAAAATTCCAGAATTTGGAAATTAGATATCCCAGTAACCTTTCCAGATGAATAAGGAGGGACAATTTCTGACAGGGCAAGAACCTCAAGATATTTTAGACCTCTAGAAGTGAAAATCCACCTAAACCTCCAGCCACTGTAGGCAGAATGTAATGGCAAATCCTTGGCATGACCTTCTAGGCCTTGAGAGACTTTTTAAAAATTTAATTTGAGATTCTTTATGAAAAGTCCGGACAATGCCAAATTTAAAAGAGCCTTTATGATCAATCACACATATGTAAATAATCAGGACATGTTTATTGAGACCAGACATATTTCACAAACAAATGAGTCTTAATTTGACAATATTTGGTGAAAGTGAGGATATTTTAGAGAGAAAAAATGTTTCAGTAAGATAACTTTACTGATATTTGAGGTTTTATATATAGTGATGTCCTATATTTACTATCTACTCTCAAGATGTCTCTCTGTTACTATGCTCTATTATTGTAAATTTTAATTTAAATATCAAAAGGGTATTCTAAGTTTGTTTCTAAGGCTGATCACAGAATCTATTTTTGGATGAAGGTCAGATGTCCCATAACTTGCAACCAGATTATGAATACTGAGAACGACGTCACACTTAAAGGACTCTCTTTTCAACATAGATGGATGGACCCTTATCAGGTATTCTTAAGCAGTTCATGCACTGTGAAACTGAAAGAAACTGACTCTTAAATTTTTATTTCTAACTTAAAAAGAGCCTCTGCACCAGACTGGTCTATATGGAGAACCACGAACCTCAACCTCACTGTAAAACAACCATCACCCCAGGACTAGAAGAAAACAACAGTGGTAGACAGCTGACCATGCCTGCAGGACCCATCCGACTAGTTCAGTTGAACTAGTTTAACAAATGCTTGTCTCCCTATCAAAACTGAAAGTTACTCTTTCACTTTCCATCTTGAAAATATTCAAGATGGAAAGAGGATTCTTAATAAAGATGTTACAAAACATAACTCCAAGGATAGGCCTTCATTATACCTAATACTGACTTTTTAGATGTTCCTAGCATTAGCACTCACTCAGACCTACCTCTCTCTGGTCTAACTTTCAGGTTCAAACTCTTCAGCATATAAATATGGCCATCTTTTGCCTGATACTATCTTCAGTCCTTAAAGATCCAGCACAACTTACCCTAGAACTCCCTTGCTCTGTCCCTTATTAAATTGAAAAACACAAGTAACTTATGCCAGCAACTCCCATATGATAAACACTATGACAATGACTTTTGGAAAGGCTACCAGAGAAGTGACCCATTGTTTATACTATGTTGACAAAAATTCCAATTAATGAGACCATCAATGAGCAGCACACTCAGGGAGGTATCACTTTGTGCTCCCCCTAGTTTTGTCTTCATATATGATATGGCAATTGACCCTCTTCCTAAGGATGCTGCTGCTGCTGCTAACTCGCTTCAGTCGTGTCCGACTCCATGAGACCCCACAGACGGCAGCCCACCAGGCTCCCCCATCCGTGGGATTCTCCAGGCAAGAACACTGGAGTGGATAGGCAAGCATAAAAATGTCTTCCTAGCTGGCAAGTACAACATCTTGTTTTGAAACCTGGAAAGAATATGTCCCTGACTTGTTTGATAATTCTCTGTTCTGACAACATATGAAATTATACTGAAAACCATACTTTTCTGGACCAGGGTTCCTCAGAGCTATCTGAGAGGTTGTCTTCTAGTCTTTCAGATAAAACTTCTTTCCATTCCTATTATAGATTGTGTATTGATGATTTCTGTACACAATACAGATATTACTGAAATTATCTACTGAATTTCATAATTTAAATAAGTGTGTGATCAGGGGACTTCCCTGACAGTCTAGTAGTTGGGACTTTGCCTTTCAATGCATGGGGTATGAGTTCGACCTCTGGTTGAGGAGCTAGGATCCCACGAGCCTCATGGCCAAGAAATCGAAACATGAAACAGAAACAATACAGTAGCAAATTCAATAAAGACTTATAAAATGGTCTGCATCAAAAGAAAAAAACATTTAAAAAATTATGTGATCAAAGTCACCAGATTTAAAAAATCATATATTATTTTTGTGGTTATTAAGTCAAATCACATGAATGTTGAAAAACAAGACAAATTCCAAGTCTAATTGCTCTTTCACAAAGCACGAGCTGAGATTTGCTTTACATTGTTAAGTGATATTTACTGGTGAGGGAATCTTAACAGGTCAGGGATGTTCCAAAGTCCTGTCTCGTTCTACCTTCAAAAGGAACATACTTCATATATATTTTTAAGTAAACTGCTAGTTTATTTGATGCTTGATAAAGAGTCATATCAGAGTTGACTTCCATAGAAGAATGGACCCACATGAGGATGGTCTTTACAAGATAGAATTGATTTTACTGGTGGCAACCTCAGAAAATATAACTGCCAGTGAAACCTCTGGAGAAAACTTGTCAGGATCAGTTTCGCTCACTGACAATCAAATGGCCTTTCATCTCAAGAAGTCTGAAGTCATGGCCAAACAAGTACATGACAGAAATCCAAAAAGGATGTCCAGGAATGAGGGTTTCACAATAACCAAATGACGAAAGTCCCACGTTCCAACACCTAGCAGTTCTTACTGTTTTTAGGAACAAATGCAAATCTAGGAGAATCCAAGGTTATATCACCAAAGGTGAAGCCCAGTCTTTCCCATGAAGGAGGATGTGGCTAGCATCCATATTATTTCTTATAGCAACGGAGAATAAGCCTGGTCTTTGCTAAATCCTAGTCAAGTTCCCTTTCCCTAAGCCCCTAACTCAGCCAGACTCTAGAGAAGCAGGAACTTTTTTTTTTCTGTCAGGAACTGATGGAAAAGGAACACAGAGCTGATTATCATTTCCATTCTGATCATTTCATAGCCCCGCTTACATTTTTTAAACTAGTCTCATGTGTAAGAAAAACCAGACAAGTGGCATTCAAGGGACAGATGCCTTGGGGATAGTAGGAACAACCTACGTCCCATAGATGCATTTCTACAAAATTACAAAAGTGAAAACTTCAGGGTTGGAGGAAACTTTGAAGGTCAACCTCACATTTGAATCTCTTGTTACAGTATCACTGCTAAAATGGTCAGTCACATGTTCTAGTTCAAGGGACAATCTCTAGTCTTTGAGATAGCCAATTAGATGTGGTCCCATGCAGAATTGGTTGGTAAGCTCTGGCTACTCAGAAGCTTCTGTCTTGTATTTTACCTGAATATTTCTTTGTTGTCTTTTATATAATTTTGGACTGATACAGAGTAAGTCTTTCTTTTAAGTAATAATTCTTCATATATTTGAAGACAGCTAGCCTTTTCCACTGTCTTTCCTAATCAAAATATCCTCCATCTCACTCTTTGAGTCTCAACCACTGATTACTTTTTGAAGATTCTGCTATAAGTCTTCCTCTAGAATCAGTTTACTAGCCACTTTTCAATTCAATGATTTTATTAGTTGCTAATCTACCAAGATGCCTAGGAAGCTCCTCAGAAAGACATTAAAAATGCTCTAAAGGTTTTGCTGGCATGTCGATACCTACACCAATACTCAGTATATTTCCCTGTCAAAGGAAAAACTGAAGCTATCCTTAGATGATCTGTATTTAGCCAATCCAGGGATATGGTAACTACTACTGTGTTTTTTTTTTCCAGAACTTGCTGGACTGTATCATCTGATAATGTTATCAAGGGAAGAAGTGCACTTCTCAGTGAGATTGCGAATCATACCAAGAGAGGTTGACCCTATAAAGTAAGCCTGCAAATACATGAAGCTGCTTCATAGGACCCATCTCTATCAAACTATTTCACCTATGCAAAATGAAATTGACCTTAGGCTGATTGGAAATTGGCAGATACATCAGTTTTCCTATGAGAGGAAATAGTTCCTTTTTTGGATAATAATGTAACAAATTTCATGTGAATCAGATGCATTTTAATCAACACAATACTTTATTTCCATCATGTCATGAATAAAAACAATGTTCAAAATGTAGCTCTTTGAAATCAGAGATAATGAATAGAGTAGTATATTCCTAGACATTATAAGGTACCATTTCCTTGAAGATTTTCCACACAGTGACTCTTCTACTCAACTTTGTATTCCTCCTGAATACAAAGAAGAGTGATCTGTTCATAATGGGTACCAAATAAATATTTGAACACTGTTGACTAACAAAAATAATCCTCTGTTTAATTCAACAAACTGCATGGTGATTAAAACCACAGCTGTCACATGGCAGAGGACTATCTTAAAGAGGACTTCAGGTAGCAGACCACCCTTAGAGGAGATCCTTGAGTTTCTAAGGGGTGTATCCTGAGACCTTTGTGAAATCCCATACACAAAATCCTTCTCCAACGTACAATTTTAAACATACAATTAAAATATATCTAAGAAAGTTAAATCGGAGAAGGCAATGGCACCCCACTCCAGTACTCTTGCCTGGAAAATCCCATGGACGGAGAAGCTTGGTAGGCTGCAGTCCATGGGGTCGCTAAGAGTCAGACATGACTGAGCGAGTTCAGTTTTACTTTTCACTTTCATGCATTGGAGAAAGAAATGGCAACCCGCTCCAGTGTTCTTGCCTGGAGAATCCCAGGGACGGGGGAGCCTGGTGGGCTGCCGTCTGTGGGGTCGCGCAGAGTCGGACACGACTGAAGCAACTTACCAGCAGCAGCAGCAAGTTAAATGACCCCTTCAGATTCAATAAACCCCAAGACAAACATAAGTATATTCTTTTAAGGCCACTTTTTTTTTTTAAACAAATAAATAATGTTTTTCATTGAGCTGAGAATGACCAGCTGAGTGGCAGATACTGGGTAGTTTGCTATTTGGCTCAGGAGGCCAGTCATTGGCCAATAATAGATCAGCAAATCCACCCTGGGATGTGAGATTGAAACCCAAGACTCACTGGAACCACAACATACTTCACACCATGAACTTTTGGCAGTTGTAAATGTTAAGTCAAAGACTCTAATTGTCTACCATGTTATATAAAAAAGAGTAGGTAAAGACCAGTATTTACCTAGCAACATCTTAGGAGCAAAACCAATACATAGCCAACTTTTAAACACTGTTAAATGTGCTTTTCTTGGGAGGGAGTAAATAATGTCAGTGATTCTGATCATTGCCAACTTAGAGACAGATTAGTCCAATGAAAAAGTAATAAATATGTGAACATAGAAGCAATCTTTTGTTTCCTCCCCCATCCTCTTTTCCAATACAAACAAACAAAAATAGCCATCAAATTCTTTATAATCCTTCTTTCTGAATCTGTTTTTCTCTTTTGCATTCCCTCGATCTTCTCCCTGATTCAGAGTATCATTTTCACTCTGGGCTTTATTAAGAATCCACAAACATGTCTCTGTTTCCATGCTTCCATACCCCAGTGTACACTATCAAAAACCATTCTGTACTGGAGCCATGCAGTGTTTGGTGCCCAACAATGGATATCACTCACACTCACTCACACAGTAAAATCAAACCAAATCAAACCCAAGTAAGCAAACCCCAATAACCAAACCTTCAGTAAGCAATTCCCTACCAAAACAAAGGATGCACATCTTAACCTGGAATTCTAATCCTCTGTAATCTAATCTCAATTTTTTCTGTCCAAAGATTTTTTTCTCTGTTTAAAATCATTTCTTTAATCGTCTTCTTCCCTGATAGCTCAGTTGGTAACGAATCTGCCTGCAATGCAGGAGACCCCAGTTCGATTCCTGGCTCAGGAAGATCTGCTGGAGAAGGGATAGGCTACCCACTCCAGTATTCCTGGGCTTCCCTGGTGGCTCAGCTGGTAAAGAATCTGCCTGCAATGCAGGAGACCTGGGTTCAATCCCTGGGTTGGGAAGATCCCCTGGAGAAGGAAATGGCTACTCACTGCAGTATTCCGACCTGGAGAATTCCATGGGGTCCCAAAGACCCCACGCAACTCTCACTTTTCTTTAATCATATTCAGAGTGTGCCATACATATCTGTATAATGCATTTCACATAATATCATTCTTCACACATTCTTCACATAGAGAGGAGCTTCTTTATCTTTGACTTCTCCTCTTCCCATATACCTTCAAGTTCAGGTGCCACCAGTATCATGAATAATTCAGTTTCTCCACCCAGCTGTCTCTCTTTAAACCTGATTCATATCTACCTATGTATATCTTGCAATCCATTTTTATTATTATTTGGAAGTGACATAATATCCTTACAACACTAAAGAGCTCCCCAAACAATTACTAGTCCTCCTGCACGTGACTCTATGCTCCTGTATCCTAGGATAATTCTTAAAACATAACAAATACTCAATAAATTCTTAAAAATTTGTTTCCAGTTTAGAAGCACAATCTAAATTTTCTTTTTAAAGAAGTAAAATCTCCCTCATGCTTGCCAGTAAGCAGCTCTACAGCAAAATTTTCTGTTATTATAATAACTTTCTATAAATTTAAAATATTAACCTCATGTTTTAATTATTGTTTCCTTTCTGTGTTAAGAGAAGAAACAGATTGATTTATCCAGCAAGTGAGTAAGCATTAGTTCTGCTAAACTGAATCGGTATAATTCAATTTATCATTACAGTGTAAAAATCAGCCTCCAATTCATCTGTAGCTATTATAGAAGAAAATAACACACTATAATGAAAATAAATAAAATGTTTTATGGAGATGTTTTAGAACATTATAACTTATTTCTGCTGCAGAAGTTTTGTTTATGCTAATCTAAAACCTAAAAATCATGACAGTCTCTAAAGGAAATTATGAAAATGGTGAGGGCCAAGAGTTTTAGTATCATACCTTGTAATTCGCTTGCTGTTCTTGGCTTAAAGGGCATGCCACAGAGTCTGTGCTGAGTCTTGAGGGAAGCTCCATGGAGTGGCAGATTGGACCAGGGGCTGCTAAAAAACTCGGGGCTGAGAGAGAGAGATGGCTCAACCCATTCTCACCTGTTTGGGTAAACGTTATACTGCTCATATAAACACATCCAGAATGTGACAAGGCTCAGAATTTGGACTCATCTGAATGTTTCAGGACATGTCTGCCTATATGAAAAGAGCTGGGCTTACCTATTTCATCATAACCTTTAGATCCATGAATATAATCACAAATTGGTCAGATACCTAAATAATTCATGTCTTACAATGAACTTTCCTGTCAATTACAAGGGTTACTTCAGACAAAAGTCTTAGGGGTATAAATAAAGTACATCATTATTCTTCAAAATCTGTCTTACCAATGAGATCTGCTTTTTTTTTTTTTTTTTCCAAATTAAACTTTATATGAAAACCAAATATTGAACTCAATTAATATCAGGGCTTCTCAGGAAGAACTAGGTATGGGAGCAGGTAGACTGGAGGTAATTTAGTCATTCTTATTCCTAGCACACCTGATCCTGAACCATCTAGGGCTCTAGGAAATGTATTCTCAGAACTAATAAACCAACTTTTGCTTTTTCTTACTCTTTAAAGATATAAAGTGTTAATTGCTCAGTTATGTACGACTCTTTGTGACCCCACAGACTATAGACCACCAGGCACATCTGTCCATGGAATTCTCTTGGCAAGAATACATATATCAAACTACATATAATTTGTTAGTCAATAATCTTTGGTTTAGTGAGAATCCTTTGGTGGATGTATTTATTTTGCAGGTAAAATTTAATCAGGTGCCAAGCTAATAATCACAATATATTAGGAATAAATCATAAGAACTCCAATGACTGTCTTAGAATATTAAATATCCTATGTTTCTTTCTCACACTATTGTCTTTAGCAGTTGGATATGGTTTTTTATAAAATAACATGAATTAATAAAAATATCAATGTTGCTACTTAAAAACTGAATCATTAAGTTGTATCCTATTCAAAGTTCTTTTCTTTTTAATTAATTTTATTTTATTTTTAAACTTTACATAATTGTATTAGTTTTGCCAAATATCAAAATGAATCCACCACAGGTATACATGTGTTCCCCATCCTGAACCCTCCTCCCTCCTCCCTCCCCATACCATCCCTCTGGGTCGTCCCAGTGCACCAGCCCCAAGCATCCAGTATCGTGCATTGAATCTGGACTGGCATCTCGTTTCATACATGATATTTTACATGTTTCAATGCCATTCTCCCAAATCTTCCCACCCTCTCCCTCTCAAGTTCTAAAGATATGAAAATGTGTCAGAATCATGCACAAAATAACATCATAGAGGGAAAAAGCTAATAATATAAAAGATACACTTAAGTGACTTAAAGTAACTCAGAAAACAAAGGAATTTATGACAATACTTTGTTTACAAACATTTCAATGAATAAAGTTTGTGAATAAATATTTTGGGAGATTCTAAAGTAATCAATTCTAAAAATGACAGAGATAATAACACTGGTCTTCATTCAAATAGGATAATAACACTGGTCTTCATTGACATGATGCTGTGGATCATATTAGGGTATCATTTGTGCAACTGCTATCACTCAGTAACTAAGAGGAATGTATCATCAAGCAGACATAAAACAATTAAAGTTTCTGAAGAATTGTTCATCATCATGTGTTAAATGCTCTGCTTCTATAATTACTCTACATTTGCTACAAAGACAGGTATTCACAACCACATTCTCTTCAAAGTCTAAATTGAAACCAATATCTATGATGCTTTTGTTAGGAATAGTATGAAACTGAGATATAGCAGGGGGGCCTGGATGAAATAGATTCCTCTATCTAAGCTTTATTTCAAACATTATACCTCGCATCTACTTTTATCCAAAACTCTCAGCTCACCTTGAAAATGTGCTGTGACCATCTTAGCTCCATTCACTTCCTTGGTCAAGTTAGGGTACAAAATAACATGGACTCCGGACATAGGTATGGAAGAAACCTGTAATCTTCCTTAATGTAAAAGTAAGGTATGGCTGAAGATGGAAGATGCAATACACACATTTATCACTGCTCTTTTCTGAAACTCCATTACAATGACCATAGAGCAATTTTCTTTGAAAGGCATCAACCCGAAGGACAAAGACAACAGGAGAAAATAGACACAGCAATATTCTAACAGTGGATATTGGACAGAAATGTGCTAACTCACTCAACAGGTCTGAGAAAGCTGAATTATAAGCCAGCAAATAGGAAAAGGTCAGAACAACCCAATTTGTGCTACAAACCCCTCAAAGACAGATTATTTGAGGCTTTAGCTTCTTTTGGAGGAAAGGAGTGAAACTGGTGAGGTGAAAAGTAAGACGATTGTTTGAAACTCCACTTGAAAAGCAGCTAGAGGAACTTCCCTGGCAGTCCAGTGGTTAAAACTCCACCTTCCAATGCAGGGGGTACGGATTCAATTACTGGTCAGGGAGCTGAGATCCCACATGCCTCCTGGCCAAAAAAAAAATAAAAAACAAAACCTAAAACAGAAGCAATACTGTAACAAATTCAATAAAGACTTTTAGAATGATCCACATTAAAAAAAAAAAAAATTAAAAAACAAGAGCAGTTAGAGCCTTGGATCCTCTCCTAATCCAAGCCGCAGGCAACTAGAAGTTTATTTTCAGGAAAAGGTAAAAGGCAGATCTTAGGACAGACATGGCTAATCAAGAACAGAGCCATCATACTGACCACCTGGGAAGTTATGGGCAAATGGACTTGCCAATGCTGGCTTGTCTGGTCATTGCCTCTACTGTTGTCTCAAACAAAGTTCACAACCTCTATCTAGAGACTGAAGCCAGGAGAAGTTGTTCTGTTGAAAAAAATCAGATTCAACTGTTTATTCCATTAATAACTTATTCCTACCAACAAAAGCTCCTTTTTGCTCTTCTGTGAGGAATTCTGGTGGCTATCCCACAAAGCTGCTGTTGTCTACTTTCTATTTGGGGTTCTGATAGGGTTCTGGTAGGATCTATAGATGCTTGGAAAAGGAAGATTTGCTTAGAGTCTACTGTCCAACTAACCCTGAGAAATCAAAGGGAATGTTAGGAAAACGATGAGTCAAACATGGTATAGGACTTTAAATGGATGAAAGAAGACTATTAAAAATCCAATGTTATGTCTATGTTGACTAGTATATAAAACATGAAATAATGAATCAAAGAATGGCCAAAAAGAAGCCAGAAGACTTGAATTCCAATTTGAGTTCTATGTTTCCTTGAAAATGTCCCTAACCATTTGATTTTTTGCATATATTTTGTTGCTTATTTTCATCTAAATGGCCTGAAATCAGAAACAGGGGCTTTAAGAAAGTGGATGGGAATCCTCCGAGATTCCTTTAAAAAGACTAAAGAAAAAAAAGTAAGGAAGGATGTGATTTTATACATTTTACAAGTGGTGGAAGGAAAACTAATAGAGGAGGGAATGAGAGCACACTGAAAAGATAACAAGCATAAAATGAGGCCAATAATGAGAAAAGATGCAATATATGTGGTAAGATGAAGTATGGAGAATTGTTTTACTTGTAAATGTCTCACGAATACAGAGAAGAAAAAACACCTTTCCCATAGGATTTGTGTGTCTATTTTGCAGGGATCAGAAGTGTGAAATCAGCCACCAGACTGCAGGACACTTAGCTGATTCCTTCTAACCCTCAAGTATGCAGACTGAATGATAAAAAGGCCAGTGTTGTCTTCTTTCCATTGCAATGAAATCCTCGTAACATGCCAATGCTGTTCTTGAGGCACTTTAGGGGAAAAGAGTAAGGAAATGCAGATGTTTGCAAAGTTGTGCACCAGTCCCAAGGCACGGGAGGGGAAGAATTTGGGGCGGGGGCAGTGAAGATTAATAATAATAAATAACACTTTGAAACCATCGAGAAAACTAAGGAAAAGGAAAATTATGGTATCCATCTCTGGGTATCTATCTCTGAATCTAATGATGTTGATTAAGTTGGGTGATTCCACCATGCTGGCCTAGTCCAAGAGCTAGAGGCATGAGAATCCCCTGAGAAATTTGCTAAAATATAGTCTCAAGCTCCATCCCTAGACATTCTATTGTTTTCAAACTGGTAGGGCCCTGGAATATGTGTTTTTCAAAATCTCCCTATGTGGTTTGATATGTAGATATGTGAACCGAACTGGCAGAGGCAAAGCTCAGAGCTGACGCTATACATCTGTCAGCTGCAGCCCAAACTGCAGAGTTACTAGAAACTGAGGTCAGCGATTAAGTCATTAAGAAAGAAGACTTTGAATAATCTGTGAGACTGCAGATTTTACTTCTGGCTGTTACTGAGAGCTGAGTCTTTCCAAGGATGATAAATTATCTTTTTTACAAATAGGGGAGTAAATGTGTTGGAAGAGGTATGTTTGAGAAAAGTGTACTTTGGGATAAAAAAACAACAGCTATCCTTCAATCAATAGCTCACAGGTGAGAGGCAGGCTCAGCTTTGCCTGTCTGTTCCTAAGGAATTCAAAGATTAGCCACCCAGATTCTCAAGTCTCCTCTGAGATCCTGAATGTCCAGGCTGAATAGTATATAGCTCCCTAAGACTACCCAGGAGATATTTTTCACTTGCTGCTTTCTTACAAAAGTATTTATCCTCATTCACAAAAAGAAAGCCCATTTTAAACCATTGACTCTTGACTTAATCCACTAACTTACTACATCAGGGCTTCCCTAATTTGCCTGTTCATAGAAATCACTTGGGGTACCTGCTCGAGGTAGAGATTATCAAGCTTCTCTACAGGAAACTGTGATTCTGTAAGTCTGGGCTGGGCATCTGGAGACAAGATGTCTCATTTTTAACAGCTGAATTATGATGCTTTTTTTTCTGTTGATTTCCCTCTTAGCTACATATACAAACTCCTTGTGCCTGATAGGTGGTGATGAGTTCAGTAATTTCCAAAGTTCCTAGTCCAGCCTGTGGAATTCTACAGAACTGAAACCAACGCAGCTCCACCTAGCTCCTCACATTCATCTCCAACAACTTATGCCCAAACACATCACCCTGAAGAACACGCTTAAAATCGCAGAATTAAGAGTAAGCTGCTTCAGGAAGCTCTTTGAGAAGCAAGTGACATGCTTTGTATCATTTTTGTCTCTCATGACAGTCAACAGAAACATCTTTAGGCCTTTCTATAAAGAATTGATGGTGGCCTTAAGTATACCTCTGACTATAAGGAAATGTCTGGACACCTTAAAGTGAGTCATGAAGAAGTCAAGGCTAGTTAACCTTAGCTCATTTACTTATAGGTTTATGCACGATGGTATGATGACTGACCTAGAGCCAGACATCCTGGAATGTGAAGTCAAGTGGGCCTTAGAGAGCATCACTACGAACAAAGCTAGTGGAGGTGATGGAATTCCAGTTGAGCTATTCCAAATCCTGAAAGATGATGCTGTGAAAGTGCTGCACTCAATATGCCAGCAAATTTGGAAAACTCAGCAGTGGCCACAGGACTGGAAAAGGTCAATTTTCATTCCAATCCCAAAGAAACACAATCCCAAAGAATGTTCAAACTACCATACAATTGCACTCATCTCACACGCTAGTAAAGTAATGCTCAAAATTCCCCAAGCCAGGCTTCAGCAATACGTGAACCGTGAACTTTCTGATGTTTAAGCTGGTTTTAGAAAAGGCAGAGGAACCAGAGATCAAATTGCCAACATCCACTGGATCATGGAAAAAGCAAGAGAGTTCCAGAAAAGCATCTATTTCTGCTTTATTGACTATGCCAAAGCCTTTGACTGTGTGGATCACAATCAACTGTGGAAAATTCGGAAAGAGATGGGAATACCAGAACACTTGATCTGCCTCTTGAGAAATTTGTATGCAGGTCAGGAAGCAACAGTTAGAACTGGACATGGAACAACAGACTTGTTCCAAATAGGAAAAGGAGTTTGTCAAGGCTGTATATTGTCACCCTGTTTATTTAACTTATATGCAGAGTACATCATGAGAAACGCTGGACTGGAAGAAACACAAGCTGGAATCAAGATTGCCGGGAGAAATATCAATAACCTCAGATATGCAGATGACACCACCATTATGGCAGAAAGTGAAGAGGAACTCAAAAGCCTCTTGATAAAAGTGAAAGTGGAGAGTGAAAAAGTTGGCTTAAAGCTCAACATTCAGAAAACTAAGATCATGGCATCCGGTCCCACCCCTTCATGAGAAATAGATGGGGAAACAGTGGAAACAGTGTCAGACTTTATTTTTCTGGGCTCCAAAATCACTACAGATGGTGACTGCAGCCATGAAATTAAAAGATGCTTACTCCTTGGAAGGAAAGTTATGACCAACCTAAATAGCATATTCAAAAGCAGAGACATTACTTTGCCAACAAAGGTTCATCTAGTCAAGGCTATGGTTTTTCCAGTGGTCATGTATGGATGTGAGAGTTGGACTGTGAAGAAGGCTGAGCGCCAAAGAATCAATGCTTTTGAACTGTGGTGTTGGAGAAGACTCTTGAGAGTCCCTTGGACTGCAAGGAGATCCAATCAGTCCATTCTGAAGGAGATCAGCCCTGGGATTTCTTTGGAAGGAATGATGCTAAAGCTGAAACTCCAGTACTTTGGCCACCTCATGCGAAGAGTTGACTTATTGGAAAAGACTCTGATGCTGGGAGGGATTGGGGGCAGGAGGAGAAGGGGACGACAGAGGATGAGATGGCTGGATGGCATCACTGACTCGATAGACGTGAGTCTCAGTGAACTCTGGGAGTTGGTGATGGACAGGGAGGCCTGGCGTGCTGCGATTCATGGGGTCGCAAAGAGTGGGACACGACTGAGCAACTGATCTGATCTGATCTGATCTTATACAGGAGGTAGAGCAGAGGAGAAGGCAATGGCACCCCACTACTAGTACTCTTGCCTGGAAAATCCCATGGATAGAGGAGCCTGGCAGGCTGCAGTCCATGGGGTCGCTAAGAGTCGGGCACAACTGAGCAACTTCACTTTCACTTTTCAGTTTCATGCATTGGAGAAGGAAATGGCAACCCACTCCAGTGTTCTTGCCTGGAGAATCCCAGGGACAGAGGAGCCTAGTGGGCTGCTGTCTACGGGGTCGCACAGAGTCGGACAGGACTGAAGCGATTTAGCAGCAGCAGAGCAGAGGAAACAGGTGAATAATTTTGTTCCGAACAGGGGATTCAAAAGACTCAGAATGTATTCAATCTGTTGCTAATGCTCTGCTGCTTCTCCCTCTCTGCCCCTACCCCTCCTCCTCCTTCTTATTCTCTTTCTTCCTCTGACGAGAATTATGATTGTGACTATGATTATCACAAAAGAAGAGGATACAGGGTTGTCATTTACCCATTCCAAAAATACTTATTCACTATTCTAGGCAAGATTCTCTAGAGCCTAAGGTTTGTGAATAAGACAACATTCTTCTTATGGGAGCTTAAAAATTTCAGTGGAATAGCAGACAGTAACCACACAAAGAGATGCTGTAATTTCAGAGGCTGGCAGGTGCTATAACAGAAATTAATAACTGAGATGACTAATAACAATATTTGTCATTGTTGTTTAGTCACTAAGTCATGTCTGACTCTTTGTGACCCCATGGACATAGCCCGCCAGACTCCACTGTCCATGGGATCTGGAGTGGCTTGTCATTTCCTTCTCCAGGGGATCTTCTCAACCCAGGGATTAAACCCTCATCTCCTGCATTGGCAGGCAGGTTCTTTACCACTCATCCACAAGAGAAGCCCAAGAATAACCTAATCTACCTGAAATTTGAAAGAAGGGCATGTATACAAAGCTGGAGGAAGAACTTTCCAGGGGGTGGTATGTACAAAGTTGACAAAGCAGCAGAGTCTGGTGCATCTGAAGTACAGGGAGGCATCACACTCTTGAAACACTTAGTTCTTAGAGTGTTAACAGTTTCCTAAAGGAATCAAGAGAAACTTTTCAGCATAGGCTCAAGGCAGCATTAAGCTCAAGCATGGAGGCCCAGGGAGCTTATCTTTGAAAGGTTTCCCATGTCTTTTGGAAACAAAGGAAAGGCTTATTATCTAGGCTTTTGGTGGTATACAGCCTGCTGCTCTCCTGACAGTTGTGTGAGGTCTTTCTTGAAATACCCAAAAGGCTCTCCCAAGAAGATCAATTGATGGATTGTGCTGTCTAGGCTGTCTGAACTGGGACAGCCAAATCTGATGACTTTGCAGGCAACTCTGTCAACAATCTTTACTCGTTGACTGAGTCAGAGACAGCCCCTTCCTGTCTCATGATGTTACTTGGTCTTCCTCATCATATTGACTGACCTTGTAAGATTCAGAACCAACTTTCAAGTGCTCTGATAAGGAGTGAAGCTAGCTAGAATTTTAAGCATGGGACTTAATTTTGCTGTTAACACAGATTTGCATTTTCACCTCATGTTTCATTTTAGATTTTCTATTCTTTCTGACACCAAGAGGAGCTCCTTATAGAAATCCACTGTAGATAAGGTGACTGACATCTATCCAGGGAGACTGCTGCAACAGACAACCTGCTCCTACTCCAGAAGGGCTTCCCAAGTGGCGCAATGGTAAAGAACCCACCTGCCAATGCAAGAGACGTGGGTTCAATCCCTGGGTTGCGAAGATCCCTTGGAGAAAGCAATGGCAACTCACCCCAGTATTTTTGTCTGGGAAATCCCATGGACAGGTGAGCCTAGCAGGCTATATACTACAGGGTCACAAAGAATCAGACACGAGTTGGCAATAAAACAACTCCAGAATTTATCAGCAGCACCACTCTAGACACGCTCAATGACCATGTCTTTTTCTTCATTATCTGAGGCTGGTGACAAGTAGGAATTTCCTGTCTGAGCCCTTCAAATAACTGTGTTTCTCCACCACACAACCGCTAGTCCTGCCTTCCAAGGCTGTCCCGTCCACTCTCTTGTTCCATGGTCACATTTGCACTGTTCTCTTTAAATTCTTCAAAGATACTTTATAACAAGTGTCTAATGATTGCAAATCTTCACCCTTGTAGTTCTGATCTTACTGGTTGCTTTTGCCAACTGTCAGTCATAGCAGCGTGTTTCACTTTGTTTTCATTGACTCTGGAATGCCAATTTCTGTTCCTTGTAACTTTATCTGTGGAAATTCTTTGAGGGCTGTGTTTAAAGTGTATTCCTCTAGAGAGAGTTGGTATTTGCTTCTGCAAGGTACCGGACAACTCACCACCTAGAATGACTTAAACTTTTGAGAAAGTAATAGAGATTCTGATCTCAAAACTGAGTGATTTTGAGTTTGTGGTTAGAAATTCTTGGTGGCAGAGGAGGGGTTCTTCTTTCCTTCTTTGAAAAAGCCAAGACAGCATATATTTCTATTGTTTCTCTCTACATGAAAGTTTTATTTTCTTAGCCCCTGCCCTCAAAGTGTCACCACCTGAGAACCCAGGCTTTACACTGAGGTCCCTAATCTGCCTGGCCATCCAGCTGGGTCACAGACTCTGCCTCCTGTTCTTTACAATTTGTGCCATTGAGAACTCAAGTCTAGGCCTGAGGAATCTGCAAACCTATCTCTAGACTATTGTATTCCTGTCAATTCTTACCTCTCAGTAACTCCTTTATATTCTTGTGAGTTTATCCATGCATTGAAAAGACTTTTAAGAAATTATACCACCAGGCACACAGGTGTAAAAGGAAGAAAGGGAAGGGGCTGGAGGAGAGAGAGCGAGCCCGACTGCTCAGAACTGCTCTTCCTCCACAGTGAAGTCACCAGTAAGCTCCGGGAGTTGATATGACCTCTGTTGCTCAGACTTAACTCATTATAGAACTAAGACTGGAGGCCTCATTTTGATGGCAAGGCTACCTGTTTAAACTCTGCTAAACTACCCACAGTAGAGAACAAAGGAATGTTTCCTGTAAGAAGTACTATTCCTGGCCAGGGAGATTGTATGTGATACTGCACAGAGAATTGACCTTAATGATTCAAGTGAAACAGAGCTAGTTAGACCCATCTGTCCAAGGATCCTGTAAGCCATTTAATTGTATGTATGAGCTAATGACACATAATAGCAAATACGTATGCCATACTGTACATTTCGAAGGGTTTAAGTTCCCCACCATGACAACTGCCTCATACCATGAGTCCTTTAAAACCAAGGAGATCCACCATGCCCCCACAGCGTGGATGTTACATGCAACTGTGCCCCACAGCCACAGTGAGACTGTGCCCACGTCACCCTAGTGTCAGTCAGCAACCTGCCAGTCTGGCTCTCCTCCTGAGGCCTCTTGGAACATTGTTATGCTCTATGGGATGCCTGAATCCAGCACAATATCTCTTACACTCTCACCTGCATTATTTCCTTCTAAGGAACATGTTACCACCAAGGTTGGACATGCTCCCACCACCTGTGCCTGAGTGAGTGCCGGCCAGCATGACCCCCATAATATTTCCTTGGCTTTCTGAGATCCCATTCCAGCAAAGGAATACAATAAAATATATGAAGAAGGACTCAAAAAAAGAATAAAAAATTGCAAGACACTGTACTAGTCCCAGTGTACCCCTGGAGTCACACTGAAAACTGCTCAGAAACAGGCAAATAGGATTGCAAATGCCATAAGTCAAAGACAGAAGCCTCATAAGCTATCCAGATGACTCCCCATCCCAAGCATATTTCATTGGAAGAGTAGGTTCAAAGGATAGTTTTAGACCTGAGAGAAAGGGCTGGTAAACTAGATTTACTCTTTCAATGTCTGAGCAAGAACCTTCAACTGAAAAGGAATTTTAAAGCTGTCTCTTCATGGAAGCAGATTTTACATGAAAAGCATAATAGCATAGATGAATTTCAGCCTCAAAATTAATAAAGATGTGGGCACTGAACATATTTGAAGGCAGAAAGAAGAAAAGAAAGTGAATGTGACAGTCGCTCAGTCACGTCCGACTCTTTCTGGCCTGAATTCTCCAGGCCAGAATACTGGAGTGGGTAGCCGGTCCCTTCTCCAGGGGATCTTCCCAACCCCAGGATCAAACCCAGGTCTTCCACATTGCAGGTGTATTCTTTACCAGCTGAGCCACAAGAGAAGCCCAGGAAGAAGAAAGGGGGGGGGGGGAAAGAAAAGTTTCAAATAAGGGAAAGGCAAGGAAAACCTTCTCACTGAAGACACCAAATTTGGGATATCAGGACTCTTTCCCTCGAATGAAGATATCAGTCTTATTAAGATAATTCTTAATTTCCCCTTAAAATGGAGGGCCATTATGGGGCAAATGGGCAACTTTAGGTCATATATGACCCACAAACATTTTTTAAACATTACTTTCTACTTTATTTTTAAGCCAAACCTTTTAGTAGAAAAATTCAGAATCAGCCAAATTGACTTTCATGAATTTCATCCTCTCTCTTACATGATTACGTAAGGAAGAGAAATGAGAAGGCCTAGATAATACTGGAAACAAATTTTATGTTTAATCAGCAATTACTCTTATTCTTATGTAATAACAACTATTCCATCTTTCTCCTAGATTCCTATTCAGGAGAAATCCAACATTATAACAATTTCTATGACAAAATTATCTTTCTATGATGTTTCTTTCAGAAGCTTTTAGTGCCTTCTCTGGATCTGGGTCAAATCTAACTATTGAACTTGCCCAATAGCTGTCCTACACATTGCCAACTTACAGAAATTCTGATAAATGAAAATCAAATCTATAGAGAAAATCAAGCACAGAAAAACACTCATAGACACTTTTAAACCTCAGAGGCATTTAACTTTTCTTTAGCTATAAAATGATAATTGCACAAAATTTTCAGGGAACCCCTTAAGCACAAGAACCGAGAAGCCATGCTCTCCACGTCTTCTTACTCTGTTTCTCAGTCACGCTTGGGATCTCAGTCACTCGTCTCTCCTGGCAGCCCCAGAAGCCTTGCCTACTTATCTTTTCCAGAATTCTTCTGTAAAACCACTCTCAAAATGAATTGCTTCTAAATGAAATATTGTATATTTATATGATAAAATACTATGCAGTCAGTCAACATAAGGTTTGAGAATGTTTATTGTTATGGTAAGGTAGTCATAATATATTAGGTAAAGAAAATAGATTACAAATCACCATTTACAAAGAGTCCACTTTTAAAACTCCAGGCAAAACATATGTATGTCTCTGTATGTATAAATATATCACTCATATAAGTTTAAAAACATTGGAAAGACACGTACAAAATTATCAATGATGATTATCTTTAGAGGGTGAGCTTGTGAATACATTTTTGTCTTCCATCTTTTTTTTTTTTTTTAATGAACATATATTTCTTTTGCACTATTAAAAAGCAGTGTAAAGCCTACTCTTTTCAGAGCTCCCCAGGCCCTGGATATCACTCTACATGTTCCTCATGTTCTTCTGTATGCTGAAGACTTGGTGGGATATGGTTGGAAGCTGGTTGGAAATGACAATTTTGAGGTCTCATGTCAGACCTCAACCCTTCACAAATAGGTTCCATCTGGAACTCCCTTTACATTAAATGACATTCTATAGCAAAAGTTATGACAATCTACTATAAGGCACTTACAGTAAGTATATATGGCCACATGCACTTTTCATATGTGTATTACATTAGTGGTTTACACACTGTCCCCAGGGATTCACTTAGGTGGTTCAAGAAGTTTGAAAAAAGTTAACTCAAATATTTTGTAAAAATATAGAACTTTAATTATTCATAAAAATAAAATAATTACCTGCCACACTTTAATACTGATGATACCACAAAGTCATTCCTTTATGCCACCTGAGTCTCTGCTATCATTATGCAAAAAAACTTTAATTGTGCAATTGTTTAAGAAATTGTAGCTGTGGATTAATTTTCAATGAATAATCTAGAGCAACACACAGTGTTTTTGTCTGTGTAATTGAAGCAAGCAGTTCAGCATCACAAGGCACAAGGTCCAGACATATTTGCTTACCACCTTCCCTCACCAAAGCTGAAGAGTATACAGGGAAGTACTGGATTACCACATCTCCATATAGTTCTGCATTCATGTTTTAGCAATTAAAATAAGCATTATATATTTTACATTTATAAGAATGTGAATCATATTTGGATAGTTTGGTGATACAACTTGGAAATGAAATGTTTCCATTGAACTCCTTTTTCAAATTGAATCAGTCCTAGCAGACTGTCCAGACATTAAAAAGTGAGCTGTTTACAAAGTTTGCTATATCTGAGGAAATCAGAATTTTCTGTGTAACTAAAACAAGACAAGATATCAAAACTGAAGAGATCATATTAGGGTGGCTATACAAGTGCAGCGGTCATTCACACTGCCTGAGGTCCATTCTAAGGCCATAAATAGTAACAATCTGAGCACTTCGCTACCTCTTGGCACAAGCCACCATCCTGAATGACTCAAGTGCTCCTCATCTGTCCTCCTGCTTTGTTACCCTTTGAACTCCTATGGCCTGTCCTCAACATCTAATTCAAGGCATTTTCTGCCCAATACGCTCCAAAGGCCTCCCATTTCATTCAAATAAAAGCCAAATTCTGAATAATGGTTTGCAAGGTGCTTCAGAGTCTGACACCTTGTCCCCTGGAAGACTCCATCTCCTGCTACCCCTCACTGACTTAGAACAGCCACATGAGCCTCCCCAGGAAGGTTCCTCAAGAGCCTGGCATGAAGGGGCATCCCCCAGGACCGCTGCTACCAGTGTCCCCATTCCCACATTGAACCACTGGTGACCCATGCCTCTACGGGAGACCCTCCAACACTAACAGGACCAGAAGCAACTTTTTGTGGGTGTAGCTGGACACTGTCATGCTTTCCACCCAGGCAAATCTATAACTGAAGATAGATTCAAGTGCCCCTGGGGCCCAGTCCAGTGAAAGTGACCAGATCACGCCTGTCCATCAAAGGCACAAGCTCTCTTCATCTCCACCCCATTGGTGCCAAGTGAGAACGTGGGTCCTAAATTTTTGGACCGTTTCATTGTATAAGGGAAACAGAAAGTTCTGACTTTTAATGGAATCTCCCACAATTAAAATTTTGGCAATTCAAAAATTTAAAAAAACAAGAGCCAAAAAAAAGAGTTTGGCACCTTTCCACATAAGTTCAAAGAGGATTAGACCTTGCTGCTCCTACCAACTCAAGTGCAGTCTGCTCCCTCATCTCTAGAATATCTTTAACCATGTGTCATCTTAGTGAACTTTTTCCAGGTCATCCTTACAACTACACTCCATGCTGCTGTTTCCTAGGTTTTATTTCCATGTTTCACTAATCACCATCTGAGATAACTCTTGCTCAAATGACTGACTGGTTGATGTTCTGTCTCCCCCACCTTGAGTGTAAACTCAATAAAAGCTGAGAATTGTGTCTATGTTTTTCCCTTCTATAACCCCAGAATCCTAGAACAGTGTCTGGTACAAAGTACCAGGCACACAGCACATATTCATTAAATAAATAGAGTACTCTAAATTCAAATCCATCACCAAATTCTTATCAATAAAATACCCTCTTTAATTGTTTCCTATCATGGGGCCACTTCTTAAGATTTTTTTATGAAAGGGAGTTTTACTGCCACCAAAAAAAGCTGCATAAAATTATAAGTTTCAGATGCAAAATTATATATTCATTATAATTTGAATCTATTTATAGTACTTAGCATAACACTGCAACAACCACCCTGATGGCAATAATCCAAAGGTCACACATCCTTTTGAACAAGAGTCTCTCTCTACCCATTAGTCTCCACATATGTACAATAATGTTGTTCTATTTAAAGGGACACTATTTTTAAGACTCTTTTTGGGATTACATCATAAACTTAATTAAAAAATAATTAAGGCCACCAAGGGCTTTCTTAAAACCATTCCAATAGACTCCAGTGTTCTTGCCTGGAGAATCCCAGGGACGAGGGAGCCTGGTGGGCTTCCGTCTATGGGGTCACACAGTCGGACACAACTGAAGCGACTTAGCAGCAGCAGACTTTTCTAACATTGTCACACTCTGTAATCATAAACTTTACCACATGCATCTGTACTTTCAGTCCTTTTTTTTTCTTTTTCAAAACACTGTTTCTTTTACATGCATGATTTTGTTATATCTTCAAATCACACACATTCATTACCTTGAATATACCTTTAGGAAACATTTAACAAACAACCGATACCCTTTTGCACTCAGTATATCCACATATATGAGTGGATATACAGCCATATACATATACACTCATATACATATACAGCCACACATATGGCTCATGCCCCATGCAGATGACTTTCTCCTAATCATTTAGTGTACATCTTCAGTGTTCATCTCCCTCCATTTCATACCACTTGGCATGTATGTGTACGATTTTAGAACACCTTCACCTTGATGAGTTAAATTTTCATCAAGAACTGATCAGGAGATTTTTAAAACCCAGAAGTGTCAGTTCTGTCTATAGCCATACCACCCTGAATATGTTGAATTTCATCAGAAGTATCAGTTATGCCAGTTTTAAAATCTCTTCTTCTCAACATAATTATTTCTTCATCCTAATGATATTGCCTAGCATGTTAAGATGAAAATCTGCAGTCATAATATGATCATACCTTCATTTCCAGAGCTAACAAAATTGCAAAAGAAATATAACAGCATAGTCACAACTGACTAATTTTTTGGTTGCCATTAACTACAGTAGACTTTTTAGCCAAGGCATATAGATATATAGTGGTTTTATATTAATATATGCTATATAAAAAGAAATATAAATTGAAACTGTGGCAGTAGAAATGAGTGCACTAGACATGGATTATGATGCTGGTTTAGATGCATCCAATTTTACCTTGAAATCACCAAAGAAGTGTGAAGGCAAAGTAAATTTTATGCACTTTATATAAAAGTCAATAGTAGGTGTTTTATTTCAGGCTTTGATCCTGGTGATTCAAAGTGAATAGAATTTGCACACTTTAAAATTTAAGCACTATACCCACCTATGTATTATCTATAACTGTATCAAAGTAGAAATCAAATTTTCAATAAAAATACAAAACATTCCTTCATCACAAGGTTGTGAACAGAAAAACAAGCACCTGGAGTCAATAAAACACAAAAAAATCCATCAACTCTGCTGAACTAAGTGAGTTTATACTAAAAAAAAAAAAACTTGTACTTGACAGGATTCTAGACAACAAACTGAAAATTACATGTCACATCTCAATCAATTCTTATTCAATCACATTCTGTGATTAAAAGAGCACAGAAACATACTTCTTGTTCTGATATATTTATATTGAGATCTTAACCATCACTCCTGATCTCTGCAGTTTCTAATTCTGTCTCTGGCAGTAATTCTCCATTGCTAGAAATACCAGCATGCCTTCATATAAAATCAAATTCCACATATAAATCATTAGCCTGTTGCCATTCTGTTAAAAACAAACAAACAGAATCCCAGATTTTATAAGCCCTCTTTTTTTGTTATTCAAGATTCTCACAGGATGGGAGCCACTGATCAGCATTTCTAGCTGTACTCTGCATAGCACCTGTAGCCCCAAATCCCAAAAGTGTTGGCCATCCTGATCCAAGAGAGGAGTCCTCATAAGCAGCTGGGTGCCACGTGAGTCATCCACATCTTATTCTTTGTGTGCTGAAAATGGGCAAGTCTTCAATATCAAAGAATCTGAAGGTGTATGGAAAGGAAACAGATTTGGGTTTTCATAGGGCATTTGGCACTTTTTGTTTTTCAGATCAAAGTTCTCCAGAGGGTCTGGCAGCAGTAGCTCTGTGCCTGTCATCACTGACTCCTGGCTTGACCCAGGGGCCTACACGTTGGTTAGGGATGGGAGTGGTAAGGAGGGAAGGACACGGGTTGGCTGCTCTGTCTCAGTCTTGCCTGGGGTTGTTTCAACAGGGCCCAGAGTGAGTTTCAAAAGATGGGAGCAGATTTTCAGACTCCCCATTCTCTACCTGACAACTACACAGGCCATTCCTTCAATATGTAATGGCAAGGCCTCGCTACATTTTCCCACTTTATGTTGAATTCTTCCCAACTCAGGAGTCCAGAACATGAGGAATGCAGATCATTCACAGTTACAAGACCTGGGCATCAACAACATCATCTCTGCTGAATACATAATTCAGTGCTTTTCAAAACAAAGAATATGATTTCATCTCCTTCGTCTATTTACCAGTCTACAGGAACTACCTCATTTCACACCTGTAGGAGAGAACAGCTGCTGTCGCTGCTGCCATATAAATAGGTTTTACTAATATCCACTTGAAAACTTGAAGACTCATTCTCATAACAATTTCTAAATGCACAGTGAATCAATAAAGTTCCCCCAGATTCTATTACAGTTAGAATTTTCCACCTTAACCAACTCAGTCCAAACATTGAGAATCTGTATTTTCTAATGCCTCTTAGGGGTGAAGATTAGCCATCCACTACTGCCCGTGATTTTGACATTACTCTGAGCAAAGGACTTCAGAATATCCTGTTATTTCCAACCACCATCTACTTTTACCAACAGAAAACTTTCCTCAATCAAAGGCAAACCACTAAAACGACCCAGAAATCACTCAAGTAAATAGCCAAAGTATTCCTCTGAAACCTGTTCCACCAATCTCGTTCCTTCTGCCAACGCATTCTGAGAAATCAAGACAGAGCTCTCCAAAGGCGGCTCTTGGATTTCACCTGACCGACTCTCTCAGGGCATCTCCTGTCCTGGAGCCACCTGATCGCGCACCAGAATCTTCCACAGCGGTCGGCGCGGGCCCGAGAGCCTGGGACTTACGTTGTTCATGTACTCGCTAAGCAGGTCCTGGAGCGCTTGGCGCACCGCGTTGCACTCGGCCACGATCCGCTCGCGCCGGTCATCGCGGGTGCACGAAGAGTCAGCCATGAGCGCTGCGCCGCTAATGATGCTCTCCAGGCGCTCCTCCAGGGACGGGCGGAACCGGGCCTCGCTGAATGTCATGGGGTCCAGGATGATCTTGTTCTGAAAGGAGCACAGTGGGAAAGAAATCAGCAGAGAAGAGGCGGCTACCTTTGTACCCTGATCTCAAAAACAGAAATTTCTGAGACAAGGACTAGACTCTCCCTGGAGAATAAACCAACTACTTAAATAAAGGCTAAAGTGGCCTTGACACAGTCTCCACTTTCTGTAAGATACTTTGTCCTGAATCTAATCTTCAGGGAGAAAATGTCACGTTTTGTTTTAGAATGTGTTCTTGGGAAAGGCTGTATCAATGGAAGGGTTTTCCAAAGAGACTGTGACACTTTTTTTTTTTTTTTTTTTTTAATTTGTAGGCATCTAGGAAAACACATTTCAGTGTAGCACTTTGGGAGACTATGAGAAGATTTTAAAGCCCTAGACTAGAACACACTATGTAGTGGACAACTTAAGGATGCATTAGTGGTGACTTGTGTACCAACTGTGTCCCCTCATTAGAAGCAAAGGGTCTCATGGCAGGATGCTGCTTGAAACCTGAGTAAATAGCATCCAACAGGCACATACATTACAAGTTACAATACCTCCCACTAGGAACTAATGCTTAGCTACCTAATGTGAAGGACTGACTCATTGGAAAAGACCCTGATGTTGGGAAAGATTGAAGGCAGGAGGAGAAGGGGGCCTCAGAGGATGAGATGGTTGGATGGCATCACTGACTCAATGGACATGAGTTTGAGCAAGCTTCCGGAGTCAGTGATGGACAGGGAAGCCTGGAGTGCTACAGTCCATGGGGTCACAAAGAGTTGGACATGACTGAACAACTGAACTGAATTGAGGAACCAATGTGTTGTATAAAAACTAGATTTCTAGAAAAGGATTCATAATGTGTGTGCATGTATCTGTGTGTGATTGAGATGCACAGAAATATGCATCCAGAATTCAACAGATATATCAGCCTGTGTGAAGATCTGAGAATCATCAGGTCTATGTGAATGCAAAGTAGTGAATGGTATACTAGCAAAGTGAACAGAATAAGAGCAGACCTAAGAAGGCCCAATTAATCTCAACTTACAAAGGTTTACAGAAAGACAAGAATTAAAAAGAAGACTGAAACTATAGTCAGATAGAAAGAGCAGAATCTGAAGAACAATAATTCTAGCAAGTCAAGGGAGCAGAAACACTGATGAAGTGTGTGGTGACCAACTGCAGGAAACAAAAGAGACAATACTGACTTTGTCCAACGGTTGGTTTCTACTGGGAACCCCTTTTCTGCTCCGAACAAGGAAGACATTCCAGCAACATTAATCCAAGTGAAATGAGCAGCTGCAGGAAATGGTTTCCTCATCTTCACTGGTGGTACACACTCAGACATCCAAGGACCACCATGGTGGTGATGGAGTAAATGATCTTCCAACTCTAGGATCCTTTGGCAGGACTGCCTTGCCATCCTTTGATGTCATATATACATATATCTAAGAAAACACAATTTATCATATCTACAAATATAATCGGAGAAGGCAATGGCACCCCACTCCAGTACTCTTGCCTGGAAAATCCCATGGATGGAGGAGCCTGGTGGGCTGCACTCCATGGGGTTGCGAAGAGTCGGACATTACTGAGCGACTTCACTTTCACTTTTCACTTTCCTGCATTGGAGAAGGAAATGGCAACCCACTCCAGTGTTCTTGCCTGGAAAATCCCAGGGATGGGGGAGCCTGGTGGCTGCCGTCTATGGGGTCACACAGAGTCGGACACGACTGAGGTGACTTAGCAGTAGCAGCAGCAACAAATATAATAAAGAAAGCAAATGAGAGTAGGTAGTTATAGCATTGCCCACCTGCCACCTGCTGATACACAGTATGTGCCTACTAGATTGCTTAGTGCTAAAAAGAGGGTGAAGATCATAACAAAATAAAAATAAAAAACCTTGGGTAGAATTTTTTCCTAATAGGGATATAAAATAGCTACTTAGTTATTACAAAGTAGATTCAGGTATGCACTCTGGGAAAGCCTATCCTAACTCTCCAAAGCATCCTAAGGTATTTGAGGAGGGGGGCACTTCCCTGGTGGCTCAGCCAGTAAAGAATCTGCCTGCGATGCAGGACACCTGGCTTCAATTCCTGGATCGGGAAGATCCCCTGGAGTAGGGAATGGAAACCCACGCCAGTATTCTTGCCTGGAAAATTCCATGGATAGAGAAGTCTGGCAGGCTACAGTCCATGGGGTCCCAAAGAGTTGGATATGACTGAGCAACTAAGCACGTATGCATGCACATGCTCAAATGATCCATGGCTCTGATTCTCTGATTCCTGTTAAAATGCAGAACTCCATGACAGGGAGATCCTTTGAGCACAAAAGTATGACATCCTGAGGAATGAATGAAGCAAGTGGTGACTTACAAGGAAGCACTCACTAAACACAGACCAGGTCTGAGGTCCACTGGAATCGTGGATTTCCTAGAAATTTACTCATTGGTCAAAGTTCTCTCTTCAGTTTAGAGGATGAACAGGAGATATGCTATTCTGTGATAGGTTTTGGCATAAAGACTACCTTCACATTTGCATTTTCTTAGGTCTTAGAAAAAGGACAATCTTTACTTAACTCAGAATAGTGTTACTCAAATCCTGTCCCTTGTGCCCAAGTAGCCTCTCAAACAGTGTCAAAAAATCACATGGAAGCCTCAGTACAGTGGATGGCTTTGCAGCTAGAGGTGTCCTGCCCCATTTGCCATCTGTTCTAGAGCTGTGTCTGCAAGGACTCTTCCCAATGGGATCCATATGTGTTCTCTCTCCCTTTCTACTGCTTTTCAGATGATGCATTTATATATATATTTTTACCATGTAACATGCATTAAGTACTGATACTCTAATTAAAGAAATAACTAATCAAAATATAATTAGGCTATTATCCTTTATAAGGATTACTGATTTTTGAAGTACTCTTTTATAGAAATTCCTATTAACATAATACAGTGAAAAGTATTTGTTCTGCTTTGAGGTTTCAGGAGACTCTTCAGAGTTACATATTGGCCTGAGGATAGATTTTTACTAAATTTTTGGACTAAAAAATATAAAGAAATGCCAACTTGATAGAAATATACTGAGGTAAATTTGAACTCAATAAAGGCAACTGTAAAAGTTTCTCTGCAGAACAAGGAAAATGTTCTATTACCATTATACTATTACTTCTTAAAGTATTTTCCATGGAATCTGAGCCTAGAGATGTAATGTTTTGATGAAAAATTAAGTTTTCCTGGCCAGATATTTTTTGGAAATACTGCATGGCCCAGGATACATTAACACATGAAATGCTTTGGGGAATTCTGCATTAAAGAAGTCAGTTTACGGCAGCATTCCTCAAACCTATTTGAGCCTAGAAGGGGTGCCCTTTTAAAATACATGTATTATCTATGAGAACCTAAGGAACACACTTTGGGGATCGTAGCAAGAGAAAATTTACAGCGGCAGCGGAATGAGCTCCAAACCTCCATGGCCCAGGGCTGTCATGAAAGTAAATGCACTGAAACATTGAGCTTGAAAAACTCTGCATAAAAGTTACACTATTCATCATATTTCTAATGGAATTATTCATTACTTATAGATCACAGGGGAAAGGCTTTAAAAAAAAATCTCCCTGGAGAAGAAACAATAAATTTACAGTATTTCTGTCTATATCCATGGTGGAGATGGGGAGCACCATGATGGATATGAAAAGCTAGAGGGGAGAAGCCTCTGAGGGGAAAGAAAAGGCCTAAAGGGCAGTACACATGTGTGTGAGCCTCTGTGTGCATGCGTGTTGGGGGGAGGGGTTGGCTGTGTGTGTCTTATGTATGAGGGGTGGGTTCGGGTTGTGGGTAATGGGTATGGGGATAAACTGGGGGCAGAAGGTATGGGTTGTTGGGGTGTGTGTGTGTGTGCACATGTGTTTATTTTCAGAAAACTGGAGAGCTCTCAAACAGGCTTTAGGAAATCAGAAAAGAATATGAAAAAAAGAAGAACCAGATGAAGTCAGTGGCTTAAGGACTAAAGGATAAGACCATCTACTGTTGCTAAAGTGATAGGAAAAAACAAACTCCTAGAGCTGGATCCTGAGCAAGAAATTCAGAGAATGAAAGTCTAAGATGAATGTAGGAGTGCTGCTTCTGAATTATTTGGGAATGACTTTAAAAAGAAACACTTAGGCAAGTTCTCTTTGCTAGCACACTTGGGGGTCATTTCACATCAGTATATACATCTTATTTTCTAGCATCAGCTCAGCAGGTCTTCGGCTCTCTATGCGGCTGCCCTCTACTGGCCAGATGGCGCTCAGCAGCAGCAGCACCCAGGATCAAACCCAGCTCCCTGGTCACTGAGGGAACATTTCACGGGTAACATGCAAGCATCAAACAGAGAAAAAGGAAGGCCAAGGATTCCTGGCTCTCCCTTTATGACAAACATGTGCTTCCACAAGAGGATTTTATGCTGTTTCCAAGTGTACAGGCTTATTTCTTTTAGTCCACTGAGATTTTACATTTTAAATATCTAAGTCCCTTGTTTGCATTCCTAAAGCTCATTTAATCTTTTTATCCTTTTGATATTTTAGCTCATCTTATATTGTCATTTTAGTTCATTTTAAAATTGTGGGACTGCATGTTTTTTACTTTATCTTTTTCTTCTTTTTTTAAAATAAGGCTTAATTTCTTTTTATCTTGTCTATTTTCAGACCCTTTATAATAATTGAACTGCATATCTTGCATAGTATTTTGTGCATTGTGATTTTTACTTATTTTTATTAACATCTTTACTTTAAAAATCACTGTTTTCATCCTGACAATTTATAGAGTGGTAACTGGAAAACATGACCACAAAGACAGAAGCCACAATAATTCACTCCCAAGAAAAGGGGGCTAGAATGCTCTTCTACCATCAAGTTGGTGCTGTAATAGTCTCTCTCATCCTACATAACTGATTTCCCATTTTTTTCCCAATGTTGAACTGTATAAAAGTTTTAACTTGGAATAATTCAGGGAACCATATATTTTGAAACTACTTCCCAGAATAATACATTCACCTGTACTCAACCCACATACAACTGTTACAAGAGCACTGTTTTTAAATCACCCCTATCATCCATTCCCTTTACAAGGACTCACATGATCTAAAATTTCAGGAATATACCCAGATGCTGAGTTATACTTGCTGCAAGCTCTGACACCACAGGGTGCAGCAGAGAGACCAAAGCAAGAAGCTGAATGCATTTCAAATGGTTTGATAGGTCCACAATTCTGTGCCCATGATATTGCCACCTCCATCTTATTAAAGAGGAAGATGGTGACAGATATGTTTCTCCCTGGACATCCAGCTAGGAGACAAAGACACCTGGCTTTGAGCACAGGGCTTTAGACTTTAAGTTTAGTGTTCCTTCCACTGTTTCAGACTGCCCATATTAAGTTAAATTGAGTCTAACAAATCATAATTATAAAAGTATATTTCTTATTTAAAAATAAATAAGTTCTCTGAAACCAAATATAATGGTATAAGTATCATCCATCATACTATCTTCTTTTATGGCATTTGGGTTAACTTGCCCTTCCCATGGATAGTTGAAAGTATAGCTATTAATTCAAGAAACAGGTGCCAGTTACTTCGGCCCAGATCAAAGAATCCTTTATTTCAAGAGGTTCACTGTCTAGTCAAATATTAAAAAACAAAAACATGTTGAACCAACTGTAATTTGAAAAATATACCCATGTTAAGGATGACTGAGTGATGGGAATCTGCACAGTTCAGAGGTTGAAGGTAGACACAGAGATCTTCCTGGAGATTATTCCTTAACTGAGACATAAAGAGTGACAAGCAGTTGACCAAGCAAAATTAGAGGCAATGGAGACAGAATAGGAAGTGGGAACAAATGCACAATATACAAAGTGTATCACAGTATACCAAGTGTATCAGAAGCAATTTACTGAAGCTGAAGTGTTAAGTCTGAAATCACAGGTGTGGTGTGCCATGAAGGGGCCCTAAGCAACTCTCATTTAAGAGAAACTTTTGCGTAAACATAGTTAACTGACCATATCCACCTGCTGCAACTATAGATCCACCAGTTTCACAAGGAGTCACATTTGACCCCAGCAGCCCCCGTCAATCACAGAGCCATTTCCTGTCCAGTGGGGACTTCTTGGGCAGGCAACCTCTGCTCTCACTCTAGCCTCCTTACTGGCCCGGGTGAGACCCGCTCAAAACTGTGCCAAGGCTCTTCCTACACTGTCCTCTCTTTCCTGCTAATTTCACAGGCAGTTGACCTGCATAGCAGTTAAAAAGCTCTCTTGGCCTATTTCTGCTGGTTCTCTCCCACCTAATCCTCCACAGACAATTCCTTTATTACACGTCTAATCCCATCTGTTTTGGGATTTGTCTGTCTCCAAGGACCCGAAAGGACAAAAAAGGAGACAAAGTTGGTGAAGTGAGCAACAGCCAGATCTGAGGAGCCTTCTCTGCTCTATTAGAATGCTTTCACTCTGTAAATGCCCCTTCAGACACTGGAGAGTCATCAAGAGTTTGAAACATAAGAGTGACATAATCCTGTTTGGCTTTAGAAAGTTTTCCCCAGCAGTCAGGGAAGGCAGCTTTGGCAGAAGGAGAAGGCAGGGAGCAATTATCAAGCCTTCAGAACCCAGAAGAAAGATGGGCTGAGTACAAGATTGTGTTTGTATAAAAAAGATTAAGGACATTGTATTGGGACACACTGAGAATGTGAATCTGCAAAATTTGGAGATATATTGGCTATAAGAATGTAGAAGGAGTCAAGGATAAAACCTAAATTTCTGGCATGAGTAACATCAAAATGCACATATCAACCAGTTCTATCCTGGGTGTCAGCATCCTGTTTTGTAAGTAAAGTTTTATTAGAACAGTCAGGCCCATTCATTTACATACTGTCTATGGCTATTTTCACACTGCAGTGGAACAGTTTAAAAGTTAGGACAGAAACTGTATGGGTTGCAAAGTTTGGGATATTTCCTGTTGACTCTTGAAGAAAACATTTGCTGATTTTGAACAACTGTTAACAGGTAACAGATAAAGAAGAGCAGGTCTAGAATGTCTATGATTTATTTAAGTAGAAAAGTCTTGTGGAAAGTTGATTATAAGTACTGATATATGAAAACGGGCCAGCTATAAAGTGGAGTAGCCTTAGAATAAAGGCTGGAGTGGCAGCCATGAGAATGGATGTCCTATCCCAAGGCAATGGAACAGAATGAGAAGATCAGTGAATCCCAGACAGACTGGGAAACCCTCAATATATCACAGAAAAAAAAGTCCACAAATGACATGATAAAGAATGGTCAGAGAGATCTGATCAGACCTAGGAATGATTTTATTGCCGTAGTTTACAAGGAAGGATACTAGGGAATTTTATAAAAAGGGTAAATAAGCTCAAGACTGAAAATGTTCAGTGAAACTAAGAGGTAAGAAGTTACCAGTGGCAAATTGTGTGCTTACATGTGTATATCTGTGTGAATGCAATATTTATTTATTTATTTTTTTGCAACCCTGCTTTAGTTCTGTTTTACAATTTGTGCTTTTGTTAGTTTTATTCTTAACTGGTAAATATAATTTTTGATTTCCTTTGTTTGCTGGGTCACTCTACTGTACTTTATTTTTGTTGGACTGTTTTGACATTGCTTATGGGTGTATATCAGAGAAGGCAATGGCAAACCACTCCAGTACTCTTGCCTGGAAAATCCCCTGGATGGAGGAGCCTGGTAGGCTGCAGTCCATGGGGTCCTGAAGAGTCGGATACAACTCGCAATATTTATTTATAAATATTTTAATCCAAAAGCCACATCAGGCTCAATGGAAAGTAGTAGAAGCAATTTATTTAACTAAATAAATTGGAGATGAAACAAAAATATTTTCAAATTCATAAAAAAACTTTCAAATTCATAAAAATATTTAACATTTTCCAGAAGGTTCTAAAAACAACTAGAAAACAGAAAGAACTAAATGATATCAAATTAGGAAGGAATAGATAAAACTACATATGTCTGATTGCAGATGTTATAACTGCTCACTTAGAACAAATGGGAATCAACCAAAAATTTATTGCAAATTAAAATTTTTAAAAACTCATGAAAGCATTTATATTTATATGTAAAGTCAATTGCCTCTATACATACAAGAACTATCCAATTGGGAAGAGCAAATTTATAAGGACAAGAATTACAAAACAACATACACAGAAAAACACACTAAGATGTCAACTAGATACAACAAGAAATGTGCTGAAGAAAGGTGAATGGTGTAGGCACACACTTCAAGCACAGGGCAGAGGCAGAACTGGGACACACACCCTCTAGCTCTGGAGTCAAGTTCAATGGAATGTCCATTTCTCCATCTTAGACACTAAAGTAGTGTCTAGTAGGAGTGTAATGTAGCACATGATTCTTTCTACTTTCAGAAGGTATGGAAAACAGTGAATAATGATCAGAGGTCAAAACTCACAAGATGCTTTTTGTTGTTGTTGTTCAGCTGCTCAGTCGTGTCCAACTCTTTGCAAGCCCATGGACTACAGCATGCCGGGCTTCCCTTCCATCACCATCTCCCGGAGTTTGCTCAAACTCATGTTCATTGAGTTGGTGATGCCACCCAACCATCTCATCCTCCGTCATCCCCTTCTTCTCCTCCTGCCTTCAATCTTTCCAGCATCAGGGTCTTTTCTAATGAGTCGGCTCTTTGCATCAAGTGGCCAAAGTATTGGAACTTCAGCTTCAGCATCTGCTACTTTGTTGTTCAGTCGCTGGGTGGTATCCGGCTCTTTTGCAATGCCATGGAATGCACTGCACCAGGCCTTTGTCCATGGGATTTCCCAGGCAAGAATATTGGAGTGCTTTGCCATTTTCTTCTCCAGGGGATCTTCCCAACCCAGGGACTGAATCTGAGACTCTCACATTGGCAGGTGGATTCTTTGTACTAAACCACCTGGGAAGCCCACAAAGCTACTTTAATCTACTTTTAGTTATCTATCTCCAACCGCACAGCAGGCATTATAACATACTTCTTCTACCAAGAAGATAAACAAATATTTCTTAGTCTTTCCTGAGCTATGAATTAACAACCATCTTAAAGCTGAGTTCTTACCTAATGGCACTTATGAGCATGACTGGTGTAGGTGGTAAGATCAAGAACATAAAAGTAATATATTTAATTACAATTATGTCAGTAGAAAAGCTCCAGCACACACATAACCCTAATGGAGTGGTTTTATACCCACAGATTATGTTCCCAAGATTTTTAATGCACAGCTGAGGAAAGACAAGGCCTGGCATGCTGCAATTCATGGGGTCGCAAAGAGTCGGACACAACTGAGCGACTGAACTGAACTGAGGAAAGTGAAGGTTTTTTTTTTTTTTTTCCTTTACTAGCCAAGAAATTACTTGCTAAAGACTGGGAGAAAAATCTTATTTATTATCTTTACATCTTTCAGGCTTTCACTCTTAATTAAACTCTTTATCTCAAATGCGTACAGAATTTTCAAAATGCCAGAAAAGACAACAACAACAAGAAGATGATTTAATCAATTGTTTTCCTAGCTCTAATCTTATAAACATGGAAAAAGCCAAAGCTAGTGGTATGAGTAAGTTCTGTGTTTCTTTGTTGTTTGTGACAACCCTGTGAGATAAATGTGCCCTGGGTTTTTACTACCTACATAGTTCAAGGTAGCAACTAACGAAAAATAATAAATTGTGCTGTTCTACCTCATAAACACCAGACCTTCACCACCTACTGTCCAACATAACTATTTCAAATCAAACAAGCAGAAGAAAGAATAAATGTCAACATGCCCTTCTGCAACCATTCACTTTCATTTTTTAAAGATGTCGGAAAAAAAGTCTCACAAAGGAAGGTAACATTAGTCAAAGTCATTCTTCTAAAGGAATATGTCATTCTGGTCTGGAGTAATTAAAGCAATGCAAATCAGAAAACTTAAATGACAACGAATGTTTAAGGGAGGGAATATTTCTCCTTTAAATATTCTGAGACTTTTCCTGGAATTGGCAACAATGTACATGTCTTCACCTCCCTTTTTTTTTTTTTTTTTTGCAGATGGCACCCCACTCCAGTACTTTTGCCTAGAAAATCCCATGGAAGGAGGAGTCTGGTAGGCTGCGGTCCATGGGGTCGGAAGAGTCAGATACGACTGAGCAACTTCACTTTCACTGTTCACTGTCATGCATTGGAGAAGGAAATGGCAACCCACTCCAGTGTTTTTGCCCGGAGAATCCCAGGGACGGGGGAGCCTGGTGGGCTGCCGTCTGTGGGGTCGCACAGAGTCGGACATGACTGAAGCGACTTAGCAGCAGCAGCAGCATCCTATTTACCTCTGTGTATTTAAACTGTGTTCTTTGTCTTGTCTTGGGGTATAACCGGGTAGGTTTTTTGGTTTCACTGATAAAATAGCCTTTCCTTCCTTCCTTCTTTTTCTCAAGTACGAAGTTCAGGAATTTTTCTGTTTCTTGATGCACGAAGAAGTACAAAGCCCTGTGGTCTGGAGTGAAGGGTTCCGTAGCCTGGGTAAAACATCAAAATGACTGAGCCTTCCCAGAAAAATGGAAACTTTGGTTCAGTTCAGAGCTTTCTGTGGCTTTGGTCTGTCAAAGTCATCCAGGACATAGAAGTCACAGAGAATTTCAGAGTTGTCAATATTTGTTAAGGCATTTAATTTTATTCACTGTATTATTTTGCTGCTGAAATAATTCCAAACAAAGCATACAAATGAACAAGTCCCAGCAGTATCTATCAGCCAGTCATTCATTAGATGGTAAGACAGCATCACGACTCAATATACATGAATCTGAGCACACCCCAGGAGATAGTGAAGTACAGGGAAGACAGCATGCTGCTGTCCATGGGATCACAAAGAGTTGAATATGACTTTGCTACTGAACAACAACAAAGTATTATTTTTTAAATGTCTATCATGTGTTTGTGTGCTCAGTCTTTTCTGACTCTTTGCGACCCTATGGACTGTAGCCCACCAGGCTCTTCTGTCCATGGAATTCTCCAGGCAAGAATATTGGAGCTGGTTGCCATTTGCTCCTCCAGGGGAATCTTCCCGACCCAGGGGTTTAATTGGCATCTCCTGTGTCTCCTGCATTGGCAGGTGAATTCTTTTACCACTAAGCCACCTGGGAAGCCCAAAATGTCAGTTGTCAGTTTAAAATCTAATAATCCTTCAGGCAGTCTCTTCCAGTCTCCCCTTACAGTGTCTATAGATAGAGGGGGGAAAGGAATTTTATAGCCCCGAAAATTGAGAATGACAGACATCTACTGATAATGAAGCATGGTCCTAATTCCGATTCTGAATGCTTTAAATCCTTCTATTAAGACTGACGTCTGAGATAAAAGCATAAATCAAGACCATTTTAATAAATTAACCGAGGTGTCTAAATCAAAAGTGTGTTATTTGTTTAGTTTTAAACACTAATTCTCCCTGTGGTGTATCAATAATTAACACAGATTCATTTTCATCTTTTTCATTCTTTCCCAAGCTTCTCTCCCAGTGTGAATCTTTCTATCTCTAAATACAAAGTTGTTCATAGTGCAACTGGGGTAACATTTGAAATGGAAAATACTATAGGTACTGAGTTTTAATCACCTAATTATTTTTATTAAGCTACAGAGAAACTCTAAGCTTCATTTCTGGATGTGCCTTAATTTTTAAGATTGCATTTTAAAATATATTTCTTAACACTTTCTTCTCAGGCATATACTTAAACTAATTATACCATTTATAATATACTTTAGATATTATTTATAATTAAACAGTTCAGTTTAATTGGAACTAAATGACAAAGATAATGACTTGATAATTATATAGCACTTTTTATTCTTAGATATCTAATGTTTTTTGAAAGAGAAATCTAAGACCACATTAATTTCAATTTCATTTGAGAAGAGAGTCTGCTATTTAGCAAGATGGAGTTATATATTTACCAAAGGCAATGGATTAAAAAAGCTGGGTGAGGAAGTCCAGCTGTGGACTCTTCCTCCTGGATGTTTTGATCTTAGGGAAACCGGTTTCATTTTGCCTAATTCCATCATCTGTGTATGTTGCTGAGTTGTTGCAAGCAATTCACGAGCACAGTCTCAAGCTCTGACAAGAACAGTAGTTAACAAATCACAGTAAAGCAAGGCAGAGGTATTATCCTCTGCTTTACATTATGGACTGATCAGAAAGCAAGTGTCTAAACTGTCTTTAATCAAATTGAGCCTTTAGAGGGTTGAAGAAAAACAAAAAAACTGATTTTACTCTTTGGCTGAAAACACAGCATATTATCGCTTCAATCCCCATAACTCTCTACATTGTTGACCCTCTTTTTAAACCAGTCTTCATCCTCTTTGACTTCTGTGTGAAGTGTTAGTTGCTCAGTCCTATCTGACTCTTTGCGACCCCATGGATTGTAGCCAGCTAGGGTTCTCTGTCCGTGGAATTCTCTTGACAAGAATACTGGAGTGGGTAGCCATTCCCTTCTCTAGGGGATCTTCCTGAGCCAGGGATAGAACGCAGGTTTCCTGCATTGTAGTCAGACTCTTTACAGTCGGAGCCACTTCTGGTGGACTTCTGTGTAGTATTTAATACAATTTACCATCCACTCCTTAAATTAAGCCTCACCTGTGCTAAAGGGCTTCCCTGGTGGCTCAGAGGGTAAAGTGCCTACAATGCGTGAGACCCAGGTTCGATCCCTGGATTGGGAAGATCCCCTGGAGAAGGAAATGGCAACTCACTCCAATATTCTTGCCTTTAGAACGCCATGGATGGAGGGTGGTGCAAAGAGTCACACATGACTGAGCGACTTCACTTCTTATGCTAAAGGAAACCATGCTTTAATGTGGGTCTCCTTGTACCTCTCCGACAGCTCCTTCTCTCATTCCTTCCCCAGTTCTCCCTTGATCTACATGAGCAGCTGGCATATCTCAAGGTCCTGCTCCTTGTCCTCAGAAGTCTTCTCAATGCCCTCTTTCCTGGAGAGATCTCCTATCCAGGCCTTAGCCATTATTTAGTCATGAACAAGAACTCAGATCCCATGTCCAGTCTTGTCTCACGAGGCCCAGGCCCTTCCCTATAGCTACACACTGACCATTGCCAACTAGATGTCCAATCGTCACCCCAAGTATAAAGGAACTCTTCATCTTCCTCCAAAGCTTAGCACCCTCAGTCCTATAAAGGAACAAGCAGGAGAGAAAAACAGGAACCTAAACTCTCACTTCATCCTCCTGGTTCGCTAGTGAGAAATTAGAACCCACGAGAAACCCTCGCTTGACAAAGAAATGAAGTGTTGCTCCCACAGGCTAGGTGCTTGCTGAGACCACGCAGTAAAAACCTGAGGAGTCATTCTGGCTCTGAAGTCCATGTGCTTGCAGCCTCATTCTCTCAGGCACTTCTATTTAAAGATCAAGCATTCTCGTAATATATGCTGTTGCTCAGCTGTTCAGTCATGTCTGATTCTGCAAGCCCATGGACTGCAGCATGCCAGGCATCCCTGTCCTTCACTATTTCCCAGAGTTTGCTCAAACTCATGTTCTTTGAGTCAATGATGCCATCCAACCATTTCATCCTCTGTCACTCCCCTTCTCCTCCTGCCCTCAGTCTTTCCCACCAGGAGTAAAGTGGTAGAGAGGTGGACAGTTTGGATTAAAATCTTGACTCCAATTCCTTCTAGCTGTGACTTCTAACTGAGCAGGTTGCATAAATGATGAGGGTCTTAGTTTCCTTATTTATAAAACAGCAGCAGTATCAACAGCAGTATTGATAGAGTCGAGTCATTGAGAAAATAAAATAACATATGTAAGGAGCTTAGAATACTACATGGCACAGAGGAGTAATAAATTTTAACAATGAAGTCATTTAAAATAACTCTTTCAAATACTTTGTGTGTGCCTAGTTGCTCAGTCATGTCCAGCTCTTTGCAACCCCATGGACTGTAGCCCATCAGGCTCCTCTGTCCGTGGGGATTCTCCAGACAAAATGCTGGAGTGCACTCCCATGACCTCCAGGGATCTTCCCAACCCAGGGATCTAACCCAGGTTTCCTGCATTACAGAAGGATTCTGTAGTTCCACTGTTACTCCACCCTCTACCCCATACTCAGGCCATTGTTGTCTCTCATTTGCTCCATCATCAAACTCTAAATTAACCTCCTTTCTTCTACAGCTTATTTTCCCCTAACAGATCATTCTTAAAATTCGTCTCAGTCCTTCTGCTCCACTGGTCCAAAACCTTCAATAGCTGTCAAACTACCTCTAATTACCAACTACTTGACAACATAGAGATACTGCTTATCTTACCTGGTGGTTCTCCAATTCTATTTTCATCATTCCTTTTGTAAAATTTGTCAAAGTCATCAATAGAACTAAACAATGGCTTGCATTTTTTCATGCAACCCTCAGAATTGGGATGTCATTTTCAGCAAGCACAACTTAAAGAAATGTAACTTCATATCCATTCACTTCAAGTCTCAGTTCAGTTCAGTTCAGTTCAGTCGCTCAGTCATGTCCGACTCTTTGCGACCCCAGCACACCAGGCCTCCCTGTCCATCACCAACTCCCGGAGTTCACTCAAACTCACGTCCATCGAGTCGGTGATGCCATCCAGCCATCTCATCCTCTGTCGTCCCCTTCTCCTCCTGCCCCCAATCCCTCCCAGCATCAGAGTCTTTTCCAATGAGTCAACTCTTCTCATGAGGTGGCCAAAGTACTGGAGTTTCAGCTTTAGCATCATTCCTTCCAAAGAATACCCAGGGCTGATCTTCTTTAGAACGGACTGGTTGGATCTCCTTGCAGTCCAAAGGACTCTCAAGTCTCAATGACCTTCAAAATTCTCTCCAGTCTAATGGCAGTATCTGCCTCTCAATGTCATCTCCCAGGACTCTCCCTAGAAACTCTTGGTTTGAGACGAAGTGGTGCCTGAGTACCACATTCCACCTCCATATGCTTTCATGGGCACTATGATATTAATTCTCTTTTGAAAATTGTGGGCCTCCCTGGTGGCTCAGCAGTAAAGAATCCTCCTGCAATGCAGGAGACTCAGGTTCTATCTGTGAGTCGGGAAAGTCCCCTGGAGAGGAAATGATAACACACTCTATATTCTTTCCTGGGAATTCCCACTGACAGAGGAGCCTGGCAGCCTACTGTCCATGGAGTCGCAAAGAGTCAGACATGACTTAGTGACTAAACAACAGCATTGAATATTTTAGTACCTTCCTCCCTGTTGCTTGTCTGAAGCCCATATTGACCCTATGCAGGGCAGACTATCTTCAACTCTCTGTGTACAAGACTCTCTTCTTAAGTCCCATTATTTAATTCCTTGTCATTTATCATCCAGCTTACCCATTTGGTTCTTCTTGTCTGACATTACTATGCATCATTAGTGGGAGGTGTGTGTGTGTGTGTGTGTGTGTGTGTGTGTGTGTGTGTGTGTGTAGTCTCTCTCTTGTGTGTTTGTAGGTGTGTTTAACACAGAGACAGAGAGAAACAGAGGGTTAGGAAGAGACCACCAATTAGGATGTTTTTCCCCCACATTTTTGTATCTTCTGCTACACCCAGCTGAATGCTCTTTGCACATAAGTAGTTGATAAATATTTGCCAATTAACAGATTGAGAATTCCACAGACAGAGGAGCCTAGCAGGCTACAGCCCACTGGATCGTAAAGATCTGGATATGACTGAGCAACTTTCACTTTACTCACTTACAAGAACAATGTTTTTAAATAATTTAAAAAAACTAGGGCTTATCCACATGTTATATTTCTGTCTAAAATCCTCTCCTCCATATATCCTTAAATAGTAAAAATGGCAAGCAACCTGAGAAAAGAATCAAGAAGTGACATGAACCCAATAATCCAGCAACCAAATAATTAGTTACTGGATTGTCAATGGTTTAAATTTTTCTAAGTTTAATAATAGGAGAAACAAACTTCTTATCCCTCAAATTAGTTACACTCTATGTCTGTGATTTGGAATGTTAAATTATCCACTTAACACAGAAAGTCAATTTATATTTCTCAGAAGCAATTATGACTTAATTGCTGTTATCAACCTAATAAATTACTAGGTGATTTCCACAAACCGGTTATACACTCAGATTTCATGTCTGATGAAAGAATAATTGTATCAATATTCTGCAAATATGAAAAGGAAATTGGTTCATTGGCCACGAAGGAAATGCATACACCTTGAGTGTAAACTCATCTATCTTTTTCTGTCTACTTTTAAGTACGCAAATTAAGATGAGAAAGATACATTTTGCCTCTCACAGGAATAATGTGCAATACGTTAATTGCTTTTCAAGAAACACAGCATGGCCTGACAAATATTCTTTGTACTTAATGAGGATGTTATGTTCTCCTTTGAAGTCTGGATTTTGATGTGCATCCGTTGATAATACTTTAAATCATACAGAGTCTTTGTATAACACTGGAACACAGACATCCGAAAAGGGTTAACCTAACTGAGAAGATAATGGATGCCCTTTGGAACACAATAGAATGTTTATGAAGAAGTGTCATATCTCCTCTGGGGAAATTGATATGGCCACAGTGCAGAAGGCTAAGAAGAAATTATTGGAGGATAATCTAGTGAGCCACTAAGATCAAAACAGTAAGCATTTTCATTTGTGAATCCTTTCAACAAACGTTTATGCTCACCATATTGATCAAAGTATTAATGAGACCTGGTCTCTGTCCTTCTGGTGTTCACATCTGTAGACACAGAACTGGGAACAGAATAATACACTTACTACTAGTATACTCAATGTCTAGTAGTAACATAAAAGGGACAGTGGTTTAGTTAAAAGGAAAATTAGAGACAGTTTCAAAGAATAAAGCACCCGGGCTGGTGCACTGGGATGACCCAGAGGGATGGTATGGGGAGGGAAGTGGGAGGGGGGTTCAGGATGGGGAACACGTGTACACCCATGGTGGATGCGTATTGATGTACAGCAAAACCAATACAATATTGTAAAGTAAATAATAATAATAATAATAATAAAAATTTTAAAGAAAATAATAAAGAGATACTGATTATCAAAAAATAAATAAATAAAAATACCATTTGAGAATAGTTTAAAGCCTATACGTACACACTATTATGTCTGAAACAGATAACCAACGAAATATTGGATAGCACATGAAACTCTGCTCAGAATGGATACATGTTTATGTATGGCTGAGTAGCATTGCTGTACACCTAAAACTATAACAACATTCTTAATTGCCTATACTTCAGTATAAAATACAAAATTAACTAATAAAAAAAGGCAAAGATTTCAAAGAAAGCGTCACAAGAGGGAACATGTGAAAGAAAGAGCAATTGTACATCTGAAGAATAATAAACATTAATTATGACAGGACATGGAACAGAAGGTGAGAAAAAAGAGAATCTGAGATAAAAGAGGTAGTCGGGGTCCTAGTGAAGTGATCTGATGCCATGCTAAGAACTTTAAACTATATTCCGGAGATGGAATTTCACTGGTAAAGAAAACATAATATCTGATTTGCATTTTGGTAAAGCTAGACCATCAGAGGTAATGGGATGGAAGGTGAGCAGGCAGAACAACCAGTGAGCAGGTTATTCCAATGGTTCAGGCCAAAACATGGACCTGAATAAACTGTGGTCATAAAACATGAAGGAGAGAGTGTCCATCCAAAAATTGTAAAAGGAATTGAATTTACAAGAGTTTAAGATTAACTGGAGAGGAAAGCAGGTAAGACTCTCAGCTTTCTAGATTGAATAACCACATTTATAAAGGTCACTTCTGCTGCTGCTGTGGCCGCTAAGTCGCTTCAGTCGCGTCTGACTCTGTGCAACCCCATAGACGGCAGCCCAACAGGCTCCCGCATCCCCGGGATTCTCCAGGCAAGAACACTGGAGTGGGTTGCCATTTCCTTCTCCAATGCATGAAAGTGAAAAGTGAAAGTGAAGTCGCTCAGTCGTGTCTGACTTTTAGCGACCCCATGGACTATAGCCTACCAGGCTCCTCCGTCCATGGGATTCTCCAGGCAAGAGTACTGGAGTGGGGTGCCATTGCCTTCAGTCATGTCCAACTCTGTGCAACCCCATAGATGGTAGCCACCAGGCTCCTCTGTCCCTGGGATTCTCCAGGCAAGAACACTGGAATGGGTTGTCATTTCCTTCTCTAATGCATGAAAGTGAAAAGTGAATGTGAAGTCGCTCAGTCGTGTCCGACTCTTTGCGACCCCATGGACTACAGCCTACCAGGCTCCTCCGTCCATAGGATTTTCCAGTCAAGAGTACTGGAGTGGGGTGCCAGTACCTTCACTGCATAAAGGTCACACTTTAAAATAAGAACTACTAAAAGCAAGGCTAGGCTTGACAGGGGAAAAACATTATGTTTAGTTTGAGAGCATTTGGATGCTTAGATTTTATCCAGATTAACATGTCACACAACCAGATGGACACCGGTCTGGAGCTCCAGAGAGAAGCTGGGACCAGAGAAACAGGCTTGAAGCACGTGGGACGCCAACCAGCCAAGCCTGGAGGTCCTTTAGTGAAAACTGAACAGAGTAAAGATAGAACTCTAGAGGGAAAAACACACTTAAGTGGCTGGAAAGAGAAGCAAGCCCAGGAGATGGGAGATGTGAGCGTCAAAGAGGCAAGGGGAAAAAAAGTCAATAGAGTCATTCTAGAAAGTTAAAGGAAATGTTACCTGGAGGAAGAATCAGTTTAAGGAAAGAGATGCCTCAGCATGAAAACAGTTACCTGGGCAGTTAAACCTCCACAAGTGGCAGGCTTCTAAGGCAGGTGGCTCGATGACTTGATGACTTTTAAATCTATCAAAATCTAAGATATATTGATTTAAACCCAAAGCACATGGCAAAGTCAAATACACATTTTTGTTTTTGTTGTTACTGTCAGCAATTTTGCACCATCAATACTTTCTCTCCTTCTTAAATGTAAATAGGTTTGAACAGTAAGTATTAATATAACCCTTTCAACTAAACTGACATACTCATTTTGCCTCCTCTGGTCTCCTGCAGATAGGTCACACATTCCTTCTTTCTCTCATTCAACAAACGTTTCTTGAGAGCCAACTATGCACAAGACCATGTTAAGTATCAGCAGTAAAATTGCTACCACAATTTTTTTTAATGGGATACCTTTTAAAAGAACATGAATTAAAACACATGATAACAAATGCACTACTTCTTTTTACTGTTCATGTAAATGCGTGGATTTACATGTGGATGCATAAAATAGAGAGCTAGTGGGGAGCTGCTGTATAGCACAGGGAGCTCAGCTTAGTGCTCTGGGATGACCTAGATGGGTGGGATGGAGGAGGTGAGGTGGGAGGGAGGCTCAAAAGGGAAGGGGATATATCTATACATATAGCTGATTTAGGACTTCCCTGGTAGCTCACCTGGTGAAGAATTTGTCTGCAATGCAGGAGACCCTGGTTTGACTCCTGAGGGAAGATCTGTCATGTAACTCAGGATTTCCACAAGCTGTGTCAGCAAGATTTCCTGGAGAAGGGATAGGCTACCCATTCCAGTATTCTTGGGCTTCCCTGGTGGCTCAGACAGAATCTGTCTGCAATGTGGGAGACCTGGGTTCGATCCCTGAGTTTGGAAGATCCCCTGGTTGAGGGCATGGCAACCCACTCTAGTATTCTTGCCTGGAGAATCCCCATGGACAGAAGAGCCTTTCGGGCTACAGTCCATGGGGTGGCAAAGAGTCAGACACACCTGAGCAGCTAAACACAGCACAGCGTAACTGATTCCTGTTGTTGTACGGTAGAGGCTAACACAACATTGTAAAGTAATCATACTCCAATTAGTAAAATAAAATAAAACAGTAACTACAAAAAAACCTTCATGTGGAGAGTCATGAAAGATGGAAGCCCTATTACTTCTGAGCAATCTGCCATCTAAGAAAGTGCAGCTCTGTTAGCTTTCTTGCCTGAATAAATGCTATCTACCTATGTTTGCACTCCATGTAGTTGGTATGTTCCTCTTGGTCTCAGTTCTTTTAGGCTCTTTCACTCTTATCTATATTTGCTATGTTCTTTTCACTGCTTAGACTCCTTGTTCTACTCTGTACCTCCCAATCTCCACCCTCACCAGCATTCAGCAATATACAAATCACTGGCCATGTCTTCCACCACTTATCTCTATTCCGCACACACAGCCTGTGGAAAGCCCGAGTTACACGGCAGAGGGTCTGAACTGCTTGAGTTTAAACCAGTCAAAATGTGCATGGTTTTACCATAGTTATTTGCATCCTAGAATTCTCTATTCTGCTCTAGTCTGGCACCACTTAACTGATAAGAAAATTAGCCTTTCTTTACTATAACATACAAGGCTGTGCAAAGCAATTAAGTAGAGCACAGAGATGGAAAGTTGCTAATGAATTACAAAGGATCTCTCCCCACTTCCCCTAGCCCATCCCTGTACACAGACATTGACTCTGAGTGCTGGTTTTAAATTAATTACTCCTTACTTAGGAAAGTAAATAGTGGTCACTAGGGAGTGACGATTTTATAACATACAGCAATTATTCTCTGAGAAAATGTATCTATGTACAACTGGTTTTTGCATAATTATAAATGTATAACCATAAACAAAAAGCATAATGAGCTGAAAATGACAACAAAGAACAAACTGCAGAATTGGGATTGCTGTTGACATTAGCAAAAGATATAGATGGTAAATCAAAGTTACTGGCAATGATTTAGAAAACTGTTTGTTTGAAGTTTCTGGGCCAAAGACACACAGGTGGCTTATATCTTATTTCCCAGCACATGATTCACCAGTAATGAGGCTTGTATTTACATTTTCAAGTATGTGGCAGTCTGACCATTATTTAGTTTTGATTGTAAATATATAAAATTTTTAGAGTCTACTTTGAGGACTAGGTCCATATTAACTAGATTTACAATATAAACTTTGTTAAAATAACACATTTTGAAACATTTTTAACTTACAACCAAATAGGTAAATTTAGATCATTTTCAAAAAAACAAATTAAAATTAAATTATTTTTATACTGCGAAAGATAATAATACAAAGGCATCCATTTCTCACCAGCACCATAACTAGTATTTATTTAGTGTTTATGTCAGCCAGTCTACAAAGTGTTTTTGTATGTTTTATTAATTCTCGCAGCAAACCACCATGGCCTCATTAGACCCATGGGAAATGAAAGCTTCAGTTCAGTTCAGTTCAGTCGCTTTCAGTCTGAAAGCTTACAGACCTGCTTAACCATCAGGGAAGGCCAGGAGGCAATCAAAACAGTCCCACCTGAAACATGAAAACCAATGGCTTCTTTTACTTCCAGGCCAATCAACAGCAGCTGTTTGACATGTAGTGAGTGGGAACTCTCAAACTCTCTTGTGTCAGTAGACCAGAAAAAAGACAGGGAAGCTTCAGGTTTTTCGAAAGACAACTTAGTGGCAATGTGAGAAAATGGGCTGAAGAAGATTGGAAGACTGGAAAGGAAATCACTTAAAAGGTCTTTGTCAAGATGAGACACAAAATTCTGGCAGACTCAAGTATCCCAAAATATTTATTAACTACAGATCTCATGTGAAAACTGGTAAGCAGGGACATAGGAATTCCCAGCCATCTAATGGAGGAAATAAGACTTTATGACCATAGTGAAATATGGTAAAGCCTAGCAATCATGATAGGTTAAGTGCTTTGGACATTTGCTCTGGAAATTTCAGTTTGAGACAGAACTCTCGTCTTTAACATTCAGCGCTTTCCAAAAACAGAACAAGAAATGGCCACCAATGATTTCCTCCCAGCAATGCCCTCCAAAGGCAGAAGGCACTGCCAGGCGTGTGGAGTAGAGACTTCAGAACTCATGATAAATGAAACTGGATGACATTGAATACCCTTTCCAACTTCAAAGTTTTATAGAGTGATGAAGAAAAGAAAATCTTAGTAGGAAATTAGTTTCAAAATGAATGGACTCTGTGGGTCTCTCCCTGTCTCTCTATCAAGGATAAATAGATAGTGTTCTATCATTAAAATGTCAAGTTTTTTTAATACTGACCTAATTGAAAAGCACTTTTTATTTTTTTAGCATTTTAAATAATGTTTCTAAAATCAAACTTTATAAAATGATTAAAAGAATGTATTCAATATTATACCATGACCCACCGGGAACAAAATTTATTTAGTATTTTTTAAACACTAAAATTGAGAATATGTGGGCATGAATTAGTCAGACTTAAGTAAGTGATTACTTTATGTAACCATCTAGTTTCAAGGACACAGTTTTTCCTGGTAATTACTGTGAAAAGTCAGTATCTGGGGAGACTTTGTTGGAACTACAATCCTTCAATAAAGTAATAATTTTTGAACTAGGCAAACTAGCAAATGTACAGGTACTCTGGGGGCACCCCTTTTATAAATCTGTAATTGTTAATGGAAATAATTTAGGAAAGACTCTCTGCTGTTTGTGTGTGCACATGTATATGTGTGTGTATGTGTAAAATAAGATTGGTTTTAACCTTTCAAAAATAAAGATTTTGTGTGCCTAAGTGAGAGAAAGATGACAAGGACACAGCAAATGGAGTAAAATGTTAAGAATAGGTGAATCTAAGTAGAGAATATGTGGTATCCTTTATACTTGCAATATGTCTGTAAATAGTTTCACTTTTTTTCAAGCAAAATATTTTTTTAATTAAGAAATATTAGTGAGAAAAAGTTTTGGAAATAAATACAGGGGGTAAAAATTCATAGCACACACACACCCATATATGTATATTCAGATGTATATATGTGTGTATGTGTGTGTATATATATATATATATGAACCACTTTGCTGTAGAGCAGAGATTAACACAGCATTGTAAAATAACTATACTTCAATAAAAAACACTAATACAATTTTTTTAAGATTGCTTATGCTTTGGCCAAGCCTTGTTTGGAAGTTGCTGTGCATGACGGTGTGGATATGGCTGCAGGAAAGTGAACAATATTATTGTATCTACCGTCTGAGCCACCAAGGAAGTCTACTGTATCTATAGCTACTGTCAATTAATTAACAACTTTTCAATCAGGCCCTGATTCCTAAGGCTTTTCTAGGCATCAGGTTTAGCACTAACTTTGGTTAGAAGATGTCTGGCTGACATTTCTGTTAAGAGAAGTAGGGTTAAGAGGAAAAAGTTATTAACCTACCATGGATTTGGCACCTATGAATGTTCATACCATAAAACTACTGTCACACTTTTGAGGAGTCAACATTATTACTCCCTGTTATAGACCCAGAAGCAGAGGCACAGAGGGAAGAGTTTTCGTGTCTGGATTCAGACATAAGCTTGTTTCATTCACCCTGCACCATGCTGTTCCATGATGCATGAGGGAAGCCAGCATGACCAGAAGATAAGCAGGGCCTCAGTTACGCTCTCACTACATCAGCCACCTTCCCGTCTTACTGTCATGTACATCTGCGGGTAACCATTTCCCTACAGCCTTCGCTCAATGCATGTGTATAATCAGAACAAAACAGGGCATCAGAGAACATGTGGAGAAATGAGCAATGGGACTCAACAGGTTATAGCGAAGCTTCCCAAATACGCTGCAGGAGAAGTTCCAGAAGTGTGTTAAGGAATTGGTTGGTGAAAAATCCAAATGAGTGTTTTTAGGGGCAGGAGGGGTGTGTGTGTGTATGTGTGTATGTGTGTGTGTGTGTGTGTGTGTGTTTACTTCACCACAGAATCAAATTAAATCTTATCCATGAGTACCTAGCACATTGTCATTACTGTATCATAGGAAGCACACAAGAAGGGGGAGGTATAAATCTGGAGGGCTAAGTATAGACAAGCACTTCTAACATAAGAAATCATAAAGAAAAATAAGACTAAGGAAGTAAACATTTTAAATAGATCACACTTTTCACCATTTAAGAGTTCACTAGATTAAAAGACTTGCTTGGTTCCCAAATTTTACAGTATGATTAATAAATAAATGATAATCAAAATATTTGCCATCATACATTTAGACAGTTTAGAATATGATAATCAATTACATTAGTATTCACTATTAGATTTAGTGCTAATTATTTGAAATAAAGATGAGCTCAGATCCAGAGAATCAATGTTCCTAATAGAGAAAATCATTATCCTGGGGAAAATACAGATTCTCCCATTTCCCCTTGTGAAAAGAAATAAAACCAGATTGGAAACATAACACTTTTGATTAAAGACGTCAGGGAGGCAAATAAATGAGAATTTGAACCGCAATTTTCAAGAAGGGTATTTCAAATCTCATTCTGTTATTTGCTCAGTGACTTTTTGCAGCTCTATGTTTGCTAATTGAAATGTAGAAGAGAAAATTTAATTGCCTTGGGATATTTCCTTATTATAATTATAATAAGACATACTATAAAGGCAAATGATGCTATCAGGAAATACTCTTAGGCTTATTACACCTTAAAAAAGTTAAATTTTCTTGGAAGCAAGAGGATATGAGAGGTATCAATATTCCGGAATAAGATTTCTCAATGATAAATGATGAAGCCAGATAAATGGGTCTCTGCTTTCTTGCTCAGGAAGAATACCTTGTCCCAGATGCTGGCTGATTGCCTCATGCTCTGCCAACAGAACCACCCCAAACTCTCCACCTGCCCTGAGCATCTCTTGTTATAATCTGCATCTGTATCTATCTTTACTGCCACCCCAGGCTTACAAACTTCAAAAACGGATTAATGCAACATCCATTGCATAAAGTTAGTGTACAGAAAGGTGTCACAAGCAGACTAACAATTCTCTGAGGGCCAACTGCACCTTCTTGCATCCCCTGAGTTTGGACCACGTAGGATGGATTTAGTTTGTGCTACACTTACAGGTAGAAAGAAACTCACTGGAGTATGACTTAATATTCTATTTGACCACCAGATGTCAGTGCATAGTAAAGAATGCTAAAAACACCACTGCTTGTTTCTGGGTAGCAAGGCTATTTTGGTGAGTTTAGTTTCCAGAGTGAAACCAGGGCAGATAAATTCAGAGATAGTCCATAGGGAGAAGATATGAGACTTGCTGGGTTTTCTACCTTGTAGTTACTGATATTATGTCCTAACACATAGGAAAAGTTCTCCACTTTAATAGTTGTCCACTGTAATAGTTCTCCACTGTAATAGTCTGTTGTTGCTTTTTAAAAGTAAAATAAACACTAATAAACGCATGCTAATTTGGAGCTCTGGTGGCTCAGATGGTAAAGCATCTGCCTACAATGCAGGAGACCCAGGGTCAATCTCTGGGTCGGGAAGATCCCCTGGAGAAGGAAATGGCAACCTACTCCAGTACTATTGCCTGGAAAATCCCATAGATGGAGGAGCCTGGTAGGCTACAGTCCATGGGGTCGCAAAGAGTCGGACACAACTGAGCGACTTCACTTTCACTTTCACTTAAACCTAAATAGCTTAAACTAAATTAGAAAAATCCTAGATGTTGTAGAATTTGGATTAAAAAAATTCAAAATATATATCCATAAATTACTAGGCATTTAATAGTCATATTGGTGGGACTGTAAATTAAAAGCCAGGGAAAAAAAGAAATCAATGCAAGAAAGTTATATTATATAAAAAATCAAATATCCCACAAAGGGCTGAAAGTTCTCAAGATGTCCCAGTTGGAATTATAAAAATGTTTGCTTGTTTGTTTGTTTGAATAATTAAATCTTACATTAATTATTTGGATATATGAAAATAAGAAGTATGGTTCTCAAGGTCTATTGATTATGCTCCTTCAACATGGTTCAGATACATACACTTCTTCCCATTTCTGCTCCCACAATGTACTGACATGCATAACCTCTCACTCTAATCACTCTCATATACTGCAGCTTTGCCCTTTTCAAATCCATTCTCCACCTTGCAGCCAAAAGCAAAAGTGAAGTCGCTCAGTTGCGTCCGACTCTTTGTAACCCCACAGACTGACTATAGCCTACCAGGCTCCTCGGTCCATGGGATTTTCCAGGCAAGAATACTGGAGCGGGCTGCCATCTCCTTTTCCAGGAGACCTTCCCAACCCAAGGATTGAACTTACGTCTCCCGCATTGCAGGCAGACGCTTTACTGTCTTAGCCACCAAGGAAGTCCTGCTGCTGCTGCTGCTGCTGCTAAGTCACTTCAGTCATGTCTGACTCTGTGCGACCCCATAGATGGCAGCCCACCAAGCTTCCCTGTCCCTGGGATTCTCCAGGCAAGAACACTGGAGTGGGTTGCCATTTCCTTCTCCAATGCATGAAAGTGAAAAGTGAAAGTGAAGTTGCTCAATCATGTCTGACTCTTAGCAGCCCAATGGACTGCAGCCTACCAGGCTCCTCCATCCATGGGATTTTCCAGGCAAGAGTACTGGAGTGGGGTGCCATTGCCTTCTCTGAGGAAGTCCTGAGGGATATGTGAAAACACAAATCTGACCAGGCGTCCCTCTGCTTAGATCACCAGCCACTCCCTAATGCCTCCAGTTTGAAGCCCAGCCCCCTGCATGGTCTACAGGGCCCCAGAAGCTTCCTCCAGCTTCTGGAGCCCTGTAGGGAGCTTCCTCCAGCTCCCTCCCAGATTTCTCCCTGGGCTCCAGAAGCAAATAGCTTACACATACTTTACCCACCATGCCTCTGCATGCAAGGATGTTCTTTCTGTCTGAGAAACCTTCTCATTCACATTCATCATGTTAATTCCTGCTCATGCACCACCTCTTCCAGGAATTCTTGGATTTCACTCTTCCTAATCTTATCTCTGTCACACACACAGGTTAGGTGCCTACTATGCATGTAGGTGTATATGATATGGCAGCATTTAACACTGCAGTAACTATAGCTGTTCAGTAAGCATTTCTCCTTTACACCTTCATGACCTCTCTTAGCTCTCCTATACTGAAACCTTATTCCAAGGCCTAGAGTTGCTATCTCAGTAACTTAAGTTCACATATTCTTAGTTACTTACAGGGTTTGAAGTAGTAGCCAGATACCTGAATCCAAGTTCTGAGCTCTTACCAAAATCCTAGGCTACTTCCAATAGCCATTAAGTGGGAATCACCTCATAGGAATACAGTAGAGGGCATTTTTAAGTATTAAGCACTTAATACTTAAAAAAAGCATTAAAAATTAACACATATAACTGTACAGACATTAAGCCTTCAAAAATATTGGCATGAACTCAGAGAAGCAGAAAATTGCCGAGCTTGTCTGCCCTATCTTATTAGTACCTGAATTAGAAATCTGAAATTGCTTTCCAAAAGCTAAGCGGTCATGCTTACTGGCTTTCATTTTTACGCATTTGGCATCCACCTTGCTAATCCTTTCCTGCCAGTGTGTTTATAGTATTCTGATGGGGTCTGTTCCTCTTCTCTCTCCACCCTCACTCTCATGTAAAGAAATACACAGAAAACTTTTTATCTTCTTAGCCAAACATGAAGGTTCCCAGATTTCAGTAGGAATGACTGTACACAATATCAGAGAAGGAGAGGAGGCCCGGGGTAAGCCTTTCTGATAAATAACTATGTTGATTTCCACAGCAAAAGGGAGGGTTAGAACTGGGAAGGGACTGAACAAGACGCTCAGTAAAATGTCTTTTTCATGGTGGCCTCCCTGCTTACCTGATGTTGTAGAAATCATGAAGCAATAAAACCCTTTGAGAATCCATGAGCCAGTCATAATTTTGGTTCATGAGTCCTTAAGGGACCCATACTTGCCCAGGAGCATCTATCTGGGCCTAGTAATAATAATAACAAATAATTTCCTATTCTAAAAGACAAAGAATGATATTTGGAGAAGGGGGTCAAAAGAGAAACTCTACTTCTTCAGATTCATTCAACACAGATCTCTGAAGTCAGGTATGTGGGCCTCTGACTTAAGTGATCTAATAACCCTCCAGCTCTCCACTGGAGCTATATTCCAACTGGATCCCAAACCCAAATCCAGGGTTGCTATTACTATCAGATACCCAGAAACTTTTTCTCCATGACCCCATTTCAGGAGCTGGTGTCCTGAAATGACTGCTGCCACCTGGAATCCTTCTGCTTCACCTCCTTCTTTGGACTAGATATTCTGGAATATGAGTGCACCCACTGAGACCAGCACACAGTTGAAGTCACTCTAGGGAGTGAACACTGGAGCACTGGCTCCCTGGGGAGTGACAATTCTCTCCCACTCAGTCCCTTCACCATGTCGGATTACATTCCCTTGCCACCCTCATCCACCTGTAATATAGGCATCACATCATTTCTCACTTTCACATTCCAACATTTCCATCCACTGAACACCAGATCAGTGAGAAAACCGAAACTAGATCAAGAAAAGAAAATACATTTAAATAGAAGGAGGAAAAAAAAGAAGAAAACATGAGAAAGTAGATGGGAGGTATGAAAAATTAGGCAGAAATACAAGTGACAGCTCACATAGAGTATGTATGTCATGATGACATTTCAGCTCAATGTGGTTGTGACCAGACTGTCCTACTTCTCAGGCACAGATTTAAATCTTGCAAATGAGAAGTAATACAATGAAAGGGAAAGTATAGTTAATACTATTCAACACCTTCCTCCCTCCAAAGTTGAAGCAGTCAAGAACTAGAGAATAAGAGTGCAAAGGTTCCATGAATGCAGGGTCCCCCGAGATCCTCAGACATAGTGGACATATGAGGACATAGAGGAGAGACAGGAGCAGATGACAAGCTGAAAGAGGTAATAGCCAGTAAGCAGCAAGTAGATTGGAATCACTCCTTAACACTAAGCAAAAAAAAAAAAAAAAAAAGGGGGGGAAATATGAGAATATGGTTAATTATGGTAGTCAATTTTATTTCATTTTCTTTTTTGGTTATAGAATACATTTTCCTACAGGCTGAGGGGACTGAACAAGTGCAGAAGAAGAAACTGAACATGAAAGAAAAATAGAATTACTAATCAAGCAAATTCTCAAGTGAAATGGGAGAAGAAAGAAGCCAAAACACAACCAGAACATTTAAGATGAGAGGAATCTGAAATTAATATTAGAGGAATTGTCTGATTTAAAAGAAAATAAAAGAGAAATAGCTATTGATTTTAAAGACTAGGTCATGAATGGTGTGAATTTCCATATTTGGAAAGCATCTTTATCTATAAAAGAAAGTTTCAGAAAATAAGATATGGTACGTTCTCTTTTCTTTTAAGGAAATTCTGTAGGAATAATTTTTCATTCTCCTCTCTCCCATTCTTGAAAGTTTTCCAGTAGTCAGCATTGACATTATAACATGATTTACTTCTGAGCAGTCATTACATTTTTCTAAGCTCTTTCCAGTATCCCCCAGTAGATAGTTTCACTAGATAAAATTAACTACCTCAAACTGCCACGTTTTAAATAGAGGCTGATAGTGCCACTGATTAGCAGTCATTTTACTTTTTGCTGTTGTATCATTAGAGACTGTCTTAACAGTTTCAAGTTGTTAAAATACCAGGTTTCTTACTTCAGTCTTTTATTGGATAAATCACTACAGCAACTATTCATGTAGACAGGATAACAGCACCAGAAAATCAATCACCAATCATTGAGATCTAATTATAACTACCCAGGTAAAAATCAATCCTATAATTTTAGATGAAGGCAAAAATACTAATTTTTCCCTTGTACTTAATTTACTAAGAAACTCAAAGCCACTTCTGCATCCTACCTCTTGAAAAACTGTTTGACACAATGATGACTATTATTATGAAATGGACTTCAACATCAGGAGACGACTGAAAATGTATTTTCTATTTATATGGTTCCTTTTACTTCAGAATCTCAAAGTTGTTTGACTTTTTCAAATTCCTATTACCTTGGCAAGCATTAAACCAAGCATCAGGAAGGAATGTTACCAGAAAAGTAAATCACAGGAAGTCTGAGTGAGTTTCTCATCCAATGTAATATCAATTTGTTTAATATCTGAGAATAGCATTTAGAATTCAAGACAGATGCCTGTGAATTCTAAATCAATTTCAAGCCAATATGCCTGGGAAATAAAAAATGCTAAAATATTCATTATGTAAATATGGAAGAGAAATGTGTAATTTTGTTACAAAGTAAAGAGCAATAGAACATTATTTTTAGTGAGAAAATTTCAAATATCGTTAAGTGCTATCCAGATTTTTTGGTGTAGCATTACACCAGTGGTAGCATTATTACTTTTGAGAAGGTACTGAAATTAATTGCATTTATTAAATAACTGTTTTTAGGGATCCACACCAAATGGAGTTAGTATCTAATTCTACCGCTAATTGAGACAGTTCCACATGTTGATTTTTGTCAACATCTGAGAAACAAAATTTTAGACATTAAATAATGCTTTATGCAATTTACATAGCTTGAGAACTAATAGTCATTTAATAATAGAATATTATTTGGTTAATACATGTAGCTAATAGAATATACAATGACTTAGTTTACATATACTTAATGTAAGAATAAACCACCTAGTTAATATGTATAATGATATATAAAGTTAACAAAATATAATTAGTGAATTAGTTAATTTTTTAGACAGTTTTTATTTTTAAAAATAACTTCAATTATTATATTCATGTGTTAATTTCGCAAAGCCTTATTTGTCCAGCATGAGAAGATGCCACTCTATTAGAACAGGTGGAAAGTATATCAACATATTTTACTAATAGATTTTCCCCATATGGCCTTAAGTTTTTATCTTCTGAGTCTAAAGGTATAATACCCAGTGATGCCTCGATTGTTAAATTCACTGTGGCTAAAGACTCCTTTTCGGAGAAGGCAATGGCACCCCACTCCAGTACTCTTGCCTGGAGGATCCCATGGACGGAGGAGCCTGGTGGGCTGCAGTCCATAGGGTCGCTAAGAGTCGGACATGACTGAGCAACTTCACTTTCACTTTTCACTTTCATGCATTGGAGAAGGAAATGGCAACCCACTCCAGTATTCTTGCCTGGAGAATCCCAGGCACTCTGGAGTCGGACACGACTGAAGCGACTTAGCAGCAGCAGCAGCAGCAGCAAAGCCTCCTTTTAATGAAAATCATCGAGATAGAATGAGAACGGGAAGCTGCAGGCATCATGTTCTTGGGAAGAAGGTGGCAGCTACTGAAGTGTCTGGACTGTCCTTCAAGAGAGTCCTCTGTATGTGCACCTCTACATTATTACCAGGTCCTCACTTAGGTTTTACTGTTTACTTTTTTATTATAAAATAAACTATGATTATACTGCAATTGATCAAAATCTAAATAATCTACCTATTCTTAATTTTAAAAAGCACCATTTCCAAAAAAAAAAGCATCATTTCATGAAATAATTTTGTATTTGACATTGTAATTTTCTATTCTGTTTAACTGATGAGACATTTTTTGTCTAATGTACTCACTAAAAATATGGCATTACAATGTGTTAATATCTAAGTGCATGACCTACTCACTTTTGTTTCCTTAAATTGTGGGTTCATCCATTCATATTCCAGAAAAACAAACCAACAAAAAACCCTTATCATCACTCTATCAAGTTCCAAAAAAACACCCTCCTAGAATTCTTGTAAGGACTGTATGAATCTTACAAAAATTGATATGGTCAATAGTTTTTCCTACCTCTGATCCTGACATCTTTTACCAAAAAGGAAAACTTCCCCCTGGTAAAGGTTTCCCTAGTGGCTCTGATGGTAAAGAATCTTCCTGCAATGTGGGATACCTAGGTTCTACCCCTGGATCAGGAAGATCCCCCAGAGAAGGGAATGGCAACCCACTACAGTATTCCCACCTGGAGAATTTTACAGCCAGAGGAGCCTGGCAGGCTACCATCCATGGGGTCACAGAGTCGGACACAAGTAAGCGACTTTCACTCACTCATTCACCCCTTAGTAGAGTAATTCAATTTCCTCTCTTATGTCCTCTATATCTGTATCAGGATTATTTCTAGCATCTATAAATAAATAAAATTAAGTATTAAAATAATAATTTTGTAAATTTAGTAAAATAAAAGTATTGTTTTTACTGTTCACTTTGTAAACAGGATCTCTTTTCCATTATTTCATTTTTTTTTTACAGTATGGAAATCTAGTGACTTTTATATGTTTATTTTAAAACTGATAAACTTATTGAAGTGTCTTATTAGTTCTAATGAATTTTATGTTGTCTCCTAAACCTTTGTGAATACACTACATATTAAGGCCCAATTTCTGGTAAATACTTGAAATTTATTACAATTAATCCTTATAAAATACTTTGGAAATAATACATAGTCTGAGTTCAATATGTATATATATATTTCTTTGACTAACTTAAAAAAATAAGGGAAAGAGGAGAGCCATCTGTGAAAACAGGGAAGAATTATCTGTGTATGCCTATTATCTGGGTATGTGTGCATGCTTAGTCACTCAGTCATGTCTGACTCTTTGCCATCCCATGGACTTCAGGCTCCTCTATCCATGGGATTCTCCAGGCAAGAACACTAGAATGGGTAGCATTTCCCTTCTCCAGGGGATCTTCCACACCCAGGGATCAAACCTGGGTCTCCTACATCGCAGGAGAATTCTTTACTGAGCCACTAGGGAAGCCCTTATCTGTATATAAAGTGTTATAATTATCTCTCCTTTGTATCATCCATTTCCATGCCTTTAATTATCATTTTCTCCTGGTCCTCTTTTCTAACATGCAGTCAATCATCTCCTGCCAAAAATTCATGTCTACATATCCAAGAGCAAAATCATCATTTTTTTACACAGCTGTTAAATAACTGATTTTTCTCCTGTGAATTTCTGTTACATTGTATTTTATCATTTAGAGTCTTGGTTCATTCTTTGTCCTTTTTCTCCTCTATAGGAAAGCATAACTCTTAAAAGCAGATGCTAATTATTTACAAATGTCTGTAGCTCACAACACATATAGGCTCTCACTGAAAATGGGATAAACTCAACTGAATTCCAACTTTTCACAGATGGGCCATATCCTGACCCAGAGAGTGGTGAGAGCTGTTAGCCTGGACCATTGATGACAGACATCCTTCCAGCTCATTTTGTTGCCTCGAATATACCCAGGCTCACTGAGCCCTCCTTCCACTGCTTCCCTCATTGGGACACACCCCTAGAAACAGCAGGTTCAGAATGTGAGTCATTCAGGGGACTAGCAGAGGTGCCACCTGGGGCGCGGTGAGGCAGTCCTGATGCAAGAAAGAACGGGATCCTGGATAGGATGAGAGAACAATGGAGTTTGATCGCCAGGGACTGAAAAATCAAGAAACTGAGAGCAATCCTTTACTCAGACACAACATACGGGTACTGTACACCTACACTGCCTAGGACATTTGCCTCTTCAATAATGAAGTGCTGTGTGCTTAGTTGCTCAGTCGTGTCTGGTTCTTTGGGACCCTTTGGACTGTAGCCTGCTGGGTTGCTCCCCCAGGGGATCTTCCTGACCTGATCCAGGGATCAAAGCTGCATGTCTCCTGCATTGTAGGTGGATTCTTTACTCACTGAGCCATAGCAGAAACCCTTAATAATGAAGATAAACTTGCAAATTAAAAACTGTCCTTACTATAACAGTAAGGAAAGTTACAGTATTCAGGGTTTCTGCTTGAATACAATCAGATTCTTAAATATAATTGTCAGTTCCTTCAAAGACCAGTACTAGGTTTCTACCAAGATGTCAGATTCCTAGTAAGAGTGACATATCTTACTATTATAAGCCTCCAAAAGAGGTAAATCAATACTATATTTGTATCCCTTCATCCCTAATACGTTTTCTCAGTGAAAACATACTCCCTTCTGGATACATCACCCAGATGCTTACATCAAACTCGTTCAGAGCCGCAGCCAGCTCCCCAATGCCCGTGTGGCCTTTGGCTTCATCGGTGGGAGAGGTAGCTTGAGCAGCATTGGAGATGCCGGCAATGGCCTCCTGGACTTGTTTGAACACGTAATCTCGGTTGGCTCTGGTGGCAGCAACGTCTGGGTGGCGGAGAAAAGCTTGGGAGGCTGTGTATAGCATTGTGGCATTCTTCTTCAGAGCTCCTCGAGCGGCTGCCATCTCATCTCGACAGTGAGGGTCCTTCAGCTCCTGTGTGTGCAAAACACAAATGTGAAGCTTGCCATGAAAGTATCTGTAACAGAGCTTAGAGCCACAGACTTCTAGGACCACATCAATTTTATTTGTATTCAGTTAATATTTTACTTTGTTTATAAGATGCTGTGTAATGACTACATGTGGTATTGGTATGTCATTAAATCTAATTTGTATTGATCAATACAAAGGTAAAAAAGTAGAACTATAAGACATGAGTTTGAGCAAACTCCAGGAGATGGTGAAGGACAGGGAAGCATAGCGTACTGCAGTCCATGGGGTCACAGAGTTGGACACAACTTAGCAACTGAACAACAATATAAAATATTTATACTCTCCGAATTCCAAGTCGAGATGCTCATTTCATGACATTCATTATTTAAGTTACCAATCTAAAATCATAACATAAAATAATTTTGTGCCTGGGAAATTCCATATGACCCAACAATCCCACTACTGGGCATATATACCCCGAGAAAACTGCAATTCTAAAAGACATGTATACCCCAGTGTTCACTGCAGCACTATTTACAGTAGCAAGGGCGTGAATGCAACCTAGATGTCCATCGACAGATGAATGGATAAAGAAATTGTGGTAGATTTAGTCAATGGAGTATTACTCAGCCATTAAAAGGCACAAATTTGAGTCAGTTGTAATGAGGTGGATGAAACTAGAGCCTCTTATACAGGCTGAAAGAAGTCAGGAAGAGAAAAACAAGTATTCTATATTAATGCATATATATGGAATTTAGAAAAATGCTACTGATGAACTTAGTTGAGAGTTGTGTTGTGGACACAGTGGGGGAAGGTGAGGGTGGGACGACTTGAGAAAGTAGTATATATATATGATGACTTGACATATATATACTATCATGTGTAAAGCAGATAGTGGGAAGTTGCTAAATAACAAAGGGAGCCAAGCCTGGTGCTCTGTGATGACCTAGAGGGGTAGAATGGCGGGAAGGGGAGAGAGGCTTAACAGGAAGGGGATATGATGTCAAAATAGTACCCACTGGGGAGTTTCTTTATTTTCAGCTTTAAAGAGTATTATAATTATGAACGATTATATTATGATTCTGAACGATTCACATTGTTGAACAGCACAAACCAACACAAAATTTTAATTTAATCCACCAATTAAAAGTAAATAAAGCTTTTTAAAAATGCAATATGAATTTAAGAATTACATGTCAGTGTAGGAAAACAAGTGAAGAAATATTTTTTCTACATATATTTTAGAAACTATCTCCTCTCTCTAGCTGCCAAGAATTTGTACATACTGCTCTTCCCATGTGAAATATCTGAGCTGCCCTATTCCAGCCTATCCCTTCCCTTGACGGGGTCCATCTCCTGAAAACCCACTCTCCATCCAACTCTCTAAGCTACCTCTCCTTCTAGCTGTTCCCACAAGGCCCTCTTCCCTCCAATCATTAAAATGCATCATGCTTTACTGCATTTATATAAGTATATGTCTTGCTCCTAAACTGTAAGTCTAATGAGAGCAAAGAGCCCTAGCTATCTTGTTCAGTGCTTCTTCAGTCAATAGCACAATGTCTGGCTCATAAAAATGCATCCAATAAATAATGCTGCAAGACTGTAAAACCTGAGCCACCAACAAAATAAGTGGCTTGCGTGGATCAGTTAGTTATCAGCAGATGGAAAACCCAATCTTCAATCTTATGACACTGCACTTGCCTCCATAATCAATTACAATTACAAACATGGGAAATCAAACTCGTCTGATTTTGCTTACTGCATCACTGGCACTTCATTATCATTTTCAGAATGGGGTTCAGTTAAAAAAAATGCTTTTGATGGCAGATCTATCATTTTAGTTTAGGGAATAATAAAGAAAATAGATCACAGATGATTTGCTTTCTAAGTTTTGGATGTCAAAATAGTACCACTGGGGAATCTCTTTATTTTCATCTTTAAAGAGTATTGTTAAGAAAATGTTCACAGTATTTTTAGAAATATTAAAGGCAATACTGTTCTCTCAGAGCCATGCAGGGCTGCCAGCTGAGCATCTCTGGGAGAAAATTTCTCTAGTTTCAAAATGTATCATTAGAGGGTATTTGAACCACTGGGGTTCTATTCCTATTTGCTCAGTTGGTACATAATAGATGGATGACCTGGAAACAGTAAATCTCATCCTCTCTTTTTTTCCATCAAAATAATTCTGAGACAAGCACATTATATTTGATATCTAGGATTGGTAAGACAAACTGACAATAAGAAGTAAACAATCAGACTTCCCTGGTGGCCCCGTGGAAAGGAATCTGGCTGCCAATGCAGGGGCCATGAGTGCGATCCCCCATCCAGGAAGATTCCACATGATGTGGGGCAACTGAGCCCATGTGTGACAACTTCTGAGCTTGTGTGCCACAACTACTGAAGCCCACGTATCCTAGAGCCCCAGGGCTGCAACTACCAAAGCCCATGTGCCTAAAGCCTGTGCTCTGCAACAAGAGAAGTCACCGGAATGAGAAGCCTGTGAACTGCAACAAAGAGTAGCCCCTGCTCACAACAACTAGAGAAAGTCCCCAAGCAGCAACAAACACTCAAATAATTAAAAATAATGAAATATATAAATTTATTTTAAAAAAGCAGTAAACAATTGAGCCATCTATCCCCTTCTGCTTAGGGACTAATGGATCAATGCCAGTCAACAACATTTCTAAACTGAGACAACTTATTTTTAGCCCTAAAGCTCAACACAGATAAATAGGGAACCAACATGTGAGGGAATCCTTTACACTGGACAATCTAGGCAGTGCCATTGGAAGTTATAAAGGGTCTTAATTAACTTCCAGAATGCCTGGCCAGAAATTTTATAGTCCATTCTGGGATATCTACACTAATAAGAAAATCTAAATATGAAAGTGAGAAATAGAAGTTAGGAAATTCTTTCCATAAAGATATTTTTAGAAACATTTTTAATCACATGGAAGAAAACTGCAAACAATGTAAATGCTGAGTTATGAAGAACTGGTTAAGTAAACTACTGAAGGTCTCATGTGATGGACTCTTTATGAAGTGAAAGTGTTAGTTGTTCATTCATGTCTGATTCTTTGCGACCCCATGGACTGTAGCCCCCCAGGCTCCTCTGTCTAGGGATTTCTCTAAGCAAGGATACTGGAGTAGGTAGCCATTCCCTTCTCCATAGGATCGTCCCGACCCAGGGATTGAACCCATATCTCCTGTATTGCAGGCAGATTGTTTACCACCTAGCCACCAAGGAAGTCCCCGGACTCTTTATGTAGATATTAAAAGAAGTTTCCATAAACTAATAAAATGGGTAATATAAATAAAAAGAAGAATACAACATGCATACTTATATGTATAGCATGAATATAAATGTCAAAATATGAAGATAAGCAATTGAAAGGCAACCTACCAAAATATTAGTACCACGTTTTTGTGGCTGATAGATGGCCATGTGCCTTTTTTTCCCTTCTTTTCTAAATTTTCTTGAAAGAGTTTGAAACATTTTCACTATATTGATTTTTCCAATCCATGAACATGGCATATTTCTCCATCTATTAGTGTCCTCTTTGATTTCTTTCACCAGTGTTTTATAGTTTTCTATATATAGGTCTTTAGTTTCTTTAGGTAGATATAGATTCAATGCAATCCCTATCAAGCTACCAACAGTATTCTTCACAGAGCTAGAACAAAAATTTCACAATTTGTATGGAAATACAAAAAACCTCGAATAGCCAAAGCGATCTTGAGAAAGAAAAATGGAACTGGAGGAATCAACCTACCTGACTTCAGGCTCTACTACAAAGCCACAGTTATCAAGACAGTATGGACTGGCACAAAGACAGAAATATAGATCAATGGAACAAAATAGAAAGCCCAGAGATAAATCCACACACATATGGACATCTTATCTTTGACAAAGGAGGCAAGAATATACAATGGATTAAAGACAATCTCTTTAACAAGTGGTGCTGGGAAATCTGGTCAACCACTTGTAAAAGAATGAAACTAGACCACTTTCTAACACCATACACAAAAATAAACTCAAAATGGATTAAAGATCTCAACGTAAGACCAGAAACTATAAAACTCCTAGAGGAGAACATAGGCAAAACACTCTCTGGCATACATCACAGCAGGATCCTCTATGACCCACCTCCCAGAATATTGGAAATAAAAGCAAAAATAAACAAATGGGACCTAATTAAACTTAAAAGCTTCTGCACATCAAAGGAAACTATTAGCAAGGTGAAAAGACAGCCTTCAGAATGGGAGAAAATAATAGCAAATGAAGCAACCGACAAACAACTAATCTCAAAAATATACAAGCAACTCCTACAGCTCAACTCCAGAAAAATAAATGACCCAATCAAAAAATGGGCCAAAGATCTAAATAGACATTTCTCCAAAGAAGACATACAGATGGCTAACAAACACATGAAAAGATGCTCAACATCACTCATTATCAGAGAAATGCAAATCAAGACCACTATGAGGTACCATTTCACACCAGTCAGAATGGCTGCAATCCAAAAGTCTACAAATAATAAATGTTGGAGAGGGTGTGGAGAAAAGGGAACCCTCTTACACTGTTGGTGGGAATGCAAACTAGTATAGCCACTATGGAGAACAGTGTGGAGATTCCTTAAAAAACTGGAAATAGAACTGCCTTATGATCCAGCAATCCCACTGCTGGGCATACACACTGAGGAAACCAGAAGGGAAAGAGACACGTGTACCTCAATGTTCATCGCAGCACTGTTTATAATAGCCAGGACATGGAAGCAACCTAGATGTCCATCAGCAGATGAATGGATAAGAAAGCTGTGGTACATATACACAATGGAGTATTATTCAGCCATTAAAAAGAATTCATTTGAATCAGTTCTAATGAGGTGGATGAAACTGGAGCCTATTATACAGAGTGAAGTAAGCCAGAAGGAAAAACACCAATACAGTATACTAACGCATATATATGGAATTTAGAAAGATGGTAATGATAACCCTGTATACGAAACAGCAAAAGAGACACTGATGTATAGAACAGTCTTATGGACTCTGTGCGAGAGGGAGAGGGTGGGAAGATTTGGGAGAATGGCATTGAAACATGTGAAATGTCATGTATGAAACGAGATGCCAGTCCAGGTTCAATGCACGATACTGGATGCTTGGGGCTGGTGCCCTGGGACGACCCAGAGGGATGGTATGGGGAGGGAGGAGGGAGGAGGGTTCAGGATGGGGAGCACATGTATACCTGTGATGGATTCATTTTGATATTTGGCAAAACTAATACAATTATGTAAAGTTTAAAAATAAAATTAATTTTTAAAAAAAGAGTTTGAAACAGCAACTAGTTAAAATTATGTTAATGAGATAAAACTAAATCATATGTATGGGCCTTCTGAGATGAATATCTCATAGTATTCCCATGGATTTTAATATCAGTTACATGCTGATGATTTGATGAGGTTTGATCTCCCCTCATCTCTCTATTTGACATTTCTACATGGATATCTTATAAGAATCTCAAAATCAGTGTATTTAACTATGATATCTTGATACCACTTGATACTGCTAGAAGACTGGCCGCTTTCCAGTCTTCATCCATCTCAGTAAATTCACCACCATGTACATATTTGCTGAGACAGGACCTCAGATGTGAACCGGTCACATCACTCCCTAAGCTCCCGTAGCCAATTCCACAGCAGGTCCTGAGTGTTCTATTTTCAGTGTAAATTTGGACTCCCTAGGCTTTTCTCCATCTTTACTGCTGCCACGCTAAAGGAGACCATCTCTGTGGCAGGAAGGACAGGGCGGGGCCCCGGGACGGCCTCATCAAATGTAGGCATTAGGCAGAAGACAAAGCCACCTCCTTTTTTTAAATTTAAATTTATTTATTTTAATTGGAGGCTAATTAATTTACAATATTACATTGGTTTTGCCATATATCAACATGAATCCGCCACGGGTGTACACATGTTCCCAGTCCTGAACCCCTCTCCCACCTCCCTCCCCATACCATCCCTCTGGGTCATCCCAGTGCACCAGCCCCAAGCATCCTGTATCCTGCATCAAAAACCTGGACTGGCGATTCGTTTCATATATGATATTATACATGTTTCAATGCCATTCTCCCAAATCATCCCCGCTTCCCTCTCCCACAGAGTCCAAAAGACTATTCTATACATCTGTGTTTCTTTCGCTGTCTCGCATACAGAGTTATCATTACCATCTTTCTAGATTCCATATATATGCGTTAGTATACTGTATTGGTGTTTTTCTTTCTGGATTACTTCATTCTGTATAACCGGCTCCAGTTTCATCCACCTCATTAGAACTGATTCCAAAGTATTCTTTTTGATGGCTGAGTAATACACTTTTTTTTTTTTCTCTTAATGAGACCACAACGCATGAAGGAATGGCAACTAAAACAGAAACTCTGCAGCATCTGAGCAAGAAACTCTGAGCATGAAAACCATGGAGCAGGTACAATATAAATGCAGGACCTTCCACGTGTGGTGCCTGACGCGGGAGAATTTAAAGGGAAAAAACAGCTCTTAGAATACCTGTAGCGTGGCTTCAGGAGAAAAATGCCAGGACCAGGAGCTGATGCATGCTGTGCAATCCAGGACATACATCAGCTCTTCCCTCAGTGAATGTTCAATCCCTAATCAAAAAGACCCCTACCCATTCAAAGGGCTACAAGATAAATGGCAAATCAACCACCCTGTGGGGCATCACTGGGTCCAAAGGACTCCCACGCTCCTCTCCTTAACTTTTGCTTCTGCCCTGAATAAACTGCTACTTTGTTCTCTTTACTTCTCAGCCTCAGAATGTGTGTTTATTTTTCCTTTGCACTTTTGTGTTCCTAACCCAGCTAACTTTCGGATGAGTTGAACAAGAGCCTGGACTTTTGACAAAGTTTTTCCAAAAACTGTCACTCATCTAGTGGACTTCAGTCCCACCCATCCGCAACTAGTCCCTCCTCTTTGACACTACCCCTTCTTTGCAACATATCTAGAAAAATATGAAAACGTACATCTGAGACTTTGATACCAAACTCTGAACTGTTCAACCACTTGCTACTTACTTACAATAAAATCAGAACACTTTCAAGACTCTGAGTGTTCTGGCGCCAACCTTTCTCCACAGCCTCCTGCTAGGTTCACTGAAATTAAAAGTCAATGTAATTTTTTGTTTGGTCAGGTATTGAACCAAGCTAAATAAATAGCTTCTGGGCCTTAAAGCTTTGCTTCAGAGTGACTTCACTCCTAACCACACTACACATCGTGGGCTACCAAGCAAGACTCCACCTGAACAAAGGATTCTGTTGATAACAAAATACCTGAAAGTAATCGCATGAACTAAAATCATACAAACTCAGGGAAATAGTGGAAGACAGGGAAGCCTGGCGTGCTGTAGTCCATGGGGTTGCAAAGAGTCAGACACAACTGAGCAACCGAACAACAACAAAATCATGCCTGTGTGCCCATCACAAAGCAGTAGAAGCTCTTTAGGGAAAGGGACTAGATCTTGGTCAGATTTGTAACCCAGGTATTACTTCTGTTTGGTACAGATGAACACTCAAAATGTTGGCTAGAACTTTCCTGCTGGTCATAGGGAACATTAGAAAAAATCACTGGAAGTTGCCAGAAATCCTGGGAGCAGTCAAGAGGGCAGGTGAAGAGGATTTTAACAAATCTCCCCATATTTAAATATGCTATTTGCTAAGAAGAAAGAAAAAGATACACTCTTTGGAACACACAATTCTAATGGTACCTATAGAACAAACAGAGCTGGCCAAATGGAGGTGCGATCTTGGGACAATGGGAGGCAGAGAAAACCCAGGCCACCCACCTTCCTCGGCATGACTCAATACCTGTGCTCTCCTTCTCTCTTCCTTTCTCTTCCTTCACTCTCTCTCTCTCTCTGCCTTTCCTCTATATTTCCTCATGTTTTCTTAATCTCTTTCATAAAATTTTACTCTGCATGCTGCACACTTGGGAGAGAGGTGTTGTATATATATGGTGCTGTCCACAGGGTGGGGAGGTAAAAACTGAAGCCCAAGAGCCCAGGGAGTGGCCACAGTGCCATACCAGTCTGACATTTTTTATTTTAATCAGGTCAGACATCGAGAACAGACCCGTGGTGTGAAGGGGGAGAGGTATAGGGAGGGATGGATTAGGAGTCTGGGGTCAGTAGATGCAACCCTTACATACAGAATGGATAAACAATAGGGTCCTGCTGTTTAGCACTGGGAATTATGTTCAATATCCAGAGTTAAAGCATAATGGAAAAGAATATTTTTGAAAACTGTATCTATATGTATAACTCAATAACTTTGCTGTACAGCAAAAATTCACACAACATATTATTCTAGATATCTTGCAAAATGGGGGAGTGTCAAATTACAATTTTTAATGCAATTTCTTACATTAAAAAATAAATAAAGGTTAAAAAAAAGAGAGAAAGGTTAGAGTCTGGTGGGGTTGGCAGGGTGGTCCCCACCAGTAAGGCAGGTGGCCTGTGATCAACTGTAAGTCCCCAGGGGGACTGGGAGCACCAGCAGTGTACAGTGGGACCAGATGTGACCCAAGTACGAAACTGCCTTTGTGATCATAGGTCCTAGGGTATTTGATGATCTGACAAGTGGTTGATGCAGTCAATGATGAACTGTCCAGGTCTACAAAACTGCAAGATTATGCAAACTCACTCGCTTTCTCCCCTTGTTGTTGTTGTTCAGTCGCTCAGTTGTGTCCGACTTTTTGCAGCCCCATGAACTGCAGCACGCCAGGCATCCCCATCCTTCACTATCTCTGGGAATTTGCACAAACTCATGTCCACCGAGTCAGTGATGCCATCCAACCATCTCATCCTCTGTCTCCCCCTTCTTCTCCTGCCCTCAGTCTTTCTCAGCATCAAGGTCTTCTCCCCTAGGTTTCCAAAATTTTTCCTACCTGTTGTCTTCTCGCAGCTACGTAGTTAAGTTTCACCATCTCTTTTCCAAATTCTTTAAAGCGATTTGCAAGGTCTTGCTCATTTGTAGCATTTTTGACAGCTTCTAAGGCCTCCTCCACCTGAAACAGACAAACAAAAAAATCCAATATATTTATAACTGGATAGTATTTCAATACTGGACTTCACTGGTGGCTTAGTGATACAGAATCTGCCTGCAACACAGAAGATGCTGGTTTGATTCCTGGGTGGGGAAGATCCCCCTAGAGAAGGAAGTAGCCACCCACTCCAGTATTCTTGCCTGGGAAATCCCATGGAGAGAGGAGCCTGGTGGGCTACAGTCCAAGGGTTGCAAAAGATTCGGACATGACTTAGTAAATAAACAACAACAAATTTCAACATTGCTAAACATGTTAGAAACACTATTTGTTAAAAAAAATATGCATTAATATTTAAATAAAATAATAGGAAAAAAGTACCCCAACAAGCATTTATAATCAGAAAATTACATACTATTTTTTATACAAAAGATGCATGCACGCTGTCACTTCAGTCATGTCCTACTCTTTGCGACCCTATGGACTATAGAGAGGCAGGCTCCTCTGTCCATGGGAATCTCTAGGCAACAATATTGGAATGGGTCACCGTGTCCTTCTCCAGGGGATCTTCTGACCCTGGAATGGAACCTGTGTCTTATGTCTCCTGCATTGACAGGAGGGTTCTTTACCACTAACACCACCTGGGAATTGTTATATAAAAGATAATAACTGCTAAATTTCTAAATCATATAAAACACTACATTGTTTGTATTTTGAGCTGTGATTTCCATAAGAAATACAGACTTTTACTTTCAAGTAGAAAGATAAAGAAAAATAAACTTAAGAAGACATATGGATTTAAAAACAAACACCAGAAATCATCACAGGAGGAAATGTTTTGTAAACAAAAACTGGAGGAACTCCTGGGCTGCAAAAAAGCTTTAGATGGCTTAAATCTGCATCTTGGCATCACCTCCAAATCTGCAGCAAAGGGATTGTAATTTTATTTTTATTTCATTTATTTATTTACTTATAGCTATGCTGGGAGAAGGAAATGGCAACCCACTCCAGTACTCTTGCCTGAAAAATCCCATGGACGGAGGGGCCTGGTAGGCTACAGTCCATGGGGTCGCAAAGAGTCAGACATGACTAAGTGACTTCACTTTCATTTTTCACTTTCACTTTTCACTTTCATGCATTGGAGCAGGAAATGGTAACCCACTCCAGTATTCTTGCCTGGAGAATCCCAGGGACGGGGGAGCCTGGTGGGCTGCCATCTATGGGGTCACACAGAGTCAGACACGACTGCAGCGACTTAGCAGCAGCAGCATGCTGAGTCTTGGTTGTGGCACACAGGCTCCTCAACGCTGCTGGCAAGATTTCTCTTGTTATGCTGAGCAGGGTCTACTCTCTAGTTGCAGCTCTTGGGCTCTAAAATGTGGGCTCAGTACTTGTGGCAGATGGGCTTAGCTGCTTCAAGGAATGTGGAATCTTAGTTCTCAGGCCAGGGATTGAACCCATGTTCCCTATATTGGCTGGAAGATTCTTAAGCATTGGATCACTAAGGAAGTCCTAGGGATTGTAATTTTAAGCTGTGATTATGCGTTGCCATTCCATGAAGGAGAAAACACTTAGCCTCAAGAAGTAAGTGAATTTGAAGTTTTGCTGCCATTTTAGGAGGCATCAACTAGGGTGAACAGAGTAACAGCCACTGGAAATAACCAAGAACATAATCTTGAATGAATAAGGCACAAGATGGAAACCATATTTGCAAAATCACAAGTTCTTAGTTTTGAAGGGAGTTTGGTGGGGAGGTCTCAACTAGTACAGGCTTTTGAGAAAGGCAGCAGGAAAAGAGAGAGAGAGAGATGGTAGCTCTGAGAGTTGGACCATAAAGAAGGCTGAGCGCCAAAGAATTGATGCTTTCAAATTGTGGTTTGGAGAAGACTCTTTAGAGTTCCTTGGACAGCAAGGAGATCACACTGATCAATCCTAAAGGAAATCAACCCTGAATATTCATGACTGACGCTAAAGATCTAATATTTTGGCCACCTGATGCTAACAGCCTAACTCATTGGGAAAGACCCTGATGCAGGGAAACATTGAAGGCAAAAGGAGAAGGAGATGGCAGAGGACAAAATGATTCCATAGCATCACTGACACAATGGACATGAATTTGAGCAAACTCTGAGAGATAGTGGAGGACAGAGCAGCCTGGCATGCTGCAGTCCATGAAGTTACAAAGAGTCGGACGCAACTTAGTGACTGAACAACAACAAAGCTCTGAAAGAGTAATAAAAATACAGAGAATGTATGGCCTACTTGCAGAATTCCAATTGCCTCTTGTAGTTTAGACCGAATCAAAAGACAACCTACAGACAGTTCATAGTTGAGAATGTGGGGATCCAAATGACCACTAAAGTGGCTAGAAAAAGTCATAGATTAACACAGTACCAAGTGATAGAGATACACAATTTGTTTAAATTGGACACAATCACAAAGGTTGCTAATCCAACTTCCTCACCAAGTTTCACTGGGTGGAGGAAGAAAACGGTGTATATAAACAAGTGATAATGGATATCATCACATCCTTTCCTCCATAGATATTATAATACCATTCAGTTTACCCAACAGACTAACATTTCATTAAGGAAAGAGTCACAGCCAGAATGGAGGTTATTTTTAAAAATGGTGAAAGGAGCTCAATCTAGACTCCAGATAAAATTGTTTCCATTCTCATCAGCTATGGAGAGTCTTCATCTTTTTTTTTTTTCCTTTCTATTTGTAAAAACACAAAATGATTTCATTCACCAATTTTAGTCTTTTCCAATTCCTATGCAGGCTTTAATTATACTCAAGGAAAAGAGAAGTATAACTGAAAACAGAACTGTTGTGTGTTAGGATGTCTTTTAGGCACTCGAGTCAAAGGGCATTTTATAGTATGAAATGGCTCATTTAAACATTTTCATGGATTAATGAGAACCTCATATCTCAAACTTTTAAAACAACACATCAGTGATGTCTCCCTTACTAATAGATTTATAATCATTTTACCATGGCTATCAACAGCATCACTGAGAGGAAGCTCTTGGCAGTTAATTTGTTCCTACTGCTTATTTGAGTTGTAAATCTTTTCTTAGGACATAAAACCTGGCCCCAGGGAAGACCAAAATAATTATCTCAGAAGGAACTAAATCTTGAATTTGTCTTATTTTATATATATATTTATATAAAACAGGCTTCTTGTTGGTTTTTAATCAGGCCAATTTGGAGTATTTATTTTGCTTTGTTACACATCACTTATTTTCTTATTGTTTTTCTCTGAAGAATCCAGATGCTCGTCTGAATTTCTGTTTCTAATTCAGTGAAGTTCCTTGGAAGAGCAACACCAGTGAGAGTGTCTGTCTGCGTAAAGGTAGACTTCGTCATACTCAGAGTTCCAGAGTGACAGGTATCTACTGAGAAGCTCTCATATCGAAACACACTTCCGAACCTATCCACTACCCCACAGAAATGGAGAGAATGGAATTAACATCTAGGATTTAGGATACTATCACCGGCCCAGTACACTGCTATTAAAGAGATAAATGATACACAGAGAGAGCAGGAGAGAGAGAAAGAGAGAATAAATACAAAGTAGAAGGGACCCAGATGAGGAAGAAGAAGAAAAAAACAAAAAACAGGGCAGGGGGAGAGACGGGCAGTGTCCAGGCACTTCTGAAAAGTCAAAGTCAATATGAAGATCAAGTTTTTGCTTTTGAACAGAGCCAATGTTCTTTTGTTATTTTCAGGTGTCTGGAGAAAGGAAATTGACTCCTACATGCCAAGCAACAAATCCTCCTGCCAATGCAGGAGACACCAGAAACTCGGGTTCAATCCCTGGATTGGGAGGATACCCTGGAGTGGGGAATGGCAATCTACTCCAGTATTCTTGCCTGGAAAATTCCATGGACAGAGGAACCTGGTGGGCTATAGTCCATGGGGTTGCAAAGAGTTCGTCACAACTGAGAAACTGAGCATACACACACAAAAGTGAAGCTAACATCTTAAAAGGTAATCCTTATGGAGAAAAGGAACCCAGGACACTTTGTCTACCTACCTGCCCCACAGGGACACCTATAGGTCAGCACGTGTAGGGAGGGCTATGGACTCAGACTGGCCTGTGTTTGAGCCCCAGCTCTGTTATTTGTTAGCTCTGTGATCCAGGGCATGTCACTTAACCTTTCTAAATTCCAACTCCAATGTCTTCATTAATAATACAAAGGCAATAGAGTCCAGATACTACAAAAGGTTGTTCTAAGAATAATATTAGATACAAAATGAAGAAAAGAAGAAATAAAAATGGAAAATATAAAATAAGGTGGCCAACTAAGTTCTAATATAAAATAAATATAAATGGGCTAAATGCTTTAATTAGAAAACAGAAATTATCAGATGGGGCCTTTAAAAAGATCCTGCAATGTCACCTATAAGAGACAATTTGAATAAAAAGATATAAAATATTGAAAATTAAAAAAATGAAACCTTCTACACTAATGAATTTAAAAACCTACTTGAAATTGATAAATAGGAAAAATGCTAATATAGATTTTAGAAAGAAGTAACAGAACTCGAATAGACCAAAAAATGTTATAGAAATGGACATGGCAGCCAAAGATGACTTTTCTACTCTTTTCCCAAACAAACCAGGCACAGTAGGTGGGTGAAAAATGAAATGTAAAACAGCAAATACATAGCGGAATGTCTGTCAAGAATTAGGAGCTCCTTTCACAGACATGGGCTTCCCAGGTAGCGCAGTGGGTAAGAATCACTTGCAGTGCAAGAGATGCAGGTTCGATCCCTGGGTAGGGAAGATCCCCTGGAGGAGGGCATGCAACCCACTCCAGTATTCTTACCTGGATAACCCCATGGACAGTGAAGCCTGACAGGCTATATAGTTCATGGGGTCACAAAGAGCCAGACAGGACTGAAGCGACTGAGTCCTCATGCACACACGCACACGCACACACAGATACTGACTTGCTGTATAATCTACCTAAGGGTAAACACTGTTTCTGAATGACTGTAAAAAGGAAAGACTCCATCTTGCTTTTGGACTATCTGCAGGTGACATGAAATCTGGGAATAGTAGAAGGACACGGTGGTCTCATGGGGGAGGTGTCATAAGGGGAGTTTGCTGTGGCTCTGTGTGCCAAGCTGAAGTGGGAAATCACTTCCAACAAGCTGATAAAGAGGGCCCTCAGAGCAGCTGCCACATCCTTCCTTGTAATGAATACCCTCCTGACCTTGGGCACTACTGACAGCTGTTCTCACAAAAGCCAATCTGGGCTGAAGAACACCAGTGCAAGAACCCTCAGCTCTGGCAGCTCTGTCTGTCCTTAATACTGGGAGCCTGTGCATGGGAACAGCTGAGAAAAGTGAAAATTCTAGACAGGATATCACAGTGTCCTCTATCTTTACTGGATTTAGATATTATTTTCAAGCCTGTTTTTCACAACTCTTGAAATCTTTGATCTTCTCACAGAGTCTGCTCAATATAGCCCTTACCCCCATTTCCAGAGCAAACCTACTTGCCACTATTATTTACTCCACAATTGTGGCAATTTGTTTGAGACAGACTCTTTAAATCTAGTCTCCAACTTTCCTGATTGAAATTTCACTCATTTACTTTGACATCATAAAAGTAGACTGAGAATTCATAAGCTAACTCAATATTTTTTAAGCACCATCTGGGGCTAGGCCGACATACAGGGATGGGCACAGCATTGGACACAGGAGTCTGACCCTCCTCCTGGACTGTGTGATATGTTTCTTCTGTGCACACTCACTGTCCATGTTGTTACAATCAACATCTCTGTTTGGACAGACTGACTTCATTCCAGGGTCCTAATCTTGATTCTCAGTTGATTGGATTTTAAGTGACACCCAATAAAACAATTTAAAACAATAAGGCCCGTATGTACAAACTTTCAAGTTGTGAACTTTCAAAGATGCCAACATGCATTCCCTAAATTGAGTGAAATTGCAGCTTGCCCTCCATCTCCTGTTGCTAATGATCCTTCAGCTCTACCATCTCCCACCTCCCCTTCCTCCCCCAGTCAGTAGCTCTTCTTGTCTGTTCACTCAATGCTAGCCCCTGTACACCAGCTGTTGTACTGGACTACTGTAGTTTTCAAGGCATTGTATCATAAGATGAAAATGTTTTATTTTTTTGTTTAATTGTTTTATATGTATTATTTGTGTGAAAAGTATCATAAACCTATTACAGTACAGTACTATAGAGCTGACCATGTTCGTTGAGTACCTATGCTAATTTTGTTGGACTCATAAACAAATTGGACTTACAAACACGCTCTTAGAACTGAACTTGTGTGTACGTAGTGGACTCATGGTATGTCATACGAAGTTCTCTTGTTAGGATCTGGATTTATAGCAATATTTTAAACTCTTAGGTTGGAGGAAAAACAACTGCAGTTTTGGACTCTGAATTTTAAATCATTATAACTATGCTCAAGTACATATTTATTAATCAAAATAGGAACCATTACAATCAACACTTTTTTGTCAATGAAAAAAAAAAGCTTGTTTATTCCTGTAGCATAAAAATCCATGCTTCATGATTTGACAAACTCTTGGAAAGCACTGTCTGAGTCCTGCTAGTTGTGGAAGCATTTTCGCTGCAAAAGTTGTCAAGATTCTTGAAAAAGTGGTAGTTGGCTGGCAAGACGTCAGGTGAATATAGCAGATGAGGCAAAACTTTGTAGCCCAATTCATTCAACTTTTGAAGCATCAGTTGTGTGACATGCAGTCTGGAGTTGTCTTCGAGAACTGGGCCCTTCCTGTTGACCAATGCTGGCTGTAGGCACTGCAGTTTTCAGTGTATCTCATCGATTTGCTGAGCATACTTCTTAGATGTAACGGTTTCTCTGGGATTCAGAAATCTGTACTGGATTAGAGGGGCAGCAGACCACCAAACATTGACCATGACCCTTTTTTTGGTGCAAGTTTGGCTTTGGGAAGTGCTTTCGAGCTTCTTCTTCATCCAACCACTGAGCTGGTTGTCACTGGTTGTAGAAAACCCATTTTTTGTCATGTATCACAATCCAATAAAGAAATGGTTCATTGTTATCTCCCAGAATGAGAAGATGGTACTTCAAAGTGACATTTTTTTTTAAATTTTTAGTCAGATCATGAGGCACCCACTTATCAAGCTTTTTCACCTTTCCAATTGGCTTCAAATGCCACATGATCATAGAATGGTTGACACAGTTCTTGGGCAACTCCTAGTGTAGCTGTAAGAGCTCCAGTGACGGCCCTTAATTGGTTGCTGTCCGCTTTCGACGGCTGGCCATCCTCCTCCTCATCTTCAAGGCTCCCATCTCCTTCGTAAAATTTCGTGAAGCACCAGTGCCCTGTATGTTCATTAGCAGTTTCTGGGCCGAAGTGTAGTTGATGTCGCAAGCTGTTTCCACTGCTTTATGATCCATTTTAAACTTGAACAAGAAAATTACTAGAATTTGCTTTCTAACATAATTTCCACAGTCTAAAACACACATAAAATAAGCAGCAAGCAACAATTCAATAACAAAAAATGTAAAGCAAGAAATATGTATTAAAACGATGTGTAACACTGTTACCAAAAGAATATGTGCATGGAGTCTGGCTGCTTGCTGCTCAAAAGCCAATAAGCAGGCCAGGTAGGTAGAAAGGAAACTTTGCTTTATTTCAGATGCCAGCAACTGCAGGGTAGGGGGAGGGTGGCAGACATCAGTCCAAAGGCTGACATCTGTCCAAAGCAGGGGGTGAGAGCTTTTTATAGACAGAGACAAGGGAGGGGTTACATGCAGAAACAGCACATTCATCTCTAACACTCATATTCAATTTGGTCATCAGTGGTCTGACTAGCATCATTTTGGTTGTTTTAGCTACAGCTTATCTTCAGTTCCAGGGGGCAGTTGTTCCCATTTCTTTACAGTCATTCTCAGAACTGTGGCAGCCCAAGCCAACTTATATGCAGAGTACATCACGAGAAACACCGGGCTGGATGAAGCACAAGCTGGAATCAAGATTGCCGGGAGAAATATCAATAACCTCAGATATGCAGATAACACCACCCTTATGGGAGAAAGTGAGGAAGAACTAAAAAGCCTCTTGATGAAAGTGAAACAAGAGAGTGAAAAAGTTGGCTTAAAGCTCAACATTCAGAAAACTAAGATCATGGCATCCAGTCCCATCACTTACGGCAAATAGATGGGGAAACCGTGGCTGACTTTATTTTTGGGGACTCCAAAATCACTGCAGATGGTGACTGCAGCCATGAAATTAAAAGACACTTACTCTTTGGAAGGAAAGTTATGAGCAACCTAGACAGCATATTAAAAAGCAGAGACATTACTTTGCCAACAAAGGTCCGACTAGTCAAGGCTATGGTTTTTCCAGTAGTCATGTATGGATGTGAGAGTTGGACTGTAAAGAAAGCTGAGTGCCAAAGAATTGATGCTTTTGAACTGTGGTGTTGGAGAAGACTCTTGAGAGTGCATTGGACTGCAAGGAGATCCAACCAGCCCATCCTAAAGGAGATTAGTCCGGAGTGTTCATTGGAAGGACTGATGTTGAAGCTGAAACTCCAATACTTTGGCCATCTGATATAAGAAGAGCTGATCATCTGAAAAGACCCTGATGCTGGGAAAGATTGAGGGCAGGAGGAGAAGGATGACAGAGGATGAGATGGTTGGATGGCATCACCGACTCAATGGACATGAGTTTGGATAAACTCTGGGAGCTGGTGATGGACAAGGAGGCCTGGTGTGCTGCAGTCCATGGGGTTGAAAAGAGTCAGACACAACTAAGCAACTTAACTGAACTGAACTGAAGTCCTGGGTAGAGTCTGTCTGTAGTTAACTTCTCCACCTGGGGTTTGGTATCTATAAGACAGCTCACAGGATATGGCTCAGAATATTATCTATAGCCCTTGAGAAAGAACCTTGAGAAGGTCCTTGACAATGCTTAATGACTAAATTATTATTATTTAGTCTCCTTTGACTGTTGTCCTTTCTTTCAACATTTCTCATTTCTCTGATTAAACTTATTCTTTGACTAAGTTTCCACAGGCAGAAGGCATGCAGACAACATGGTGTGGTGGTAAGGACCACAGCCTTCTGCTCCATTTCAACATAACCATATTTATGTAAGAATATATTTCAATATCAAATGGCAAAGTTCAACAATGCAAAACCGCAATTACTTTTGCACCAACCTAAATAGCTTGGAATTGGGAGTTGGCCAAGTCAATGAATGAACAAATATAGAATTCTATATTTAACTACTTGTTGAATCATATAATCTGGTTTGACATTGATATCTCAGCATCATCATACTTTATCTCTCTGCCTCCTAAAGATAAGCTGCCTTCTTGATTAAATTTTCTGTTTCCCTGTGAGCAAGTGAAGAAAATGATTTGATCAGAAAGCAAGAATGATTAAATGCTAGTGTCACTGATTCATAATGTGCCATGTTTTACAAAACACAACAATAATACAGCTTGATACATTTCCCAAGTTATTTTCAGCTTGTGCAAGAAAAACGACAATAGTCAGTTTCACTGATTACTTATTGATGCATCAGTTCAGTTCAGTTCAGTCACTCAGTCGTGTTTTACTCCTTGCAACCCCATGAATCACAGCACGCCAGGTCTCCCTGTCCATCACCAACTCCCAGAGTTCATTGAGACTCATGTCCATTGAGTCAGTGATGCCATCCAGCCATCTCATCCTCTGTCGTCCCCTTCTCCTCATGCCCCAAATCCCTCCCAGCATCAGGGTCTTTTCCAATGAGTCAACTCTTTGCATAAGGTGGCCAAAGTATTGGAGTTTCAGCTTCAGCATCAGTCCTGCCAATGAATACCCAGGACTGATCTCCCTTAGGATGGACTGGTTGGGTCTCCTTGCAGTCCAAGGGACTCTCAAGAGTCTTCTCCAACACCACAGTTCAAAAGCATCAATTCTTTGGCACTCAGCTTTCTTCACAGTCCAACTCTCACATCCATACATGATGACTGGAAAAACCATAGCCTTGACTAGATGGACCTTTGTTGGCAAAGTTAGTATCTCTGCTTTTCAATATACTATCTAGGTTGGTCATATCTTTCCTTCCAAGGAGTAAGCGTCTTTTAATTTCATAGCTGCAGTCACCATCTGCAGTGATTTTGGAGCCCAAAAAAATAAAGTCTGACACTGTTTCCCCATCTATTTCCCATGAAGTGATGGGACCAGATGCCATGATCTTAGTTTTCTGAATGTTGAGCTTTAAGCCAACTTTTTCACTCTCCTCTTCCACTTTCATCAAGAGGCTTTTTAATTCCTCTTCACTTTCTGCCATAAGGGTGGTGTCATCTGCATATCTGAGGTTATTGATATTTCTCCCGGCAATCTTGATTCCAGCTTGTGCCTCTTCCAGCTCAGCGTTTTTCATGATGTACTCTGCAAATAATTTAAATAAGCAGGGTGACAATATACAGCCTTGATGTACTCCTTTTCCTATTTGGAACCAGTCCGTTGTTCCATGTCCAATTCTAACTGTTGCTTCCTGACCTGCATATAGGTTTCTCAAGAGATAGGTCAGGTGGTCTGCTATTCCCATCTTTTTCCGAATTTTCCACAGTTTCTTGTGATCCACACAGTCAAAGGCTCTGGCATAGTCAATAAAGCAGAAATAGATATTTTTCTGGAACACTCTTGCTTTTTCCATTAATGCACCAGACAATGTTCCAAATGGTTTACATGTACCTAATTTAGTCCCCCAAAATAGGTCTTTGAAGTTAATACTTCTCTTGTTTCTGCTTTACAAAGGAGAACTGAGGCCAGAGGGGTGACATAGCCAGCCTGATCCATCTCATAGCAAATCTCAGGTAATCTGGGTTTGAACCCAGGTACTTTGCTCCAGAACACATTCTTTGAACTCCTGAGTTGGGCCACCTCAATTTCCCAGAAAGGATGGGTTCATAAAGCTGCTGGAGTCTGGGTCTGGATCATACTGATAATGAAGATTCTTTAAGAGTCCTGCCCCATCTGATCAGTCTCCAGGTTCTAATGCTTCTATCTCTTTAATTTCTATAAAATCTATCCCCTTACTGTTCACACAGCCACTGTCTGCACTCAGCTTTCCTTGCATTCACTGGCCTGGGTCAGGTAAAACATCTCTCAATCTGTCTCCTTGATTGGGCTCACCCTTCTAATTTCTTCTCCATACTGCTACCAAAAGTATTTGTCTAAATCAGGAATTTGATTTTATTGTATAGGACTACTCAATTGCTCCCCATAATCTATAAACAGAATCTAAACAAATTTGTTGTTCAGTCACTAAGCCATGTCCGACTTCTTGTGACCCCATGAACTGTAGCATGCCAGGCTTCCCTGTCCATCACCATCTCCCAGAGCTTGCTCAAACTCATGTCCATTGAGTCGGTGATGCCATCCAACCATCTCATCTTCTGCCACTCCCTTCTCCTCTTGCCCTCAATTTTGGCAGATTCCAAACTAATTACGATAATCAAGAGGCTCCCCACCCTACATCTCTCTCTGACTGCCCCTCCCACATAACCCTCTCTGCTCCAACTACGAATCAACCCTATTCTTGTGAATACTCCAAATTTTTGCCTCACTCTCATGCCTTTGTTCTGCCCTCGGTTTGTGAAGCTCTGTGTAGGTAAAACTTTTTGCCCCACCTGAATCCATCTCCCCTCTTATGTAAGAACACCCCAGTTGTGAGCAGTAAACCACTCTCTTCTTGGGCTGGTTATCAAATCCCAATTCATGCTTTCTGCCTGCTCTGTGAACACAAGGCTGAGCCCTTTAATAATTGTTCCTTTGTTAAGTTTTGTAGGGAGAATGTGCCAGATAGGCGACAGAGGAGGAAGGGGTTTTGTTTGCTGGTCCTGGAGGGCTCCCTGGACAGAGGCAGCAGCAGGGGCAGCATCTCCAACACCAGGTGCCCCCAGGGGTGATTCTGTAGTACAGTGTCTCCAGAAAGACATCTCTTCATGAGCAGTTTTTTTCTTGACTCCCTAAAGGGCAGATTTCTAGCAAGCTTCATTGGCTTGTGTGGCACCTCAGTGGCACCTCTATAATCCAGTGATCCAGGAACATCTGGATCCTGGTCCTGATGTGGGTGGGCTCTCTCTCAAGGGCTCCTTCCATCTGCCATTCCTATACTCCTAAGCATTCTTCCTAGTCAATCCCTTGTTACTCTATCAGAGCTAATAACTATTCACGTTAAACTTTCCGTGCTCAAATTACTGTGATGCTTCACTCTCACTACTGGACAGAATGATGCCTCCTCTACTCTTTGATGTGGGCCAACCTCTTTCCAGGGGGTTCCCTGGTGGCCCAGGTGGTAAAGAATCTGCCTGCAATGAAGGAGACCCAGGTTTGATGCCTGGGTTAGGAAGATCCCCTGGAGAAAGAAATGGCAACGCACTCCGGTATTCTTGCCTGGAGAATTTCATGGACAGAAGAGCCTGATGGGCGACAGTCCATGGGTTCACAAACAGTCAGACATGTCTGAGCGACTGACACTTTCATTTTCACTCTTCACAGCCTCTTTCCATACCCTCAACTCCTAGCTCTCAGCTTCGAGCTTGGGCTTGTGACCCCAGCCTGTTCAATCTGGTTCAAGCAACTGATTCAGGAAAACACAAGTCTCATTCTGTTCACTGCGACCCATTCCTAAGTCCTGTCTTTCCCAACCACATTGCCTTTCTTCATATTATCCTGAATTCCCCAACAATACATTTGGTTGAACTGATCTCATCCTTGGCTTGTGGGTATGGTGAGGGAAAGGAACAGTGTTGACCAAACTCAGAAATCAGCATGTCCCATTTCCCCTCTAAATAATTAACTCAGAGATATGTATCTGATTTAGAGGCCGACAGAACCAACAAGCTAGTGGAACCTTTATTTGAGCTTCTAAGGAAGAGAATTTCTTCTTTTTTGCTATCTCTAGTCTAGAAGCATGTAATCATGAGAATGTTTTATAGCTACCTTGAGATCATGAGAAAAGGGCCTACAGAGAAGAGTGTTCTTCCTGAGAAAACATAGAAACTGGTCCTTGTCACATGTTTATACCTTGATCAAGCTCTGCCTGAAGCCAACTGCCTCTGGATTTTTAGTTTGGTGAGTCAATATATTTCCTTTTTGAAAGATTAAGTTGGGTTGGGTTTATGTTTTAAAAATGGAAAACTTCCTAATTATTGTATTTTCCTTCCAGATGAGACCATAGCAATATGCACAATTTTCCCAACATGCACTGTACTCTTTCTTACTGTCTCCCCCACCACCAGCCTATAAAGTTTTAAAGGCAGGAGCTGAGTCTTATTTACCTTGGAAGTTATGTATTGTGGCACAATGTTCTGCACACAGTAGGCATCCAATAAGTATCTCTCGAAAGGATAACTAAATAAATAAATTCTAAACAACCCAGCTATATGAAGTTAATGCTATGACAGGTCTGATGAAAAAGGTATGCTAAGAATATGGGCAGTAATTTCTACATTTATAATTAGAGACAAGGATATTTTGTACTAATTGCTTGCTGTTATTCAAACATAAGAGCCACATTATGTGCAGGATAAATTACTGCAACATTGTAAATCAACCATACTATAATCAAAAAAAAATTGTAAACCATATGAGAACTGCAGAAAGAAACATAAGACTATTGAGAAATAATGTTATTGGGGATTCTCTAGTCCATTTGATGATAATGTTACAAAAAGTATAGGTAATATTAAACCTACCCCCAAAACAACTGGGCGGCAGCATTATATTTGGCCCCTGGTAGTCTCAAAGATAACCTGAATTTTCTGAGAAGTTGACTAAAGGGTTGTGTATTCTATATTGCTGTTGGCTTTCCAGGGAGAAGTTCTGAGACAATTGAGAACATCATTATTCAAGGACTCAGCTCGAGTACAGAAAAAAGCGATTGTCTCCTCTGACATATACATGTCTAGGTGAGTCTGTGTGTAATGTCACCACCAACGCCAAGAACCGAACAATAGAATCTGATTACATTCATTCGGAGACTAGGGAAAATAAATATCGCTCTTCTGGATCACTGATTGAAATGCGAAACTCCTTTCCAAGTGTGAAGTGTCACGTCTCAGCCTAACACACTGACAATATCAGCTGATTACAGGATACACCAGGTGTCTGCAGGGAATCACTCACCAGCAACTTCAACAATACAAGTGATTATAGTTCAGTAGTTTTTAATGATGTCTGATGTGCAAATGATTCTTTTAGCTTCACTCAGGAACATCAAATTCCCACTTTGGCGGTAACTCCGCTTTGAACTCTATGTCACTCACTATTTCATCAGTAACTTCTTGAATTCAAAATAACTACAGTAGCAAAAACCTTTGACAGCCCTATCGAATCTTTTATAAAGTATATTCAAGAGAGCTCAACATTAAAGCACACATGAATACTTACAAAATAAAGCAACTAGCTTCATATGAGCAGTTAGAATGCCTATGTGTGTGTGCTAAGCGGCTTCACAGTCATGTCTGACTCTGCAACCCCATGGACTATAGCCCACCAGGCTCCTCTGTCCATGGGACTTTCCAGACAAGAATACTGGAGAGGGTTGCCAGGCCCTCCTCCAGGGGATCTTTCTGACCCAGGGATCGAACCCATGTCTCTGATGTCTCCTTCATTGGCAGGCGGGTTCTTTATCATTAGTGCCACCAGGGAGGCCCGGTTATATGAAAAGATGAACTATACCAGAATAAAAACTTAAGTTTACAAATGTAATTTTAAGGCAGCAGAATGCAAAAACCTATACTCTGCCAATCACACCATCTCTGTAGAATTCCCAATTCTTTACTTGATTTGAACGATTTACTCAGGATTATTCAATTTGCCAACAATTACCTACAGGGTGCGGGACAGAAAATGAAGGCAGGCATTTTAGGAGAATAAATGGACTCTCTTTCATCTACTCAGTGAATTATTGATGCAAAAACATGGAAATATGTTTCTGATAAGAAGGCAATTCTGTCCATGTTCCTGTAAGTTCCTCAGAAACAAGAAAATAAATCAATATCTGGAAAGAACAGCAATAAAGTTTTGGCACATGGCCTAAAAGATAAAAAGTAAAATATTATCTGTAATGCTCAAAGGTAAAATAGCTATGCAGTGGTTAACATGGCAGGAAGCTACAGGACTCCCTATAGCGTAGTAATTAATCTTCAGATCCAACAGAAAATCGGCTTACTACTTTATTATCATTAGGAATCATCTGACACTCTTTTGCCCATCTATGTTCTATCATCCATTTGGTAAAGAAATTCACTTTTGTTTGGAGGAAACCTTGATAACATTATAAATGATCATTTCTAACCTGCTCCATCAAAATAGGTAATGCTATTTCCTTCATCTCACGTGGGTGCTCAGTCGCTCAGTCATGTCCGACTCTCTGCGACTCCATGGACTGCAGCCCACCAGGCTCCTCTGTCCATGAGGATTTCCCAGACAAGAATACTGGAATGGGTTGCCTTTTTCTTCTCTAGGAGATCTTCTTAACTCAGGGATCAAACCCACATCTTCTGTCTCTCCTGCATTTGCAAGTGTGTTCTTTACCACTTAGACACCTGGGAAGACCCTCATCTAAGTTAAAAAAAAATAAATACATGCTAGCAGACAAATTTGTTTATGAGAGGATGTGCTTCTATGGAAAAAACAAAAATGCTAAGTAGAATTGTATACTATGTCTATTTGCAATTAATTGTTGACACATTGTCTTTTTTACCTGGTTGGAGCACTAGTCCCATCATATGACAACAGTGAGAACACCAGAATCTGCAGTTCCCCAAGGACGCCACAAGAGGGCACCATTTCACCACTACTGTCCCCTGCAGAGGTTATACTCTGAGTACAACAAATGTGTTATTTAGTCTTACAATCATTTTTAATTTTATTGCTGACAGTCTGACAGGACTACTTAATATTGCTGGGTTGACCTTTCCATATTTTGTGCTAAATCTTTTTTTTTTTTTTTTTTAACTTCTCTTAATCTGCTGTGTTGGGAAGAGGATATAATTGACTCTACATTAGGACAGGCTGCAGTGTGATACCACCAGCGACAGCACTGGTCAAAACAGACGGATGAAAGGCAGTATTCCAGGCATCAACTGGTGCCATGCAGCACTCTACAGACCCAGACTTCATGAGCACCAGCCACGTGTGGGCTGTTCAGGGAGAGTATATTTTTTAGCTTTCATCACTCCCCAGAAGGGGCAGAAATGGCTTTCCACAGAACGTGCATGCATGCGTGTTCAGTCTTGTTCAAGTCTTTGCAACTCCATGGATTGTAGCCTGCCAGGCTCCTCTGTCCATAAGACTTTCCAGGAAAGAATACTGGAGTGGACCCTCCTCCAGGGGATCCTCCCAAGCCAGGAATTAAATTCATGTTTCCTGCATCCCCTGCACTGGCAGGCAGGTTTTTTACCACTGAACCACCTGGGAATCCCAGCACAGAGAATGCTAACATATAAGATGTAAAGTTAATTTCCTTAGGTCCAGTCCTGTTCTGCTTGTAAAAGAAGACGGTCCCTCTGGGGAAAGATTTTTCTTACAATGTGGCTTTTGAAGACTAGGCAGGTTGTAAGAGAAAGGTAAGAAAATTTTTTCTTCAACACATTTGAGAACAAAGTCATCTGTAGCCTAACAGATGACTAAAAGCCCCACATAACTCAGGTGGGGCTGCAGGAATAGGGCCTGAGAGTGGTTCTGGAATCTGACAATGGTGACAGGTGCCACTGACCAGACACTTACTTTGCACCAGACTCTGTGATAAATGCATCACAGGAATTTCTCTGTTGAGAGCTCCCCTCGGCTATGAGGGCTGCACTGTCATTAGCCCTCATATCAACAGATGAGGTGTTTGAAACCTGAGGTTTTATTTTTTACATTATATATACACATAGGCTTCCTAAATAGTTCAGTTGGTAAAGAATCGCCTGCAATGCAGGAGACCCCGGTTCAATTCCTGGGTCGGGAAGATCTCCTGGAGAAGGGATAGGCTACCCACTCCACTATTCTTGGACTTCCCTGGTGGCTCAGCTGATAAAAAATCTGCCTGCCTGGGTTCAGTTCCTGCATTGGGAAGAATCCTGACAAGCAAGGAACATATGATGGGGTTGGTGGGGCACATGTGCACACAGAGACCCAGTCCAGGTGTGTGAGATGAAAACTGATGCAGCAAGATTGACTTTAGTAAACAGTGGCTTCTTTTTATTGTCAGACTAAGGGAGGTTCAAAGTACATAATTCTATAAAAGGGCAATGATAGACCAGTTAACAAAATAGAATGTAACAGGATCTATATCAAGGTGGGCAGAGGTGGTCAAGTGGCCAGATGCCTAGAAGAGCTGCGTGTGTGTCCCATCACTCAGTCATGTCCGACTCTCTGCAGCCCCACAGACTGTAGCCCGCCAGGCTCCTCTGCCCATGGAATTGTCCAGGCAAAGATACTGGAGTGGATTGCCTTTTCCTCCCCCAGGGGAACTTCCTGACCCAGGGATCGAACACCCGTCTCCTGTGTTTTCCACACTGGCAGGCAGGTTCTTTACCACGGTGCCACCAGGGAAGCCCCTAGAAGGGCTGGCCTGGCCTGAATTACTACAGGGACCAGCACCGCTCTGAATCTCAAGACAAGACCAAGGTGGGCACCCTACACAAGGCCTCTGAAGCCTGAAAGATGCACAGTTTTGTACTCCAGGAAGTAAGGGGAGATTTAAACTCCATGTTTTGAGAGAAGACAATTCAAGTGAATAATCTGTATCTTTGAAAAATATATTATTGAGTATAAATTGAGTATTAGAAAAATTAAGGGCATACCACTTGGGTGAGTAACCAAGTGACCCTGTGAGCGGTGATTGTCAGTCCAGGTCAGCACAGTACTACCCACGGTCAACACCACCATCCACATAAAGCATATTTTGATAAGTTCTACATACGTACAATTTTCAGATGAGACAAAAGCCTCATGACGTCCGCCATGTCCGCCAGGATGAGCAAGCGGGTCACAGCAGACAGCAGAGCCCGTGCCGCCCGTACCATGGTTCCGCGCTTCACCGACGAGCAGGGGTCATCTGCAAATTCCGAAGAAGCGATGCGCATGGTCTCACCTGGAAGACAGACACGGAGACACACGTGGGTAGACAGGAAGCTCAGAGGCCGGCAGTCACTAAGATCTGTGGAGGGGTAATCAGAGCTCTCACTGCAAAACCACCCTGGTCAGGTGGTACCAGCTCCCTCAGTGAAGCTGAGATTTTCAAGTCAGACCCCTTAGTGCCCCCAGACAGGTGCTGTGAACAAGACCCAAGTGTGAAATTATGTTTTTAGCATCAATAAGGAATATGTTTGATTCAGTTTGTCTAAGAGTTGAGATGAATTTGCCCGACCTGAATCATTCTCACTCTCCAAGTCCCTTGAAACCAGTGGTATTTACTAGGCTAGTTGGTTTCTGACAGCTGAAGAATAAAGCTAACAGCTCCAGAGGGGAATGAAACTAAAGACTTTGACCTAATGAACTCGGTTCTCTTAATTGAGTTAAATAGACAATAACAGACTACAGAGATAGTCCATGCATGCATGCTCAGTCACTCAGTTGTGTCCGACTCTTTGCAACCCTAGGGATACAAGCCCGTCAGGCTCCTCTGTCCATGGGATTCCCCAGGCAAGAATACTGGAGTAGGTTGCCATGCCCCCCTCCAGGGGATCTTCCCAACCCCAGGGATCTAACCCAAGTCTCCTGCATTGGCAGGTGGATGTCATTCTATAATACAGAGAACACTTAGGAGACAATTGAACCAATTCAGCAAATATTTATTAGGCACACACTGGTAAAAATTCTCTACCAGAGTCTGGAAATGCAAAGGTGACTAAGAATGCCCTGGGCCCAGGGAGTTCAGTCTAACCAGGACACACATCGTAAATACATACTTAAAATACAGAGATTACATGCCATCATAGACATATGACCAAGAATGAAGGCAGAAAAGGAGGAGGAAGCGATTAACTCATTTAGTGTGAGGCTGGGGGAAAAGCTGTCAATACTGATGGCCTTTGAAAAGCCAAGATGTGTTCACCTGGAAGATGAAGGTGGGCAGGGCGCCTAAGGCACTGTGAAGACCAGGAGGCTCCAGGACTTGGAGGAGGGCACTGAGCCCAGGGAAACGCAATCACCTGAAGCTCACAGTGAGTGAGGGCTGTAGGCAAGAGAGGCGCCAGGGCCTGGGACACTGGGCAAGAGATTTGGACTGTGGCCTCAGGAGGAGATGACTTCACAGATTTTTATTTTGGCCGCATTATGTAAAATAAGCTGGAGGGGTCAAGACTTGTGCAGAGAAAATAGGCAAATACAGTTACAATCTGAGAGAGCAGATGAGGACATAGACCAGAAACATAGGAATGGGATCCAGAGATAAGATCTGTATCAACGAGATGATGAAGGGAAACAGGAAGAGACAAGGGAGAGAATCAAGGATTTGGGGATTAATTATATATGGAAGGGTTTCCCTGATGGCTCAAAGGTAGTATTTACCAGCAATGCAGGGTATGCAGGAGATGAAAGTTTGATCCCTGGGTCAGGAAGATTCCCTGGAGGAGAAAATGGCAACCCACTCCAGTTTTCTTGCCTGGAAAATTTCACGATCAGGGGAGCCTGACAGTATGCAGTGTAGGATCCCAAAGAATAGGACATGACCGAGCACACACATGCAATATGTACGGAAACCATTGAGGAGTTGGAGGTAGTGGTGAATACAGACCCACCACAATGGACTGGTACATATTTGCACAAAGAGACTCCAGGAGTGGGAAACAAAGGGAGGTCATTAACTACATGAGACAGGCCCCATGGTCATGGGGTGGATATCTACCTATGGTACAGAGAACTAGGAAAAACCATAATGGAGCTTTACGCAGCAGAGCATACACAGGGGTACCAATGTTTTGATAAACCAGAAGAGTTCATACGACCAATGAATCAACTTAGGATGACACAATACAGTCAATATTTTATTTACAAAATGATTAATTATCATCTGCCCATCAAAACTAAGCTCAAATAGTCAATTATTTCAATCAAAGTCTGTGCCTCCTAGCATTTATCCCAAGATATGAGGGAAAATAAGATATACTTCTCATAATTTTAGGGCTTCTCTGATAGCTCAGTTGGTAAATAATCGCCTGGAATGCAGGAGACCCAGGATCGATTCTTGGGTCAGGAAGATCCCCTGGAGAAGGAAATAGCTACCAACTCCAGTATTCTTGGGCTACCCTTGTGACTCAGCTGGTAAAGAATCCGCCTGCAATGCGGGAGACCTGGGTTCAATCCCTGGGTTGGGAAGATCCCCTGGCGAAGGGAACTGCTACCCACTCCAGTATTATGGCCTGGAGAATTCCATGGACTGTATAGTCCATGGGGTCACAAAGAGTCAGACACGACTGAGCAACTTTCATTTCACTCCCTCTCATCATTTTACAGGCAGATCAAAAGATAATGTAATTCCCTCAGTGTTGTAGTTATTTAAACCCTCCTTTTTGTACTTAGGAAATGTGGGTGTGTAAGGAAATATATTGTGTGGCTGGATCTTTTAAAGAGGCTACCATCTATGATATGTATATGACACAGTTGCACAGCTTAGTCTTTATGCCTAGGCACAAATAGCTTGAAATATAACAACAGCATGGGAGAAGATTAAAAATGTTTTATTATGATACTGGTGAATTGTCAAGATGTATGACGCCGAAGAATTGATGCTTTGAACTTTGGTGTTGGAGAAGATTCTTGAGAGTTCCTTGAACTGCATGTAGATCCAACCAGTCCATTCTAAAGGAGATCAGGCCTGGGTATTCATTGGAAGGACTGACGCTAAAGCTGAAACTCCAATACTTTGGCCACCTCATGCAAAGAGTTGACTCGTTGGAAAATATCCTGATGCTGGGAGGGATTGGGGGCAGGAAGAGAAGGGGATGACAAGAGGAAGAGATGGCTGGATGGCTTCGCCGACTCGATGGACATGAGTTTGAGTAAACTCCAGAAGTTGGTGATGGACAGGGAGGCCTGGCATTCTGCGATTCATGGGGTCGAAAAGAGTCGGACATGACTGAGCGGCTGAACTGAACTGAACTGATGGCTCTAGTAGGCCTAAATAAACTTTAAGGTAGAGGTTGGCAATTAAGAGATACATATTCATTGCTTTTCTGCCTTTTGGCTAAGATCAAGTGAAGAGATACATATTCAATCCAACGGTCCACATGCTTACATAAATATCCTCTAGGGCTATTCCTTGTCCTAAAAAAAGACTAAGCAGATATCTGTGTGGTGGGGAGAAAGCTACTTCATTCTCACTCTGTAGAGCGCAGCCAGAAAAAAACATTATATACCAAGGTGAATCTACTGAAATGTTGAGAAGGTCACCCTAAAGACTAGACATAAGTGCAAATGGTATTGTTAATGGATAAATCAATTGCTGCTGGAAGGGATCTACTTATTCAAGGAAGGGATCCACTTATTCAAGGAAGGGAGAGATTCTTTTCTGCAGGTGAACCCTAGGGAGCTACACTGTTGATGTCAAATTTTTCAGGTTAAATTGCTACGAGCCACCGCTTGGGTAAGAGTGGACTATTCAGGCAGGGGTCTTCTCAGGAAAAAAGAAAGGGTCCTAATAGGAGAGTCACACCTCCTTCCAGCTTGTGGAGTAAACATGCCTAATTAAATTGATTTTCATACAGAGTGACCATGAAACAGGAAGGGGGCAAAGTACAACATTTAAAAGAATAATATAGCCAGAGGACACAGCATAAACTGATTAGAACCAACTAGGTCCAATGGCCAATTCAACTTCTACTTGACCTTGAGCCTCAGTATAAGCTCACTGTAACACACTCCAGGCCCCCGATGGTTCTAACATGCATGCTCAGTCGCTTCAGTCCTGTCTGACTCTTTCCGACCCTATGGACCACAGCTTGCCAGGCTCCTCTGTCCATGGGATTCTCCAGGCAAGAATACTAGAGTGGATTGCCATGCCCTCCTCCAGGGGATCCTCCCGACACAGGGATTGAACCCTCATCTCATTATGTCTCCTGCACTGGCAGGCAGGTTCTTTACCCACTGAGCCACCTGGGAATCCTAAAGATTCCAAGGATGACCAGAAAACATCAAAAGTGGGTGGTGGCCCAATTTCTGGAAAGTCCCACTCTTTCCCAAAACAAGGGAATTATCTTCCTACTCATTAGCCTATGAAATTGCATTGCATGCATGCTCAGTCATGTCTGACTGTTTGTAACTCCATGGACTACACAGTCCATGGCATTATCCAGGCCAGAATACGGGAGTGGGTAGCCTTTCCCTTCTCCAGGGGATCTTCCCAACCCAGGGATCAAACCCAGGTCTCCTTCATTGCAGGCGGATTCTTCACCAAGTGGACCACAAGCTCCACCTGGGAAGCCCACTTAGTCTGTGAAATTACCCACCCCTATAAAAACTGACAATCCCATATTCTGGGGCCTCTCGTTAACCTTTTTCAATCTGAGATGGCCCACATTCTGTCTATAGAGTATGTTTCCTCCCTGAGTGGACCTTCTTTCTCTTTACTATGGCTCACTCTTGAATTCTTTCCTGTATAAAGTCAAGAACCCACACATGGAGGCTGTCCCAAGGACTCAGATGTGACCTGGGATGTGACCAGCCTTTAGCTCCCCACTCTCTTTTCTACAACAACTCACTTCATCCAGATGCTGACTGGCCAGAAATACTGTCTCAAAGCCCAGGGGATAACACTCAGCAGTATGGAGCTTTCAGGCAGAGCTAATTAGTGTGGGGGCTACAGCAGGTCCTCCTGGGAGAAGCTTGGGAGATGTCCATGAGAGAAAAAATGAGACCCAGAGACAAGAGACAGGAAGAATCCACATTCATAAATGTGACTCTGCAAATGGAAATGCCATGCTAAATTCTGAGATTATCCTCAAATAATAGACCATTTAATCCAATCTAAATTAAAACTTAAAACACAGTTGAAGCAGATACAAATGAGTTCATGATTTTAAAGGTTTCAAAAGAAAGGCAAACTGAAGTCAGCTATAAATTTAATTCATTTTACATCCCTGTAGTTTTAGGATTACTAAAAGAAAACGGAAATCTATATTACAAAATGATAAGAGAGTTTATCAGAATTAAATCAGCTATTCACCTGGAAACTGCTTTTTCTATACAACTGAAATATTTAGCTGAGAAATAGCATGTGTGTGTAGGAGCAGGAAGGGAGCAATTAGGGGAGGGCACCAGAGCTGCCTGTTTCTTTAATATACACTCTTGTATTCAAGCTCATTAACTTGATTATAGACCTAAGGTCAGAGCAGGGCTTCTATGATCAAGCTTCTGATCCTCTAAAGCCACCAGTACCTGCTGGAAAGAAGAAAAAAATAACATCTTCAAATAAGCGACTTAGGGGAAATAGTAATTAATATGAATACAGTGCTTCTATATAAAGGGCTATTTTGTAAGCATTATTCTAAAAGCTTTATATATATTAAGTCATGAATTAAAAGAGAATCTCTCTCTCTCTCTCTCTCTCTCTCTCTCTCTCTCTCTCTCTCTCTCTCTCTCTCTCTCTCTCTCTCTCTCTCTCTCTTCACATGCTTGCAGGCAGATTCTTTATCACTAGCACCACCTGGGTCTTTAAAGTAACAAAGACTAAGGTCACATTCTGACATCTCTCCAACCATTCCAAAGTTTGCAAGATCAGCAATTATTCAATTTCTGTGTTTTAGTCCCCTCAGCTGTAAAACAGGGGTGAAAGTAATAATAGCTACCTTGTAAGACTGTCATTAAAGATAATCCATTCAAAGCACCCAGCATAAGACCTTACCAGTAATGGGCACTTACTCATTATTGGATAGCAAGGAGATCAAACCATCAATCCTAAACAAACCATCAATACTAAAGGAAGTCAACTCTGAATATTCACTGGAAAGACTGATGCTGAAGCTGAAGCTCCAGTACTTTGACAACCTGATGCAAAGAGCCTACTTATTGGAAAAGACCCCAATGCTGGCAAAGATTGAGGGAAGGAGGAGAAGGGGCAATGGAGGATGAGATGGTTGGATGGATGGCATCACCAACTCAATGCACATGAGTTTGAGCAAATTCCAGAGATACTGAAGGACAGGGAAACCTGGTGTGCTTCAGTTCTTGGGGTTTCAAAGAGTGGGACACAACTTAGTGACTGAACAACCACCACAATAACTCATTAATACCATAAATACCATAGCTACCACTCTCACTGTGATTCTCTCCAATAAAACAAGAATAGTTGGCAAACTCCTGGTTAAAGATTTGGAAGTGCCTTTTGTGGCTGATTTCACTGCTTGTGTACACAGTAATATACAAGCAAGAAAACATCTGCCTGATAAAATTATATTACATTGAGGCAGACTATACACCCTCCTGTCCACCCTCAAAGATGGCATTGGTGCTCAGTTTTCAAATTGGTGCTTGTTTTGCTTCTTATGCTACCCAGCCGGAGGAAATGGGAATGTTGCAAGGCTCCTATAAAGTAAGAGTCACAGTCCAAAAAATGGTGATTACTCTTTTGCCCAAATGCAGTAGAAGACTATACTCTTGAAAACAGTAAACAGTGATGTGCTAAGCTTAAAAGAAAAATGGAGTGCAGAGAATCAACACTGAATTCAGTATCATTTAATATTTTTATAAAGTAAAGAGAAAGGAAATTAAACATGGTCAATTTAAATGTCATTGTGCAGTGAAAGTGTTTTGAAATAACTGCACTATTAAAATGTATAATTAAACTAAACCTATTGTAAGTAAACAAAACCTATTGTAAGCAAACAAAACTATTATAAGTAAAGCAAATAAGCATGCAATAAATTGTTTTTTTATAAATCCCAAATTTCAATAACCCTCTATATATAAGGCAAATTTCTTTATAAGTAGCATACTGATGACTTCTTTATATTAAGTCAATCAATATTTCCATTGATCAGTGTCTTTTTTGTCCTACAACCATGATTACAAATCAAAATCCACTGAGATGTCAGTAGACTGATACATAGTACTTGTTAGTTGAAATGTAAGTTCAAAAACATCTTTTAATGTGATGAGGAAGGAAAAACAATACCACAACATGCATCCTGACTGAACAGCAGAAATAATATTATTATAAAAAATGCTACCATCTAATCCTGAATGAAAATGGTAGGCTCACCATTCCAACATGAAAATGTACAGGACACAGGTCTATTCTTGCTAAATAAGATTTCTGTTGTTCAATCACTAAGTAATGTCCAACTCTTTGCAACCCCATGGAATGCAGCACATCAAGATTCCTTGTCCTTCACCATCTCCCAGAGTTTGCTCAAACTAATGTCCATTGAGTCAGTGACACCATCCAACCATCTCACCCTCCATCACCCACTTCTCTTCCTGCCCTCGTTCTTTCCCAGAATCAGGGTTTTTTCCCAATTTGGCTCTTTGCATCAGGTGGTCAAAGTATTGGAGCTTCAGCTTCAGCATCAGTCCTTCCAATGCATATTCAGAGTTGGTTTCCTTTAGGATTGACTGGTTTGACTTCCTGTCCAAGGGACTCTCAAAAGAGTCTTTACCAGCACCACAGTTTAACAATATCAATTTTTGGTGCTTGGCCTTCATTATGTTATAAGTCTCACATCCATGCATGATACTGGAAAAACCATAGCTTTGAGTATATGACCTTTGTTGGCAAAGTGATGTCTCAGCTTTTAAATACACTGTCTTGGTTTGTCGTAGCTTTTCTTCCAAGGAGCAAGTGTCTTTTAATTTTGTGGCTGCAATCACCATCTGCAGTGATTTTAGAGCCCAAGAAAATAAAAAATCTATCTGTCACCGTTTTCACTTTCTCCCCATTTATTTGCCATGAAATGATGGTACCAGATACCATGATCTTAGTTTTCTTGAATGTTGAGCTTTAAACAAGCTTTTTCACTCTCCTCTTTCACCCTCAAGAGGCTCTTTAGTACCTCCTCTCTTTCTGCCATTAGAGTGGAATTATCTACATATTTGAGGTTGTTGATATTTCTCCTGGCAAACTTGATTCAGCTTGTGTTTCATCCAGCCTGGCATTTGCATGATGTACGCTGCATAGAATTTAAACAAGCAGGGTGACAATATACATCCTTAATGTACTCCTTTCCTAATGTGGAGCCACTCCATTGTTCCATGTCTGGTTCTAATTGTTGTTTCTTGACCTTCAAACAGGTTTCTCAAGATGCGGGTAAGGTGGTCTAGTATTCCCATCTCTTTAAGAATCTTCCACAGTTTGCTGTGATCCACACAGTCAAAGGCTTTAGCGCAGTCAATGAAGCAGATGTTTTTCTTCAATTCCCTTGCTTTTTCTATGATCCAGCAGACATTGACAATTTGATCTCTGGTTCCTCTGCCTTTTCTATATCCAACTTGAGGTCTGGGAATTCTCAGTATACATACTGTTGAAGCTGGCTTGAAGGGCTTTTGAGCATGACCTTGTTAGCGTGTAAAGTTAGCACAACTGTGTGGTAGTTTGAACATTCTTTAGCATTATCTTTATTTGGGATTGGAATGAAAACTGATCTTTTCCAGTCCTGTGGCCATTGCTAAGTTTTCCAAATTTGCTGGCATATTGAGTGCAGCACTTTAATAGCATTATCTATCAGGATTTTCAATAGCTCAGGTGGAAATCCATCACCTCCACTAGCTTTCTTTGTAGTAATGCTTCCTAAGGCCCACTTAACTTATTAAGATACTGTTTTTCTTTTACTTTTTTAAAAAAGGTAGAATAGAAAGGTGGTGGTAGGGTGGGGATTTAATGTCCAAATTCAAGAATTTAAGAGTATATTGGAGGACATCATACAACCTAAATCTTAGCAGGTATGACCTAAAAGACAAGACCTTCTGCCTCCCTAAGAAACCATTCCAATTTGAAAGACGTCTAACTGCTCATTTTTTTTCTTCAATTATTTTGATCTTCACTATGTTCTTCTGAACCACACAGAAAAATCTAGTCCTCTTTCCAAATCTATAAATCTTGAGAGAATTTTTTGCAATGTCCTTCATGGAGAAATGAAATGTCAAAACACACAACAGCCATTGCCTAAGAATTAACACTGCATCTAGATTATGAAAATGACAGCTTGCATAAAGAAGTGAACAAACAACTCCCCTTAGTTTTCCAAATGTTAAGTACATACTAACTAATCATTCAAGTTGGGGTGATTAGTTTGCTTTTATACAAACTTTTATGCGAGTTAATAGAGTAAACATAAAAGGCACTGTCAACTAGCTTTGGAGGGAACAAATCTGGTTTCTGGCATGTTGTGAAAACAAATGATAAGACAGATAACAATTGACAAGTCACTGGAGAAGGAAGCGGCAACCCACTCCAGTAGTCTTGCCTGGGAAATTTAATGGAAAGAGGAGCCTGGCAGGCTACAGTCCATGGGGTTGCAAAGAGTTGGATGTGACTGAACACGCACACACCACTCTGGTCTTTTTCATGACCTAAATTACTACCTACATTTGAGAGATATTAAATGTTAGCTCATTAGTGGAGTCCTCCAATTTCTTAATTTCAGAGCAGAAAAAACAAGTATCAAGAACCTTATATGGCTCACCCGAAGTCAAACAGCCAATTAATGGCAGAGTTCACACCAGAAGCTGGGTGTTTTGACTCTTAAACTTGCTACAATTTACCACAAAAGTCTTTTTCCTCGGAAAACTATTTTTGTATGGTTTCATAGATTCACAACTTGTATTTAGTCCACATAACTTATAATTTAGTCTATATAAGTCTTTTTATACCAGTTTGGATGTCTTGATTCTATGATTAGGTGCAACTATATTTGTAAGTTCCTATGGTTTCTCATTAAATACTTGTGTCACTGATTTCAATCAGCTTAGATATAAACACAAAGAAAATGAAGTATAAAAGAAGCACATTGTATAATTTGATTTTTAGAGGCTGCAGATGAATAAACCATATTTGAAACTGTTATACTGTAGAATAACAAGTCAACTTAACTTTTTCTAAAGTAGTATTTGGCTAAACAAAGCACAGGAACAATTCTTATAATGAAAAAAGTTGATTAAGGATAGAAAACTCTACCACACATTTCAAAATTAGAAACAAAACAAAAAAATGTTCCAAGTGATTGCTATCATGAACGTGGTAAATGCTGCTTTAAAATTACAACTTAATTAAGTTATATTTTTAAAATACCTCATGGAGAAGACTGATTTTCTTCACTAGTTTGAGGATGAAAAAAAAAAAAAAACACGAATGATTGGATTCTAGGATTTAAATGGCACAGTCTATGCTTTATTTTCTGAACTGCCGTTGATTTTCCAGTCATAACAGAGAAATGGCAGATTCTTAAATGTGATTATAGCCATGTGTCTTCTTTATTATAGCCACATGACTAGAGGCTTCCTTGTCACCATCACTCTGCCTCCTATATTAAGAGAGCTCACAGAAGGACCACATCTAAATCAACATCAGGATATCAATTACAATAAAGCCCAGCTAACAAAAATATATTTGTGGGAGGATCTGGCAACAGGCAATGAACGAAATTGATTTAAAATAATTCAAAATCCTAAATTCAAAAAGACAGACTGCCAAAATGTGCTAATCAAAGCTTTCTTCACTTCTGTGATCAATAGTTTTTCATGTGGGTCAAGAGAGATCTCAGACTGCCTTCTCTCCTTCCAGCTCAAAAGTACATTTTAAACATAAGTGAAATAAGGTTATAACAAACATAAACCTTGAGAGGGAAAAATGTCCCTACAGGGTGACATGCAGTTTTAAGGGTGAGGGAAATTTGGAGAGTTAGAGAGTAACCGTCCAGTCTGTACAGGGCTTCCCTGCTGTCGGTTGGTAGAGATTCTGCCTGTGATGCAACAGACAGCCTGCAATGCAGGAGATGGGGATTCAGTCCCTGGGTTGAGAAGAACCCCTGCAGAAGGAAATGGCAACCCACTTCAGTATTCTTTCCTGGGAGATCCTTAAGTTTGTAAGGGTGATTACATAAGCATATCTGTAAATGTATGCAAAGTGTAGAAAGAGTCATATATCATTTCATTCATCCTTTTATTCATTCACTAAGCATTTATTAAGCTAGGTGGTCGCTATTTGCTAGGTTCTGGATATTCAAGATGAAGTCACAATTCCTGCCCTCTCCTTACTAGCATCCTGATTTTTCTGACAGATTCACTAATAAAGATCATCTGTAGAACATTTGTAGAGAAACACCCACTGATCAGGCATTTGTGAATTCTAGACAGAAGTCACATTTTGGGGAGCTGGGATTCATGAGTATGTAGAGGATGCTTAGTCAGCTATTATAATAAGGAAGCATGGTCAAAAACTATGTATGTATATGTGCACATGTATCTATACCTACATCTAGAGAGAAGGATTAAGTTTTTCATGCTTTACCCTGCAGTGTGTAGCTTTAAGCCATGACTCTGAGAGATGGCAGACCAGCCACACACCGATGACTTCTCTTCTCCTCCAAATTACTGTTAGATTTCTAAAACACAAAGAGTGTGGGTGAGAATGACATGGACACATATACTCTTCATCATTAGTTAGCTTCTCAGCCCTATATTTGTTTCCTTTGTGGCTCAGCTGGTAAAGAATCAGCTGCGATGTGGGAGACCTGAGTTCAATCTCTGGGTTGGGAAGATTCCCCTGGAGAAGGGAAAGGCTACCCACTCCAGTATTCTGGCTTAGAAAATTCCAAGGACTGTAAAGTCCATTAGGCTGCAAAGAGTCGGACATGACTGAGCGACTTTCAGCCCTATATTGAGCAGGTCTTGGTGAACAGAAACATTTCAGGGTGCCTCTAATCTCTTAACTTCAAACTCTAAATGAAAAGTGGGTCTGAGGGAACTAGGACTCAAGCTCTGGGAACTGGTAATGGACAGGGAAGCCTGGTGTGCTGCAGTCCGTGGGATTGCAGAGTCAGACATGACTGAGCAACTGAACTGAATGGAACTGAATTCATTTTTCAACTAGTATCTCCAAAGGAAAGAGATCCCATCTGATCACACTAGTTTCATGAAATTGAAGATAAATATAGAAAGAGAGATGAAAGGATGAAAATTATAGGAAGTCAATGAATATTAACTTTTTCTCTCCTTCCACTGGTAGAATAATGTAGGATCTCCAATTTGTCAGGAAACATAAGACAAATTATTTTTTTAATTTGATAGTTAATCTTTCAAATAATATTCTCAAATTTTTTTCTTAAATCCCCAGAACATTGTTTCCTATAAAAGACAAGGTTCCAACTGTTATACTGAAAAAAATCAACTAAATATACCCTTTTCCCTGTATTCCCAGGTTTTGTGGATACTCTTTTGTTGTGGACACATTCTCAGATCCTCTTGCCAGTCCCAGGGTCCTTCTGCCTTTGCAGGCTGCTCTCAAGCAAAGGGAGCCCCATTCTATGCTCTCTAGTGGTTATTTCATTCGAAGTTAATGGAAAATAGTGATAAATTACACTGTATACACTGGCCAGTGAATGCAGGTGCCCAGTTCCTTGGTAAATATATTTCTCACTACAAATTAATAAACTCACACTGGGAGTATAATTTAACCTCCCCGGTAGATCTGCCTATAGGAATAGAATATTCTGGTCATGCTGAAATTAGTATTTCACTCTGTATGGCAGCATACTAAAGATTAATACAGTAATATGGATTTTTAAAGCAAATACACACAGTTATTTAATTCTCACATCATTTACATAGTATGAAGATGGAAGGATGAACCAGCAATTGCTGTGGGGCATCACTAGGAGGTATCTGATTTGTGATAAGTATGGGAACTGGTTTTGAACATTGAACAGGAGTTCATTTTCAATTCCTATTCTGAACAGCAAGTAGCTTTTCCCACCACAAAGAGTGTACAGGAAAAATTGGGGAAGGAAATGTCAAAGAACCTATAGATGTGAAGAACTTATTTTATGAGACAGAGAATGGAAGCATTACTAAGCAAACCCAGACATAAAAAGCAAAATTCTAAGCCACTGCCAGGTGGTACTGAAGGCTATGAAATAAGAAGCAGGCAACCTGGCACACTGGACAGGGGGCAATGGCAGCCAAGCACACACAGAGTTCACCATCTAGTCACACTTGTCCAGGGCTGGGCAGAGACAAAGGCCTGTATGACTCAACGTGCATCCCTTATAGGAGGCCCTATGGGTTCAATGATTTTTAATACACCCATTTGTTAGCTTCACACAATTCCATGCTAAAGAACCTTTTCAGGTATAAATGCATGAGGACACACAAACATAGATGCCCACCGAGTGTGCCCTATTTAAATACTTTAGTCAAGCTTTGGCACAGAGAGCTGGCAAAACCAGAAGATGCAAACATTTATAGAGTTTAGCCTTAAGGCTGCTTCTGCTTCATGGGCTACACACTACAATCACATTTGTGAATCCCCAAACCTAATATTTTCAATAATCAACAGATGCAACTAGAGATCATGTCCAAAAATGGAAGCATTGTAAAGATCTATTTTGCCCAACTCTGGGTGGATCTGTTCAATGTTAATTAATGTTGCCTCCTCATTTCCAGTTAGCTTTAACTCATCTCCCTCCTCCCTGCTGCTGCTGCTAAGTTGCTTCAGTCGTGTCCGACTCTGTGCGACCCCATAGACCGCAGCCCATCAGGCTGCCCGTCCCTGGGATTCTCCAGGCAAGGACACTGGAGGGGGGTGCCATTTCCTTCTCCAATGCATGAAAGTGAAAAGTGAAAGTGAAGTCATGTCCAACACTTAGCAACCCCATGGACTACAGCCTACCAGGCTCCTCCATCCATGGGATTTTTCCAGGCAAGAGTACTGGAGTGGGGTGCCATTGCCTTCTCCACCCTCTTCTCTAGAAATTAAGACTACATGACTAAATGATCCCAAGAACTCCTTCCAATTTTGTATACTATGATGCAAAAAGTAATAATAGCTATTTATAGAATACTATGTACTGGGCACAATGTTAAACACTTTACATTTATAATCTCACAATGAGGTGAACAACATTATCTTCATTTCAAAGATTATCAAATCATTAGTTTAATAAGGTTTATTAATTTGTTCAAGGTCACTTTAACACTAGGAATTGAATCTGAGGCTAATGAACTGAGACGTCTGTGATCTTAGTAACCTGGAAGCTCGAAGTTAGGAGTCTGTTGATGAAAAGTGAAAGTGTAAAAGTGTTAGTTGCTCAGTTGTGTCTGACTCTTTGTGACTCTAAGGGCTCACCAGGCTCCTCTGTCCATGGAATTCTCCAGGCAAGAATACTGGAGTGAATTGCCAGTCCTTTCTCCAGGGGATCTTCCTGACTCAAGGATCAAACTCAGGTCTCCCACATTGCAGGCAGATTCTTAACCATCTGAACCAACCTAAAACAATCTAACGATGATGATGAGATTAATAATTATAGCTAATCCTGACATGGTGCTTATTCAGTGTCAGATACCATTCTAAGCACTGCATCTTACTCATTTAATCTTCATTAAAATCCTACAAGGTAGGTACTATTCCCATTTTATAGGTGAGGAAACTGAATTACATAAAAATTAATTTGCCAAAGACGAGAAAACTTTGGATAATGGAATAAAGTTTTTAACCTAGAAAGTCTGGCTACAGTGGTCTAGGATTTAACCACTTCTAAGATAATGCCCATATCAAGCAAAAAAATAAAACAATAAAAAACAATAACAAAATGTTCTTAGCACCAACAATAGTGGTAAATTATTTTGTGGTAATATTTTTTAAATTGATCTTTTAAATAATATCTAGACTCTAAAATGATGTCCTCATGCATTATAATTTTAAGGAGCTGGGACAAGAATTTGAGCAAACTCCAGGAGATGGTAAAGGACAGGGATGTCTGGTGTCCTGCAATCCAAGGGGTCACAAAGAGTCTAACACGGCTCAGTGACTGAACAGCATCCAAGAGGCAACATAAATTATGATAGGATGGATACAATAGGAGCTGCCATGGAAGAGGAAAGCCCTTGTCTCTCACTATAAAATTAGACACCTTAGCTCTTGTGCTTGTCTTGATTCATAGATGTCCAGCTAACAATACTGTTATGTTGTGATCAGACTCTACTCCTTTTTTTGCTAATTAGAGACAATTTTAGAACATTCCTTAACTTGAAACTAGAACTGTCCAAGAGTAAGCAAAAACATCATACTTTTCTTTTAGACTGTAGAATGCTTTACATTGTGATGAAGCCCAATGCTTCTGCATTAAGACTGGAGACATGTTTAAAGGGCTGCTAAATGTGCATGCAAAGATCACATATTATTTTTCAAATGCAACCCACATTAAAACAGAATGAGAAACCAACAATAATCATCTATGAAAATTAGGCTGTTTTCCAGCTTTTATGCATTATATATGCCAAGTCATTACAGACTAAAAGAAAGAAAAAAAAAAGGAACTAATAGTTCAATACATAACAGATTTGGTTAGTCTTTTCTGAATTACCACCATCTTGAAAAGTAAAGATTTAATATTTCCCACTATTAGTTGGATGGAGAAGGCAATGGCAACCCACTCCAGTACTCTTGCCTGGAAAATCCCATGGACGGAGGAGCCTGGGAGGCTGTAGTCCATGGGGTCTCGAAGAGTCGGACATGACTGAGCGACTTCACTTTCACTTTTCACTTTCATGCATTGGTGAAGGAAATGGCAACCCACTCCAGTGTTCTTGCCTGGAGAATCCCAGGGATGGCAGGGCCTGGTGCACTGCCGTCTATGGGGTTGCACAGAGTCAGACACGACTGAAGCGACTTAGCAGCAGCATTAATTGGATATCAACTACCAGCTCTTTTCAGTTAGAATTAGGGACACCTCTTAATTTTAGGCTTATTAACCTTCACACATGAAATCTAAGAATAAAGTAAAAATGTTAATAGTATTATTATAGCAAAATATTAAGTAACAAACTTACCAGTAGGATAAACTTTTAAAATAATTGTATTATTCTTTGACAGCACACCAGTAAAGAACCTTGGCTCAGACTTCTTGAATTTAAGTCCTAGTTCTCCATTTTTTTCTTTGTGTAACCTTAGGCAAATTACTTAATCTTTCTAGGACTCAGTAGTAAAATTAATAAAATAGCACCCCATGTCACAGATACATGTAAAAATTAAATGAGAGCATATAAGAGACTGAATACCAAGAAATATATCTCATGACACCCAGCAAATATCTTTATAAATGGAAAAGCAATCTCTGAGCCAAAAAAAGAAAAAAAAAAGAAACAGAAATTAGCAATCTTGAAACAAAAATGTTAAATTAATTCTGAAGCACTGACAACCTTAGAATCATTAAAAGTTATTTAGAAGCTAGATTTTAATTGCCACAGATGGGACGTAAGAATGTTTTGACCCTCAACAGGAATAGATCTGTCATGTTTTCTACCTAAAATAAAATTTCGAAACTTAAAATGCTGCTGCTGCTAAGTCGCTTCAGTTGGGTCCAACTCTGTGCGACCCCATAGATAGCAGCCCACCAGGCTCCACAGTCCCTGGGATTCTCCAGGCAAGAACACTGGAGTGGGTTGCCATGTCCTTCTCCAATGTATGAATGTGGAAAGTGAAAGTGAAATCGCTCAGTTGTGTCTGACTCTTCATGACTGCATGGACTGCAGCCTACCAGGCTCCTCTGTCCATGGGATTTTCCAGGCAAGAGTACTGGAGTGGGTTGCCATTGCCTTGCTGGCTTAAAATGCTATATCAGTGAAAATATTAACTAGAAAATAAATGTGTTCTCTGGCAAAGAGAAATCATACAGAAATGTTTCTGTCTCTATTCAGGAAAAAATCATATAGTTTCATTTATATTTGATAATCATAGTTTATAATCAGTGTTTGTAAGAAACTCATTTATACTTCATACATAGAGTAGGAACAGAGATGTTATTTTAAAAATCAGTTTCAGATTGGTGGTGTGTGGTATTCTTGTCAGAAGCAAAAGCAAATGTTTTTTGGAAGGAAGCAGAGGAATCTTTCAAATAAGACTTCATTAAAAAGTGAGTATACAGTTCAAAATTATAGAACACTGTAGCTGTGCTGAGTGGCAGGATTAATTATCTTAAAGAACTTAATAATTAAACTAAAGAAATTAATGATTAAAGAACTTCAGATAATAGAAGCAGAGGGAAATTATATATGTAATAAATATTTAAAAATACTTATAGTACTAGAACAAGAATTTGAAAGCATGAATTAAGGACTATGATTCTCTGAACCAAATAGATATTAAATCTCAAAAACAAAGAATAAATAAAAATTTATATAGAACTAAGAAGAAGGGCTTATTCATTAGGCCTTCCCAGGTGGCTCAGAGGTTAAAGCATCTGCCTGAAATGTGGGAGACCTGGGTTCGATCCCTGGGTTGGGAAGATCCCCTGGAGAAGGAAATGGCAACCCACTCCAGTATTCTTGCCCGGAGAATCCCATGGACGGAGGAGCCTGGTGGGCTACAGTCCATGGGGTCGCAAAGAGTCGGACATGACCCAGCGACTTCACTGAGAAGAAAATCTGTGAACTGGAAGACTGCTAAAAAAGTTAACCAAAAAAGGGGCACAAAATCTAGAGAAACAGAAGATAAGAAAAAGAAATATATAGAGAATATAGAGAAATTTTCTAACATAAGTCTTCTTAGTTGTATATTGCGTGTTTGGCTTCCTGAATCAGGTGATAAATGGAGCGTAAAAAAGTCAGTATTTGTGAGATAATGGCTAAGAATTTTCCAGAGTTGAATAATTCATGAATACTCTGATTCAGGAAGCCAAACATATATCAACCAAGATAAGCAAAAAGAAGTCCACATTTGATCCCTTCATAGTAAAACTGAAGGAAATAAATGTCATAGCAAAGATTTTAGTTTAGCTACAAATAAAAAAAGAACAGCTACAAGATAATGACAAATTATACTGACAGCATCGTATTCAGTGGCAAAATGGAAGCAAAAAGACAGTGGTAATATATGCTGAGAAAAAAAATAATAGGCAAACTAGAATTTTATGCCTAGCCAAAGTATTATTTAAAACGAGATTAGGACTTCCCTGTGGTCCAGTGGTTAAGACTCAATGCTTCCACTGGAGGGGGCACAGGTTCCATCCCTGCTCAGGGAACTAAAATCCCCACACGCCATGCAGTGTGGCCAAAAGTTATTTTTAAAAATAAAATGAGAGCAAAAAAATGACATTTCCAGAAAAATATGAGAAAGCTTACTACCAAGCACCTTTACAAACTAAAGGAATCATTAAATGTACATATCATGAAGAACTAGGATTCACAATAGAATGAATTTTAAAGATTAATGAAATAACATGCATGAAAATCTTAAAATAACCTAATTTGTAACTAACTAGCCCAAAGGAAAAAAATTTTAATGGTGTCAAACAGTAATATTAACCAGTGATGATTGTAATAGTGTATTTTCTAATAAAGGTGTCCAATAGTGTTTTATGACCTCTAGTTCTTAACTTTCATCTTTTATTATGATATCAGTGATAACCCATCTTTCTAACATATATACGATTTCAATATCTCACTTTGTGTCTTTATCTAAATGTAATTCATGACAAAGTACTACTAATTTGAGCTTATCACTAATTTGATCTCATCAGTATTTTAAACAATTACACAGTCTTCTCCATTGCCAGAGCCACTGAAAAAGTGGAAAGTGAAAGTGTTAGTAGCTCAGTTGTGTCCAACTGTTTGTGACCCCTTGGGCTGTAACCTGCCAGGCTCCTCTGTCCATGAAATTCTCCAGGCAAGAATACTGGAGTGGGTAGCCATTCTCTTCTCCAGAGAATCTTCCTGATCCAGGCAGGCAGATTCTTTACTGTCTGAGCCACAACGGAAGCCCCAGGAATCCTAATCAAATTCTCATCTCACTACCTATGATCTTATGGACATAGTTTGAGCAAACTTTGGGAGATGGTGAGGGACAGGTAAGCCTGGGGTGCTGCAGTCCATGGGGTCACAGAGAGTCGGACACAACTTCATCCATCCAAGTCCAACAACAACCAACAACCTATGATCTTAAAAGAGAGGGCCCAATCAGTCCCCCAATTTTTAGGCACATTTTCTTCTTATTCACTCCATGCTCAGAAGAAAAAGCTGTCAAGTTAATCAAATCATTAGAACCAAGACCTATAATGACAGTTAATCAGAGTATGCTATTACATTAAGTCACAAACTCAAATATACAGTTTTAAAGAATTCTACCAATTATGCCTTTTTATTTCTTAATCAGACACAGCCTCTTAGTGCATTAGCTTATACTACAATCAAACATAGAAAATCTTCTAGCTTTTACTAAAGAATAGCATTCTCTTTTCTGCTTCTGAATTTTGCTCTGCTTTCTCTACCCATCACTTCTCTATATTCTTTCTTCCATGGTTAGTATACACTCCTCTGACCTAAACTGATTTTACATTTCCTTTACCTGTAGAATCTTGGCTTACATAATTCTAGTTACTCCAAAAAATACTCAGTCTTTTAAATTCTCAGTGGAATATTAAACTGAGCTCAATAAATATAATTTTAATACAAAATTTTGTCCTTTTCTAATATTTTAAAAGTAGAAACCACTTACTGAGTTAAGGAAAGCTCTATTAAATATAGTCTCATTTTTTTTTTCTCCATTCTGGGCAGCACAGAAAGGATAAATCAATACAGAGTTAGGCTCACTATTATCATAATAAATATTCACAATCAGCCCTAATCACAAATATCTTAGAATAACAGCTTGCATAACACTATTATTTTTTGCTTGAACTTGGCAACTTTAAAAAAATAAAATCAACCACCTATGGAAATTACAAAAGTCTAAATAATAAGAGTACAGAACTCCTGGAAGAGCTGAGTTATTTCCTCATAGACTAAAATTATTTATAAACTGCATTTCTAGTACTTGATTTTTTAAACATCTCTTCCCAGTTTCCAACAATAAATTATGAAGAGAAAGAGTGTGTTGGGAACCAGGGAGTAAGAAGACAATAAATGAGCTATGAGAGGAGAAAGAAAGTTTTTCCCTGACATTCCCCCACATACACCTAAAAAGAATCACAGAATGCATCTCTAACCTACATTCCTATACTCTCATGCTCACTTAAAGAATCTATTAGTAAATTATACCATGGGTTATATTGCACCCCTCCCCTCCCCTCCACAAAAGATATATCAAATTTCTAACCTCAAGGACCTTGTTTCTGACCTTATTTGGAAAGAAAAACTCTTTGCAGATGTAATCAAGTTAGGATGATGTCATACTGAATTAGACAGAGTGTGCTCTAACTCCACATGACTGGTGTCCTTATAAGAAGAGGTAAGGTACTGACATACGAGAGACAAGGAGTGCATATTTGCAAAAAATACATAAAATACAAAGTTTTTGTTTTTAATTGAAGTATGGTTGATTTACAATGTTGTGTTCACTTCAGCTGTACAGCAAAATGATTCAGTTGTACATACATCTATTTTTTTCAGATTCTTTTCTCTTATGTGTATATATATATATATATATATATATATATATCTTATACACACATATATATAGAGAGAGAATATTCTTTTCTCTTATATATATAAAATATTGTGTATAGTTCCCTGTGCTATACGCTAGGTCCTTGTTGGTTATCTATTTTATAAATCATAGCATTTATATTTTAATCCCAAACTCCTAATCTATCCCTTCCCTCCCCTGTTCCTTTTGGTAACTGTAGTTATATCTTCTATGTCTGTGGGCCTGTTTTGATTTTATATCTTTTTTTTTATTTTAAGATTCCATGTATAAGTGATATCAAACGATATTTGTTTGAGTATCCAAAGTTTCAGTATCCAAAATATAATTATAGCTAATTTACATGAAGAAGAACAAACAACCTAAAGGAAAATTAAGCAAAGGAATCAAAAGACTAACATGCCCAATGGCTGATAAATAGATGAAAAACCCAGCAACTGAAAAAAATGGAAACTGAAATAACAGTAAGATACAGTTTTACACCCAAAAGACTGGGGGAAAAAGTGCTAAAAATCATGATAAAATTTAGCAAGGATGTTGGAAACAGGAAATCTCACATATAGCCAGGAGGAGTACAAATTGTTACAGCTACTTTAGAGATTATTTTCAAAATATCCAGTGAAGGTGAACTGTAGATTACCAAAGGTCTCCAAAATTCAACTTTCAGTCAGCATAAAGAGAAAACAGACAGATCTAACAACAAATCACTGTCAGTTATTTTCCCAAGAAAGCAAGTTCCAAGACAACTGTTGGACATTATATCTGTTTATGGGCTGCCTTATTTAACAATGCTACTTGTAGCTATATTCCCACAAGACACTCCTGTACTTGTTCACAAGAACAGGCACAGAAAGACTGGTTTACTTCAGCTCTGGGTGTTATAGGCAGACATTAGAAAAGCTCCAAAAGCCCAACAGTAAGAAAATAATCTGTGCAACTAGTGGAATAATATAAGGAACTGACTATGTTCTTTCAGTAAAGATAACAAATTCAATGGTAAATGTAATTTGCAATACAATATAAATATTAGAGAGATTACAAGTCATCATATAAATTATTTATAACTGAAGATATCTATTGCAAGAGGACTTCATTAAAATGATTTCAAAAAAAGAAATCAAAGAAGAATCTTCATTGTCAATCTTCAATGTCAAGACTATTCTGTGATAGGTGTTAAGACAGAGAACTAGATCCCTTCCAAGAATATTTTGTTTGTATTGTATTATTGGCTCATACTTGACAATAAAAGGATGACATAGGGCACCTCAATTTGAATAGACTAGTTGTTCTGGGTGACATGCAATAAAGAGCAAGAAATCAAGATTTAAGTACATGGAATGCTTTTTCCCACCAGCCTCTGGACCACTATTTTGGCTAAAGGATACATGGTCTAGAAGAGGTCACGATTCCTGGGATGAGTTTTTAACAAGCAATTTTCACCAAAATTCACTCTCTCTGAAGAGAGAGGCATGGTGAGAGCATTGCTTTTGATGGGCAAGGAGTCTGAGAAAGGCAGGATTTCAGTGTAGTTAAATGAGAGAAAAAAAGGCCCTGATTCCTATGATTGTCCCCAAAGGAATCAGAGGCCAGGAATAGAGCTGAGGGCAATGACACTGGAAGACAATCATTTTCTGCTTTGCAATTTTGCCTAGGGCCAGCCTACCTTTCTAACATAACTGTTTTCAGCCAAGTATAAACCCTCTTGTGAGCCATGGAACTGGGTTCTACCTATTAAGCTTTGAGAAAATTCTCAAAATCTAAGGCCTAAAGACAGTCCAGTAACCATAGAGTCTAAATTCTTTCTGTTTGGCAAACTTTCTTTTCTTACTTTATTTTAAAATTAATTTTTATAAAAGTATAGTTGCTTTACAATGGTGTGTTTGTTTCTACTGTAAAGCAAAATGAATTAGCCATATGTATACAGATATTCCTTCCTTTCTGGACTTCTTCTTCATCCAGGTCACCACAGTTCACTAAATAGAGTTCCCTGTCCCAAGTTCTCATTGGTTATCTCATTGGTTATACAGAGTATCAACAGTGCATATGTGTCCATCCCAATCTCTAATTCCTCCCAACTTGGTATCCAAATATGTGCTCTCTATTTCTGTTTGCAAATATGATAGTCTATACCATCTTTCTAGATTCCTCATATATGCGTTAATATACAATATTTGTTTTTCCGACCTACTTCACTCTATATGACAGTCTCTAGGTCCATCCACATCTCAACAAATGACCCAATTTCATTCTGATTTATACATACATTAATATGTTTACAAATACACCATTTGTAAGGGTTTAATGTTGGCTCGCATTTGAATCAGTTTCATTTCCTAAGGAAAAAAACAAGTAAAAAGAAGTAACTACAATCAGCAGCAATATAAGACAGAGTAAGATTTTAAAATTCGTAAGACTGTGAAAACATAATGGTTGGTGGAGAAATGGCTGGATATACAGTGGACACTGTCACATTTGGTACCAGCATCACTAAATAACCACATCAAGGCCTTGTGCAGGCACACAAGGAGCCTTCAACAAATGTTCAACCCATTTAATATTCATTGATTCAGGAACGCAAGTACTGTGACTGAATGCCGAAATGAAATTACAGACAGGCCTGCTTTTGTTTGGATGCCCATGAAGACAAAGGACCGAGGCTCCGTCTGGTCTCTTCCAGCAAAACAAAGCTTGACTGAACAATCTATATAAACATAATGGCCAGAAACAGCACACCAGAAAACTGACAGGTTCACCGAAGGTAAAGACAGACGAAACCCAGACCACGTCAATGTAAACGGAGTAATACTGAAAGAGAAAGCACATTCGGCATTTAGCTGCCATAGAAATAACTTCTCAGGTAGAAGTTTAAGGTAAAAGCATAGGCAACTCCGTGTTAATGTAACAAATCTGCCAGGGCAACTGAAAGCACTTGATCAGTAAATGCGTTCTACAAATCGGGGAGGCCTAGACCCAAGTCAGAACATTCACCACAGGGATTAATCATGCATTGTTTCAGATAATAGCTAGGCAACAGTTCCCCTAGGTCCTTTAGGAGTGTTTTCTTTCTCACTATGTTGCATATTGAACTTGGCCATAGGCAATGCAGGCCATACATTTTAGAAATGCAATATGATAAATGAGACTGAAGTTAAGGGTGTATCACAGGGCAAGTGAAAATCTTAACAGGAAAATGACTACAGGTACTTAATTTTAGAGCCAAAACTTGAGGGGAAAGCCAAATGCTTTAAGGAATGAGTGAACTACAACTTGATATCATATCCCTGAGAAGATTATTGGGAAAAAAATTTTTAAAAATATCAAACATCAGAAAGAAAATCAAAGAAAATGCAGGAATTATTAATCATTTGCATGAAATTTACTCTAATATTTGTAAGGAATTAGAGGCTACTATAAATAAGTAGGGAATGAAAAGAAATATTAGAATGAGAACTTTTTTTAAATTGAAGGGTAGAAGATTGAAATTGCTCTGGTAAGGATTTTAAAAACGTGTATTTTCAGTGAATGAACAGTGAGAACAAAAGAATCCATCTAGTAAAATGACAGTAGGAATTGGAAATGAGGCATGAGGAAATAGCTGAATTACCAATTACCTTGCAACAATCTTTACAGAGGAAAAGCTGGAGTGCCATCCAAATGAGTTATCATATTTCCCAGTATGATTTTGAGTCACATTGTATTAAGAGGAAAATGTGGAAAGAATTCAGTGCTTCTCAAGCTATGTGAAGCAACACAGACAGAAAATAACTTGTTTATCTAAAAGCACTAAAAAATGATGACATTTAAAGCCATGGACAGTAAATAAAAACAGAGAAGAGAGGAGGATCTAGTACTAAGCTCTAATCTAAAAGAGTAAGAAAATCCAGCCACAAAATGAGAAAGGAATAGTGAATGACAAAGGGGATAACTGGTGTTCTCAAAGTCAATTTGTTGCAGCGAAACCACAAATGAGCAAATGGTCTTTGGTGCCAAGCAGCCAAAGAGGGCTTTAAAATTAAGTAATCCTGCTTATTCTTTAGGAGAAGGCAATGGCACCCCACTCCAGGACTCTTGCCTGGAAAATCCCATGGATGGAGAAGCCTGGTAGGCTGCAGTCCATGGGGTCCCTAAGAGTCCAACATGACTGAGTGACTTCACTTTCGCTTTTCACTTTCATGCATTGGAGAAGGAAATGGCAACCCACTCCAGTGTTCTTGCCTGGAGAATCCCAGGGACAGGGGAGCCTGGTGGGCTGCCATCGATGGGTTCACACAGAGTCGGGCACGACTGAAGCAATTTAGCAGCAGCAGTTATTCTTTAGCTGTTACAACTAAGAAACACTTGGAGCTAGACTTGTCCTTCATAAAACTAATTACTCTCTGACTCCAAATGAATTATACTCTGTACCTGGCATTCTTATCCCCTGCACTTCCTTGCAGCATTCTTCATTTCAGAAAGGAGGTCATAGGCCGATAGCCTCAGAGACACCAGATCTGGTTACTGAGCCGCCTGACACCAGGTTTGGCCATAAATTTTGCAGAGGAATGCAGGACTTTTCCCACTCTAATCCTTTTCACCTTCCCCAGACTACAAGCACTGTCTATAAAACTTTGCCCTGATAGCTCAGTTGGTAAAGAATCCACCTGCAATGTAGAAGATCCAGGTTCAATTCCTAGGTCAGGAAGATTCGCTGAAGAAGGGATAGGCTACCTACTCCAGTATTCTTGGGCTTCCCTTGTGGCCCAGCTGGTAAAGAATCTGCCTGCAATGCAGGACACCTGGGTTCGATCCCTAAGTTAGGAAGTTCCCATGGAGAAGGGAAAGGAAATTCTCCAAGCCAGGCTTCAGCAATACGTGAACTTCCAGATGTTCAAGCTGGTTTTAGAAAAGGCAGAGGAACCAGAGATCAAATTGCCAACATTCACTGGATCATCGAAAAAGCAAGAGAGTTCCAGAAAAACATCTATTGGGAATACCAGTCCACCTGATCTGCCTCTTGAGAAACCTGTATGTAGGTCAGGAAGCAAGTTAGAACTGGACATGGAACAACAGACTGGTTCCAAATAGGAAAAGGAGTACCTCAAGGCTGTATATTGTCACCCTGCTTATTTAACTTATATGCAGGGTACATCATGAGAAACGCTGGGCTGGAAGAAGCACAAGCTGGAATCAAGATTGCTGGGAGAAATATCAATAACCTCAGATATGCAAATGACATCACCCTTGTGGCAGAAAGTGCAGAAGAACTAAAGAGCCTCTTGATGAAAGTGAAAGAGGAAAGTGAAAAAGTTGGCTTAAAGCTCAACATTCAGAAAACGAAGATCATGGCATCTGGTCCCATTACTTCATGGCAAATAGATGGAGAAACAGTGGAAACAGTGTCAGACTTTATTTTGGGGGGCTCCAAAATCACTGCAGATGGTAACTGCAGCCATGATATTAAAAGATGCTTACTCCTTGGAAGGAAAGTCATGACCAACCTAGACAGCATATTAAAAAGCAGAGACTACTTTGCCAACAAAGGTCTGTCTAGTCAAAGCTATGAATTTTCCAGTAGTCTTGTATGGATGTGAGAGTTGGACTGTGAAGAAAGCTGAGTGCTGAAGAATTGATGCTTTTGAACTGTGGTGTTGGAGAAGACTCTTAAGAGTCCCTTGGACTGCAAGGAGATCCAATCCATCCATTCTAAAGGAGATCAGTCCTGGGTGTTCACTGGAAGGACTGATGTTGAAGCTGAAACTCCAATACTTTGGCTACCTGATGTGAAGAGCTGACTCATTGGAAAAGACTCTGATGCTGGGAGGGATTGGGGACAGGAGGAGAAGGGGGCAACAGAGGAAGAGATGATTGGATGGCATCACCGACTCAATGGATATGAGTTTGCATGAACTCTGGGAGTTGGTGATGGACAGGGAAGCCTGGTGTGCTGTGGTTCATGGGGTCGCAAAGAGTCAGACACAACTAAGCTACTGAACTGAACTAACTGTACCCACTCCAGTATTCTGGCCTGGAGAATTCCATGGACCATACAGTCCATGGGGTCCCAAAAAGTTGGACACTACCACATGACTTTCAATTTTCACTTATTCCCCAGAGAAGGAGGCACAGTTCCTGAGGCTCTAGCCTTCTATGTTCCCTCTTTGCCTGGCAAATAAAGCTACTCTATCTCTTTCCTCCAAAACATTTTCCATATTTCTATTCGGCATTGGTGCACAGAGGGCCAATATTTTGGCAACCAACTGAATCAAGTTAGAACATGGCAAGAGCGATTTCATTGGGGTGAGGAATCGTACTTCTGATCAGTGAGGGTCAAAAATAGATGAGAGGAGAGAGAGATGAGGAGAACAGATAAACACTTTGAAGAAAGTTCACTATAAAGGACAGTGGAGAAATAGGGCAGAACTTGAAAAAGCATGTGTGAGTTTGGGGGAAGGAAAGTTTTTGGTTTTCCAAGCAGGGAAAAGTCACAGAAATTTCTTACTGGTGGCAATAACACAGTAAACAGAACTTTGATAATGAAGGAAAGCGAGAGGTAAGTAAAGTCCTTGAGTAGCAGGTGCTAAGATGTGGGATCTAGGACATAAAGGAAAGGACTGATATTAGGAGCAAGGACAGAACCCTATTATAATAAATGGGGGAAAATACACGTGGCTACAAGCGCTGGAAGATTGATAGATTTGCCAGTGGAAGCAACGGGAGTTCTCTCCTGATTGTTCCTATTTTCTCACTGAAATGAAAAGCAGGATCCTAAGATGTAAGTGGATGGTGAAGGGAACATACCAAAAGCTTAAAGAGAAATGAGAGTTTGAAGTGGATCTCTTAGAAAATGAGAGAGCAGGCTGACCAGGAAAATATAATAGAATTGCCAGGCATTGCCAAGGGCCCACTTGAGGTTTATAGTCCTATTTCTGGATTTTGCCTTCATTATCTGACAGGCTTAATCCTGTTTGTGCCATGATGGATACCTGCTTCTTTTTGTTTTCAACCTAACACCTTAGCAAATCCAATGGAAAGAAACAGCCTTTTTACCAAGAGAATGCCAATAAAAATCTGTGTGAGCTCTCACATATGGGACCTCAGTCCTTGTTCAGGCTTTATCTCATTGCTGTGTTTGGGAGGATTCTGTCCTCTAATTAGCTGGCCTGTATGTCCTCCCAGGAGCTTGGGGTTGCAGTGGATTCAGCCCCGTTAAACACAAGGATATGATTGGGGAGGGTGGCTTCCTATAGAAAATCACAGTACATGTTACCATATCTATCCTTATGAAGGTGGAAAACGAACTGAGCAATACAGCCAATATCCACAGTGCTCATTATTGGCATGTAATTTACTGAAAAACTTGCCAGGGTGAGTCAAATGTCATAAATGACCTCTATGAACATTTCCATTTTCTTATTATTCAGTTTTTTAGTCATGTCCGGGTCTTTGCGATCCCATGGACTGCAGCATGCCAGCCTTTCCTGTCCTTCACTATCTCCAGGGCTTGCTCAAACTCATGTCCATCAAGTTGGTGATGCCATCCACCCATCTCATCCTCTATCATCCCCTTCTCCTCCTGCCTTCAATCTTTCCCAGTATCGGGTCTTTTCTAATGGAAAGTCAGCTCTTTGCTTCAGGTAGCCAAAGTACTGGTTTCAGCTTCAGCATCAATCCCTCCACAGGACTGATTTCCTTTACAATTAACTGGTTTGATCTCCTTGCAGTCCAAGGGACTCTCAAGAGTATTCTCCAACACCACAGTTCAAAAGCATTAATTCTTCAGTGCTCAGTCTTCTTTACAGTATAACTCTCATATCCTTACATGACTATTGGAAAAACCATAATTTTAACTACAGGGATCTTTGTTGGCAAAGTAATGTCTCTGCTTTTTAATACGCTGTCTATATTTGTCATAGCTTTTCTCTGAAGGAGCAAGTGTCTTTTAATTTCATGGCTGCAGTCACCATCTGCAGAGATTTTGGAGTCCAGGAAAATAAAGTCTGTCACTGTTTCTTTCCCAATCTATTTACCATGAAGTGATGGGACCGGATGCCATTTTTTGAATGTCGAATTTTAAGACAACTTTTTTACTCTCCTCTTTCACTTTCATGAAGAGTTTAGTTCCTCTTTGCTTTCTGCCATAAGGGTGGTGCCGTCTGCATATCTGAGGTTATTGATATTTCTCCCAGCAATATTGATTCCAGTTTGTGCTTCATCCAGCCCAGCATTTCACATGATGTACTCTGCATATAAGTTAAATAGCAGGGTGACAGTATATAGCCTTGACATACTCCTTTTCCAATTTGGAACCAGTCCATTGTTCCATGTCCATTTCTACCTGTTGCTTCTTGACCTGCATACAGATTTCTCAGGAGGCAGATAAGGTGATCTGGTAGTCCCATTTATTGAAGAATTTTCCACAATTTGTTGTGATCCACACAGGCAAAGGCTTAAGGTAGTCAATGAAGCAGAAATAGATGTCTTTCTGGAACTCTCTTGCTTTTTGTATGATCCAATGGATATTGGCAATTTGATCTCTGTTTCCTCTGCCTTTTCTATACCTAGCTTGAACATCTGGAAGTTCTTGGTTCACATACTGTTGAAGCCGAGCTTGAAAAATTTTGAGCATTACTTTGCTAGTGTGTGAAATGAGTGCAGTTGTGAGGTAGTTTGAACATTCTTTGGCATTGCCTTTCTTTGGGATTGGAACAAAAACTGACCTTTCCATTTTAACACTCTTAAATTCTCTAGCTTTGAAACTCCCAAACTGGGCACCTTTGGCTGGGAACAAGAATGATCCTACAGTAACATGATTGATGATCATCATCTGTCTTCTGAAATATTCACCAGGTATATCTATTCAATATATTAAAAAATAAAGTTAAAAACACTAAAAGAGAGAGACGGGAGAGAGGTTGGGAAAGGAATTCTGGGCTATTAGTGTTAAGAATCTAAATAATGCAAAGCTTTACAAGGAAAACCCTATAAATATGAGTATATTGGAAGTGGCTTAAGAGTTGAAAAAATGAAAAACAGTTTAAAAGTAACTATAATATACTTCAATGAGAAAAATAATCACTTTTCTTATTTTACTTATTTCCAAATTTATTTAAACACTTTTTAGTCTACCAACTAAAACCAAAGTTTACAACTCTTACAAAAATCTAATATACTGTGAGAACCTTGCACATTTGTTTGTAAGAAGGATATGGAGTTAATTTTTTTGTAAAATGATTAAGTAAAGTATAGTCATTTGGCCTGTTAGGTTCACATGGATCAGAAAGACAGTGTGATTTATGGTTTTCAACTTTATACACTTAACAGAGCAAGAAGAGAAGTGGGAATGGGAATAACAATAGGTCACATTTGGAACTGAAAGCAATAAAAGACAAACCAGTTACCACAGGCACCTTTTTCAATTACCATGAATTAATAATTGTAACATTTCATAAAAATACACATCCAACATTACACCAAGCATGGTGTTCTGGCAGGGCAGAATATCAAAATACCTTTGGAAACTCACAGGGTAACTTTCTGGGAAGTGTCAGCACATGGTAATAGGAATGGGCATCAGATCAAACCCAGGCAGGTTGCATTTAATTTGTTGCCTCTGTAAACACCAGGGTCTTCCTTTTTACAGCCTACATTTGTCATTTTGAACAGAAGCCTGGAGCTCTAGTTTTCTGCCTCCTGCCTCCAGACGAGCTTGTCAAATGCCTCAAGCCAGGAGCCATATTGCTTTCATTATCTTCCTGGGGTGGATCACAATGTAAAGTGCAGGTGAACATTAAATAAATGCTCCTGGATGCCTGAAGCCAGATCATGCCTGGACAGCACTGTGAAGCAGACAGAGTCTCCCTTTGAGAGTCCCAGGAGCCCTTTTTAGGTTTTGATTTGGAGTTTTTTGAGCATCTACTCCACTTCCTCTTTTAGGGGGCTGGCCTACCACCTGCTCTTCACCAGTTCTACTGCTCAGCAGATGAGGCTGCATCCAGTCCACGTCTTCTCAGAACTTCTTTTCAATCCATGGACTACTTCAAAGTCAGCATAAGGACTCTTCCCTTGGGCTTTCTCTGAATTCCAGAGTAACACGGCAGGCCATAGGGCCAACTTCTACCAACCCCAAACCAATGACAGACAGCAGCTGATAATATCCTGGATAAATACTCCATTTTCCTTAGACCTTCCAGCAGGATCTCTGAGATGGGTTTTACATTGCATCCCATAGGTTCCCAGTAACAATAGGAACTGTTGCTAGCTCCCTGATCTGTCTCAAGCATCTCTATGGATGCTTCTTGGGATTATCTCTTAAAAGAACCCAGGTCTCCTACACTGCAGGCATATTGTTTCTGAGCCACCAGGGAAACCCCTAAATAAATTACTGTACTGAAATCCTTTACTCAAAGTCAGTTTCTGGGGTCACTGAAGGAGATGTGTGTGTGTGTGTGTGTGTGTGTGTGCACACAATCATGTCTGACTCTTTGAGACCCTATGGACTGTAGCCCGCCAGGCTCCTCTTTCCATGGGATTTTCTGGGCAAGAATACCAGAGTGGGTTGCCATTTCCTTCTCTAGGGGATTTTCCTGGCTCAGGGATTGAACCTAAGTCTCCCGTGTCTCCTGCATTGCAGGCAGATTCTTTACCGCTAAGCCATCCGGGAAGCCCATGAAATAGATATACTCCAGTCAAAATCTCCTATCATTAAATAGTGTAAGCAGGTCAATTATACTCTGCCATGCATTTAAGCCAACATATTTTACCTAATGTTGAATAATTTGTATCTTTAGACATCTGTCTACAGGAATACAAACTGCCCTTTTAAAAAACAGACATGTGTAAACAGGTGAATGTAGGGCATTTTATAGAAGTAAGTTTGCTCACAAGGAGTAAGCAGCTTCCCAGTGTATTCTTCCTACAGATCTCTGATCATCATCAAACGTAAGAGTCAGTTCCTTCAAAAATGTTTTACTTTTGAAGTGCTCAGATATCAACAGTTTCTTCAAGTATAAACTGGATCCTTTCAAATAATTCATTGGGGCAGGGGTCCTAAACATTTCATTATGTATATCAATAAGTCCATTAAGGAAGATTCAATTCATGCTGAAGCTTTTTGACAGTTCTTCAGTCAATCTAATTAATGTGGGCCATTCATTTGGGCAATTGTGGCAAATATCCCAGTTCAGACCAGTGGTTCTTGGTTTCAGGTGTGCATCAGAATGACCCCTGCTTGTGAAAACAAACTTTCTGATTTACTAGGACTGGACTGAGAGAGAATTTGCGTTTCTAACAAGTTCTCAGGTGACTGAGATGTTGTTAGTTGATCACACATTGAAAACCACAGCTGTAGACAACTCTTATATTCTCCTTCCACACATTGCATCTTTAAATTCAATAGAGTCTTCTGCATCTCCTTCAGTAAACACAGCCCAACAGCAGACACTTTTCCTAGGACTTGTCTCTCTTGCTTTACTGGCTGCCTGAAAGGAAAGGCCATTACTTTACAATTGATCCTTAATATAGCTTTTTCAGTATTCTTTCTTGCTTGTTAAAGTCACCTTCTCCTTTAAGCCATCACTCTGCACAGTAAAAGGAAATTCTCTACATTCACTCAACAATGAAGGTAATTTTCTGCCAGGCAGTGAATAAGAAAGGCATGGTTCCCATACTAAGTTGTATTTGCATTGTTTTGCACTGTTCTAGCTTATAAATGCACAAAAACAAAATACCACAGTAATCATAAGGCTTGTATCTCAAAAATGTTGCATCTTAGATTTAGTTGGCAAAGACAGTATTTGGCAATCTGTTGAAAGTGCTGTCTTTCATATAGAAATGAAATGCCAAAAATAAAAGACCTATTTTAATATAACAACTTGAAGGAAAAATTATCAAATGCACAAGATCTTTAATAAAAAGAACAGATGCAGGTGGTGATTAACTTTCATAGCTTGCCTTTAACTTCATATTTAAGTTATTCTAATGTAACAATATATAGGACTTAATATATATATTATATATATATATAACTTGACATTACTTTGCCAACAAAGGTTCGTCTAGTCAAGGCTATGGTTTTTCTTGTGGTCATGTATGGATGTGCGAGTTGGACTGTGAAGAAGGCTGAGAGCCGAAGAATTGATGCTTTTGAACAACTGTGGTGTTGGAGAAGACTCTTGAGAGTCCCTTGGACTGCAAGGAGATCCAACCAGTCCATTCTGAAGGAGATCAGCCCTGGGATTTCTTTGGAAGGAATGATGCTAAAGCTGAAACTCCAGTACTTTGGCCACCTCATGTAAAGAATTGACTCATTGGAAAAGACTCTAATCCTGGGAGGGATTGGGGGCAGGAAGAGAAGAGGACAACAGAGGATGAGATGGCTGGATGGCATCACTGACTCGATGGACATGAGTCTCAGTGAACTCCTGGAGTTGGTGATGGATAGGGAGGCCTGGCGTGCTGCAATTCATGGGGTCGCAAAGAGTCGGACACGACTGAGCGACTGATCTGATCTGATAAAAAGTAATTACCTGGGACAAGTAATCAAAGAAATAATAGGATAGACAAAAGGTATCATTTTGAAGATTCAGGAACATAATAGATTTTCCACAGACCAGATAAAAATGTGACTTTGTCTTCAGAAAATAAAACAGTAGACTAATGCGAATTCAACTCTGATTTTAGATATCTTGTATAGAATTGTTTGTGTTCACAATGCAATGCTTTTTTCATAATTGCATGAAAGTGTGGTTATCATTGTCACTTATTACAGATCCTGTTTTTCCTTTCCTCAAGTTTATGTAATTTTATTTCATTCCATTTTTATTGAGATATAATTGACATACAACACTATGTAAGTTTAAGATGTACAGCATAATTATTTGACTTACATACTTTATGAAATGTTTACCAAAATAACCTGAATGAACATCCATCATCTCATACAGATTCAAAATTTAAAAAACAGACAAAAAGCTTTTGCCATGTGATGAGAACTCTTAGGATTTACTCACGTAACAAATTTCATATACAACATAAGGAAGTGTTAATTATATTTATCATGGTTTATGTTATCCCTGATACTTATTTACATTTTATAATTGGAATTTTGTACCTTTTGACCATCTTTATCCAATTCCACTGCCCATACCCTACCTCTGGTAACCACAAGTCTGATCTCTTTTTCTATAACTTTTTTTGGTCTGTTTTTGAAGACACTTTTCCAAAGAATATACACAGATGGCCACAGGCACATTACCACTCAAAAGATGCTCGACATCATTAATCATCAGGGAAATACAAATCAACACCACAGTGAGCTATCACTTCACACCTGTCAGAATGGCTGTTATCAGAAAAGACAACATACAAGAATTGAGGAAGATATGGAGGAATGGGAACTCTCCTGCATTGTTGGTGGGAATATAAATTGGTATAGCCAGTATAGAAAACAGTATGAAGATACTTTCCCTCTAATTTCTTTGCTTCTACAAAGTTTTATTTCTCTTGTTAAAAGATAAGACTCAAAAAAAAAATCATACAATTATTCCCAAGGATATGGAACAATATGGGACTGCCTAGAAGGCAATGGCACCCCACTCCAGTACTCTTGCCTGGAAAATCCCAGGGATGGAGAAGCCTGGTAGGCTGCAGTCCATGCTGAGGGTCGGACATGACTGAGTGAGTTCACTTTCACTTTTCACTTTCATGCATTGAAGAAGGAAATGGCAACCCACTCCAGTGTTCTTGCCTGGAGAATCCCAGGGATGGGGGAGCCTGGTAAGCTGCCGTCTATGGGGTCTCACAGAGTCGGACACAACTGAAGTAACTTAGCAGCACCAGTTGCTTTCTGGTAAAGAACCCAGCAGCCAATGCAGGAAGTGTGGGCTTGATCTCCTGGTTGGGAAGATCCCCTGGAGAAGGAGATGACAACGCACTCCAATATTTTTTCCTGGGGAATACCATGGACAGAGGAACCTGGCAGGCTACAGTCTATAGGGTTGCAAAAAAGAGTTGGACATGACTTAGCAACTAAACAATAGTAACAACATAGGAAAAATTCCATTTTCCTATGTAAACAGTTGTAAATGTAAACAGTTGCTTCTATAGCAAGAGTATCTCTGTGATTGCTGATTGCAAAACCCATTCTAATTCTAGCTGTTTCTTCAGGTACACAGTAGGGCATTCGACCTGGGACACTTGGATGATGTGTCATCCTTGGTCACCATCCATGTGCAAGTTTACTGCTTCTTATATTAAAGGTTTGCTAGTTTGCATTTTGGTATAAAGAAGGCTGAACATTTACAAATCGATGCTTTCAAAGTGTGGTGCTGAAGAAGACTCTTGAGAGCTCCTTGGATAGCATGGAGATCAAACCAGTCAATCCTAAAGGAAATTAACCCTGAATATTCATTGGAAGGACAGATGATGAAGCTGAAGCTCCAATATTTGGCCACCTGATGAGAATATCTGACTCCTTAGAAAAGACCCTGATGCTGGGAAAGATTAAGATAGGAGGAAAAGAGGGTGACAGAGGATGAGATAGTTGGATGGCACCATCGACTCAATGGACATGAGTTTGAGCAAACTGCAAGAGACAGTGAAGGACAGGGAGACCTGGTATGCTGCAGTCCATGGTGCCACAGAGAGACAAGACTGAGTTACTGAACAACAAAAATAATTTGGTATCAAAGAAATGGTTCCCCACATTCCTATGCCTGCTAATCTCCTGACTGACTCCTTCCTGATTTTCTAGTTGTGTTCAACAAAACATCCTGATTATTTGCCTTTTTAAACAATTAAAATCTATTTGTCATGTGGATAATTTTGTTTTGGCTAAATATTTTAAAGCCACCAGAGCAGCCTGAACTTTAGACATTCTTTGATAATCAAAAATAGTAATTTCCTTGAAAAACTCCACATGGCTTTATGCCATAAGCCTGAATGTATTTAATAAAGTGAACAGTGTCTCTGAAGTCAATTTAATGACTCCTCATTGTCTTCCTGTGTCTGGATATGATCAGATTACCTCCTTTCATTGAATTATGCCACTCTTTAAGCCCAACTCAAAGCTTGTTCCATTACACCTCTATTCTCTTTCCTTGATGATTGTGTTTAAAGGTGATCATACTTGTGAAATCAGAAAGAAGTCTATACACAGAGCCCTTACTGAAAGGTAACGGAAGAAGCTGAATTAGTCTAATACACCTCTCATAGAAGTGCACACACATGCATATTTTCCTGTTCCTTGGCATTACAATTTGTGACAGCAAGGGAGACCTTGACTCCTTGTTCAGTCCCAGAAGACACCTGGGTAGAAAGATGATGATGGCCCCAGATGCTCCAGGAGGCCTTGAGTACTTGGTTTGGTTGAGACCAAACGTCCATTGTCTTCAGATCCCTGTAATGCCCCCCTACTCCAATTACCAGGACTGTGGGGGGTTTAAGTCATAAGAAATGACAAATACTCTCTCACTACATCATCTCTGACAAAATTCAGACTCATGTCTCGGATCCAGTACATCCTTTCTCTTTTTGCATTCAGGTAATTTTATCTGGGTATTATGAAATTTTCCTATGGACATGAATGTCCCTTAGTTTTCAATGCTTTATTTCTCAAAATAGTACTTATGAAAGAAAAAATATACCAAATATACCATGTAAGTGGTCACCTGTAGAATCTGTATGTCTCAATGAATTACCAAGTTATTTTTCCTTTTTCCTTTATAGTGGAAAGGACTAATATTCAGAGTAACATACAAACTGATGTTTCTAACATCTATTTATTGTATTTACTATGACATGTCACTTTTGTATATGTGTCTAGGATATATTTCATTAATACTCTTTTTATATTTTGGGAAAGTGAATTCCATTCAGAGACCTAAACAAAGCAATGAAAAAGGAGGGAATAGCATTTATAGTTCTTCCATGTTAGCATAATGTCACAATATCACATACTATACAGTGTCACTATATTGTCTAGCAATATACTGATATTTACAGGATTGCAAAGTGACAATGCAATCATTCTCAAATGGTAAAGAATCTGCCTACAATGTGGGAGACCCAGGTTCGATTCCTGGTCAGGAAGATCCCCTGGAGAAAGAAATAGCTATCCACTCTAGAATTCTTGCCTGGAGAATTCCATGGACAGAGGAGATTGGCAGGCTACAGTCCATGAGGTCACAAAGAGTCAGGCAAGACTGAGTGACTAACACTTTCATTTCGTGTACCCAAGGTAATGAGAAATGGATATTTGTATCTTCCTCTAAATGCAGGAGACACTTGGGAGTAAGTTCCTAGCATCCTCATTTTTTTCTTTACATTTCTTTCGTAGATCAATCTGGCCATCCCTAAGGCTCTAAATATCATCTATATCATATCTCCTAAGGTTCTAACTCCATCCCTTACCTTGTCTATAATTTCAAATTCTTATTTCCAATTATACTTTTATAACATTATTTTTGTCAGAATCTTAATCTTAATCCCAAACCGAGTTCTCTATTCCATCCTCTCCCCTACTGCTCAAGTTTAATCCACACCTTGTCTTTTTTCAGTAATGGCACAACTATCTCCCTGGCTACTCAAGCCAGATAAATGGGAAACATCTTTCATTTTTGTCTTTCCCTCCTTCCTTCCATGTTCCATATACATCAGCCTTCTCTTAATCACCACTGCCAACATTTTGAACCATTTCCTCTCTCACTAAAACCATTCAAAAACTCAAACTGGTGCTTCACCATTTCACCCCCAATACACTTTTCAATGTGGCAGACAATAATCTTCCAGAATTTTAAAGCCTGTGATGACTGTAATACCTTCTGTTGAACTTAAGGCTGAACTCTTGCTGAGTTCAGCAAGCTTACTGAAGGCTTGCTGACTCCATGATTCGGCTCCTGTTGCCTCCTTCCACCTCACTTTGTTTCTCTCCATCTTGCTCTAACTCCAGCTATAATGGCCCAATTTCATTTACTAGAGCTCAGCAAAGGCCTTCTTCCTTAAGACTCTTAGTCCTCAGGCTTTTTTTCTGCCTGAAAAGCAACTCTGTCCCTCTTCTTACCATAATCAGCTCTCTTTCAGTCTAGAAATGACATATGAAAATACAACTCAGGCTGGCCATCCTTGGTCATCCTCTCTGAAATAGTTCTCTCCTCTTATCCAAAACCATAGTACCTTATTCATTCTGTTTACTTTAGATATTACCTTATTTTTGTTTACTTGCTTCAAATCTGTCTCTGCCCACTGGATTCATGCTCTTGGAGGGTAGAAGCTAATTCTGCAGGTTAGTCACTATCACCCCTTCCCAGAAAAATGGTCTGCATATAGTAGGCATTCTAATAAAAACAATAAGAATGTTATACAGTAACGAATATGATGATTATAACATCAGTATATTTGCTCTTACTAAGATATTAACACTGTTATCAGTGTTTTGTGTGTATTAACTCATTTAAAGAGATAAGTACATTGATTATTCCTCTGTGAGCACAGAGTAGTTAAGTACTGGCTAAGTCATAAAGTACTGTCTTAGCCACTGGCTAAGCAAGTGGCAGAACAGGGATTCAAATGTTTGTGTTTTGACCCCAAACACCCAAGCTTGTAACTATCCTACTAGGCTACCTATTGAAACATGAGGTCAAACAACAATCAAGGAATCCAAGGATAGTAGAACATATTTAATGAAATATATAAATACAAGACACAAGGTTTAACAAAGGTCAAGGAATTTAAAGCCAAAATACATTTAATAGTAATATTTTTTTTTAAAATGGTGAACTTTTTTGATGATTCAGAAGGTGTACATGGGTCATGAAGCATCTCAGCATATCATAATGATTATTAGGCTAAAGAATGTATAATACAAGCCCAGTCTTACTTGATCCTGTGGAATATCCTTTATTTTTAAAATATCTTGTTCAAGATCCTTCAGTCTGATTTTTACATTGTGCTAAGTCGCTTAAGTTGTGTCCAACTCTTTGTGACTATGGACTGTAGCCCAACAGGCTCCTCTGTCCATGAGATTCTTCAGGCAAGAATACTGGAATGGGTTGTCAGGCCCTCCTTCAGGGAATCTTCCCAATCCAGGGATTGAAACCATGTCTCTTATGTCTCCTGTGTTGGCTGGCAGGTTCTTTACCACTAGCACCACCCAGAAAGCCCATTTTCATTTTATATGAGTTCAAAAGACAGTGCTAGGTATTTGACCAAACTAGGCTAAATTTGGAGAAAACAGGAGCATTATTACTCCTGAATAGTTGCAGACTCACAAGCATTAGGACAGCAGGCCTGTTCCCTCAAAAGCAATCTGGAAAGATACAACATGGTTTTCCATGTCCTCAAACTGATGTCTAATCCTCGGACTCATTGTGGCACTCTTAAAAAACACTATATGACCCCCAAAGTAGCCATGGATACACTCATCTACTGGCTCATATAGCTACTAAAAGTTATTCCCAACCAGGGTGACCCATGCTTGAGGTATGATAATTTCAAAATCAATTAGAAAAAGAAAAAAAAAAAAAGGAGGAGGAGGATTGTATTTGTCCTCTGGGTAATTCAGAGAAACCATATTTGGCAACAGCAAGTTGTGAAAACAACATTTATCAGCATCAAAACCAGGCTCCAGAGGAGATCTGATTTGGGCTCTCAGATGCTCAGAAGTTGAAGCATGGCAGGTTGTTTGAAAAGATAAAGACTGGACTCTGCCTGTTTTTATTTCTCCCTACAAACTTTTTCAAGATCTTATCTCATTTCCTTTCCCTCTTTAAAGTGTGGTTTCGATCTTCTTTCCAAAAGAGACACAGCTCCCTGGATTTATCACTATTTTTGGCTTCTTAAAAGGTCTTTATGTTTAATCCTCGGGAGTAAACAAACTTCTTCAATATATAGAACCAGATCTTAGGTTGTTATCTACCCAGAGCACCTGATGGCATTTGTGAGGTGGGGATGGAAAAGGGGACTTAAAAATGATAAACAGCTTAGTTTTCCATGTCATTTTCTATAACTAACAATATCATATACAACAATATCCCAAGGAAACATGATTAATCTGTGGTTAAATATTTTAAAATTATTTAGAGTTACAATTGAATAGGAGTTTGACCCCATCCATAATCTAGGGACATTTAAGCTTCTATCCCTTTTCCTCTGATTATAAGAGATACTCCATAATAAACTCCATGAGATGGGTTGGTTCTGTCTTTTAAATAGCTCATATTCATAAGATTTAAAATGTAAAGTATTTTTATTGTTCACAGACTTAATAAATTTTTATTGACTGCCTATTATTCTTCTTATTAGGTCCTATGTTGTTGTTGTTTAGTCGCTAAGTCATGTCCAACTCTCTTTTGTGACCCATGAACTATAGTCCACCAGGTTGCTCTGTCCATGGGATTTTCCAGCAAGAATACTGGAGTGGGTTGCCATTTCCTTCTCTAAGAGATCTTCCCAATCTAGGGATTGAACCCACATCCCCTTTGGCAGGTGGATTCTTTACCACTGAGCCACCAGTGAGGCCCATACTCAGCAATAAAATAATCAACAGTCATGGCTCAAGCTCTGACTAATAAAACATTTCAGTGAGGACAAGTCACCCTTCTCTGATTCTTTAGTGGGAGAACCTGACAAGGGTCATCAAGAAAGTCATCTCTGAAGAAATTATTTTTTTACTGACATCTAAAACATGAGAGGACTTCCCTGGTGGTCCAGTGGTGAAGACTCCACACTTCCATTGCAGGGAGGACACAGGTTCAATCCTTGATCTGGAAGCTAAGATTCCAAACGCTGCATCAAAAGGTCAATAAACAAATAAATACATAAAAACATTAGGAGAAAAAAATATATATCAGGAAAAAGATCAGCATATGACAGGAAAGAGCCTATGGAGGTCAAAGGATTGAAGATGAGTATGATTGCAATCTGATCAGGGAAGGTGGTGGGCAAAGTGGAGAGGGAGGGTATAAAATGTGTCCTAAGGATCTGGGAGGACATGAGCCACATGTGGCTTTATAGGCCACACTCAAGAGTTCTGTCTTTATTCTAAAAATACAGAGAGCCCCCTGACATGTTTTAAATTGGAAGCCCAAGTTAACAAGGAATGTGCCCTGGAAAGAGCCCTCTACAGACCAGAGAAGAGACTACAGGGATCCACATACGGGTGAGCAGGGGTGTGAGAAGACACTGCAGTCAGTGACAAGTGAGGAAACAATGATTTGGGCTAGGAGGTGGGAGGATGGACAAAAGCATAATTAGTTGAGGGATATTAAGAGGCAATGTGAGCCAGACTTGGGAGCAAACTAGACATCAGGGTAAAGGGAGAAGTGTGGAGAATGACTCCTGTGTTATTATGTACTTCATACCATTTAACATGAATTCCACTCAAATAGATAAAGGTGGTTAACACAGTCAGTACTATACTATGAGAAGTGAAATGAAAGCATTAGTAGCTCAGTTGTGTCCGACTCTTTAAGACCCCAGAGACTGCAACCTGCCAGGCTCCTCTGTCCATTGAATTCTCCAGGTAAGAATATTGGAGTGGGTAGCTATTCCTTTCTCCAGGGGATCTTCTCAACCCAGAGATCAAACCCGGGTCTCCTGATTGCAGGAAGCCTTTTTACCACCATAGGCTTCCCTTGTAGCTCAGTTGGTAAAGATCTGCCTGCAGTGAAGGAGACTCAGGTTCGATCCCTGGGTTGGAAGATCCCCTGGAGAAGCAAATGGCAACCCACTCCAGTATCCTTGCCTGGAAAATCTCATGGATAGAGGAGCCTGGTGGGCTGCAGTCCATGGGGTTGCAAAGAGTAGGGCACAACTGAGCGACTCGCACTTACTTACTTTTTACTGTCTAAGCCAACAGAAAAGCCCATACTATGAGATGCTGGTACTAAATGTAAATGCTTATATTTGCATATTGGGATGAAGTACTCCATTAGGCTTAAATTCATTTATCTTAAATAAAGAAGAGTTTCCAATTAATAAAAAATTGTCCACTAAACTACATTAGCAGCAAAAATTATAATGAGTTTCATTGCAATAACTTTGGGAAGAACAAAAAGCACTGAATTTCTATTATATGTAGGGAATTAATTAGTCTAATATTAGTTTCCTAAAGATGGAATTTTAAAAAATTAATCACAGATCATGAAGAAACACTGGAGTCAAATATCAATACCCAGGTAATTAACTGACAAAAGACTTTTCATTAGTGTAACTGTAATTTTAAAAAATAAAGTTACCAAAGGACAGGCAGATAATTTGTTTTGAAGTATAATATCTGAGCAGTTACACTAGCAAAAACATCCTATTCTTTTATGCAGAATAAATTATAAACAAAATAATAAATGGAAAAAGGTAAAGAAAAGCATTCTGTTTCAAGATTTTAGTAAATCTTTGCTGTATTTTTCTTAACTTTTAGTTTGCAAAATACATATAAAGCTGAAAAACAGCTCTAGACTTCAAAGTCTAGTAGACATCAATTCAATACACTCTCCAATGTGGCAGATGTGGAAAAAATACCAATTAAACAATGCTCAAACCAGGCTTTTGTTCTGTAATTTCTGTACAGAACAAATCCACTGATTTCCTATCTGTCCATCATATCCCTTACTTATTTCAAAAACTGAATTCATATAATTCACTTTTTTCAGGAAGATGACATATATTGCTTTCTTCCTCAACATTTGGTACACAGTATAGAATGTATCTTATACTTTCCTTTATTCTTTAATTTTTATATATCTCCTGTTCAACTAATTTTTGTTGTTGTTGTTTTAAATATTTATTATTTATTTATTTGACTGCACCACATCTTAGTTGCAACACATGCAATCTTCAGTCTTCATTGCAGCAGGCAGCATATGGGATCTTCACTTATGGCATGCAGGATCTAGTTTCCTGACCAGGGATCAAACCTGGGCCCCCTGTATTGGAAGCATGAAGTCTTACCACTCAATCACTAAGGAAGCTCCCCGTTCAACTAGTTTTATGTACTCAAGATAACTTTGTTTTTTCCTGATCATTTAAGTGTTCAGCATCTAAAAACAATTAAAGCATAATAGCTGAATGAATGAATACATTTTATCTTGTGTGTGTGTGTGTGTGTGTGTGTGTGTGTGTGTGTGCTGTGCTCAGTCATGTATGACTCTTTGCAACCGCATGGACTGGAGCCCACAAGGCTCCTCTGTCCGTGTAATTTTCCAGGCAAGAATACTGGAGTGGGTTGTCATTTCCTACTCCAGGGGATCATCCTGATCCAGGGATTGAACCCACGTGTCTTGCATCTCCTGCATTGGCAGGCTGATTCTTTACCACTGAGTCTCTTGGGATCTTACAGGGGCGTTAACAGTTCACACCAGCTTGTATTTGTGTTTTGTTTTTCCTCTTAATGTGACAAAATGAATAAAAGTTTGCAGTATCCTTAAAAGGTTCAGTTTTCAGTTTTTATGTAATTTCTATGATATTTATTTTGCTCATGTTATATTAGTATTATGAAACCCTATGAAGACATAAACATATTAATTTAAATAAAACCAATCATTCTAGGAAATACATGAAAGATAAAAATACTATTAACAGTTTTCTGTGGAATTGCCATTTGCAAAACTCCATCCTCATATAATATTTCAACTGATACTGGGAAAATAAATACTGAGTGGAGAGCAGAGGTTCGGTGTTTAAACTGGAGCTGTGCAGCTAAGCAATATTTCCCAGTAGCTCGTGCTCATGATCAGTCACTTCAGTCATGTCCAATTCTTTGTAACCCTGTGAACTGTAGGCCACCAGGCTCCTCTGTCCATGGGATTCTCCAGTAAATAGCCATGCCCTCCTCCAGGGGATCTTCTCAACCCAGTGGCCAAACCCAGGTCTCCTGCATTGCAAGCAGATACTCTACCCACAGAGCCATGTGGGAAGCCTCTTATTTCCCAGTATAAGTCATCTCATTTTGAAGAACTTGAGAGGAAATGAAGTTAAAAGAGAAATGAATGTAAACTTTTCAGAAATGTTTCACAACAAATATGGTGAATTTCAGACATTTCCTTTCTCCCCCTTTCCTTTATAATAAGTTATGTGAACAATTAACAACTTTATTGAGTGTGTGTGTGTGTGTGTGTAGGTGTGTGTTCAGTTGCTCAATTGGGTCCAACTGTTTGTGGTCCCATGGCCTGTAGCTGGCCAGGCTCCTCCGTCCATGGGATTTCCCAGGCAAGAATACTAGAATGGGTAGCCATTCCCTTCCCAACCCAGGTTTTGAAACCGAGTCTTTTGTGTCACCTGCAGGTGGATTCTTCACCACTGTGCCAAATTTAAATTGAACACAACACTTTAAATCCAGGGAAGCCAGGACTAAAGGATTCCCTATGTTTTCAACTATTGAGAATGAGTAGAAAGACTTTCCAAAGATATGGACTACAGCCAAGTGGGAAATCTGCAGCTTCCATCTGTCATGTATGGGTCTATGCTTGCTACTTCATTGTATTTCCTGGTAAATAACTGCCATTTTCAAAAATAAACCTGGTTTGTGTGCTACACGTGAATTGGGATGAAAATTCCAGATGTGGTGAAGAAAGGGAAATTGTGCATGATAATATATGAATCAAATTTCCCAGAGATTTCACAGAAGTTGGGCATTACACAGGTAAGAAAGAATATAATAAAACAACCATGGGCTAACAACATCAGCCTTTATTGTTGTAAACAATAAATGACCCTTGAAAAATTGTATGGCATTTTCATCATTTTCCAACTGAATTCCATTTTAGTTTTGGGAACATTTTCTTTTTTTTTTTAATATAAATTTATTTATTTTAATTGGAGGTTAATTACAATATTATATTGGTTTTGCCATATATCAACATGAATCTGCCACAGGTATACACGTGTTCCCCATCCTGAACCCCCTCCCACCTCCCTCCCCGTACCATCCCTCTGGGTCATTTGAAGTTCTTCAAACATCAAAGGAAGCTGTTACTTTTTCTGATGTTCTTAACTCACATGTAGATAAAGTAGTTATGATGTTCACAAGGTAGGGAGAACTCCTGGCATACATTCAGTCAGGTGAGTGATATTCCTGAGTACAGTGCTAAGGATGTACAAAAATGTAAGTGGTCTCTATATGCTAGGAGTTATGAAGACTGGAAGAGACAGAGAAGGAAGTAATTAAGTAAATAATTATAAAGACTGTATGTACTGGTGTAACTACAGTACATACAGTAAGTCATAGAACACAGAGGATGGAGTTCTGTGACATTTTAAAGATAGAGAACAAATAATAAATAGGGCCAAAGTACTACTTACTTTTTATTTTGTTTTGTTTGAATCCACCTGCAGTGCAGGAGACCCCAGTTTTATTCCTGGGTCAGGAAGATCCCCTGGAGGAGGGAATGGCAACCAACTCCAGTATTCTTGCCTGGAAAATCCCCATGGACAGAGAAGCCTGGGGGGCTACAGTCCATGGGGTCGCAAAGAGTGGTACATGAGTGAGCGACTAAGTACAGCACAGCACAGTGCTTTGTTTACTGAGTTTGCTTGAAACGCAATTATAACCTATCTTTATCTGTCTCTGCATTTAAAAGGATGTGACATAAAATCTACAGGGAAGCTGTTAACAAAATCTAAAAAGCAAACAAACAAAATATCTTTTATATAACTTGACTAAAAGAGAAACTGGGCCATAAAGGCAGTAAAATTTTCAAGATTCTAGGGTTTAGGGGTCCTTGGTTTTATCTAAAATGACATAATTAACAGTCTTTTAGAAAAAAACTCACAAAATCCATTTAAGAAAAACATCAAATATGCTAACTGTGATATTTACACTCCATCTTAAGTAATATCAAATTATGAAAAATGAAAAATATAAAAGTGAACAAAAAGTAAACTTTTTAATGTAATCTGTTGTCATCTGATTTGGTTATATAATTGAAGGCATTATTTTCAAGGTAATAAGCACTCAGAAAAATAAATGCTTAAGGGTAGATAAGAACTATATAAATAACCCAGGAGCTAATGAGGCTTACTGAAAAGAGCAGATTAAAAACAGAAGCTAAATACGCAAGAGGGTAAATGTGACATTAGCAGAACAGCATAAAGTTCTTCACCACATATCTTCAAAAGCTCGGTTTTTGAGAGGTAGGTATATGGTTTTAAGTGAATGGCCCTCTAGCAAGATCCTTTATCTCCTTCTTGAAATTCTGTAACAATTTGTTGTCAGAATCATTCTCTTCTTTATTCAAGTTACCCATTTCCTGTCCCTTTCACATTCTCAGACCTCAATAAAATTAAATGCATGTTAAAGGCAAAGCTCATGTCCTCTTTACGTTGGTTTTGCCTTTGATAATTCACACAAGACTTCATAAAAGGTCTCATAAGAGAATGTGACTGTGAGTTGGGTGCTTAAATACTAACAGAGGTCACCAGTCGCCAAGAGGAAAAGCCATTACAGACAGAGCAAAGGGAAGACGGAAGACACGGGACATGATTCAATGTGGTTATGGTACTGCTGGAGAAAGAGTATGCCACAAAGAACATCTTAGGAGATGAGGCTGAAAATGTGGACAAGAGCCCAATCAAAGCTTTATTATCCTAAGGGCCATGCAGAACCACTGGCAGGGTTAGATAAGAGATTAACATTTGGTTACTGATTTAATTTTGAAAAAGGCGAGAGAGATAGATGAGTACATATTCTAGTCTAGATGATCAGGAAAATGAATCTATTTCATCCATGAAATGAGATGAAGAGATGAGCTAATTTGGTTAAAAAACAAAAAATCAGTGATTTGGGGATTTACTTAATGACTGAAATGGAGAAGAATGGGGAGGTACAGGGCTTTCCTGATGGCTCAAGCAGTAAAGAATCCACCTGCAATGCAGGAGATACAGGAGATGTGGGTTCAATTCTGGGGTTGGGAAGATTCCCTGAAGAAGGAAATGGCAACATACTTCAGTATTCTTGCCTGGAAAATCCTATGGACATAGGACTCTGGCAGGCTACAGTCCATAGGTTTGCAAAGAATTGGACACAGCTGAGCATGCATGCATGGGGAGGAACAGACAGGGAGAACCAACAGTTTTGGTTTAAATATTGTGAAGGTTTGAGATGTCTTTCACCTGCCAGTTTTATCACTATAAAGAAGCTATTAATATTTCAACTCCCTAGTTTCCTCATTTATAATATGGGGATAATAATAAAGTTACTGTAAGTAAATGAAAAGTGCTTAGATAAAGTGCCAAACATCCATAAAAGCCAAAAATGTTAGCACTTACTACTATCATTAAGGATCAACAGCAGCACTGTGTGGACCTGCCTTTGGGAAAGAAGATACACTCTTCTGGTTTCCAGGAAAACCTTTTTAGAACTTTGCGTGACCTCTGTGTTGATTTCTTTTTCCCCAGCCTTCTTGAAATAGGACACAAGCTTCTGCTCTTTCTGTTCCTCTTCATTCACTCAGCCCTGGTCTCTTCCTGTGCACATCCTCCAAATGTTGGTGAGTTCCTTTGTTATATTTTTGGAGGTTGGGCTTCAAGCAATTTTTGAATCCTTACAATGGGCTGAAGTTGTTATGGGTTAAATCATGTATCACACACACAAAAAAATGTATGTTGAAGTCCAAACTACTTCACCACGTGACCTTACTAAAAACAGAGTTATTGCAGATGTAACTGACTAAGATGAGGTCATATCAGAGTAAGTTCAGTCGCTCAGTCGCGTCCGACTCTTTGCAACCCCATGAATCGCAGCACGCCAGGCCTCCCTGTCCATCATCAACTCCCGGAGTTCACCCAGACTCACGGCCATCAAGTCAGTGATGCCATCCAGCCATCTCATCCTCTGTCGTCCCCTTCTCCTCCTGCCCCCAATCCCTCGTAGCATCACAGTTTTTTCCAATGAGTCAACTCTTCATATGAGGTGGCCAAAGTACTGGAGTTTCAGCTTTAGCATCATTCCTTCCAAAGAAATTCCAGGGCTGATCTCCTTCAGAATGGACTGGTTTGATCTCCTTGCAGTCCAAGGGACTCTCAAGAGTCTTCTCCAACACCACAGTTCAAAAGCATCAATTCTTCGGCGCTCAGCCTTCTTCACAGTCCAACTCTCACAGCCATACATGACCAGAGGAAAACCATAGCCTTGACTAGATGGACCTTTGTTGGAAAAGTAATGTCTCTGCTTTTCAATATGCTATCTAGGTTGGTCATAACTTTCCTTTCGAGGAGTAAGCATCTTTTAATTTCATGGCTGCAGTCACCATCTGCAGTGATTTTGGAGCCCAAAAAAATAAAGTCTGACACTGTTTCCACTGTTTCACCATCTATTTCCTATGAAGTGATCGGACCGGATGCCATGATCTTCGTTTTCTGAATGTTGAGCTTTAAGCCAACTTTTTCACTCTCCATTTTCACTTTCATCAAGAGGCTTTTTAGTTCTTCTTCACTTTCTGCCATAAGGGTGGTGTCATCTGCATATCTGAGGTTATTGATATTTCTCCCGGCAATCTTGATTCCAGCTTGTGCTTCTTCCAGGCCAGCATTTCTCATGATGTACTCTGCATAGAAGTTAAATAAGCAGGGTGACAATATACAGCCTTGACGTACTCCCTTTTCCTATTTGGAACCAGTCTGTTGTTCCATGTCCAGTTCTAACTGTTGCTTCCTGACCTGCATACAAATTTCTCAAGAGGCAGATCAGGTGGTCTGGTATTCCCATCTCTTTCAGAATTTTCCACAGTTATTGTGATCCACACAGTCAAAGGCTTTGGCATAGTCAATAAAGCAGAAATAGATGCTTTTCTGGAACTCTCTTGCTTTTTGCATGATCCAGCAGATGTTGGCAATTTGATCTCTGGTTCCTCTGCCTTTTCTAACACCAGCTTGAACATCAGGAAGTTCACGGTTCACGTATTGCTGAAGCCTGGCTTGGAGAATTTTGAGCATTACTTTACTAGCGTGTGAGATGAATGCAGTTGTGCAGTAGTTTGAGCATTCTTTGGCATTGCCTTTCTTTGGGACTGGAATGAAAACTGACCTTTTCCAGTCTTGTGGCCACTGCTGAGTTTTCCAAATTAGCTGGCATATTGAGTGCAGCACTTTCATAGCAGCATCTTTCAGGATTTGAAATAGTTCAACTGGAATTCCATCACCTCCACTAGCTTTGTTCGTAGTGATGCTTTCTAAGGCCCACTTGACTTCACATTCCAGGATGTCTGGCTCTAGGTCAGTGATCATACCATCGTGATTATCTGGTTCATGAAGATCTTTTTGTACAGTTCTTCTGTGTATTCTTGCCATCTCTTCTTAATATCTTGTGCTTCTGTTAGGTCCATACCATTTCTGTCCTTTATCGAGCCCATCTTTGCATGAAATGTTCCCTTGGTCTCTCTAATTTTCTTGAAGAGATCTCTAGTCTTTCCCATTCTGTTGTTTTCCTCTATTTCTTTGCATTGATCGCTGAAGAAGGTTTTCTTATCTCTCCTTGCTATTCTTTGGAACTCTGCATTCACATGCTTATATCTTTCCTTTTCTCCTTTGCTTTTCGCTTCTCTTCTTTTCACAGCCATTTGTAAGGCCTCCCCAGACAGCCATTTTGCTTTCTTTGCATTTCTTTTCTATGGGAATGGTCTTGATCCCTGTCTCCTGTACAGTGTCACGAACCTCATTCCATAGTTCATCAGGTACTCTATCTATCAGATCTACGCCCTTAAATCTATTTCTCACTTCTACTGTATAATCATAAGGGATTTGATTTAGGTCATACCTGAATAGTCTAGTGGTTTTCCCTACTTTCTTCAATTTAAGTCTGAATTTGGCAATAAGGAGTTCATGATCTGAGCCACAGTCAGCTCCTGGTCTTGTTTTTGCTGACTGTATAGAGCTTCTCCATCTTTGGCTGCAAAGAATATAATCAGTCTGATTTCAGTGTTGAGCATCTGGTGATGTCCGTGTATAGAGTCTTCTCTTATGTTGTTGGAAGAGGGTGTTTGTTATGACCAGTGCATTTTCTTGGCAAAACTCTATTACCCTTTGCCCTGCTTCATTCCGTATTCCAAGGCCAAATTTGCCTGTTACTCCAGGTGTTTCTTGAGTAAGGTGGGCTCTTAATCAGTATGATTGATATCCAATACTTTAGAAGAAAAGGGCAGAGAAACAGAGAGCAGAGGCACAAATGGCATCTGAGGCAGAGACTGGATTGATGCAACTGCCAGTCAAAGGATGCCCAGGCCTGACAGCCACTACAAGAGAGGAAGAGACCAGGAAGAAGCTTCTGTTACAGATTTCAGAGGGACCATGGCCCTGCCAACACATTGATTTTGGATTGCTAGCCTCTAGAACCATGAGACAAGATATCTCTGTTGTTTAAGACACCCATTTTTCTTAGGACTCCTTTGTTACATGAGCCTTGAAAAACTAATATATAAATAGATATAAGAATGTGCTATTTTTCTAAAACGAGAGTTCTCAGCTTTTCATCAGATTCTCAGAAGGACTTGAAACCCCCAGGAAAACTTCAGCACCAACTGTTTCTTACACTCTCCTCTGGCGATCCCATGCACTCCTTTGACATTAACTGGAACCTGGGTGTCTCTGCTTACCAAATCTATACACTAAGCTATACTTTTCTGGAGCACTGGAACTCTATGCCCACTTGAAATCTCTTCTCACATATCCACCATTGAGTGGAGGACATGCTGAGCTATCATTATCTTCCTCATTTCACTAAAGGATGCCACAATTCACTTAACTGTTCAAACTCAACACAGAAAAGGCCTCATAATCCATAATCTCATCCATCATTAAGAGTGGTTAGCCTAATATCTAAAATAAATCACGAATATGTCCATTTCTCTTCCCCCTTTGCTCCCACTACTCTAGGCTGCCAATCTCACACCTCTCATGGCGTAAAACAATCACCTCCCCAGCTGGCTTCCTCACTTCCTCTTTTGTCTTCCTCTTATTCATTGTTTTGGTGAGATGCCAGGACAGAGATTAACATGAAGTTAAGCAATGAGTGTTCCCCTGTGGAGGAAAGGAGTGAAAAATGGGATTTTGGAGACAGAGGAGTTGGGTTGTAAAGAGTAGGATGACCAACTCATCCTTTTTTTTGCCTAGGACAACAGATTGACTGCTTTGCCCCTAACACCAGGAATCAAGAAAGGATGACTTCAGATGTTACTCCTATTCACCATAATAAAAGAAATCTTAGACAGTGCAATAAGGCAAGAAAAAGAAAGGAAAGACATATAGAATGAAGAATAATGAAGAAGCATTAATAAAATTTTCTCTATCCAAATAAAATACAGTTGTCTGCTAGAACTAATAAATGAGTTTAGTAAGTCATAGGATACAAAATCAATCACACACACATAACTATATAATAGCAATGAACAACTGGAAATTTAATTTTTTTAGAAGTATCATTTAAAATAATATGAAATAATACTTATGTATACATATAATGAAATACATACAAGATCTATATGTTGAACACTGATTAGAAATTTTAAAACATCTAAATAAACTGAGAAAAATACTGTTTGCATAGACTGGAAATCTCAATAATGTTAAGATGACAGTTCTCCCTAAGTAAATCCATTGATTCAACCCATCCCAATCTGAAACCCAGTGAAACATATTTAATTTAAAAAGCTGATTGGGAGAATGCCATTGAAACATGTATAATATCATATAAGAAATGAATCGCCAGTCCAGGTTCGATGCAGGATACAGGATGCTTGGAGCTGGTGCACTGGGATGACCCAAAGGGATGGTATGGGGAGGGAGGTGGGAGCGGGGTTCAGGATGGGGAGCACGTGTACACTCGTGGTGGATTCATGTTGATGTATGGCAAAACCAATACAATATTGTAAAGTAATTACCTCCAATTAAAATAAATAATTTTTTTTTTTAAATGGTCAAAATGGTGGGGGAGGTTCAAGAGGGAGGTAACATAGGTATACCTATGGCTGATTCATATTGATATTTGACAGAAACCAACATAACACTGTAAAACAATTATCCTCCAAATATCCTCCTTTTTATTTATATCTACAATTATTCTCCTTTTTATTTATTTAAAAATAAATCTCATTAAAAAATAAATAAAAAGCTGATTCAAAAAACTATGCAGAAAACAAAGGAAGTTGAATATCTAAAACAAATTTGAAAAAAATCAAGTTGGAAAACTCATACTGATTTCAAGATTTATTACAAAGATACAATATAGTGTAGTAGCAACAATAGACACGTAGATGATAAACACATTTTTGTCAAAGGTGCAAAAGTAATTCAATGGCAAAGGATAACCTTTTTAAGAAAGCCTATTTAAGATGCTAGTAGTACAAACGGGCATTCATATACTAAATAAATAAATGTGTGCATGTTAAGTCGCTTCAGTTGTGTCTGACTCTTTGCAACCCTATGGACTGTAGCCTGCCAGACTCCTCTGTAAGATTCTCTAGGCAAGAATACTAGAGTGGGTGGCCATACCCTGCTCCAGGGGATCTTCCTGACCCAGGGATTGAACCCACGTCTTCTGTGGTTCCTGCATTGCAGGTGGATTCTTTACCACTAAGCCACTGGGATTTCTTTGGAGAGAATGATGCTAAAGCTGAAACTCCAGTACTTTGGCCACCTCATGCGAAGAGTTGACTCATTGGAAAAGACTCTGATGCTGGGAGGGATTGGGGGCAGGAGGAGAAGGGGACAACAGAGGATGAGATGGCTGGATGGCATCACTGACTCGATGGACCTGAGTTTGAGTAAATTCCAAGAGTTGGTGATGAACAGGGAGGCCTGGCGTGCTGCGATTCATGGGGTTGCAAAGAGTCAGACATGACTGAGCAACTGAACTGAACTGAACTGTGAAGCCCAAATAAATATATACATAAATAAATAAATGACTTTGACCACTACCTCATCCATACACGAAAATTATCTCAAAGTGAATGAAAAACTCAAATGTAGAGTTGGAAACTATAAAATTCTAGAAAAAAGAGAGGATAAAATTGATGTGACCTTGGGTTAAGTAAAAATTTCTTAAATACAAAACAAAAATCATGCTCCATAGTACAATGAAAATTTACAAACTGGAATTTATAAAAATAAAAATGTCTCTGATTTGAAATATTCTATAAAGAAAATGAAAAGATGAGGCAGAAACAGGTGACACAGTCCACTGCAGAAGCTTTGGGTTCCACCTCATCTTTCAAGCCAAAGATATGCTTTCCCCAAGCAGTTTAACCAGTGACTGGGACCTGATCATTTCTGCTTGATGAATAATTCCTCCAAAGTGTCACCAGAATTCCCCATTGGCCATGCCAAGATGTTTTCAGAGCTGCAACACAGTCTGAAGGTTTTATTACCCATTCTCCTTTCCTTCTACTCCTACTCCTGGTTCCTCTCTCTTTATCTTTCATATATACCTTTCATACATACATGCGACTTTTAATTTTTTTTCTTTTTTTTTGGCATTTCTAACTCCAGAGGATGTAAAACTGGCACAGTAAGTAAGGTCTCAATCATTTAGGGCATTGAAAACCATGGCAAGAATTTGGAAACTTATCCACTAAAGAGAAAGTGTTTTGAATTACTTTAAAGCACAACCATCAGCATTTCAATTATATGCATTAAATTTCACAACTTAAGTGCCTCGTAAAAAACAATTTTTTAAAGAAGATTTATATCATAGATCATAGTGAATCCTTAAAGGAAAATAACAGTAGCAATCAGGTACTTTAAAAACCTGAAAAGTGCTGCTGTTTTGCAAGTTTGGGTTATCTACTTACAAACTCATAATATCAAAGTAAGAAATTTCATAAATGCAAAAGAACCGGAAATCTGCTACCATACCAGAAAAGCACAATTTCCTACCAACATTCTTAGCTTTCTTTTTCCCAGAACAATATTTTGGTATTTACAATTCACATAATAGCATTGTATTTTTTTAAAAAATCCAAGAGGAGCAGTTGTAACTTAAATAAAAGATTTTAACACATCAGCACTTTTCTTCCTTAAATGAGTAATGTAACTGCTGTTCATTCAATGTCAGCACTTTAACTCATTTTTAGAAAAGAAACTTTAGCAACTTTCAAGGAACTAATATATTATTTGAACACTGAGTGAAATAAAATAAATGCAGCAAGTCTGGGAGAATTAACATTGCATTAACTCAAGTGAAATTTGATAGAGCATGTTTTCCTTTCAGTCACTAGGAACAATTTAAATTATAGAGAATTATGATGCTTAACAGAGAAGGCAATGGCACCCCACTCCCGTACTCTTGCCTGGAAAATCCCATGGACAGAGGAGCCTGGTAGGCTCCAGTTCATGGGGTTGCTAAGAGTCGGACACGACTGAGCAACTTCACTTTCACTTTTCACTTTCATGCATTGTAGCAGGAAATGGCAACCCACTCCAGTATTCTTGCCTGGAGAACCCCAGGGACAGAGGAGCCTAGTGGGCTGCTGTCAGTGGGGTCGCACAGAGTCGGACACAACTGAAGCGACTTAGCAGCAGCATGACACTTAAAATTAAGATGAGAAAAGTGTTTTTAATACACCATTATTTAATGCAGATTATGGCAAAAGGCTGACTTAGCAATGATTCAGAGAAACCATAAGCTTAATTTTAACCTTCCATAAATATCTTTTTAGAAAGGGGATGGTAAGAACATTAAAGAATAAAAGCCATGTATCTGTAGAAAATAGGATAAAGAAGAACTGTACGAGGAAAATAATTCCAAGTCTATCAAAATGGATGAACAAAGCAATAAATATTTATGTAACAATGTGTTATTTAGTGATGAAAGTGAGAGCAAGTTTCATTAAAATGACGGCAAAGGCAGATGTGCTGCAGGGATAAGAGTGAGGGTGACTGTGTGGAGACGGTAAATATATGAGACTCTCCAAGGTAAATATATCAGACTTGCTACAGAGGGGAAGAGATTGAGCTGGAAAGGGATGAGATAGGACCCCGAGTAGGGGTTTTGTTCTAAGACGAAGAATGCTTAAGCGTATCAGCTGCTAGAAGCAAGGATACAGATGAGAAGGTTACTTGGCAGTTAGCATGGTTCAGTCCTTAATGTGTACCTATTATATGGTGCACATGAAGTATGACAAATGACAACACAATCTAGTCTATCCCAGAGACACTATAATTTTCAAGCAAGAGGAAGGGATAGGATTTAGGAAAGAGTCAGCCCAGGGAGGCAGCTGGTTTCCAGCTAAAGGCTCACCCTGGGGAGAAGGCAGGCATGGGAGGCTGGGATAGTCACAAGGGTCCTGAGATAAGGACAGGCAGTGTGAGTATGGCGCCCTCTGTTTTCTCAGGTGGACACTTTCTCAAAGTGTCCATGGACAGAGAGGGGACAGGAAGGGGGTAGGGCAGGGGCTTCATGGGTTCCAGACACAGTCCTCTCCCATTTCGCCCAGCTAGTAATATTCCAAACTATCACCTCCCTCCCTATCCCTTCACTTTTAGCAGATATTTTCCTCATCCATTTTATTAACATCATAGTAACCACTTCTTTCCTACTTGGATGCTTGTTATTGTTGTTGTTTAGTGTCTAGATCATGTCTGACGCTTTTGAGACCCAGTGGACTGTAGCCCTTCAGGCTCCTTTGTCCGTAGGATTTCCCAGGCAAGAATACTGGAGTGGGTTGCCATTCCCCCTCCAGGGGATCTTCCCAACCCAGGGATCAAACCCATGTCTCCTGTCTCCTGCATTGGCAGGCAGATTCTTTACCACTGAGCCACCAGGAAAGTCCAGTAGAGAGTAATATATAGGAACAAAATTTACCACCTTCCAATGTGTTTCTTTGACATGAGGATTAATTTGGACTGATTATTTATAAGAAACAGAAGAGTCATAAAGTGTTAATCTGTCTTATGCGTCTTCCTACTTAATTGACTGAAAAAATTTAGATAAAGGGCCAGTGCCTGGACTAGAGCTGTTACCAGAGATATCTGCAAAGAACAGGGGCTGGGGAGATGGGGAATGCAGAGAGGCTTAGACACCAGAGTCTACTGGGTGTCTCATTGTCTCTTCAGGGCCCTTTTTTATCTCTGTGTAAATTGCCTTCCTCCCATTTGAAGCCCCAAACCAGGACCCTCGACATCTTCTTTTGTCTTTAGCTGAAGACAGAATCTGTTGTGAGGGTTTCAGCCATTTTGGCAAGTTACTTAAGTTTCCTGGGTCTCTCCCCTGCATACATGCTATTGAACTTCCATTTTTTTTTTTTTTTTCTGTTAATCTGTCTCATGTCAATGTACTTCTTAGACCAGCCAGAAGAATTCAGAAGGGAATTTTTTTTCCTTTTTTTCTGACATGTGTATAACTAACAAAAGATTTTCAGAGGAGCAGGAAAATGAATGTATTGAATATACTGACACTACATGGAAAACTGATAAGGAAAAGACAGATCCAAATGATAATTTTTTTAATCTACTGTTCTCTGAAAATGATGGACTAATCATTCTTTTCTTATCACTTAATTTTTTTTTTTTTTTTTTACTGTTGGAAAAATGAAGGACTCTGCAAAACAGAACTTGTAGCTAAAATTAATATTCTGACAAAGGAGCTCACTAATATGCTATTTTCCTCAACTATACTACTTGATGGAAGAGGGGATCTCATTCTTAGATTTATCAATCAGCAACAGAATAGGTCTCCTCCTAGTTACAATTTATCCTTCCACCTTAAAAAATATATACACAGAAGCCTCAATTAAATAAAATCCCTTCTCCAGAGGATCGTCCCAACCCAAGGATTGAACCCAGGTCTCCCACGTTGCAGGTAGATTCTTTACCAGCTGAGCCACAACAGAAGCCAAATAATATTGGAGTGGGTAGTCTATCCCTTCTCCAGAGGATCTTCCCAACCCAGGAATGGAACCAGGGTTTCTTGCACTTCAGACAGACTCTTCACCAACTGAGCTATCAGGGAAGCCCAATTAAATAGAGTTGAGAGACCAGAAGTGGAAGTTGTCACACTGGTGACAAGAGCAGAGTCTGGCAGGAAGAAGGCAAGGACTCAGCTAATTAAAAACAATAGACTTTTGTTTATTACAGCCCTCCTACTTCCTTTTCCCCTATAAAAGAGTTCTCCTTCCCTTGCCATGCAGAGACATCACAGGGCATTCCATGGTTTCAGACCCTGAGTTGCAATTCTCTGCTGCTCTGGAATGAATCCATCTTTGTTGGAGAAATATGTGATAGTCTATTGGTTTTAGGGTGCCATTTTTGTGGCCCATATGAGGACTATGGGCTTCTCTGGTGGCTCAGATGGTCAAGTTAACCTGCAGTGCAGGGGACCCGGGTTCAATCAAAGTATGTCAAAGCTATGGTTTTTCCAGTAGTCATGTATGGATGTGAGACTTGGACCATAAAGAAGACTGAGCACTGAAGAATTGATACTTTCAAACAGTGGTGCTGGAGAAGACTCTTGAAAGTCCCTTGGAAAGCAAGGAGATCAAACCAGTCAATCCTAAAGGAAATCAACCCTGAATATTGACTGGAAGGACCAATGCTGTTCTAATATTTTGGCCACCTGATGCTAAAAGCTGACTCATTGGTAAAGACCCTGATGCTGGGAAACATTGAGGGCAGGAGGAGAAGGGCGGGACAGAGGATGAGATTGAGAGGGTAATAGGCAGGAAGGCTGGGGGGAGGAGGGGGGTGGTCTTCAAAGGGAGGAAATAGGAGGCAAGTGTCAGACATTTTTTTTTTTTATCTCTTCCTTAAGTGGCAGGAGGAAACAAACTGCAAGTGTCAGATTTTTTTCCTTCTCCATACAAAATTAAAAGGAGGTTTCTCTAAGGAAATGTTTTTCTTAAGCTATGTTAATGAAACTATGTATTTGCTTTGGAATTTGCCTTTCTTCAAAATGGGTCCACCTAAGACTAACTTTTTTCTTTTCTCAAACCTTGGGCTGATAATGGCTCAACAAACCAGTATTCATATCAATTGTTTTACAGCTGGGGGATGACACACCTCATGCCATCCTCTCTCAAAAATGCATATTGTGGGAGAGGGGCCTGGTGAAACTCCATCAGCCTCAAGGTGTCTCTCTTATCTGATTAATAGCTTTTTAACAGACATAAAACAGCTTGCTACAGCTAGCAGGGCGGGCGGGGGGAGGCACTCTCCATCCCCCTGCTGATGTCTATGTCAGAAGCTTTCTCCTTCCCTTCTTATACTTTAATGAAACTCGGCTATACAAAAGCTCTTGAGTGATCAAGCCTAGTCCCTGGTCCCAAAGTTAAAACTTCTTCTTTGGAGATCACAAGTCCGACACCGTTCACCATAAGCTACCAAGATGACTGTATAGCATCACAGATTCAATGGACATGAGCTTGAGCAAACTCCAGGAAACAGTGAAGGACAGGGAAGCCTGGTGTGCTGCAATCTGCAGGGTTGCAAAGAGTCAGACACAACTTAGTGACTGAACAACAACAAAATGAGGACAAAAGAAGACCCCCAATAGCTCAAGATTAGTGAGCAAATAGGTATAGTACCTGTGAAAGAGTCCACTGAACTTACTGCTTTTCTCACCTGGATTTTGAGTTCTTTTCCTGGATCTGAGCATTTGCTCTCTTTGTGTTTAAAGCTCTCCAGGCTTTAATCAAAATCTATGTTAAGGTTTTGTTCTTTAAGGTTCAGGCCTTGTTCTATTTGGCAATACTCATTTGGCAATTTGATGTCATTTTTAGATAAGACTGTTTCAACCAAGGCTGACTGCAAAGCTGTTAGCCAATCTTTAAGAAACAGGGGCTGCTTCACTAAAACTGTGCCACTTCGGTCTTTAGCCCATTCCTTTGAAGTGGGGCTGTTCTCTGGAAACTGACTGAAGAGTCTTTGGTCTGGATCTTCTAGGACCAAGCCTATTTCCTTAGAATTGGCTGATATTAGTTTGTAGGTCGGAGAAGGCAATGGCATCCCACTCCAGTACTCTTGCCTGGAAAATCCCATGGATGGAGGAGCCTGGTGGGCTACAGTCCATGGGATCGCTAAGAGTCAGACACGACTGAGCAACTTCACTTTCACTTTTCACTTTCATGCATTGGAGAAGGAAATGGCAACCCACCCCAGTGTTCTTGCCTGGAGAATCCCAGGGATGGGAGAGCCTGGTGGGCTGCCGTCTATGAGGTTGCACAGAGTCGGACATGACTGAAGTGATTTAGCAGCAGCAGCAGTTTGTAGGCTGTTTGAATTGAATTGTTTAAGTTGCAAGTTATTTGAGCTATTGGAAAATTATTCTTCACTCTAGAGAAAAATTATTGAAAAATAGAATACTGGTTATTTAAACACCTTGAAGGCATCCCCTGTACCCTCCTACAGGGACTACACAGGGTGATTTTACGTTTAAAAGCCATGTTCCTTCCTCATGTGCATTCCTAACTAAATGGACCAACCTGACAAATGGCAATGAAGAATATCAATGGCCATTATGTGGAACTTTTGAAATTTCCACGTTTAATTTTATTAAAATTAAATTGGACTACAGTAGCTCAAAAATGTTCATAATTGAGTGGTATGCTTACTTTGGTTGGTTTTTGAGGCTTCCAAACATTATCAAGAGCCAAGTCTTGCCTCCATGCAAAATTATATTTGAAGACTCACTGCAGCCAACAAATGATTAAAGAAAGATGTAAGGGCTCCCAAAGCTTCAGACTTTTCTTCTTTGGTTTCTTTCTTTTAGGATCCTTCTCTGACACCATTTTATCTCTATTTGTCCACACCTCCTGGCCAGATTCTGCCTCCAGCATCATCTTCTCCCTCTCTCCTATTCCACCTACACCTCCTACTGTACTGTCAGTTCTCCCATACAAAGACCTTGGCTGAATTCCTTTTCTCTCTCAAACTTGTCCCACTTTCTTTCCCTCTGATCTTGTCAAAACCTGTCCTTTTAAAATTAAGCCTTCTGAGCATCCAGAGATGAAATCCTCCATTTCTTATATTCCCTGAACTAAAGCTAAACTGAAATTCAGTCAAAAAATTCCCAGAGTAAATTGGGAATGCAAAAATCCTCACAGACTGGCTGAAGAATATATGAGTCATTCAAACTCATCAACCTGGCTTCTCTAACTTATGTCAGCTACTTCATCTGCTTGTAAGTGAACATCAAGCCCAACATAGGATGACAACTGCTAACTGGGAAAATTCTGAAAGCTCTCTAGAATTACAGTTGGAAGAGCAGCCCTCTAACTTATTATATGATCAGGCTCAGACAATAGCTTGACAACTTCATCAGCAATTACGGCTACTTCAGATTTAGTTAACCTGGCAGACTAGCTCTTTCACACTCTAAAGAGTTACCTCCAAGGAAGACCACCAAAATTCTTTATCTTCAACTCCAGCAAAAGAAGGCTTCATAACAAAATCAAAATCCTCCTCGTTTTTGCTATTATTTCCAACAGTTATAACATTGAAAAGAGACTGTCACAAATGTAAGTCCTCCAGGCACATTTATCCATCTAACTAGACTTTCTAATATCCTCCCAGTCCTCAATGATGGGCTCTGAGGAACTATATACAGGAACTCCTCTCAATCTTCCCTCTAAATCATCCTAGAGAAACATTTTTTCAGTTTGGGAATGAATGCCTTCCAGTCCTAACTGACAACGTAGGCACTGCTCAAACCTATCACCGTAAACCAGCCCCTGCCTCAGAGTACTAAAGCAGTTCAACTGGGGGAATCTCTAACGAAACTCAAAAGGTTCCTGGCTCTGAACTTATTCCCTTATGTTTAGGCTTTTTGAGATATACACCTTTTTCTCCTTAGTTCCTCTACTTTTTCCATTTATTAGGCCAAAGCTTCTTTTTAAAGTATCATGACAAATATTGTATATTAATGAATATATGTGGAATCTGAAAAAAAAACTGGTATAGACAAACTTATTTACAAGGCAGAAATAGAGACACAGACATAAAGAACAAATCTATGGATACCAACAAGGGTGGAATGAATTGGAAAACTGGCATATATACACTATTGATACTATGTATAAGATAACTGATAAGAACCTATAGTGTATATATATATATATATATATATATATACACACACACTATTGACATATATACACTATCGATCCTATGTATAAGAACCTATGTATAATATATATATACACTATGATACTAAGATAACACCACACACTATTGACACTATATACATATATATATATACACATATTGACATATATACACTATTGATACTAACTGATTAGAACCTATAGTATATATATATATATATACACACTATTGATAAGAACCTATAGTATATATATATATACACTATTGATACTATGTATTAGATAACTGATAAGAACCTATAGTATATATATATATACATATATATATATATATACACACTATTGACATATATACACTATTGATACTATGTATAAAATAACTCATAAGAACCTATAGTATATATATATATACACACACTATTGACATATATACACTATTGATACTATTAGATAACTGATAAGAACCTATAGTATATATATATATACACACTATTGACATATATACACTATTGATACTATTAGATAACTGATAAGAACCTATAGTATATATATATATATACACACTATTGACATATATACACTATTGATACTATGTATAAAATAACTCATAAGAACCTATAGTATATATATATATATACACACTATTGACATATATACACTATTGATACTATGTATAAAATAACTCATAAGAACCTATAGTATATATATATATATATATATATACACACTATTGACATATATACACTATTGATCCTATGTATAAGATAACTGATAAAAACCTATAGTATATATATATATATATATATATACACACTATTGACATATATACACTATTGATACTATGTATAAAATATGTATATATATATATATATATATATATATATATATATACACACTATTGACATATATACACTATTGATACTATGTATAAAATAACTGATAAGAACCTATAGTATATATATATATACACACTATTGACATATATACACTATTGATACTATGTATAAAATAACTGATAAGAACCTATAGTATATATATATATATATATATATACACACTATTGACATATATACACTATTGATACTATGTATAAAATAACTGATAAGAACCTATAGTATATATATATGTACACACTATTGACATATATACACTATTGATCCTATGTATAAGATAACTGATAAGAACCTATAGTATATTTACACATATACATACACTATCTATGTATAAGATAACTATAGAAACTATGTATATATATATATATATATATATATATATATACACACTATTGACATATATACACTATTGATACTATGTATAAAATAACTGATAAGAACCTATAGTATATATATATATACACACTATTGACATATATACACTATTGATACTATGTATAAAATAACTGATAAGAACCTATAGTATATATATATATATATATATATACACACACTATTGACATATATACAATGATACTATAAGATAACACCTATTGACATATATACACTATTGATACTATGTATAAAATAACTGATAAGAACCTATAGTATATATACACTATTGATACACTACTAACTGATAAGAACCTATAGTATATATATATATACACACTATTGACATATATACACTATTGATACTATGTATAAGATAACTGATAAGAACCTATAGTATATATATATATATATATATATACACACTATTGACATATATACACTATTGATACTATGTATAAAATAACTGATAAGAACCTATAGTATATATATATATATATATACACACTATTGACATATATACACTATTGCTGATAAGAACTATGTATAAAAACTGAACCTATAGTATATATATATATACACACTATGTATAAAATAACTCATAAGAACCTATAGTATATATATATATACACACTATTGACATATATACACTATTGATCCTATGTATAAGATAACTGATAAGAACCTATAGTATATATATATATATACACACACTATTGACATACATACACTATTGATACTATGTATAAAATAACTGATAAGAACCTATAGTATATATATATATATATATATATACACACTATTGACATATATACACTATTGATACTATGTGTAAGATAACTGATAAGAACCTATAGTATAGCACAGGGGAACTCTGTTGACTTAATACGCAGTGCTTGTGTGACTTAAATGGGAAGGAATAAAAAACAGACTTAACAGAAATTCAATAAAAGAGAAGAAATAATATGTACATGTACATCTGATTCACTTTGATATAGAGTAGAAACTAACAACACTGCAAAGCAACTCCAAAAAAATTATTTTTAAAAAGTATCACACCAAATTGCAAAACGTGCTGCCACAAACATTAGGGTACATGTGTCTCATTTAATTACAGTTTTCTCAGGGTATATGCCCAGTAGTGGGATTGTTGGATCTTTTGCTAGTTCTGTTGCTAGTCTTTTAAGGAATCTCCATACTGTTCTTCATAGTGGCTGGATCAATTTACAGTCCTACCAACAGTGCAAGAGGATTCCCAGTATGCAAACATATGTGTGTGTGTATATATATATATATATATATATATATATATATATATATTACCATATGTAAAATAGATAACATGTGGGAATTTGCTGTGTGACACAGGGAGCTCAACCCAGTGCTCTGTGACAACCTGTAAGGGTGAGATGGGGTGGTAAATGGGAGGAGGATTCATGAGGGAGGGCACACACATATATGGGTGGCTGATTTATACTGATCTATGGCAGAAACCAACACAATATTGTAAAGCAATTATCCTCCAATTAAAAAACAATTAATGGGCACAAAAATGTATCATGCCAGAAATTCTTTCTCTCAAAAGAAACAATTCTAGAATTTGACATTAGTCATCAAAGTAACCAACGAAGTGAAAAAATGATCCCCTGACATTTTCTATATGTTTTGTATCAGGCAGCCAACTCAAGAAACATGAATCATTTATTCCTACAGAATCCACTAGCACTTTCCTTACAGGCACTATCACCAACAGACATTGGTAAAATTACCGGTGCCTTTCCCATCTAGATTCAAGTAGATCCCTCAAAACCTGTTTCCAGAATTAAGCAATATCCTATTAGTAAAGAAGCCCTTCAAGACACAAACCCTGTAAAAGAAAGCTGAGCTCAAGACCTCATTATCCCTTGTACTATCCACTGCATTATCCCTATTTTGCTGGTGAGAAAATAGGGATAAGTTTGCATAAAATCTCCAAAAAGACTGGAGGTTTGTCTAGAATCTCCAAGCAGTAAACACCACCATCATCCCTCAACACCCTATTGCTCATAGCACTCCTACTTACTAACATCATTTCCATCAGAAGTTAAGTTCTTCACTGCAACTGATGTATGCAGTGCATTCTTCAGTGTTGCAACTGATGAAGCTAGCCAATGCCTTTTTGCCTTCATTTACAGGGACAATAATGTCTCAGGGTTTACTGAGAGTACTTATTTCTTGTAAATCCTGAAGGCTGATCCAGATGCTATAAAGTTCCCTTGAGGGTCTACACTACTGCAATCTGTGGATACTTTGATTTTTGCTCTCTTTCCTAAGCCTCCTCACAGGAAGACAGAATCCACTTGATAAAGTTTTTAGCCTTTATGAGAAATAAAGTGTGACATCCAGGTTCAATATTTGTGGTATCTGATATCAGAACAAGCCCTACACCTTGATCCACATGGATTTCATGACTTTCTAAAACCCAAAACTGAGCACTAACTATGAGGTTTTCTTTATTTCTACTTGGTTATTGCTGAAACAGGATTTCAAATTGCTATTTTATGGTCAAATCTCTAATTTGTATTGTTTTACTAAACAATAAAAACCCTAATTTTATGGGAAGAACAAGACAACATAGCTATCAAAGCCTTCAAGAAGAGTCTGATGCACACAATTGCCCTTGGGCATACCAACTGTCAGACTCTCTTTCATTTTGTATGTGAAAAAGAAGGGAATGCCCTTGAAGTACTCAGCCCAAAATACAGGGATAACTAGCAATCCATAGGATATTACAGGTAGCGGCTGACTCTGCCACACAAAGATGCCTCCTTGTCACTGAGCCATTACAGCCACTGCCCATTTGATTAATGTCACCAAGAAAATTGTTGTAGCATCCACTTTAAACATTCTTTATACCCCATACAGAAGTTGTTCTCATGAATTCTCACCTCACTCAACATTTCTCAGTCAGCCATCTCACTTCCCAGGAAGACCTTTTGTTAACCTCTCCCTACATAACACTTACACTGTAATAACTTTAACCCTGTTTCCCTTCTCCCGTCCAGTCTGACAAATTTTCTTACTACCGCCTTAACACTGAAGGATCACTTTTTGACTCCTCTTCATGATCTACAGGAAATTCCTCTGGTAATGTTGATATTTCATGGTTCTTATTTGAGAGGCGACAATGGCAAATACTATGCTTGGTATGCTACTGAATATTCTTTTGATGTTGTTGAGGCAAAATCTTGACCTATGGCCATTCAGCCAAACAGGTGGAATTATATGCTCTTACCTAGGCATGTACTTTGTGTATATGCTAAGTTGCTTCGGTCATGTCCAACTCTTTGCGAGTGTGTGGACTGTAACCCGCCTGGTTTCTCTGTCCATGGGATTTTCCAAACAACACTGGAGTGGGTTGCCACGCCCTCCTCCAAAGATCCTTCCTGACCCAGGGATCAAACTCATGTCTCCTGCATTGACAGACAAGTTCTTCACCACTATCACCACCTCGGAAGCCCCAGACTTGCACTTCAGCAAGGCCCAAACTATCAATATTTATTCTGACAGTAGATATCCTTTCAGAGTAGCTTATGATTTTGGAATGTTGTGGAAGCAACATGGCTTCCTTACGTCCAACAGAAATAAAACTAAGAATGATCCTTATATTCAGGAATTACCTGCCACTTTAAAATTCTAGGGCATTCTAAACTTGACTCTCTGGAAACTAAGGGAAATCACCTTGATGTTATTTCCACAAGGAAATGCTGCCTTTAAAGGGAACAAAGGCAGCCAAAATTCAAAAGGAATATTTCCCCAAAAGATAACTTTAAAACTGGCCAGAGGAATCCAAAAACTGGTCTCAGTAAATTAAAAAGTAGATTGTAAAAGAAGTTCTGGTTTTGACCAAATGACAACCTGGTTCTACTGAAAGCAAAAGGCACTCAGCTGTGTCAGACTCTTTGTGACCCCATGGACTATACAGTCCATGGAATTCTCCAGGCCAGAATACTGGAGTGGGTAGCCTTTCCCTTCTCCAGGGAATCTTCCCAACCCAGGGATTGAACCCAGGTCTCCCGCATTGCAGGCGGATTCTTTACCAGCTGAGCCACAAGGGAAGTCCAACAATACTGGAGTGGGTAGCCTATCCCTCCTCCAGTGGATCTTTCAAACCCAGGATTCAAACCCGGATTGCCTGCATTGCAGGTGGATTCTTTACCAACTGAGCTATTAGGGAAGCCCTGGTCCTACTGGAGACTCTAAAGTTTCCACTCACCATTGTACCTGTATTAAACTATGGGTCTCCTGATAAAATGATGATATTCATAAATCAACATTGGTGGGAAAACATTAACAAGGTTGAAAATATGCCTACTTCACTTGTCCCATTTATCCCAGGTATTACCCAAGGAAGCCTCTTTGTAGTGCTCCCAGTTATTTTAAACAGCCTAATGGACCAGATGGGCTTCCCAGGTGGCACTAATGGTAAAGAACCCACCCATCAATGCAGGAGATGTAAGAGACATGGGTTCAATACCTGGGTCGGGAAGATCCCCTAGGGGAGGGCATGGCAAACCACTCCAGTATTTTTGCCTGGAGAATCCCATAGACAGTGGAATCTGGTAGACTACAGTCCATAGGGGTGCAAAGAGTTGGACATGATTGAAGTGACTTTCCATGCATGCATGCACACAATGGCCCAGTATGGCAAATGGGTTTCATACAATTTTCTCCATGTCATGTGTATAAATATGTTTTAGTCATGGTCTGTATGTTTTCACACTGAACTGAAACCTTCCCTGCAGACAGGCTACTGCTTTTCCATGGCTAAAGTCCTTTACGAAAAGATTTTATCCCTGCCTAGGGAATCCTCTTGAGCTTCATAGTGATCAAGACCCATACTGGCCAGATACTTTAACAAGTCTGTGCTGTTTGACTTGTTTCATGACACTTTCAATGTACTCATCACTCTTAATACTCTGATTTAGTTAAACACACTAAAGACACTGAAAAAAAATGAAAGTCACTCAGTCGTGTCTGACTCTGTGACCCCCACTCTTTGCAACCCCATGGACTGACTCTTGGCAAGCTCATGGACGGTAGCCTACCAGGCTCCTCTGTCCATGGAATTCTCCAGGCAAGGATCCTAGAGTGGGTAGCCATTCCCTTTTCCAGGAGATCTTTCCAAACCAGGGATTGAACCTGGGCTCTCCTCCGTTACAGGCAGACTCTTTACCATCTGGGCCACCAGAAAAGCCCATTATTAACACTCAGCTGGCAGAATTTGTAAAAGTCTTCCAAATAGCATAGTCAAAAGCATTATCACTGATCCTTTTTTTTTCTTTTTTTAATTTTATTTTATTTTTAAACTTTACAATATTGTATTAGTTTTGCCAAACATCAAAATGAATCCACCACAGGTATACCCGTGCTCCCCATCCTGAACCCTCCTCCCTCCTCCCTCCCCATACCCTCCCTCTGGGTCGTCCCAGTGCACCAGCCCCAAGCATCCAGTATCCTGCATCGAACCTGGACTGGCGAGCCAGAAAGAAAAACACCAATACAGTATACTAACACATATATATGGAATTTAGAAAGATGGTAACAATAACCCTGTATCACTGATCCTTTTATTTTTTAGTGACAAAGAAGCTCTAAATTTATTAATACTTAGAAATAAATTTATGTTTTTAGTTTAACACAATATATATATATATTTGAAAATATTAATAAATATATGTGACAGATAATATATTATATATTCAGTCCAAAGACAATGGCTTTTTGCCTGTTTTGTATTCCAAATCCATTTTAATAGTAATTTGAAAGATTCCTTCTGGGCCTGGTGACTGCTAGGTCATGTCAGGGTGTTAGACTAACTTAATCACACAAATATCTGTGGAGAATGATAAATCCTCTGCAAAAGCAAAAAAAAAACATAATAATAATTAAAACAACACTTTCCAGCTGAAATAAGTTTGGAAAATAATGCACATTAATCTTTCAGAATTTCCCACAGTTTCTTGTGATCCACACAGTCAAAGGCTTTGGCATAGTCAATAAAGCAGAAATAGATGTTTAGAGAACTGCAAATCATAACTACAATGATATATCACCTCACACCAGCCAGAATAGCCCTCACCAAAAAGTCTACAAACAATAAATGCTGGCAAGAGTGTAGAGAAAAGGAAACACTCTTGCCCTGTTAGTGGGAATGTAAATTGATACAACCACTATGGAAGAAGGTATGGAGATTCCTTAAAAAACTAGGTATAAAACCACCATATGGCACAGCAATTCCACTCCTAGGCATACACCCTGAGGAAACTAAAACTGAAAGAGACACATGTATCCCATTGTTCACTGCAGCACTATTTACAATAGCTAGAACAAGGAAGCCACCTAAAGTCCATCGACAGATGAGTGGATAAAGAAGTTGTGGTATATATACACAATGGAATATTACTCAGCCATAAAAATGAATACATTTGAGTCAGTTCTAATGAGGTGGATGAACCTACAACCTATTATACAGAGTGAAGTAAATTAGAAAGAGAAAGATAAATACTGTATTCTAACACAATTATATGGAATCTAGACAAATGGTACTGAATAATTTATTTACAGGGCAACAATGGAGAAACAGATATAGAGAATAGACTTATGGAAATGGGGAGAGGGGAGGAGAGGGTGAGACGTATGGAAAGAGTAATGTGGAAACTTACATTACCATATGTAAAATATTTAGCCAATGGGAATTTGCTGTATGGCTCAGGAAACTCAAACAGGGGCTGTGTATCAACCTAGAGGGATGGGATTGGGAGGGAGATGGGAGGGAGTTTCAAAAGCGAGAGGATATATGTATATCTATGGCTGATTTATGTTGATGTTTGACAGAAAACTGCAAAATTCTGTAAAGTAATTATCCTTCAATAAAAAATAAATTAATTTTAAAAAATCAACTAATGTTTTTCTTCATCAGGTAGATTTTGTTTTTCCTAGCAGTTCAGCACATGTTAAAAAATTAATATTCTTTTCTAGGATTAAAAAAATTGGCAATTTACCAATATAGTTTATGTAAGGACTGATTAGTCACTATATGATAAAAGAAGAATGAACACACTGAAATAATTAGGTATGTAAAAGAAAAAAATTCCATATCTAGGAACATGATTAAGATTGCAATTTTTAACCTCCTTTGGAAAGACATAAACATTTCAGAAAAATTTTTGAAATACCTTTCTGATGAACTATAATGGGTTTAAAATTTGGCTTGGAAAACCAGTGACTCAACTACCATATGGTCAGTTGCCCTTTAGTCATGGGTCTAGTAGTATTTATCCAGACTTTCTTTTTTTTATGTGCATCAGGGTAACAATTATCTAATCATTTTCTTCATTTATGAAATATCCCTACCAAGAATGGCTCTTTAATTAGTGTACTAGCACTTTCTCTTGCATACAAACTATAATAAAACTTAGACACAGGCTTATAATCAATCTGATGTTTTCTCTAGCCAGACTAACTGAATTCTAAGAGGATGTGTCATGGTTTAGGGCATTTATCAAGCACTCTGTTTTTTTAGAAGTGCAAAAAATAGAGCATTAATGAAAAAGCAAATAAAATCATTCTCCTGTGAGGGCAAAACATTCAATGGAGATGTAAATCTTTGAAAACAATGTTAACAATATGTAACGTAAAAATTTCCTTGATAAATAGTCTAAACAAATACCAATCTAATAACACTATTACCAATAAGCATGCATTTATATCATTATATTATATGTAATATTAAATTTATACTGAACTTGCTTTTACACAGCTTTTTACTTTTTAAAATGTTTCAAAGCCATTATGTCATTTCATCTTATTTCGTGTATTACAACATAATTCTGCTTTTCCTGTTCTTGCACATTAAGAACAGAAAGAGAAAAGATTATACATTCAAAAGTAATTTTAAAAGCATTTTCTGTCACCAGAAATGACAAGGCATAAACATAATACATGGAAAGACATGTAACCAAGACATTTTACCATTTTACCAAATAAGTGGTCTTCCAAGTGTGTCTTTCCTGCCACCATTTGAGTCTCTTTGCCTTATTTCATATCCCCAACTACTCCTATAATGATAGTCTTTCTTATCATTTTCATCAGAGACTTTTTTAGGGTAGTTGCTGCTGCTACTGCTGCTAAGTCGCTTCAGTCGTGTCTGACTCTGTGCGACCCCATAGACGGCAGCCCACTAGGCTCCTCTGTCCCTGGGATTCTCCAGGCAAGAATACTGGAGTGGGTTGCCATTTCCTTCTCCAATGCATGAAAGTGAAAAGTGAAAGTGAAGTCGCTCAGTCATGCCCGACTCTTAGTGACCCCATGGACTGCAGCCTACCAGGCTCCTCCATCCATGGGATTTTCCAGGCAAGAGTACTGGAGTGGGTTGCCATTGCCTTCTCCGTTTAGGGTAGTAAAGACCCATAATCCAGCTGCATAACCAGAATGGTGTGGGCCAGAAGGAGCTCAGTTCACTAAGATCCCTCGATGCTACTTAGCCCAAGAATGAAGTCAACAGGGTCGCAGAAAAAAAATTACAAACCCTGCAAACATAAAATTTGGCATAATGGACTAAAAGCACTCAATTATCTGACATTACCATTTAACAGCATCAACATTTTCCAGAAGTAATTAATACCTATGGCTCTATTTTGTACATAGAGGAAGGGCTAGTTTATGTGAGAATATGACTTGTGTTACCATAAGTTAGCTTTAAGACATTAACCCTTTGTGCCTGGAAAGAAAATTCCCTTAGGGAATCTGAAATATATCTCTCAACTACTTACTATAGCCCTGCTGCTGAAGGTGATCATTTAGAACAGAACTCGTTAACAATATTTATTATCATATTCTATGAAAGACACTCAATCTCATTCATCATTAATGATAAGCATAATAACTATTATTTGTTGATCACCTTTTTGGTGCCAGGTACAAATCAAAGCCCTTTGAATAGAGTGCGCATGTGCTTGTCATTCAGTTGTGTCTGACTCTTTGTGACCCATGGACTGTACTGTGTCAGGCTTCTCTGTCCATGGCATTTTCCAGGCAAGAATACTGGAGTGGGTAGAGTAGCTCATTATAATCTATTATTAAATATAACAACTCAGTGATAGAAATTTAATTCTGTAACCTTCAGGGGTGTTCTATCCGACTGCATGCTTTCAGTGCTTCAGCCCCTACTACTGCATCTCATTTCCTTCTCTCTCTGTTTTTGCTCTTCTGTGGCAATCTTCTCCTCTTGGCCTAGGTAAATTCCAAGCTGCAGAAGGCACTGGTGTACATGAGAACCACAGGGCTCTGAACTACAGTTCTTTACTTGGAGCTTATTAGTGAACCCCCAGAGTTTCCTTACCCATCACACAATTCATGGCACTATTCAATCTGGTGGGTTACTTGGTCTGAGTGAGAGATTTGTCATGATTCTTCTGGTTGTTTCAGGGAGTGATACAGATGAAATAAATGGTAACATGGGCTTCCCTAGTGGCTTAGACAGTAAAGAATCTACCTGCAATGCAGGAGATGTGGGTTCTATCCCTGGGTCGGGAAGACTCCCTGGAGAAGGGAATGGTTACCCACTCTAATATTTAAAGGAAATCAACACTAAATATTCATTGGAAGGACTGATAATGAAGCTGAAACTCCAATACTTTGGCCATCTGTTGCAAAGACCCAAGTCATTGGAAAAGACCCTGATGCTGGGAAAGATTGAAGGCAGGAAGAGAAGGGGATGACAGAAGACAAGATGGTTGGATGGCATCACTGACTCAATGGCCATGAGTTTGAGGAAACACCAGGAGATGGTGAAAGACATGGAAGCCTCGCATGCTGCAGTCCATGGGGTTGCAAAGAGTTGGACATGACTGAGTGACTAAATAACAACCCACTCCAATATTCTTGCCTAGGAAATCCCATGGTTAGTGGAGCCTGGTAGGCTACAGCCCATGGGGTTGCAAAGAGTCGGACATGACTGAGCAACTAAGCATACAGGAGAATCACAAATCCTGCATACTTTTGATGTTTGCAGTAGGCACTAATTGTTCCTCTTGGGATGTAGTATTAATTCTGATGTATCTTTTCCAGAGAGGAGGGATCAGAGGTTTCTTATTCTTTCCTACGGTACTGGCTTATATTTCTACAGGTCAGAGAATTAACTTGAGGGTTCCACCCCTACTTTGAATATTCATCCAAATTTTGTACACAAAACCCAAGAAAATTAGCACAGAATGAGTCTCTGAACCACTGGATGAAACTATGAGACAATAAAAGCGAATATGATGTTTCCAAATGCCTAGGAGTATCCCTCCCCTACCTAATACACCAGTGAGTTACCTTTTCCATATCATTTCAGAATCTCATCCTGAAGGTTTGCTTTCAAGGGCTATTTCTAGTACCAAGTGTCTTAGCCTGAGTTCTTGCAAAGTAAATTCTTAATAAAGAGCTTGTGTTGATTATTTTGGGAAGAAATTCCTCTAAAAGGAAAAGTGAATAATTACAGAAAGAGAAACAGAGAAAAAGGGAAAAAAATTCCAATGATATATTTTCAAGTTGATTCCTACTACAGGGGTTTGGAACTTGAGAACCCTGGGCATCTTTGCAGAGGCATGTAAAATGGACTTTATCAATGTCTGCTCAAGGCAGAGAAAAAGAGGCTCTTACCTATTGGCTCCAGTGCCTTGATCTGGAGGAGGTTCAATGACCTGAAACTCAAATTTATACATGACTCAGTGTCTAGATGGCTTCTCCCCAGAGTTCTGAAAATCTGTGACAGAGAAATGCCCCAGGGAAGAAAGCAAGAGAAGGAAGATGCAACTGAGCCAGATGCTGTTATTACAGGAGTTGGGAAGCTGATTAATCCACAAGAGTTAAGGCACATGTAGTGGGCACAGGGGATTTCTGTGCATTCTCTCATCTTGTTTAAAATAATTCACCCTCTATAATAAATTAAACAGTTGAGAAACAATTCTCAAACCCTGTCCAGCTTTTCTAAAGAGGCTTTAATTAGCAAATAAACTGTTAACTATTATCTCTGCTTGACAGAGGTAATGACAAAAAGCACAAACCTGGGTGTCAGGCATTTCTGGGTTAAAATATCTTTATAGCTTCCCTGATATATTAATCTAGAAGCAATAACTAAATATATTTCAGGATTTCAAGGACCAGCTCTTTTAAACCCATTGCCAGAACCCCTTTATATCATTTCTAAATGATCTGAGCCTTTCTAACCAAATGCAAACAATCAATGGTATCACACTGTACCTAAATAATAACTAGCTATCACTTGCTAAGTCTCTTAAACGATCATGTGCCCCACCACAATTTGGTTTCAGCAGGAAACTTATCAGAAATGTACAGATTACTCAACAAAACTTCAGTAAGCTCTTAGTGGACTCCCAGCAACACACCTCCCTAGAACTGGGGTTCCTCCTTTCTTGCTATCCTTCTTGGCTGTTTTGTTTTTCTGCAGGTTAAAGTGATCTGTTTTGGGCACCTGCTGGCTGGCTCCTCTAAACTCCCCAAGGCACCAGTCAATCCTCCATTAAGAGAGAAGATGCTGTCAAGACTATCCAAACTGACTCATTTTGGCATCTCCTTTATTTTTCAATATTGGAGCTATATTGTGAAGAATCTTGACAAGTAGCAGTAAAACCAGTTACACATGAGAATCAACGAGGGAGTCAATTTTCACCCAGAAAGAGAATCAGAACTGAATCCGAGTGAGAGACATATATCTGTGCCAACTACAAATTGACACTCGCCATTTACTTCTACAAGGATTAACTCATGAGTTGCTAAGGCTGCTGACTTTCAACACCCACTGAAAGGAGCTCAGGGTGGAGAGCAGGAATGAGGCACTCTGTGCTCAGGGAAAAACTGGCAGAACAGGTCTTTAGATGGTTAGGCATTTTCAGAAGCTGATTTTATGAGCCTGATTCTTGTATCTCCTAATATCTAGGAAAGCACTAAAATCATTAATGGTGACATCTGCTCCTTTTTACTAGCAGCAGGCTTTTGCAAAAATTTGTGTGAGTACCCCACTTCACTAAAGTTTTACGTAACACTGACCTTCCCCCTAAACTACTTGCAGTTTCTCAGAGTTACCTGAAATGCTGTCTCCTGGGCTATAGTCCTCATTTTGCCCCAAAGTTCACAACTATAATTTTGTGCGGTTTTTTTTTTTTTTTTCAGTCTACATCTGAATGCAATAGGAGATTGCCTGGAGTTTAGAAAAGAAATTAGAGCCAAAGTTTCAGGACTTAGGGTAGTCACTGGAAAAGGTTTTGGCTGATTCAGTAAGCTCCAACAGAGAAGGGGCCATTTTATCCTCAGTGTTTAGCGTAAGAGAGGCGCAGAGTGAGCCTGAGAGCACAGCTACCTTTTCGTTCATAATTCAACACTCAATTTTCTGAGAAAATCTTAAAATTTTCTAACTTTCTAAGGTACTTTAAAATCCCTTGTTATAAAAACACATTTTCTTTCCAAATATGGATTCTAATCATCACACAGGTTCTCTCTTGCATTTTACTTGACAAAGTAATGACATTTGGCAAAATCTGAAATTTATCTGAACATTTCAGATAAATTTACTCTATAAATTAGATTAGACACATAAATTTAATCTATTATGTCTAATCCACATATGAATGTGAAATCCTATAAGAAACAATCCTGTTTAACATTTGGGAAATGGTATCAGTCTTTTGGCCTGAAACATGGGACTGTTTCTCCTTTGAAACTTGAACATCCTTGAAATCTTCCCTCCTAAGAAAAACTGGCATTATCATATCATTCCATAGACTGTTATGACCATGACTATTGACGTGCATCTGTGTCTAAGATGTTGCTTTCTTTATGACAGATGAAAAAAATATGTTTTTGTAATGATCACTATCATAACCCTGTGGAAAAATAAATTAAGTATAGTTTATAAAATGAAAAGAATATGCTAATGTGACATTAAGACTGCAAATTTGAGGCTCCTTTCAGTTCAATGATGCTAAACAATTTGAATAAAAAATGTAAAAGCTACAGTAATAGTTCTCTCGCTCTCTCTCCTAAGTTTCATTATTTGTTCCAAAGATATATCAGCCCAACTAATACCTCCAAGTCCTTGTTATATACAGTAAAACAGTGGGAACTTTACATTTCTGTAGCATTCTTCACAGGTTGTACAACATAGGTTGCCTTTCTGAACAGAATGACAAGGAAAGCTTTTGGAGGGGAAAAACTCAAATTGTGCCATGAAGGTCCCATTTTTTATTAGTTCAACAGCTATACATACATTTTTAATCTTTGAAGTATCAGTTCAGTTCAGCCGCTCAGTCATGTCTGACTCTTTGTGACCCCATGGACTGCAGCACACCATTATTGAAGTATAGTTGCTTTACAATATTGTATTAATTTCTGCTATATAGCAAAGTGACTCATATATATAAATTTTCATATTCTATTCCATTATGTATCATCACAGGATACTGAATATAGTTCCCTGTGTTATACAGTAAGACTTTGTTGTTCATCCATTCTATATATACTAGTTTGCATCTGCTAATCTCAAACTCCAAATAGAAGAAGGTCCCTTTTCAATCTGCTTTATGGAGGCAAGCCTATGGAGGCTCAATACTGCAGGAAGCCTAAGCAGAGACAAGATTAAAGGATGTACACATTTAGATACACATGTACACAGCACTTATATACATGTGAGTATATGTAAGCACCTACAAATACATGCAAGTACATCAGAAAAGGGGAAATGAGGGCTGGCAGGGTTTGAAATAATATCTGAAATTACACAGAGATTTTACCTGAAACCAGAGACCCAAACAGTGGTTTAATTTCTCCAAAATCACAAGCAGGACCTGCCTAGAACTTCCTCTAATCTCAAATGGCTAGATTGCAAAATATGGACAGTGGCTCTCCAGAGGGAACCAAAAAAAAAAAGAATGAAAATGAACTTTATAACTGACATTCATCCAGTTTTCTTTGAGAATACATGAGAAGACTTTTTTTTTTTACAATTTTATTTTTAATTGAAGGATAATTGCTTTACAATGTGGTGTTGGTTTCTGCCATACATAAACATGAATCAGCCACAAGAATACATATGTCTCCTCCCTCTTGAACCTTCCTCCATCCCCCACCCCATCCCAAGCCCTCTAGCTTGGGATGACTTGTTTTTAATGTTCTTCTGCTAACTTTTCCCTTAATACTTGGGAAATTCAGAGGTTCACTGAAACCCCGAGTCCTCTAGTTTTCATGTTTTCTGGGAGTGAAAATAAATGATACCACTGTCCTGGGAAAAATGTGCTTTATGATGATATCCTCAAAGTGTTATTGAAAATCCCTGTCTTCCAGGAATTCATATCAGTGTTTTCAAATTTACTCTCATTTTTAGGCATTCAAGTATCTATCTCCTCCTTTCAATTAGTGAGACTGAGTTCTTCTGAGTCCCCTTTGAAATCTCAGCTTGGTCATATCATAATTTCTTGATGCCTCACATTAACTTGCTATTCTTTTAAGCACAATTTTAGTTTCATTAAAAAGGCTCCATGTTATATAAATGACTTGATTTTTACTAGCACCTGTTTCACCCCAGTGCTTCATCTCCTATTCTGAATTTCGTGTTAAAAAGATTTTAATTTTCAAAAAAAAAAAAAAAACACTCTATTTTAATCTAACTGATTAAAATCAGGAAAAAAAAAATGTCCTGTTGTACTATACTGTGTAGACCTGACAGAATTTTTTTTTCCTTTTTTGTAATGCAAGTGCCTGATTTAAGCTTTGATTGCTGAGCCATCCATTTCAAAGAGGCATCCACTTCAAAGAAGCCTGTCTCAAATAAACCTGTGACCAGGCAGGGACTAGACAGAGAGGCAGGCCACCTCCCCCAACTGAGCCTCCTTTATTTTAAAGATTCTGGTTGATTTCAATAACTGGCCCTATGAGCTACTTGGCTTTTTTCTCTTCCCATGCTTTAACTTCTCATTCAAATGTTTACGATTTACCAGTACAGAGTCAACTCAATGGAAAAGACCCTGATGCTGGGAAAGATGGAGGGTAGGAGGAAAAGTGGGTGACAGAGGATGAGATGGTTGGATGGCATCACCAACTCAATGGACATGAGTTTGAGGGAACTCCGAGAGATAGTAAAGGACAGGGAGGCCTGGCATGCTGCAGTCCATGGGTTCACAAAGAGCTGGACACAACTTAGCAACTGAACAACAGACTAAGCCCTCAAATTCCTAGGTCCCCACCCTTGACCCTAATAAAAGCAGAACTCCAGACTGATGAGCTCTATCTGATAAATGGAATATCACTTGCCATATGGGTAAACAGAGAAAGTCACAGTCATCAGAGATTGCTGCCATAGCTGATGGCAAGCTGATGAGCCCTGAGGAAACTCAGGATATGAAAAATATAGGATTGTGGCCCCAGATGGCCGAGGTGCATACCAAAGGGATAATTTCAATGTGCCCAGACTCTTGCATCATCCCATGTATATGTATTTGCGTGTGTGTGTGTGTGTGTGTGTGTGTGTGTGTGTGTGTGTCAGTTGCTCAGTGCTGATTCTTTGCTACCCCATGGTCTGTCTTTGAAATTCTCTAGGCAAGAATACTGGAGTGGGTTGCCATTCCCTTCTCCATGGGATCTTCCCAATCCAGGGATCGAACCTGGGTCTCCTGCACTGCAGGCAGATTCTTTACCATCTGAGCTAAAACGGAAGCACTAAAGCCCCTAACTTGAGATATCTGGTCTTCCTTATTTAACAATAACCTTTTGATATTCTAGCTACCTGTCCTCTGTTGCAAAACTTCTATATAACCTGTCTGCCCCCAACTATCACCTTCTTGGGACAGTTTTCTCAGGGTTACCTGAGATGCTGTCTCCTGGGCTTCACGTCTTAAAAATTCCCACTGAATACACACAACTCTAAACTTTTGGGTTGTGAATGTTTTTTTAGTCAACACTCTCTCTACCTCAACCTTGTTATGTGGCTTTAGGTGTGGTCTGTAATTTTAGATAAGTAATAACCCTTTTATTTTTTAAAAGCTACCTGCTGGTTATTGCAGAAGGGCATCTTGCCATTAGAGTAGAAAAGCACAAAGGCAAATCCAACCACAATAGTGGTTACTGATAAGCTGCAACTGGCACTAAACATAATATTAGGAAGTTTTGATAGATTTGGAATACTGAGGTTTTAAAAGTCCAGGACCCCCAGGACACTAACAGTTATATTCTTGACATGAAGCTCAATATAAAAAACATTAGAGTAGGATTCTGAAGACCAGCTGGAAAAGGCAATGGCATCCCACTCCAGAACTCTTGCCTGGAAAATCCCATGGATGGAGGAGCCTGGTAGGCTGCAGTCCATGGGGTCACTAAGAGTCAGACACGACTGAGCAACTTCACTTTCACTTTTCACTTTCATGCATTGGAGAAGGAAATGGCAACCCACTCCAGTGTTCTTGCCTGGAGAATCCCAGGGAGGGGGGAGCCTGGTGGGCTGCCATCTATGGTATCGCACAGAGTTGGACACAACTAAAGTGACTTAGGAGCAGCAGCAACTGAAGACCAGGGTATTAGTACATCTTTCTTTTGAGGCAGGGGACAGATGGGACCCAGGCTGAACATTTTCTCCCCTGTGGACAGAAGCTTCATAATTATCAGAAACTCCATAAAAGCAGGATAATGGAGGAGGCTGGGCCCTACCCAGACAAAAGACCATATATTCCTCATTCTCAAAGTCAAGGAGACCTTCCCTTCTTCACATGTGCAGAAAGGCTCCTTGGAGGTCAAAATGGGAGCATCACTTCATAATAAGTGATGTCAACCTATTCATAGGTCTCTTCCCTGGAATCCATCCTAGCTAAGAGATGCACATGTGCAAATGGGAGGACCCTGAGATAAACCAGATATAGACTCAGAACCAGGCAGAGCAAGACGACAGGTCAAAGAAAACCTGGAAGAAATGCCCAATAAAAATGATGCGAACTAGCACGAGGAGCAACTCTGAGTCTTCCTGTGTATCTATCCACACATACTGTACTCTTTTTCCTCCCAATAAACACTCTATTTGTTTCACTACTTTCCGTCTCTATGTGGAAACTCATTTCCACACACAGTTGACGGGCTACTTGGCCACTGGTCCTGGTGGTCTAGTGATCAGGGTTCCGTGCTCTCACTGTTGCAGCCTGACCTCAATACCTCTGATTGAGAATCAAAACCCTGCTTCAAGCCACTGCAGGCTGAGGTCACCTGAAATCAGAACCAGAGGAGTTAAACTAGACCTGTGGATCAAAACCGCTTGGAAGTCTTAGTCAAAACAATTATCGCTGGGCCCCATCCCAGAATGTCTGACTCAGCAGTCTGAGGTGGGGTGGAGAAACTGCATTCCTAACAAGTTCCCAGATGATGATGATACTGCAGGTCTTGGGACCACACTCTGAGATCCTCCAGATTAGTTAAGGAGAAAGATCTCCCTTCTCTCAGGGAATATATATAGATAAATATATAAAACTATATAAATATTGATAGATAAATAGATATCTTTATGAAAAAAGGTACATTAGTAACAGTGAAAGGGGATGCAGGAATGCTTTCTGTGAAACAGGTATAAGTATAAAGAAGAATAAATGATAAGGATGTTTCATTTAATGAAGCTGATATGTGAGAACAAAGCAATCCTCTAAAGTATCTCATGGTAACCATTAATTTTTACAAAAAAAGGAATTTTTTTTCCTTATGTTTACAATTAAGACAAGTAGAAGATATTTAACTCAAATTTTTAGAATATTCAACTCCTAATCACAAATTCTTTTTGTAAATCAAAGTAAGAGAAATTTGTAAATTCAATTTGTAAATGTAAATAAGTGGTTCAGATAGTAGAGAATCTGCCTACAATGCAGGAGACCTGGGTTCAATCCCTGGGTCGGGAAGATCCTCAGAGAAAGGAATGGCTACCCACTCCAGTATTCTTGCCTAGAGAATTCCATGGACAGAGAAGCCTGGCGGGCTACAGTCCATGAGGTCACAAAGAGCTGGACATGACTGAGCAACTAACACATTCACTTCTTTCACTTTTAAAATATTTAACTTCTAATCACAAATTCTTTTTGTAAATCAAATTAACAGAAATTTGTAAATTTAATTTGTAAATGTAAATAGACAAACAGGAGAAACAGAAGCAACTTATGTTAGACTAATCCACTCTTGCTTCTAACAAAGTTTAACTTTCCTATTTAGGCAAGAGAAACAAGTATCACCTCCTTTTAGGTGACATGCTGGCCTGGCACACCCTGAGTTTTTTCTGACCTCCCCACTCTCCAACACATCCTATCCACCCTCCATCTGAGTTATGTTAGATGAATACCTAGTTACTTCCTCATTCTAGGCCTTCACATATTTTGTAGAACAAAAGCAAAAACTCCTTTCATAGCACTCTGGCATTAAAGGCTTGTATTGACAATGTTTTATACATTCGATACATGGTTTATATTTTGAAAGCTATCTTTTAAAGACAATATTTTTTTTTATAATATCATATATGAAACAAGTCGCCAGTCCAGGTTTGATGCACAATATTGGATGCTTGGGGCTGGTGCACTGGGACGACCCAGAGGGATGGTACGGGGAGGGAGGAGGGAGGAGGGTTCAGGATGGGGAACACGTGTATACCTGTGGCGGGTTCATGTTGATATATGGCAAAACCAATACAATATTGTAAAGTTAAAAAATAAAATAAAATAATAAAAATAAAATAAAATAAAGACAATCTTAATGAGAATTGCAACAACTGAGCTGGAAATGAAGAGGAAGGCCCTTCTTCTGAGGTTCTGGAAATCACACTGAAAGTGATCAGTTTAATTTGCATAACTAGATTTTGAGTCTCACAAGTCACATCTTTCTCCACTGGAATACCTTCTAGAAAGCTAATATCACACTCCAGGTCGTGGCAGGAATGGTTAATACATCCTGGGTAGATTGCCTGTGTTTGACATATACAGGGAAGAATCTTGTATTTGCATTCCTAGTAACTGACTCAGATCATACTGTAGCCATTTCTCATTACCTAGCTGATGCTACTATATGCATTTTTCTTTCCAACCTGATTCTCTTACTTGTCTGGAAACTCTGGATCTGCCAAAGGTGACACAACTCTGAACAACACGTGTTTGGCAGGTCCATCTGTTGCCTCTCAGTGGGTTCCATTTCTGCCTGTTGGATGCCGCTGTCCCAAGTGTGTGTGTGTGTGTGTTTTTTTTTTAAGGGAATCTAACATACTTGAAGTCAGAAGTTAATTATCACTGCAAGTGTGTTGGTTTTGTTTTTCGTATTTGTTTCTTTTTTTTTTTTTGCAGGGGAAGGAGAAGCATTTGTTTTTTAAAAAAATTTTTAAGTAGCTCTTGAAAGGATTATAATGTCAAAAGCTTTACTAGGTTCCAGAAAGATCTTATATTTAATTAACTTTGCATGGTCTACCTCTGTCCTTACAATGGTGCACAGGGTCCCTGTTCAGGGTCCTCTTTAAGGCTCTCAGATATCACAAACAGAAAAAAATATATATGTAATAAAGAACAGAGTAGGTAGCCGTTCCCTTTTCTAGGGGTTCTTCCCGAACCAGAGACTAAACCTGGGTCTCATACATTGTAGGCATATTCTTTACCATCTGAGCCACCAGGGAAGCCCAGTAAAGAGCAAATGGACATTTCTGTCCTTTGGGATCTGGTGTTGTGAAACCTATATCCCTAAATACCCATTCTCACAGCAAAGATATTTTAGGGACCAGAGAAACCATTTTTCATATATATTGCCCAATGTCCTCAAAAAAAAAGGATATGCTAAGAATTCTCATATGTTGTTAGAAATAGATATTTCTGCTGAGAATTGGAGGTTTGAAGCGAAGCATCTATTTCAATAATAATACAAATTAATGTACCCTTTCCCTAAGACAAACTCAGCACAGTAGATTATCATACAGAGACATATTTTTTTCACAGCAGTGTTATGTGGCTACTTTTTGATTCCCTTCCTGTTTCAAACTGTGGTTCTAGGTCACATGCTAAGGATCACAGTATTCACATCAGTTGCATATGGAGACAGATAAATATAATATTAAGCAATGTATATCACTCTTAAATTTATATAAATTTAGGTTGAAATATAGCATGTGTCAATCATGATACAGGTTTTATTTTTGGCTACTAGAAAGCCATGGAAGAGTGCAATTGCTAATAATTTCATTTCATGAGATTTAATATTTTTAATTAACTAAATGCACAGCTTTATTGTTTTACAATTGGTTCAAAAATTTAATAGCCATTGTTACATATTTATTGTGCCTTATAATTACAGAAGTTACTTTTGAACATATCAGAGCAGAAGTCATTTTTAAGTCACTGATGTAACAAAATATTATATACCCTCACCTAAGAGTTTCTGTGTGAGCTCAAGCAAGTTATTAAGAGAGCAATAATAAAAAAATATATTTACTTATTTCTTCTCTCCCAGAAGAACTTGAGATGCCAAGAATTCTAAAGATCTTCAGGTGTTACCTGCCACAGGACAACAGTACCATGGGGCTGGGCATAACGGATGCTTAACAAAACCCACAGAGGTTTTGTTACAGGAAGGAACTTTGAGCTTAGAGAAACCCAGTCTTTTAAGGATAGCAACATACCTGTCCTCTGTTCCATGGGAGACATTTTTCATTTATTATTACCCAGGACAGTCAGCATGCCTGCCCTTGGTGCTGAAGGGAGACAGACTGAGGTAGAAGGCAAATGGGCCCTTGGGCTGAGCAGCTGGAGTTTGCCAAGGGGCATGAATTGGAGTGTGTGTTCCCTTGAATCTTCAAGGAAACACTGAATGGCAGAAGTTCAGCTTTGCTGAGGTACAGAGACAAGATAACCATATCTACCACTCCTGAGGTCAAGGAGACCTCCCCGATTGAATGTGCACAGGAAGGCTCCTCGGGGGTCAAAAAGGGAAGCGATGCTATCCCTTAATATGTGCCATGAATCTCCCAGAGGCTTCTGCACTAGAATTCATCTTGGTTAAAAGATGCACACGCATATCTGGGAGGGCCCAGGGACAGGTCCCCTTCTTTTCTCAGATGTGGGAAAAGAAGTGAGATGATTTACCAGAGGAAAGGAATGACCTAAAAGAACTGCCCCATGTAAGTGATTTAAATCACCTCTCTGGCACCCCCTCATTTGAGGACACACGCACCCTTCTTTGGGTGCCTTGCTTCTGTCTTAAATAAATAAACTGCTTTTCTGTGTGCTCTCCCACATATTGTGCTGTGCTTCTAATAATGAACCTGGTTTTACAATTTCTCTTTGAAAAATTCTTGTTTTCAAATGGAGACAAGAGCCAAGGCAGCTTTGTTTCTAGGCTCTAACCCCTGGTAGATTACCAGCTAGAATTCTTGGTTTTCACCCAGACTACCTGGATTCAATTCCTGGGCGAGGAACTAAGATACTGCTTCAAATTACTGCCCACTGCTGTCTCTCAAAGATCACTACCTCTATCTTTTAAGAATGCAAACAAATGTGCCCCTCGCCCCAGAGGGAGACACTATCTATATCCTTGGTCATTGACTAGACAAACATCTTTGAAAAGATAATCTCATACAAAGGGCCCTCAGTCTTTCTGCTCACAGTATGTGCAGAGATGTGAGAGACCCATAGAACATTGTCTTCCAAGACAAGGAGTATGAGAGTAGAGAACATATCAGTCACCTACATGGCTATACTCCTAGAACTGAGAAAGAAAAGGCCTGATAAAAACAAAAAAATATTTTTTAAAGCATTGGGGATTTTATTGATGACAAGAAATAATATCCAATGAACAAAGGAAAAAGTTGGCACAGTTGCTTGTGTCAAGATGCAAAGCTCTGTGATTTCATTCAATCCCATGGCTTTTAATATTATCTAGGTACACATAACTTTCAAATCTATATACTTGGTGCTAATATCCTTTTTTTTTTCAATTATCTAATGAACAAAATCTTCATTTGGTGGTTTAACAAGATCATTAAATTAACACATCCAAGATAGAATGCATGGTACTTCTGAAGTGCCGTGAAGTGAAAGTCACTCAGCTACGTCCGACTCTTTGCAAACCCATGGACTATACTGCACATGGGATGCTCCAGGCCAGAATACCGGAGTGGGTAGCCTTTCCCTTCTCTAGGGGATCTTCTCAACTGAGGGATTGAACCCAGGTCTTCCACATTGTATATGGGTTGCTTCCCAGCTGTGCCACAGGGAAGCTCGCATGGTACTTCTACTTCCAAACATCTTTCTCTAGCTTCTCTCTCGCTCTTTTTTTTTTTTTTTTTTTTTGCAGTTTTATTGGAATATAGCTGATTTACAACATTGTGTTAGTTTCAGGTGTACAGCAAAGTGATTCAGTTTTACATATACGTTACCACAGAATACTGGATAGAGTACTATGTGGGGGTTTTGTGGTGGTTTAGTTGCTAAGTCATGTCTGACCCTTGCAACCCCATAGACTGTAGCCCGCTAGGCTCCTCTGTCCATGGGATTTTCCAGGCAAGAGTACTGGAGTGGGTTGCCATTACTAAAACAAAAAATATTTTGTTAAATGAAAAAAATTAAAACAAGTGGCAAAAATTTACATCCACCACACATAAAAATGTGTTAATGTTTAACTGTATTTAAATTTCGCTCCTAAGACATTTAATGGTGAGTTCCAGAGACTATTCTTCCTCTCTCTTTAGAGTTACACATAATATAGATGTCTCTATTACACCTGAGGAAGGAAGGGCTTCTGGTATACAGCCAAGAATGATGACAGCTCATTGCTCAAGTTACACATGATCCCTTGCTTCATGAGGGCAGAATCTTTCTAAATACTGTACTGTGGAGTCCTTAAAAGGATCTGGAGGGAATCTCCCCTGGGTTCCTTCCAGGGCTCAGTCATGGGTTTGTTCTTTGTAAAGAACATAGTCCTCCATTTGCCTCTCAGTGTTAGAGAATCACTCCCACTTCTTTCTTCTTCCTCTTTTTCTAACAGGGAAGAGCAAAATCTGACTCCTTGTTGGTTCTGTTTCTTTGACTTTACCTTTTGCTTTTTGTTGCATTTGTTAGTACAATCATACATAATGACCTGCCTTAGGAAATCCTGCCCCTCTGCCTGAATGTTAAACTTAAGTGCCTTTGTTCAGCACACAGGGAGGCAATCTGACCCTGCCCACCTGTGAATGTCTGCAGAAAGAACAAACTAACACACCTCCTCTCACCTGCTGGCCAAACCAGGAAATGTTTAACAAAACTAACGGCCTTTTTTAGTTCAGTTCAGTCGCTCAGTTGTGTCTGACTCTTTGTGACCCCATGAAGTGCAGCATGCCAGGCCTCCCTGTCCATCACCAACTCCCGGAGTCCACCCAAACCCACGTCCATTAAGTTGATGATGTCATCAAACCATCTCATCCTCTGTCATCTCTTCTTCTGCCCTTAATCTTTCCCAGCATCAGGGTGTTTTCAAATGAATTAGCTCTTTACACCAGGTGGCCAAACTATTGGAGTTGCAGCTTCAAAATCAGTCCTACCAATGAACACTTAGGAATGATCTCCTTTAGAATGGACTACTGGTTGGATCTCCTTGCAGTCCAAGGGACTCTCAGGAGTCTTCTCCAGCACCACAGTTCAAAAGGATCAATTCTTTGGCACTCAGCTTTCTTTATAGTCCAACTCTCACATCCATACATTACCACTGGAAAAACCATAGCCTTGACTAGACAGACCTTTGTTGACAAAGTAGTATCTCTGCTTTTAATATGCTGTCTAGGCTGGTCATAACTTTCCTTCCAAGGAGTAAGCGTTTTTTAATTTCATGGCTGCAGTCACCATTGGCAGTGATTTTGGAGCCCCCAAAAATAAAGTCAGCCACTGTTTCCACTGTTTCACATCTATTTGCCATGAAGTGATGGGATGGGATGCCATGATCTTAGTTTTCTGAATGTTGAGCTTTAAGCCAACTTTTTCACTCTCCTCTTTCACTTTCATCAAGAGGCCCTTTAGTTCTTCTTCACTTTCTGCCATAAGGGTGGTGTCATCTGTGTATCTGAGGTTATTGATATTTCTCCCGGAAATCTTGATTCCAGCTTGTGCTTCCTCCAGTCCAGCATTTCTCATGATGTACTCTCCATATAAGTTAAATAAGCAGGGTGACAATATACAGCCTTGACATACTATTTCCTATTTGGAACCAGTCTGTTGTTCCATGTCCTGTTCTAACTGTTGCTTCCTGACCTGCATACAGGTTTCTCAAGAGGCAGGTCAGGTGATCTGGTATTCCCATCTCTTTCAGAATTTTCCACAGTTTCTTGTGATCCACACAGTCAAAGGCTTTGACATAGGCAATAAAGCAGAAATAAATGTTTTTCTGGAACTTTTTGCTTTTTCGATGATCCAGCGGATGTTGGCAATTTGATCTCTGGTTCCTCTGCCTTTTCTAAATCCAGCTTGAACATCTGGAAGTTCACGGTCCAAGAACTGCTGAAGCCTGACTTGGAGAATTTTGAGCATTACTTTACTAGCATGTGAGATGAGAGCAATTGTGCGGTAGTTGGAGCATTCTTTGGCATTGCCTTTCTTTGGGATTGGAATGAAAACTGACCTTTTCCAGTCCTGTGGCCACTGCTGAGTTTTCCAAATTTGCTGGCATATTGAGTGCAGCACTTTCACAGCATCATCTTCCTGGATTTGAAATAGTACAACTGGAATTCCATCACCTCCACTACCTTTGTTCGTAGTGATGCTTCTTAAGGCTTATTTGACTTCACGTTCCAGGATGTCTGGCTCTAGATGAGTGATCACACCACTGTGATTATCTGGGTTGTGAAGATCTTTTTTGTACAGTTCTTCTGTGTATTCTTGCCACCTCTTCTTAATATCTTCTGCTTCTGTCAGGTCCCTACCATTTCTGTCCTTTATTGAGCCCATTCTTTCAAGGAGGGTATGTTTTTATAAAACAAAGAAAGCCTATATAAATAGGCAATCTTACCACACTGAATTAACCACACACGGAAGCCTAATTACTTCCTTGAGGAGAGGTGTAGGCATGTCCCCCTCTGCCTTGCAGAGCAATAAAGCTATTCCTTTCTACTTCTTGTTTCTGATATTCGATTCAGCACCAGTGCACAGCTTTTAGCATCAGGTAGAATGAAATAAATACTAATATTTTAAAACATCATTTGACATAAGGCTATAAGTAACCATGTAAAAAAATATTTATTTATTTGGCTGTGCCATGTCTTAGTTGCTGCAGACAGGATTCCTGATCTCTGCTGTGGCATGCAAACACTTAGTTGCATGTGGGGAATTCAGGTCCTAAACCAGGGATCAAACTCAGGCCCCCGGCATTGGACACACAGAGTCTAAGCCACTGGACCATCAGGGGAGTCCCAGTAAGTACTGTTTTGTTTTGTTTTAATTTTACAAACCTTTGGGTGATAAAAGGAGAGGTAAAAAGGACCAATTGAGGAATATTTGGGAAAGTAGTGGGCCTGGCGTGCTGCAGTCAATGGGGTCCCTAAGAGTTGGACATGACTGAGCGACTGAACTGAACTGAACTGAATGGGCAAAAGAACCTAGATTTAACTCTGGGGTTTTAGGGACCTCATGAATTTATTTGCTCTACAACTCAAACTATAACCTCTTAACACTGTTAATACTCCAATATCCAGTGACATCAACTAACAGATCTCCAATGGCCTTTTCTATGTCTGAGGACTAACTTGGAGGCTGAAGATATTATTTAAATAGTTTTTCAATTCTACCAATGATTATTTGGGGCTAATTTTATGTCTCTGCCCAACTGAACATACTTTGTAAACCACAAATCAAAGTCTAATATATGCAGGTTTGAATTCATCCAAAATGAAACACTCAACTCATAGAAGGTAAGATATAAAAGGCTTAATCAACCCGTCAATATCCATTCTCTGAGTTTTAAGCGATCTGCAAAATAATCCTCAATTCTACTTCTTAGAAAATATGCCAGATGAAAATAAATCTTTAGCCTTATCATTTATAAGTTGTCTAAGATTGTCTGAGAGTGCTAAGTCATAACCACTGGACCATCAAGGAATTCCTAGATTGTTTTCTTAAGTGATGGATAGCCAGTGATGGATTTACAACTGGATTGAATTTGCATTTTAGGCCAACATTTGTGTGTGTGTGTGTCCTCCTTGGAGCATGAGAGCTTTCTCTAGTTGTGGCATGGACTAAGTCACCCTGATGCAGGATCTCAGTTCCCCAACCAGAGATTGAACCTGTGTCCCCTGCATTGGAAGGCAGATTCTTAATCACTGGGCCACCAGGGAAGTTCCATCAATTACTTCCTTAATCATTACAGAATTTTCAGTCCTTATGTCACTCACCCTTTCTGTGCCCTCTGACCTTGTTACCTATTCCCTCTCTCCTGGGTCCTTCCCTTTATTATCATCTCTGATACCATTCTGCTTGGTAATTTTTCTGGCAGCACTTACACAGTTCTTAGCTGAGAATCCTCTTTTCCTGTTCCCCAGGGTTCTGTTACTCTCTCCTTCCACAAACACTACCTAAGATACTGCATCCACTATTATGACTTCAGCTGCCACTATACTGATGACTACAAAACACTATCGATGTGTCTCATTTGTCCTCTGTGCACTTCCCCAAATGTAGATATTCCCTGAGGTGCCCTTTCCTGGTTCTTTTCTCTTCTCTCATGATCTGTTCTCTCTAATTGGTTCACTTCCTCCCAGGAGTTGAATTTCCATCTTTTCATCACAGAATGCCAAATCAGGATGTCTAGCCTAAAAGTCTTCTGAGATTCAGGACCATATGCCCCACTGCCTATTGGTGGATCTCTACCTGGATGAACAGGAAGCATGTCAAACGCATAAGTAAATACTAAGAGGCCATCTTCCAAGAAGCCCATCTTTTCTCTCACAATCACAATCCTAGTAAGTGCTATGGGGCCCAGAGTAGGCAGCTCCCAAATGTGTTTCAAAGGCATGTCAATAATTTTGAATTAAAATTACTTAAGAAGTGACCAATATAAGAGGAACACTGACCAATATTTCTGTTTCTCTGAAAATTGGAAAGAAGTCTTTCATGTGAAAGGTTTTCCCAGCATCTGGAGATAGAAACATCCTTATCACTAAAGGTAGGAAATTTAGAGGCTGTGATGCCCATGTAAACAAGGCTGGTTATTTCTTTAATTTACTACCCTAAAAGTCCAAACTCTGTTTAGATGTCTCACTAATTGATCTAAAACTTAAGTTTCATTGTCCTGTCAATACCTCATAAATGAATTATTTCTTTGTCTAAAAAGTGTAACAGGTGGCTCAGATGGTAAAGAATCTGCCTTCCATGCAGCAGACCTGAGTTTGATCTCTGGGTTGGGAAGATTCCCTGGAGGAGGGCATGTAAATTGGTGCAACCACTGCAAAACAGCACGGAGGTTTCTCAAAACCTAAAAACAGAGGTACCCAGCAATTCCACTACTTGTATATATCCCCCCAAAATAAAAACACTACTAATTTGTAAAGACACCAGCACCCCAGTGTTCATAACAGCATTATTTACAATCAATTGCCAAGATATAGAAGCAACTGTGCCTATCAACAGATGAACAGATAAAGCAGATGTTGTGTGTGTGTATACATACATGTATTTCATAAAATGAAATATTGCTCAGCCATAATAATAAATGAAATATATCCATTTGCAGCAACATGGATGGACTTGGAGGGTGTTATGCTAAGTGAAGTAAGTCAGAGAAAGACAAAGAGTATGTGACATCACTTATGTGTAAAATCTAAAATATACAATAAACTAGTGAATATAACAAAAAAGAAGCAGACTCACAGATCTAGAGAACGAACTAATGATTACTAGCGAAAACAAAGGAGGAAGGGGAAGAGGGACAGGGGAGGGGCAAAGGGGGTGATGCAGTGATTATTTTGAAGCTGAGATGATTTAGGCTGTTTCAATGAGGTCAACTAATTTATTATTGTTTTTGCAGTCCTAACTTCTTAGAAAGGAATCAAATTGAAATTTTACGAACAGTGAAGAATATAGAGGCAAGAATGAGTAAGTTTATTGAAAGGAGACAAGGCCAAAGCCAGTTGAGGAACTGGATTTGATAGACAATCCAATGTTTTAAAGAAAAGGATGAGTACTTGATGGTGAGAAAGAAGCAAAGCAAAATTCTAAGACAGATAAAGAATTCAAAAAGCAGGAATGATCAACTTTATTTGGTGACAATGGATTGAAGAATAATGAGAAACTAATAAATTTCATAGATAATGGGAGGTGAGGAAAAAGAGATGAATTAGAGAGTTATAAAAAACTGGTGCTGAAAAATACAAATGTTAGTAAGTATCATAATTAAATCTCTGTGGGATGTTATCCCTCTAATATACGCTTTATCATTATTGTGTAAGACAGGCTCATCATAGCAAGCTCTCTTAGTGTGTCCTAAGGCAGTTAAAATGGCAGCCCACTCCAGTACTCTTACTTGGAAAATCCCATGGACAGAGGAGCCTGGTAGGCTGCAGTCCATGGGGTTGCTAAGGGTCAGACATGACTGAGCAACTTCACTTTCACTTTTCACTTTCATGCATTGGAGAAGGAAATGGCAACCCACTCCAGTATTCTTGCCTGGAGAATCCCAGGGACAGGGGAGCCTGGTGGGCTGCTGTCTATGGGGTCGCACAGAGTCGGACATGACTGAAGCGACTTAGCAGCTTAGCAGCAAGGCAGCTAAAGAGAATGTACTATTAGTTTAATTTATGTGTGACCTTCACTTCACCTTTGCCCACTCTTCTAAAGCAAATGTCCGGTTCTTCTATGCCCCTTCAAAAAAAAAAAATTTTTTTTCTACTTAATTTATCAGCTTTCCAAGGTGAAATAAGTTGAATGTTTTAATAGTAAATCTCAAAGTAGAGTGTGTTTAATTAGTGACCTTACATTTTTTATTATGTGTAAAATTGAAATAAAGCTATTTTTTCCAGATGAAAATATGCCAACTGAGTCTCTGTATTTAGGGTCAAAAATAAAGCTAACATACTAATTAGAGTATTCTTTCCCTTTGCTAGATTCAATGAATAAAATTAGAAGATTTAAACCCACATTTACTTATTGTTCTGTGTTCTGCTTTTGTATTTAAATAGCATTTAATTTTAACATGGTCATCTGCTTTTCACATTTGGTAAGGCATAGAGAAACACCTGTTAGTTTTTTCGGACATTTTTCTATATCCTGTGAGCAGCAGTGAGTCTCCTTATAGAATGTAGGGAAATTCCCTCACAGGTGTTGGGGGACTCCTCTCCTCTGCCCCCATTTAAAATAATTTAGCTGACTTCTCCTTTTAGTTATACATTTGTGTAAGACAATAATAAAGAAAATGTAAACAATACCATAAAAGTAGCTATTAATGAGCTTTTCTTTAGGATATACTTCCAAAATTAATATAGAAATACCAGGTCATAGGAGCTGGTAAATACTGCAGGTCTTATGTCACTGAGTACCTGTTTACAGCTGCTTTCATTTATTCAACAAATATTCACTAAGATCCAACTAGGTATCAGGCCTTGCTCTAGACACTAAAGATGCAGGAGGAACCCACTGATGATCAAACACCAAAATCCCTGCCCTCTAAACAATTTAGAAAAGAGAGAAATATAAGAAAGAGATTAGAAATATACTTTATCCTATGATAATACACTGAAAAAATTAAGTAGTTAAGGTGGCTGGGAAGCAGTAAGGGTACTATTTTATACAGTACAGTCATGGATGGTTTCTCTGGTAAGGAAACACTGGAGCAGAGATCAGAAGAGGTGAGGTAGCAAACGGAATGTGTATTGAGACACAGCACTGACATACAGTGACTGACCAGCAGAAATGTCCTGAGGGAGAGCTGTGGTTAACATCAAGGAGTGTGGGGTCAGAGTGGCTGGAGTCCACTGAGAAATGGTGTAAGTAAGAGAAAGTGCAACCAAGAGGGGTGGGGACCGTGTACAGGCCTGGTGGAGCCTTGCCTGGCCTTTGGCATTTATTCTGTGAAACTCAGGAAGCCACTGGAGCTTCTGAGTTAAAGTGATTTAGATTGAGTTGTCTTTAAAAAGAAAATCCTGGGGACTTCCGCAGCAATACAGTGGTTAAGACTTTCTCTTGCAGTGCTGGGGGTGTGGGTTTGATCCCTGGTCTGAGGACTGAGGTCCCACATGTCAGGGGTACACACACACACAAAAAAATCACCCTGGGATTGACATATACACTACTATGTATAAAACAGATAACTAATGAGAACCTAGTGGATAGCACAGGGAACTCTATTATACTCAAGTGTGCTAAGTCACTTCAGTCATTTCTGACTCTGTGACCCCATGGACTGTAGCCTGCCAGGCTCCTCTGTCCATGGGATTCTCTAGGCAAGAACAGTGGAGTGGGTTGCCATTTCCTACTCCAGGGGATCTTCGGAACCCAGGGATTGAACCTGCATCTCTTAATGCCTCGGGCATTGGCAGGCGAGTTCTATATCACTAGTGCCACCTGGGAAGCCCAAATGCTCTGTGATGACCTAAATGGAAAGGAAATCCTAAACAGAGGGGATATATGTATACATATAGCTGACTCACTTTGCTGTACAGCAGAACACACAACACAGTTAAATGACTATATTCCACCAAAAATTAAAAAAAAAAAAAAAGACAACCTGGCTACACACTGGAGGAGAGAGAGTAGAAGCAGCGGTATCAAGTAGGAGGCCACTGCTGTGATCTGGTGAGAGATGACAGTGTTGGACCAGGGAGGTAGCAGTGCCTACCCATATTATTTTCATAGAAATATCACATACTAAGGTATCATATAGAAAAGTCCATCACAAATGGATAACTCGATACATGCGCACAAACTAGACATGCCAGATGCTCCTTCATAATCCTTTCTAATCTCTAACCTTCAGGGAAACCTGATTTCTAATAGCATAGGTTAGTTCCACCTACTTTTGTACTTTATATAAAAAAATCACATAAAAGCATGAATAGGCTTCTTTCAACATTCTGTCAGACTCATCCATAGCGTTACAATAGATCTCAGATAATTCTCATCATTACACAAATGCCAAGTATGATTACATCACATTGTACATACAAACTCTAGATATAGTTTAAAAGTAGAGCCCACAGAATATGAAGACAGAAGGCATGTATGGTATTTGAGAGAAGAGTGGACTGTAACTCCAAATATGGTCTGAGAAATTGGAACTGAAATACAGAAAACTGGGGAAGAGCAGGTTTGGGAGGAAAATCAGGATTTTGGTTTAGAACACATTAAGTTGAGATGTGTAGGATCCTCTCAACAGAGTCATCCAGTAGAGAGATATTTGAGCCTATGGTTCTGAGGAGAGATACAAGTCAATGATAAAAATACGAGAGCTGCTTATGGAGCCACTGATCAAATCAATTACCTGGGGAGTGAGTTATAAGTAGAGAAGCATGTATGGGCCTGAGTGTGCCCTTAGACATTTGAACAAGCCTGTAGAATATAAACATTTGGCACATAAAACTAGCTCAGATTTTGGTTTGGGTTAAGTGTATTTTCCTTAGGCTGAGCCACTGTTGGGGACAGGGTTCAGCAGATGTAGGTAATGTTGTCAGTCAGCAGGTACACTGCTTGCTAAAAGTCATTCCTCTCCACGTAAACTCTGATCTAGTCCATTCACATCAACAGTATGTGAACCGAGAACTTCCAGATGTTCAAGCTGCATTTAGAAAAGGCAGGGGAACTAGAGATCATATTGCCAACATTCACTGGATCATAGAAAAAGCAAGAGAATTCGAAAAAATATCTACTTCTGCTTCACTGATTATGCTAAAGCCTTTGACCGTGTGGATCACCACAAACTGCAGAAAATTCTTAAAGAGATGGGAATACCAGATCACCTTACCTGCCTCCCGAGAAATACAGATTTCTCGGGAGGCAGGAAAAGAGGGAGGAAAAGAAGCAACAGTTAGACCAGACATAAAACAACAGACTGAGTCTAAGTTGGGGAAGGAGTACATCAAGGCTGTATATTGTCACCCTGCTTATTTAACTTATATGCAGAGTACATCATGCAAAATGCTAGGCTGGATGATGCACAAGCTGGAATCACGATTGCCGGGATAAATATCAATAACCTCAGCTATGCAGATGACACCACCCTTATGACAGAAAGTGAAGAAGAACTAAAAAGCCTCTTGATGAAGGTGAAAGAGGAGAGTGAAAACTCTGGCTTAAAACTCAACATTCAAAAACCAAAAATGACGGCATCCAGTCCCATCACTTCATGGCAAAAAGATGGGGAAAACAATGGAAAGAGTGACAGACTTTATTTTTTGGACTCCAAAATCACTGCAGATGGTGACTGCAGCCATGAAGTTAAAAGATGCTTGCTCTGTGGAAGAAAAGCTATGACAAACCTAGACAGCATATTAAAAAGCAGAGACATTACTTTGCCAACAAAGATAGTCAGAGCTATGGTTTTCTAGTAGTCATGTATGGGATGTGAGATTTGGACCATAAAGAAAGCTGAGCGCCAAAGAATTGACCTTTTGAACTGTGGTATTTATTGGAGAAGACTCTTGAGAGTCCCTTGGACTGCAAGGAAATCAAACCAATCAATCCTAAAGGAAATCAGTTCTGAATATTCATTGGAAGGACTGATGCTGAAGCTGAAGCTCCAATACTTTGGCCACCTGATGTGAACAGCCAATTCCTTAGAAAAGATGCTGATGCTGGGAAAAGATTGAAAGCAGAAGGAGAAAGGGACAACAGAGGATGAGATGGTTGGATGGCATCACCAACTCAATGGACATGAGTTTGAGCATGCTCTGGAAGTTAGTGATGGACAGGGAAGCCTGATGTACTGCAGTCCATGGGGTCACAAAGAGTCAGACATGACTGACTGAACTGAACTGAATACATTTACTTATTTCAATATGTGCAGAAGAAAAAGTGAACTTCTGTATTAATTTAATCATAAAACTAAAAAACCAACAACATTATTAGAACTTTGAAACCTACGTTTCTCAGAGTAGCTGCCATTAAATGTGCAAAGGCTCAATAAATGTTGAATGAATAATTTCATATACAATTCAAGAATATTTAGTGACTATATATATCCATTTCACTATGATCTGTGAAAGTTAAAGAATCATCCTTACAATTTAGTTGAGAGAATGAACTCATTATATTAAATGTATCTAGATAATCTTCCTCCTGTGTGTGTGAAATTAAGTAGGGGCAGGAGATATATGTTCTTACCTGGGAAAGTGCCCTATCTCTTGAGACTGTATTCACAAAATCTCAAGTAAGACTGAATTGTTGTAAGGTTGAAGGTAGAAATCATGCTTTCCTGTGGTGACCACATTATCTCCAAGGATGTCTGAGTTCCATGTCCATCTCTGTTTATGAGTTGGAAAGCAAGGGGCTTGGCCAAGGTGAATGGGGAAATGTGAGGCTTTTTTAAAAGATCCCTTTGTGAATACTTCATTTTGGAAAAGTTCTTTGTTTTCTTCCTTGTACTATTTATTGTTCTCCCATAGAGATTGTTTGATTCACTCAGCTTAAAAAGAACAAAAAAAAAACCAATTTAAATCAACAACAACAAAGTATGCCCATTGCGGGCAGGGAAAGAAGTAAAGAGTAGAGGGGGATGTGAGAGGAGTGAAGTCCTAGGGACAAGCACAGTAGGGGCAGAGATCATCAAATTAAACAAGTAAACATTGTAATATGCTTAGTCACTCAGTTGTGTCCAACTCTTTGCAACCACATGGACTATAGCCCACCAGGCTCCTCTGTTCATAGGGTTCTCCAGGCAAGAATACTAGAGTGGGTTGCCATGACCTCCTCAAGGGGATCTTCCCAACCCAGGGATTGATCCCAGGTCTCCCACATTGAAGACAGATTATTTACTGTCTGAGTCACCAGGGAAGCCCAGACATTGTAATAGGCAGGCCAATATGTATGGTTATAGCTGTAGACAGCATACCTTTAGTGGTTATAGTAACAAAAGCAGCGGAAAGCAAAGGTTACTACAGCTATAACAATACATAATGGCCTGCCTTGGGGAACCCTACCCCTCTGCTTGAATGTTAAACTAAAGTGCTTTTTTTTAGCTCACAGGGAGACTTTCTAACCCTGCCCACCTGTGAATGGACACCACAAGAAAGAAGAAATTAACACATCCCTTGGCCAAGGCTGAGGCTGACCAAAGCAGGAGATGTTTTGCAAGACTTAACGGCAATTTTACTTTACATCTTCACCCCCACTCTGTTCTATGAAAGAAACTAGCATCCAGCTCACCTTTCTGCATAAAATCATTATTCTTTGCCTCAACAACACATTGCCCAATTCACTGGCTCGCTGTGTAACTTGGACCGAGCTTGGACTCAGTAACAACATGATATCAGTGAAATTTAGGAGGTGAGAGGGAAAGACACTCTTTATACTCTGGAAGTTCTGTAGAGTTTAACATAAGGAATGTCATAAAATCACAAGCTTTTGTGTGATGAATTGACAAGAAAAAATTCCCAGAAGTGTTCAGAAGAGAGAAAAAAAAATACAGTGAGGGAGTTGAAGAGGCGTTTCTAGAAAAGGTGAATCTAAGAGGGATGGTGCAGTTAACTGTTGTTTGTGTTCAACCACTCAGTCATGTCTGACTCTGCGACCCCATGGACTGCAGCACATCAGGCTTCACTGTGTTTCACTATCTTCCAGAGTTTGCTCAAATTCACGTCCATTGAGTTGATGATGCTATCAGTCAGACACCCTAGTAGAGATTTCACTTCTGCTGGCTGGATGCAACAGAAAAAGGCCTCTTCCTGGAAGAGCATGGTTAATAATTTTCTGCAATTGGCTGAGTCACAAATGTCACATGACTAAATCTAATTAACTAGAAAGCTCCATGAACCTCAGATTTTGGCCCTGGCCATCCTCCTTTTGCACAGATTTCCAGCTCCTGGCTATCCAGCAGCTTCCCTAAGCTCCTCCTCTTTTTCCCATCAATGGTCACCAGGGTGCAAAGGACCCTAAAACGTGAAGATTAAATATTTTCAAGAGAAAACTCTGGTTGACAGCTGACTTGAAATAAAAAATGACCGATCACAACAGCAGACAACTAGGGGAATTAATTTAAAAAGAAGGAGGGGAACTGGTAGGAGAAAAAATCAAGACAAACCCTGTGAAGATTAGAGGCAGAAGGAAACATACCCAAGGTATGAAAGAGGTGAGGTGGGCTGAGTGAAGAGGGAGGACAAAGCCAGGTTGGCAAAAACTAAAAGCAGTTGCTTGTAGACCACCAATGCCTTCCTTTCCTTTCTTGTAAATGAATTTGCATTCTTTTTCCTGCAGGCCCCAGACTTGTAGGTAGCTGGGCTTTAGCTGCTCAACAGCTGCTACATTGTACCCTAGAGGCAACTGCTTTCACTGCCAGGCAAACTAATTCTTATGTAGAGATTGAACAATTAAGTACTTAGGTGTTCTGCCCTTGAAGGAAGATAGCAGATGTCACCACAACATTCGTGGGGGGAAAAGAAGAAATTTCTCTTCTGCAAATTTAAATGAAAACCTTGGAGCTGATTTTCCTTTAAAGGAATACTTCTATGTGGAATCTTAAAAAAAAAAAGTACAAAAGAACTTATTTACAAAACAGAAATAGACTCACAGACATAGAAAACAAACATACCCTTATCAAAGCGGGAAGGGTAAATTAAGAGTTGGGGTTTAAAATATACACAACATTAACAGGGACAGAATAAGGGGACAAAGTAGGTGATTAAACAGTTAATCCCACTAGGGAATCTTAAGTAGAGAGAAAAGTATGGAATACCTTGCAAATTAATGATCACTTAAAAAAGCAAGCTTGCTTAGCAACAAAACAGTGCAGCAGCTCAGGCCATGACCCCAAGCAATGAAACAATGGTGGAATAAGACCTACATCCTGCCCACTTAAGTCAGCAAGTTAAATGATACTTGAGAGAGGCTTCTTCTGCATAAAATAAGAGCAGAAATTAAGGGAAAAGATGACAATATACTGAAACCTGAAAAGATGTAATATATATATATATATATATATATATATATATATATATACACACACATGCCTTTTTGTTCATTTCCATTGCACCTTGACAGTCCTGTTGGCCCATAGAAGGTCAAAAACTACCCCAAGACATGTAGGAGGAGTTAATGTCTCTCACAAGCACTCTAAATAGTACTAATAAACTCTTTCCTTACCTGTAATTCTGCCTCTCATTAAGTTCTTTTTGTGCCAAGACAGAAAAACTTATGCTTTACTAAGAACCAAAATCTGGAGGAGAAAATGGCAACCCACTCCAGTATTCTTGCCTGGAGAATCCCATGGACAGAAGGCTGGTGGGCTATGGTCCATGGGGTCGCAAAGGGTCAGACACAACTGAAGTGACAAATACATTGTATTTGTACCCAAATACATTCTGCATTTTCACTACTATATAATAGATAACCAACAGGGCCCTACTCTATACCACAGGGAACTATATTCAATATCTTGTAATTACCTATAATGGAAGAGAAGCTGAAAAAGAATAAATTTGTATATATATATTTTATATAAAACTTTGTGGAAAGCTAATTCCTTTTATTATTTCATACATAACTGAATCACACTGCTGTACACCTGAAACTAACACAACATTGTAAATGAGTTGTATTTTAGTAAAACTTAAAAAACAAAGGAGGGCAGGCAACAGCACATTCAGTTAGATAATCTCTTTTAAAGGCCACTTGTTAATTTTCATTATATACATAAAACTAATCATATTTTAAATATATCCTAAGAAAATTTAGATATTTGCCAAGCAACTAAGGCTGAATACTAACTTGATTCTGCTAAATGAGACAATAATTCATTCTTTCACTTTAAGCACAATAAATGCATGTACAAAAGTGAAAGACCAAAGAAAGATGTTTTCTTCTAAACTAGAGGAGCTTTAAAAAGCAAAGGGATTTGGTGGCATAATTCTGATTATTTTTAGATTCCCATTCAAATACCTCAGAGTAACCAATAAAGAGAAGAAAGTCTTTTTTCATTATTGTACAGTTTATATTATTTACACTATGTCCTCCAATTCCTCTGGATATCAGACATTTGGGTATGTAAAATTTCAGACTGAATAGTGCCTGTTTTACCCTACCTGTAGACATTTTAGAACCTTTATTTATTATGTGTATACATGCATACACACACACACATTTTGAAAAATTACAATCAGTCATGCATATATTTATCCAAATTTCCTTAAATTTGAACTGTCTAGAAAGCTACTTCCTTTTATTCTTTCTTTGCTCAATTAAAATTTAGATACATTTAAGCAAGTATCAGATATTAACCTTCCAAAATATGAAATATAAAAATCAATTACATTGTATTTAAGAAACTATTAATTAGTGTCACCACATAAGAGCATGTCTTAAATTGCTTTTGACATATGTGATGTAATCTAAGGTTTCTTGGACATTCCTTATATTTTTCTCTTTTAAAAACTGTTTTCGTAAGCCAGCACTAGAAAAAGAAAAGAAAATACTATCTTTAAATCCTCTTCCTGGAGGTGCCTGAAACTGTACATTGGACATTTTATTATAGGGATACATATATACCTATAATAAATAGCTATAATAACATAGGTATATAAAATATACCCATGATAATACATAGTATATTCATATATATATGAATAAAATTTCAATTAAATGTGTGAAAGGATAAGTTGTATGAATTTTATGAAGCAAAAAGATACTTCCTGAGTAAACAGTAAGTGCAGAAATCTAAAATAATTCATAATAGACAAAAAGACATAATTGTCTTTCTACCTAAATCTAGAGAAGGGATTAGTTGGGACTGTCTTACCTCCTTAGGCCACTTGGGAAACTAGACCACATCAGGATCCTTAACCTAGGTTCGAAAAATGAGAGTTCACAAGGAGTTCATAAAACCCTAAAACTATATGTGTGGGTGTATGTGGTGTCTCTGCATAATTATGTATTTGATAGGAAGAGAGTCTTTAGTTTTTAATCAGACTTCAGAGACATGTGTGTTCCCCATATGAGTTTAAAAACTGAGCTAGAAGATTTCCAAGATTCTCAGAAACCATCTAAGTTTTATCAGATCAGGAGTGAAATGAACATCAGGTAAACATGAACTTTGAAGTTCAACATTCACTGCTCCTCTCTGAATGACTATCATCTGGTAATTTCCCACCCTGAACAATCCATCCATGGCGTTCATGGGTAACATGGAGACATCAGGAGAGCGAAAAAGCGAAAGTTGCTTAGCCGTGTCCGACTCTTTGTGACCCCATGGACTACACAGTCTATGGAATTCTCTCCAGGCCAGAATACTGGAGTGAGTAGCCGTTCCCTTCTCCAGGGGATCTTCCCAACCCAGGAATCAAACCCAGGTATCCCACATTGCAGGCAGATTCTTTACCAGATAAGCCACCAGAGAAGCCCATTTTTCTCACCACACACCAACACACACACAAAGTGGGTAACTTGCCATTCTAAATGCCTAGCTTGGCACATCAGCCTGCCCTTGGCTAGAATAAAGTGCTTTTCTAACCAAGGGAATGGCTCTAATTTTAGGTGCAACCCATTAAAGGACCCTTGCTCCTTAGAAGAAAAGCTATGACAAACCAAGATGGCGTATTAAATAGCAGAAATATTACTTTGCCAACAAAGGTCCGTATAGTCAAAGCTATGGTTTTTCCAGTAGTCATGTATGAATGTGAGAGTTGGACCATAAAGAAAGCTGAGAAATGAAGAATTGATGTTTTTGAACTGTGGTGTTGGAAAAGACTCTTGGGAGTCCCTTGGAATTCAAGAAGATCAAACCAGTCAAACCTAAATGGAATTAATACTGAATGTTCATTGGAAGGACTGATGATGAGGCTGAAGCTTGAATACTTTGGCCACTTGATGCAAAGACTTGACTCATTAGAAAAGACCTTGATGCTGGGAAAGACTGAAGGCAGGAGGAGAAGGGGACAACAGAGGACGAGATGGTTTGATGGCATCATGGGCTCAATAGCCATGAGTTTGAGCAAGCTCCAGGAGATGGTGAAAGACAGGAAAACCTGGTGTGCTGCAGTCCATGGGGCCATAAAGAGTCAGACAGGACTGAGCGACTAAACAACAACAACTTAAGACAAGAGTTGGCAAACAATATCCCATGGGCTTAATCCTGCCTGCCCCTTGTTTTTATAGTGCTTACAAGCTAAAAATGGTTTTTATCTTTTAAAATACTTGTTGTCTTAAATATATATACATAATAGATTTGATTTTCCCTTTCAGGCAACAAACCTTAAATTATTTCTTGCTCTTCATAGAAAAACAAGTTTGCTTACATTTCGTCCAAAAAAACAAATGTCACAGTGAGACAGACATAAAAGAAAATAAATTTCATTTAATCTGATTTATCAATGTGGATTGCAAGCATCTTAAATACAATATATATATATATATATATAGATACATAATATATCTCAAAATATTAAGAATATCCATACATTATTCATATTTATTACGATGAAATTATTTCCTCCAGGAGTTCAAGAATGTTTCAATATCAGAATCTTCAGGAATATAGTTAACATATTGAGAGGTTAAAAGAGAAAAACTAGAAGCATGAAGGAAAAGCACGTAAGGATATAATGGAATACAAAACTGTCATGACTGAGGCTGTACTGGAAACAATGAGACACCACTGTTTGATTCAGACAGATCTAGTCCAACAGGTCACATCATTTGTTTTCTGTGTACATGTTCAATTGTGTCCGACTATTTGCAACCCCATGGGCTGTACCCCACCAGGATCCTCTCTGTCCATGGAATTCTCCAGGCAAGAATACTGGAGTTGGGTTGTCATTTCCTATTCTAGGGGATTTTCTTGACCCAGGGATCAAACTCACATATCTTGTATCTCCTGCATTGGCAGGCAGATTCTTTACCACTGTGCCACCTGGGAAGCACTATGTCATTTGGTTTATTTGAGCTTAAAAAAATAAAAATTGTCTCCTTTCATTCCTGTTCCTGGCAAAAGAAGCACCAAAACTGGTGGACTTTAGCTACCTGGACATTTCTTCCTTGCAAATATATACCCCGTCTTTGTTATCTTTCCACCAACTCATTTAGAGAAGTATTATGGAGAAATGAGGATGTCATTTTTTTCCCTCTTATAGGAAAAATCAGTTTGTCATTAGATGTTTCATTAAATAAAATGTGCTCTGATTCCCATACTTCTTTCTGGGAAGGTGGGTCTTAATTCTATATCCTATGCTGACGCATCAAGTGTCCAGTACAGAGAATGACGCAACCTTGGTGCTGCACACACAACAGTGTCGTGGTGAAGTTAGTGGGCCTGGGAGCACACAGCCTGCCTCTGAATCTCTGTTCTAGTAATAATTAAAATGTCACCCTGCTGGTAAGTCACCCTGATCCTCAAAGCACCAGTTTTTTTTTCATTTAAAAATCAAGGATAATAATAATAATACACACATACACACACACAGTCACACACTATAAAAGTGCCTGGCATAGAGTAAGAGTTCAGTATATATTGACTCTTCTTATAGTAAAATATATATAGTAGAGAAATCTCTCAGTTATTGATAGATTGCTTTTATTTTAGGTCATTTTACAAATAGGGCTTCCATAAGGTCCAGCTGTATAGTAAATAGTTCCTCTTTTAGAGTCCCAAGAGCTCTACTCTAGAATTAATGCAAATTCCCTCCTTTTCAGTTGGTTTGATGAGGCTTGAATATCTGCAACAATGCTCTGGTGGGAAAGCTGGGCCACAGGCTGCACAGATGTGGTTTAAGCCAGCTGGTGCCCAAGCATGTCTTGCATATGAAAGTCAAGCTAATCTGCATAAATCACGTTGTAAGCTAATTCCAAGGGGATTGTTTCATTAATTGTAAAGGAGTACTCATGGAACATACTCTTAGCATTTAATAATAAAAAAAAAAAATTAGAAATTGTACCAATGAGACTGGGCTCTTTCACCAATTCCATGTGATTTTGGCTCAAAAAAAGAGCTGGAGATTAAACTAATTCTTTTATCTCCTGGGCTACATAATCAGGAAATGTATTATCTGTGGAATATAAGAACAGCCATCTGTTCACAATTTAAAAATGTATGACATTATTACAAAAATATGATGTCATTATTTCACTGTTTTTGAAATATGAGGAACAAACAATGAAAGACAAGATATTCAGGTGGCATTTCAGAACTATTTATGATATGTGGATCTAAATTTCTGTATGTGCTGATATATTTGGCAATGATTTTATCCCAATTGAGCTGATGATGGCTGCTGTTCAATTGTCTGAGTGATTCCTTTTTATATAGTGTTTCTTCCCCTGACCATTCTAAACTTGTCTTAGTATTTTAATGTAGCTTTTATAAGAATGTAAATTTGAAAAGCCCTTAGTTATAGAGAAGATAACTGTTATCATAATACTTGTTTTCATAATGCCCAGACATAATCATGCCAAAAAGAATCACATGGTACCTCTCTACTTTTATATACTGGCTGCTCATTATTTATTTAAAAAAATAACAAAAGCATATGAGTTGGCATGATCTTTTAAGCATTCAGTTCAGACATATATAAACAAAACAAAACAAAAAACTGTTGTTACCCTAAAGGAACCTAGCGACTAGTAAGATCTGCCCTATGAAGTCAGCAACATGACTGAGTGAAGAGGGCAAAGGTAATCCAGTAGTTTTAAGGAACCAAATAAATGATAATTGTTTGAAGAGCCCATATTTTAAATTTATGGATAAATTAAAGGTTATTATTTTCATTAGTTTGTGCCTGAACATCTCTCTTTCTACTCAAATAAACTTTGGGGACTTAAATCTTCCAAGTCTGCAGCTCATAAAACAGGAATATAATCGTACAACTCTTGCCTATTAAAACTTAATAAGTGATTCTCAGGGTTCTATTTACATGACTTTTCCCTTAATTATACCCTTACCAACCCTAGAGAGAATTTTGAGTTATGAGACTAAAGTACTTTCTAATCTTCATAGAAAGGAGGATTTATGAGATTTATCCAGCAAATTTAGAAACTACAATAACAAAGTTCGTATTACATTACCATTCAAGAGCGCCATCTGGCCCCTGGTAGAGGTGGTGGTTATGGAAACCGTGTAGTGTGTAATACCAAGCACGAAACTCAAAGGTACAGACAATGAAAAGAACAACATAAAACGATACTTCTCTTTGTTCTCAAAATATGAAAAATATTCCACATGCCTTCTACTTCACTGTTGCATCTTGATGGGCCTCAACTTTCATTTTTAAAAAACACTGGAACTTATCTGAGTTTCCCTTATATTCCAAATACTGTTTGATTCTTTGATATTTGCCCACCCTTATTTGTAGCCTCTTGAAAAATGCTAATACTGGTAATGTCAAAATATGTTAAGTAAATCAATCTATTACGGTAGCACGGCTAAAAGTTAAAGCAAATAAAAATTTAAATAGACATAACTGTCTGGATCCTCTACAACCACAATACCATAAAAATGAAGAATCTTTAAAACAGAATATAAAAAGGTCCAGGGCTTCAGTTGCTATCAGAACTGCTTTCTAAACTGTCATTCATTCCTTGTTGACCATACCAAATGGCTAGAACCCAACACTGTCCATCTTTCAGCAGCTGCTGCCATTGTTAAGTCTTTCCTAAGAGCATTGTCTCCTTCCCAAGCAGAGCTCAAATTAGATGAGCTCAGTAGTATTAAAGATACAGTCCAGCCAAAAATGGGTGACTTTGAAATAATCTTCAATGATAGACTTCACTCCTAATGTCCTAATGCAGGCTGAGTTATAGGATTATTCATCTTTGAAAGTTACAAATGTCCAAGGTAAGAAGAAATGATTCTCCATGCCTTGAAAGCTTAGGAATCTATCCCTTAGTAAGTAGCGTGAAAGTGAGGGAGAATAAGGCTCAGAATATGTGATATTGAGGCAGAGACTTTACACAAACTGAATATTATTTTGTTGGGTGCTATATGGTCAGGGCACTCAAGATGGCTGTTCTTTTGCTCTCTGTACATCTCCTGACTGAACAGTGCTTGTTTCACCTACACCCTACTCACATGACTGACTGACCTTCCTACAGACCTGCCCTTGGACCCAGCTAGTGATTGTTCCCACTAGCTTTTCAAAGGGGTTGTAAGTGGTGTGCCCTTCTGCAGGTTTTCCTGGTAACTGACGAGCCTACCTTATGTCAATCCCTCCTATAACGAGTAACCCTCCCTCTACCCTGTCATGCAAATGGTGGGTGTCACTCTAGGACCTTGCTTCTGACAGGTAGGCTCCCCCATCCATTAAACCATTGATGTTTATGTCACTGACTCCAGATTCTTTCTTTGATCTTGAAGCTGGGAAAGTAAAGGCCTTGCAGGCCTGCATGGTACAACTCAACAGGTGCGTTTAAAAAATAATCTAATAGCCCTATTTTGTAGTTATTAATTGGTTTTATAGATAGTTTTTAGTTCAATCCTAAACTCCCGGAGTTGGTTATGGACAGGGAGGCCTGGCGTGCTGCGATTCATAGGGTTGCAAAGAGTCGGACACGACTGAGTGACTGAACTGAACTGAACTGCTCTATTTACTCAAAACCATGCCTTCTTCTCAGAGCTGTTTCCCAAAGCTCTCCTAGGAATGGGGCCTTGAACCATCACATGTGATCACAGGACTGCCCAGTTCCTCTGTGACTCCATCCCTGGCACACAATGACTAGAAGAAGGTTGTCACAGTCACTTACTACTCATTAAAAAACAAAACAAAACAAACAAACAAACAAAAAACAACCCTTTCTTATTTTCTGTGACAGGGGTTAAGGGACAGCAGGAGTCCTCTGAACTCACACATACAGGCCCATTCAACCACAGGATCAGCTGTGCTAGAGGATCGAAATTGCCCTCACTCACATTTTTAGCAATTGGCACCAGTTGTTGGCTGGGGACTGGGGTTAGCTCGGATGCCTCATCTCTTTTTCTGTTCAGTCTTTAAACTTGGGGTCTTCAAGCTTTGGTTTTCTAAGGTCAGTGTTACAACAGGACACAATCAAAAGCTATAAAACCTCTTGAGATCTGGGTGTAACTCACTCACTGTCACTTCTGCCATAATTGGTCAGTCAAAGCAAGTCATAAAGTATCCTAGGTCCAGCGGGTGTATAAACAGATTCTGCCTCTTGTTGAGAGGAGTGATGGAGTCACACTGCAAAGGAACATGGGCCCATTGGTAGCAGCCACCTTTGAAAAAAAGTCTACCGCATGAGGTGGGCACCTCATCCAAGATGCTCCTTAACACAGCATTCAGATTCTATTCTAACTCATACAAAGGAGTGAATTAACTCGGCCTCTCTCTGTTGAAACTCAGATGGTATTGGTGGTATCCACCCAGTTAGCACTTTGAGGACAGCAGAATAATACACGGTTATCAGCTTGAAAAAAAATTGGCTCAAAGAAGGACAAAGCTGAGACACGTGGAGGAATTCATGACATCTCAGTCCCTGATCTGGCTCTCCCTGAGGCTTCTCAGAGGTGTCTCGAGATACTTTTTGTCCATAGGATACCTTCCCTCCTTGGTGAACTTAATTTGGATAGGATTCTGTCACTTGTCCCTAAAAAATAGTCTTAAACTCACACAGATATACAGATATATACAAATATACATACATATACATATCCATGTATATACATAAGCAGATACATATGTATGTCTGTGAGTATATATATGTATATGCATGTGTGCATGCTTGTTTGTTCTGTCGTGTCCGATTCTGCAGCCCCGTGGACTGTAGACCACCAGACTTCTCTGATGTTTTTAGACAAGAATACTGGAATGAATTTAGGCAAGAATTCTGGATGTTTTTAGGCAAGAATACTGCAGTGGTTGCCATTTCCTCCTCCAGGGGATTGTCCTGACTCAGGGATTGAACTCGCATCCCCTGTGTCTCTTGCATTGGCAGGCAGATTCTTTACCACTGAGTCACGTGGGAAATTCCTATATATGTGTATATATTCATGTGGTTTTCAGTTTATGATATAGTGCTCTTCACTCCAGTTTTTCCAGTTCTCATGGCTGTTTCCACATTACTGGATGCTTTTTAAAATGTTGTTCCAATTTATTTTCTGGAGGTAAATGCACTTGGAAGGCTTACAGGGAAAAAAAAAATGTGTAAGTAAGCAAACACTAAAACACACCTAATTCCACAGTGAGATAAAGTTCCTAAAATAGTACTTTAATGTGTGACAGATCAACTAAAAATGCTACATTTAAGTCTTTGAACATTTTCAAAAAATTCATTCTGGCATTACCAATAGCCTAAGATGAGTATAGCATAGTGCCTTGCATTGGGTACATGAAAATGACCAAATATCCCAGGTCATCATGATGCTTATAACTCAGGCAGAGAGCATATAAGCACATATATGTCATGTGTAAGCACCAAAAAGTTAATTGCCAAAACAGGTATGCAGCCAGTTGACAGTTGGTCCATAACATCTGCTTCCTACTTCCTCTACCTTTTGAGAATATTAGCTGAACACATGGGCGATCAGCCAAAGACTATATTCCCCAGCCCCCTTTGCCATTATATAATCTAGGAAGTAGGTTCTGAACAGTGGGAAATGAGTGGCTGTGATGTGTACCCTTGAGACTATGTTCTCCTGCTCACTGTACCTCTTTCTGAAGTAAACTCACTGAGAGAAAGCGGAGCAGCTACCTTGGACTGAGAAGTAAAAACCACACACTGAGAACAGCAGACGTTGACCACTCACTCACCTCTGAACTGTTATCTTATTATCTAGGGCATTGCACTTTGTATCTTTTTATTACAGCATCATTGAGTCAACGGACATGAGTTTGAGCAAACTCCAAGTGTAGTGAAGGTTGGGGAACCTGGGGTGCTGCAGTCCATTAGGTCGCAGAGAGTCAGATATGACTGACTGACTGAACAACAATAGCATATATATTAACTATAGTTGTCCACTGGTATCCACATAGGATTGCTTCCAAGATCCACTGCAGAAACCAAATCCACAGATGTTCCAGGCCCATAGTTGGCCTTTCATATTCATATCCATGGCTCTGCATCTGCAGATTCAACCAACCATGAAGATGTAGTACTACCGTACTTATTAAAAAAAACCATATGTAAGTGGACCTGCCAGTTCAAAACCATGCTGTTCAAGAGTCAACTGTACTTTGACAGGTGGGAACTGCTAGCTGAGGGAACGCAGACATTTGAGGGATTGATTCTTTAAGGAAAGGGTTTTAGGCCATGAGGGTACCTGGTGAATGTAGGTTCTTTAACATCAAACTGATTAAGGTCACTATCTTTTCCCTTTGTATCCCCAGGGCTTAGCTCTGTGGCTGAAATTCTGTAGGTAATTTATAAATATTAGTGAAAGGAAAGAAGAAAGAAAAAGAGGGAGGGAAGGAACGTGGACAGAAGAAAAGATGGACAGAAAGCAATTTCAGGACCTCATAGTATAGCAAGTTTTCTCTTCCCTCATCCCCATTCCCACCACTTGATAATAATAATAATTTATTATTATTATTATTATTATTACTAGCAACACTGGCAAAAGCTCATTATAATACAAAATACAGGAAATTGATATATGTTCTAAAGTAGGATTTTGATAAGAATCCTAACACTCATACATAATTTATGTTAAAAAGGCTCAAGGTAATTCTGTTTGGAAGAGCACAATGTACCATACAGTCAAGACAATGACTTCCAAAATACATGATACTTTTATGCTCTAAGTATCTACTATCAGCTTAATAAACTCTGACTTTACAAGAAATAAGTTTACAGAATAGGATTAGTTTTTAAAATAAGTACAATCTCACACTCCTTGGTATTTACCCAAAGGAGCTGAAATTGTGTCCACACAGAAACTTGTACAAGGATGTTTATAAAAGCTTTATTCATAAGTGCTAAAAGTTGACAGTAACCAAGGAATCCTACAGTAGGCAAATGGGCAAATAAACTGTGGTATAAGTCATGGAAAACCATGGAGGAATTTTAAATTCATATTTAAGTAAAAGAAGACAATCTGAAAAGGCTGCATACTGTATGATTCCAACTACATGACACTTCTTTAAAAGGCAAAACTATGAAGACCATACAAATATCAGTGGTTACTGGGAGGACAGAAAAGATATGTATAGGTGAAGCACAGAGAATTTTTAGGGTAGCAAAATAATCTATATGATATCATAATGAAGAATATATATCATAACACATTTGTCCAAAACCACAGGTTGTATAACACCAAGAGTGAATCCTAACATAACCTATGAACTTTGGGTGATTACAATGTGCCAGTACAGGTTTACACTTGGCCAGGAATGTCCCCTACTCAGTGATGCTGACAGTGGGGAGGGGCCCGAGACATGAGAAATCTCTACCTCCCTCTCCATTCTGCTGTAAACATAAAACTGCTCTAAAAAACTAAATTCTTATAAAAAAATAAATACATTTGCCTTAATACTATGTAGCAATTTTATGGAAAATAAACTCTTAGCATTTAAAAAATATGAGCAATATGTTTTTATATTGATATAGGGAACAAAAATGTAAAGCATTTCTTATTCCAAATAAAGAAGATGTGGTACACATATATACAGTCAAAGCCTGTACCATGTGCTTAGTCGTTCATTCGTATCCAAATCTTTGAGACTCCATGGACTGTAGCTCACCAGGCTCTGCTGTCCATGGGGATTCTCCAGGCAAGAATACTAGAGTGGGTTGCCATGTCCACCTCCAGGGGATCTTCCCAGCCCAGGGATTTAACCCAGGTCTCTCTCATTGCAGGCAGATTCTTTACCTTCTAGGCCAACAAGGAAGCCTGCAGTTGAATACTACTCAGCCATTAAAAAAATTAATAATAAAATAATGTCATTTACAGTGACATGGATGGAAATAGAGATTATCATACTAAGTGAAATTAACAAGAAAGAGAAAGACAAATACCATATGACACCAGTTATGTGTGAAATCTAAAATATGACACAAATGATCTTATCAATGAAACAGAAATAGACATAGAGAACAGACTTGTGGTTGCCAAAGAAAGGAGGGTTGGGGGAGGAATGGAGTAGGATTTGGGGATTAGTAGATGCAAACTCGTATGTATAGAATGGATAAACAACAAGGTCTTATTGTATAGCACAGGGAACTATATTTAATACCCTTTGATAAAGGCCATAATGTAAAATAATCTACCTTGTTAATTTTTAGATGAAGAAACTATTGCTCAGAGTTTAAGAGAGAAACCAAGTTAAATATTAGTGGCAGAGGAGGAGTGAGACTTCAGACTGAGCTGAATGGCTACTAACCCCATGGAACTTCTAATCACAACCTACTTATCATTGTAAGACAAGGGTGTTCTGTTTTCCAAATCAAACTACCTAGTCTGTGGTGAATTGTGGTGGGAAAATATGTGGTGTAGATTGTACTCATCCTCTGTCGTCCCCTTCTCCTCCTGCCCACAATCCCTCCCACCATCAGAGTCTTTTCCAATGAGTCAATTCTTTGCATGAGGTGGCTAAAGTACTGGAGTTTCAGCTTTAGCATCATTGCCTCCAAAGTAATCCCAGGGCTGATCTCCTTCAGAATGGACTGGTTGGATCTCCTCGCAGTCCAAGGGACTCTCAAGAGTCTTCTCCAACACCACAGTTCAAAAGCATCAATTCTTCGGCGCTCAGCTTTCTTCACAGTCCGACTCTCACATCCATACACGACCACTGGAAAAAACATAGCCTTGACTAGACAGACCTTTGTTGGAAAAGTAATGTCTCTGTTTTTGAATATGCTATCTAGGTTGGTCATAACTTTTCTTCCAAGGAGTAAGCGTCTTTTAATTTCATGGCTGCAGTCACCATCCGCAGTGATTTTGGAGCCCAAAAAAATAAAGTCTGACACTGTTTCCACTGTTTCCCCATCTATTTCCCATGAAGTGATGGGACCGGATGCCATGATCTTCGTTTTCTGAATGTTGAGCTTTAAGCCAACTTTTTCACTCTCCATTTTCACTTTCATTAAGAGGCTTTTGAGTTCCTCTTCACTTTCTGCCTTAAGGATGGTGTCATCTGCATATCTGAGGTGATTGATATTTCTCCTGGCAATCTTGATTCCAGCTTGTGCTTCTTCCAGTCCAGCGTTTCTCATGATGTACTCTGCATATAAGTTAAATAAACAGGGTGACAATATACAGCCTTGACGACCTCCTTTTCCTATTTGGAACCAGTCTGTTGTTCCATGTCCAGTTCTAAATGTTGCTTCCTGACCTGCATACAGATTTCTCAAGAGGCCGGTCAGGTGGTCTGGTATTCTCATCTCTTTCAGAATTTTCCACAGTTTATTGTGATCCACACAGTCAAAGGCTTTGGCATAGTCAATAAAGCAGAAATAGATGTTTTTCTGGAACTCTCTTGCTTTTTCAATGATCCAGCGGATGTTGGCAATTTGATCTCTGGTTCCTCTGCCTTTTCCAAAACCAGCTTGAACATCTGGAAGTTCCTGCTTTAGGGAGCTTATAAAGACTATCTTTTCTTGTATGTGTCAACAGTCTATATATATTTTTATCAGAATGATACACTTCTAACACTTTTGGTGTTGACTAGTTGGCCTTTTATTCTATTTCTTTTTCATGCAGTTTAGAGGCCATTAACCAAATACATACTAACACATCATTAGGTACTAAGAAGAGGAACCCACTCTCCTCTGACAAATCTTAGACTGTAGGTGGGGTTTCTTAAACTCAGCAGCATTGGCATTTTGGACCAGATCATTCTTTGTGTAAAGGGCTGTCCTATGCAAGTTTGGCAACATCCTTGATCTCTACCCACTAGATGCTGTAGCACGCCTCTCTAAATGTGACAACCAAAAATGTCTCCATACATTGTTAAATGTCCCTTGGGAGGAAAGGGCAAAACCATCTACTATTCTAGATCTATTCTGTCCAACAGAGAAACTATGCAAAATTAACTTCAATCACTTACCTGTGGAGTCTGAAAAATGATACAAACACTTGGTGCCTCAGTCACACTGGTCACACTTAAGGTGCTCAACGGCCACATGGGGTCAGCACAGATATAAAATGTTCCCATCACTGCAGAACTGCGTAAAATCAAAAACTATGACAAATACAATAATGACAAAGAAATCATAATAATGGCACCATTCCAGGATATCTTCCATTATGGAACTTCTAATTGTTAGAAGATCAATTCCAATTTAATTCCTTCTTTAAAAGCTTCCTCATCTCAAACATTAATAAGAATTTCTAAGGAGCTTATTCCCAGTAGTTCAAAATGTGACTAATACTTAAGGATCATTTCAAATCATGTAATTATTAGATAGTCACAATGACAAAGCTGGGGTGTTAGTTAATCTCTGCTGCTGCTAAGTCGCTTCAGTCATGTCCGACTCTATGCAACCCCAGAGATGACAGCCCACCAGGCTCCCCCGTCCCTGGGATTCTCCAGGCAAGAACACTGGAGTGGGTTGCCATTTCCTTCTCCAATGCATGAAAGTGAAAAGTGAAAGTGAAGTCGCTCAGTTGTGTCTGACTCTCAGCGACCCCATGGACTGCAGCCTACCAGGCTCCTCTGTCCATGGGATTTGCCAGGCAAGAGTACTGGAGTGGGGTGCCATTGCCTTCTCCAAGTTAATCTCTACTAATAGCTAAATTAGAAAGAAGTGGGAAAAGAATCTTAAACAGGTATATAATCCAGCAATGTCTGAAGATTTGATCTCACTTGAGACCCTGTTAATTCAACCACAGGATGAAAACATCAGTTGAACTTACGGAGAGCTTCACTTTGACAAAACCTGAAGTGGCCTGCACAGCCATCTAGCTTTGAGCACGTTGGCTCCTTAAGCATCTCAGACAGCTGGCCGAAGTGAAGTTTATTGATTAAAGGTCACTCCTTGTTTCAAGATCACCAGGTTACCCTCAACCTGGTGAGGTAACACAAGAGCAGGTTGAACAATAAAGAGGACAATGACAAATAGAAGTCAAGATTATGGGGTGATTATTACAGGAAATATAGAGGATCCTATGAAAAACTTTAAGAACATTCACACAAGCTGCCTCCAGCTTCACAATACCTGAGCTCTTACTTGTTGCATGTGAGTATGACTCTGAGAGACAGCATGGCTGTGTGTGTGTACAGATGCATGTGTGTGCTGGGGAAAAGCACCTTTGTGTATAAAGCTTCAAATTTAATAAATCTCTCAAAACACAACTAATATTCTCTCTCCAACCTTAATCCCCAAATTGAAGAAATGATATGCTGGGTGCTCAGTTGCTCAGTCATGTCTGACTCTTTGCAACACTATGGATTACAGTCAGCTAGTCTCCTCTGTTCATGGGATTTCCTAGGCAAGAATACTGGAGTGAGTTGCCATTTCCTCCTCCAGGGGAATCTTCCTGACCCAGGGATCGAACCTGTATGTCTTGGGTCTCCTGCATTGGCAGGTGGATTCTTTATGACCATGCTACCTGGGAAGCCTAATACTTCCTTTCAAATTTGCCAATTTTAGGCATGTGATGCTACTGTGGCCTCACTGATTCAGAAAGTAGTTGCTGACCATCGACTATGTCCTTCTTTCAGACATAAGTTCCCAGTAACAAATTCATTTTTTAAAAGTTCCTATTAAATGTAACACACATATTGACCATTGAAAATTTACACAAATAAGAACATTCTCAGAATAATTATAATCACAGAATGGCAGAAGGGCAAAAAATGACAAAGTAGGCTAGTAACAACACCAACAGAATAGAAAATACACCGTCAGAGTTATAAATTATAACTGGCTGGCTGCTCAAAAAGAGAAAGTACATCTCATGGAAATTCAGAAGTCTTTCTGGAGGTGATCTTTAAACTACATTTTGAGGATTAGGTAGGATTCTGCCATATTCCCGTGGGAAGAAATGCTATTTCCAACTAAAGCCAACCTTTAACACAGAAGAAATAGTATGTGTTCTGAAGTGTGTGGTATAGGCTGGGATGTGGGGACAGATCTCACTGGACAGGTAGTCGGGGAGTTCAGTAGCAGTTTTCAGCATCTCTCTCTTTTCTCCCTCTCTCCTCCCAAATAAAAAGACTCTTACTCAATGTGCATATGGAATTTATATTTAACAAGTTCCCCAGGCGATTTTAATGTACTACTAAAATTTGAAAACCATTTCAGGAAAAGAATATTTGAAAATAAGAAGTTAGGGAATGTTGTTAATTTGGATGGTTTTGGGGAAAAGTAACAGTGACTTTTGTCTCTGCAAATGTCTAACAAAGAGGGGAGATAATATTTTCTTCTGTAATTTTTAATGAAAATAAACATCATTTCAACCAATGATCAACAAGTGTTTATTTAGACAAATATTGAATTCAATACTTTTGCATGTATTATCAAAATCAGACTGTACACACTACTGAGCCAGCATCTGCAACCACTGGAGCCCCCACACCTAAAGCTGGTGCTACATAACAAGAGGAGCCACTGAATGAGAAGCCTGTGTACTACAGCTAGAGAGTAGCCCCTACTCTCCGCAGCTAGAGAAGGCCTTCACACGGCAATGAAGACCTAGTACAGCCAAAAATAAACAAATACATAAAAACACTGTGTGCAAATATGTTTTTGAGGATAAAGTAAAAACTCACTGTCTTGCTGAAGAATGATGAAAGAAACAGATCTGATCCTTAATTTCCTATTCTTTTTCCTATCCACTTCCATAACCTCTAATACCTTCTACTATTTCTAAGACATAGGCTTACTGGATGGGGGATTCCCAGGTTGCTCAGTGGTAAAAGAATCTGCCTGCTGATGCAGGAGATGCAGGAGACACAGTTTCGATCTCTGGGTCAGGAAAATCCCCTGGAGGAAGAAATGGCAGCCCGCTCCAGTATTCTTGCCTGGGAAATCCCATGGAGAGAGGAACATGGCAGGCTATACTCCATGGGGTCGCAAAGTGTTAGACACAACTGAGCCACTAAGCATGCGCACACACCTAATGGATACCAGAGATACCGTAAGAGGCCCTCCAGACAAAACTCCCCTGTCATCTCCCCGGGTTTGGGGTGCATCTCTTCCTAGCTTGATGGATCACACCTAAGCCTTTCTGTTATCCCTTCAGCTTAGATAGACACTCTGATTGTTTCACACCCTTACCCATGGTACCACATGCTGGTCTTAGTCCAATCTAAGGGAAAAGACACTGCTAAGATCCTTGTCCTAAAGCTCCAGGGAAAATTTGCTATGTCACCCACTTCTTTCTTTTTTCCTGGACCCTCTATGGTCTCAAAGCTCTCTGGCCTCTGGAGGCTTGTTTTGTTGGTGGACCCTCAGACTTATCAAAGAAGGCAAAATCTGTTGCTTACAAATGCAATTTTATGAAAGAAAAGTGAAAGTGAAAGTCACTCAGTCATGTCTGACTCTCTGTGACCCCATGGACTGTAGCCTGCCAGGCTCCTCTGTCCATGGGATTCCCCAGGCAAGAATACTGGAGTGGGTAGCCATTCTTTTCTTCAAGGGATCTTCCCAACACAGGACTTGGACCCAGGTCTCCCATATTGCAAGTGGATTCTTTACCATCTGATCAACCAGGGAAGCCCAATTTTATGAACTTTCATTTTAATATTCAATCCATCAGGACTGTAAGCTCTACCCTAATCCTCATCATTTAACACAATAAAAGTTTATTTCTCTCTGTTACTACTCCATTGAGGGACAAATGTGGGGTTGGAGAGACCTGATTATTTAAGGACCCATACACTTGAATCCTAAGGATCTCAGGGTCTTACACTGGATTCTCCTCCTCATGTAACACATAGGATAGAAGGTGGTAGAGGATCATATCAGTATTTCAGGGGCAGGGACTGGAAATGTTACATATCACATTTGTCAACATTCTATTAGCCATATCCCAGTCACACACCCTCAGCCACCTGCAGAGGAGGGTGGTAAATGTAGCTTACTTTTATGTCAGGAAGAAAATGAAATAGTTTGGTGAGCAGAGTCTACTATAGTTATGCCATCAGTATTGACAGCTGCTAATTATGCACTTTAATTATGGATCACCGTTACCCGCTTCATTATCAATTTAGTCTGTTGCGGATTGTTTGAATAATGTTAGTGATACAAAACTTTTCAATAGCACTGTTGGTCTAAATTTTTCAATATTAGACTTCATGTTGTAATTCAAATAAGACTCTCCACAGATTTATCGCAAATGTAAATACACTATATATTTTGATTATTTGAAAGATACTTCATTGGTAATATCTTGCCTGCCAGTCTGTGCTACTGAATAACTGGAAACACAGGCTTGTGTGTCTGTGCTCAGTCACTCAGGTCTGACTCTTTGTGACCCCACAGACTGTAGCCCACCAGTTTCCTCTGTCCATGGGATTTTCCCAGCAAGAATACTGGAATGGGCTGCTATTTCCTTCTCCAGGGATCTTCCCCACCCCAGGATTGAACCCAGGTCTCCTGCACTGCAGGCGGGTTCTTTAACACTGAGCCACCAAGGAATCCCAGGAAGCACACGGCTAAAATAAGTGAAAAAAATTACTGGGTTACCTTTAAATTTAGAAGATAGTTTTTCATATGAAATATTTTGCTATGAAACACTTCTCAAATGGTTCAGATGGTAAAGAATCCACCTGCAATGCAGAAGACCTAGGTTCGATCTCTGGGTCCGGAAGAACCCCTGGAGAAGGGAATGGCTACCCACTCCAGTATTCTTGCCTGGGAAATCCTATGGACAGAGGAGCCTGGCAGGCTACAGTCCATGGGGTAATAAAGAGTCGGACATGACTGAGTGACTAACACATACACGTGCGTGTATGCACACACACGTGCACACACATACACACTTTGCTAATTAAAGGCAATTCATAAATGTTGCTCTGTGTGTGTGTGTGTGTGTGTGTGTGTGTGTGCGTGCGCACATGCGCACTAAGTCATTTCAGCTGTGTCCAACCTCTGTGCAATCCTATGGACCGTAGCCCTACAGGCTTCCCTGTCCATGGGATTCTCCAGGCAAGAATAGTGGAGTGGGTTGCCATGACCTCTCCTCCAGGGGATCTTCCCAACCCAGGGATTGAACCTGTGTCTCTTGAGTCTCCTGCATTGGCAAGCAGGTTCTTTACCACTAGCACCACCTGGGAAGCCCATAAATGTTGCTAACCAATGTTTATTATAAATCATTCAACTAACTTCTCTACACTTTTTTTTATAACACTGAATTTTACTTTCTTCACTGGACAGTAGGAACTGGTAGCATCAGTGAAAATATTTTTTGTCCCTCCTATGTTGACCCACTAGGACAGTCACCTATCTGTGTAATTAACTGTGCAACCCCAAGGATGCCACTTTCCAGTATGTCTTTGGGCCATTTTACTATTCTTATTTTTAAGGGGACAGGGTATAGATAGTATGAGATTTTGCCTAAATATGAGCTCTAATGCATTCCAAGTATCACACAGCCAACAAAGTTTTGAAATACAACTTCTATCCACTTGTGAAGTCGCTCAGTCGTGTCCGACTCATCGTGACCCCATGGACTGCAGCCTACCAGGCTCCTCCATCCATGGGATTTTCCAGGCAAGGGTTCTGGAGTGGGGTGCCATTGCCTTCTCCGATCCACTTGACAACTTCATATTAAACAATACAGGGGAAAAAAGGCATCATATCTGAAAACCCATCCTCCAGTCTTGATTCTCCTCTAATAGGCTATGAAATTTAGTGCATCTAATAAGCAATATCTAGGAGTCAGATTCCTGGTCTTTGGAATATCACAAAATAATGCAACCCTCAAGTTCCTTTTCAGATCAAAAACTATGACTCTATGATGGTGGCTGTACCATAACACAGAAGGATGGTACTAGATATTACATTTGATGGTGACTTTCACAAAAATGGAAAAATGATACTACTATGCTGAGATGTTAAAAAGTATATAAGAAATAATAAGCAGTTTAGTACTTCTAAAGCATAGCCTACTTTTTTACTTTGTAAAGCCTTTCAAAATAAAAGGAAAAGCTGGAAATATAAACAGACAATATTGATAGTCAAGGTGAAAAAAACGTACAAGTAACAAATGCCAAAATAGTTATTTTCTGGATGAAAAGGCAATGGAGGAGAAGCTACACACAAAGAAGCTGGGGATCAAAGTGTACAATAAATTCAAATCAATTTTTGCAGCGTGAAAGAAAAATATTGGGGTCTGTGCAAGATGAAAATAAAGTTGAATTATTCAACAAAACACAGACAAAACTTAGCAGCATCAATCTTATTCTCTATCAGGAATAACTGGCTTGAGCTTATAACATTTTACAATAGAGAGATGTAAATGGAACATTATAAAAAACACAGACCAAAAATATTAGTGGCATAAATTTGATTAAGATGAAAAGAGAAAGGTAGAGTTGTTATCTAAATTGTCAATCACAAAAATTGTCAAGTAGGACTGTTTCTAAATATCTGAATGACATGAAAAATTCCTACAGCAAGACTCCCCAAAACTCAAAGTATTTGGTTAAAGTTCTAGTAAACTAATGGTTAATTCTGAAAGGTGTTTGTTCTAACCCTTGAAAGCATTTCTAAAATACCCTAATGTTTACTACTCTTAAAGTAGAATGTACTCATTTGCAATAAAAACAAACAACATAATATTGTGTAGATATATGAGTTATGGATAACTAAACTTCAGTAGATCTTGACTTAAGATCATTATCATTATTAGAGATATAAGATCATCATTTTTATATTATTATATGGATATAAGATCATTATTATTAAATTCATATAACTGCATATTTCAGGATTTATGTTTTTCTTGAAAGCTGAGTATGGGGTAGAAAGGAGTAGAAAAATTTTGAATTATTTTAGTGGTTATTTTCATTTACTCAAGAGAGAACATTATAAATGAAGTATAAAGACTAATTACAGGTGTTGATTTTTAACCAGGTCCTGCAATAAATAGGTCAATTATCTACAAATTATTGCTAATATCTCTTTTAGGTTTATTGTTCAAGCTCGAGAACACTCTATGCAAGGGATATCTTATCCAGAACTGAAAAAAAAAAAAACTAATAAAAAGCATGAAATCTATTTATCTTCCTCAGATCACAATCCCCAAACAATGCAATGATCTGTTTCCCAATGCTGAAATAAAAGAATTAGAAGGGACTTCTGCAAGAAAGCTGTATTTTTCTTTAAAACGTTTATACCTCAGTTTTTGGTGTGTGTTTTTTTTTATTTTTTTCAGTGTTCTCCCTGGCACTTCCCTTGCCTTCACAATAAGAATAGAAGCTCCTCTGGAACATAATCATGTCTTGATTGACTAAAAAAATCCAACACAGGCAATTAACAAATTGAAGGGCATCTTACAAGAAAGGAGAAAATATTTGCAAACCATGTATCTGATAGGGATTAATATCTAAAATATATAAGGAACTCATAAAATTCAATAGCGAAAAAAAAAAATAATCCAATTAAAACTACGTCCTAAACAAGGCATACATCCTAAACAGACATTTTTTCCAATGAAGACAAACAGACGGTATATGAGTACTTGAAAATATGCTCAACAATGCTCATTGATTAGGGAAATGCAAATCGAGACCACAATAAGATATTACCTCACATCTCTTAGGATGTCTATTAGTAAAAGGACAAGTGAAAGCAAAGGTTGGAAAGGATAAATATGTGATGGAATATTATTCATCCTTTAGAAAGAAAGATATCCTACCATTTGTGACAACATGGATGAACCCTGAGGGCATCCATGAAATAAAATAAGTCTAACAGAAAAATGCAAACATTGTATGTTTTCACTTATATGTGGTATCTAGAAAAGCTGAACTCATACAGAGAACAAGTTAGTGCTTCCCAGAAGCTTGGAGTGGGGCAGATAAGGATATGCTGGTGAAAAGATACAATTTCCAATTATAAAAAGAATACATTCTGGGGATGTGATGTACAGAATGGTGACTATAGTTAAAACATTGTATTTTATATGTGACAGTTGCTAGGAAAGTAGATCTGAAATAGTCTCACCATAACAATAACAACAAAATGCTAATTATATGAGGTGAAGTAGGTGTTAACTAACCTATTGTGATAAATGTTTTAAAATATACCGGTATCAAAACTTCACATTGTATACTTAAGCAATATTATATGCCAACTATGTCTCAGTAAAATTAGAAAAATTATTTAAACAAAATCCAACATACAGAGCTGTGCACACTTCGTCTTAATTGTTCTTCTTCCTTTTTCAAACAAGGCCAAAATATATAAGAGATATTAGAGAATAGCTCATTTGAAGATACTGTTTCTTAGATAAGAAATTAAGACCTGAGAGGAAGGTAAGCTTTCTCAGTGCCACACAGCTTGATTAATGATGAATCTATCTTTCTTCCCTTCTCTTGAAGAAAACAAGCAAATACATGGACGTTCTCACGAGATTAATGTACCAAGAACAACCTCCTGTTATTCAGAGCTTTTGGCAAGGAAAGGAGACATTAGTTATAATAATTACATTTATATTTTAAACACCATCTACTGTTTCAACAGAAGCCCGTAGAGAATTAAATTAATCTTTTCAGTTGTGATATTTAAGAAAATTACCAAAGCAGTAAGTTCATAAAGTCTACAACTGGATATAAACCAATTAGTTTTTCTTTTCGCCTATATTAAAAAAAAAATCCCCCATATTCTAATGAATATAAATACTTAATATTTCTGATCTTTCATCCCTTAAATAGTCCCATAAGAAATTGCATCAGTGAACTATAATGCAATAATTATAAGGAGTTACAAACTGCAGCCCATTCAAATAGAGTGCACATTTTATGGGCTTTTTAAAAGGCAATATTACTAAGCATTTGTATGCTTTAAAAAGGCAATCACACTTGAGCTCAGATTTTATTCCATCCATGAGAGCAAAAATAATACAAAAAGAAATGGCATAAACACTGAAATACTTTATTTCAGCAATATGCACTGACTTACATAGCATCAATTATTTTTAGAAATTCAAACTAAGAGGCCAGATTGGCTTAATAGTGACAACAAATTTGTTGTTCTTTTTGGTTGTTAGAAGCATTTTTCAAAGGTAGGATTTCAAACAAATCAAGACAACAGTTCAGTATTTCTTTCTCATCCACATTAAAATGATATGAAATAAAATCTAAAACATGAATTAAATCAAAGATGGAAAAATTATCTAAATACTTACTTAGAATATATAGTAAGTCCCCTACACATGAACTTTCAAGTTGCAAACTTTGTATGTTCGCATGTCCAATCATGTAAGTTAGTTCACAAGTCTGGCATACATTGTCACATGAGAGCATCCTCTACATGTGGTGTGCTTTTGTGCAGTTTACCGTACAGTACAGTATACAGTACAGTAGTACAGTATCTTTATTTCAAGCCCAGGATGTCCAGAAGCATAAAAGCAGTGGTGATGTAGCTGGTACTGCTAGGAAGCTCCAAGCCATAATGATGGAATCAAAAGTAAAAATAACTGAGAGAGTGGAAAGAGGCAAAAAGATGGTGGACATGGCTCCTTCTTGTAACATGCATTGGTCAATCATCGACATCGACAAGATCATGGCACATGTAAAGTCTGCTGTGCCGATGATGTTGACAATAATAGTGAAGAAGCCTGGAAATATGATGGAGAAACTTCTCAGTGTGAGGATTCAGGATGCAGGATCAGCATCAGTGTCATGTTCCATTCAGCGTAATGCTGATTCAAGAGAAAGCTAAAAGGTTTTATGAAGACTTGAAGAAGAAACATGGCAAAGAATTCAGAGAGCACATCTTTTAATGCCAGCTGCAGATGGTTTCATCCATTCAAGGGCACGCTTTTATGTGTGCCTACCTTCATAAAAATAAGTGGGAAATCAGCCAGTGCAGATATGTAGCCTCCAGAAAATTTCCCAAAACACATCAAGAAATTATCAATGAAGGTGCGTATTTACCCAAGCAGGTTTTTATGTGGATTATATAGGACTGTAGTGGAGGAGGATGCCAGACCGAAATTATATCAGTAAGAAGGAAAAGTTGATGCCAGGCTATTAAGCAGCAAAGGACAGCATAACTCCGTTGGTTGGCAGCAATGTTTCTGGTGATAAGAAGTTGAAGCACTCTTAGCTAACTATTTAAAGAACCTAAGTGCCCTTAAAATGGTAGCCAAGGGCTCTCTCCTTGTTGTGTGGAAGAGTAACCCCAAAGCCTGGGTTACACAGGCCATTTTCCAGGACTGGTTTTTCCACCATTTTATCATGGAAGTAGAGAAGTATTTCAGTCCTAAAGGAAATTAACCCTGAATATTTATTAGAAGGACTGATGCTGAAGCAGAAGCTTCAATACTTTGGTCACCTGATGTGAAGAGCTAACTCAATGGAAAGATTCTGATGCTGGAAAAGATTGAGGGCAGGAGGAAAAGGAGGTGATAGAGCATAGGATGGTTGGATGGTATCACCAACTCAACGGACAAAAGCTTGAGCAAACTCTGGGAGACAGTGAAGGACAGGGAAGCCTGGCATGTTGCAGTCTATGAGGCCACGAAAAGTCTGACACAACTCAGTGACTGAACAACAACAAAGAAATATTGCTTGAAGAAGGAGATCCTATTCAACATTATTTTGCTACATGACAATGCTTCAGGCCACCCCCCATTTACTGATGACTTTCCTCCCAATGTCAAAGTAGTGAATCTGCCACTGAATACTATGTCACCCATCCAACCTATGGACCAGGGAGTTATAGCAAATTTCAATAAATATTTATGTCTCACTTTTGGCCAGACATTAAAGGCAAGTGATGAATCAGGAGAAACCTCGTGACAATTTTGGAATGACTATAACATCTACGGGGTTGGGAAAATCCCCTGGAGAAGAGAAAGGCTATCCACTCTAGTATTCTTGCCTGAAGAATACCATGGACAGAGAAGCCTGGCAGGCTATAGTCCACAGGAGCACAATTAGACATGACTTAGCAACTGATTCACCCCTCAACCTTTTATAAAATCTACAACGCCATAAAAACATTGACAGCTGTCACCATGAACGAGGTTTGAAAAAACATTTGTCCCCAGTTTGTTCATGATATTTGTGAACTTGAGAAGGTGACTGAGGAGTCCAAGGAGACCTTCAGCGACACAGTAATGCTCAACAAAAAGCTGAAGCTGGATCTGCAAGAGATTGACTTCACTGAATTCCTTGCTGTGCACCACAAGAAGCTTACTAGTGAAAACCTAATGGAATTAGATGCCCAAAGAAAAGATAAAGAGAGACAAGAGCAAGAAGAAGTAACTGAAGAACTGAACAGATTCACAGTGAAGGAAATTGCAAAGGGATTGTCTTTATTTGAGGAGGCACTGTTCATTTTTGAGGCTCAGGACCCAAATGTGGAACAGTACACAAAGATTGCAGCAGACATTCAGAATGCAATCCAGTACTATCGTATTATCTATGATGAGAAAAAAAGAGAGCTATTACACAGAAAGCACTGGATTGTTTTTTCAAGAGGATAGGTAGAATTGAATCCAGCGAGGAACCGGAACCTGTGCCATCAACGTCAACGAGTGAAATTGCAGCTTGCCCTCGTCTCCTATTGATGATTACCCTTCAGCTCTTCCACCTTCCACCACCCCTCCCTCCTCCAGTCAGTAACTCTTCTTGTCTGTTCACTCGAAGCCAGCCCTTGTCTGTCAGATATTGTACTGTATTAATCTACTTTTCAAGGTATTGTACTGTAAGTTTAAAAATAATGTCTTTTCTGTGTGTTTTTCTGTATTATTTGTATGAAAGTATTAAAAACCTATTACAATAAAATACTATATAACCGATTGTGTTAGTTCGGTATCTAGCTAACTTTGTTGAACTTATGAACAAACTGGACTTAAGAAAACTCAGAATGGAACTCGTTCATATATAGGGAACTTACTGTACAGTTTTTTGGCTTATCTTTTAGTTTCATTTTTTAAAGCATGCCTTTAAAAGCAATTGAATATTCACAAGTTCAATTTGAAAAGTGCTTCATGGATGGGGAACACATGTATACCTGTGGCGGATTCATTTTGATATTTGGCAAAACTAATACAATTATGTGAAGTTTTAAAAATAAAATAAAATTTAAAAAAAGAAAAGTGCTTCATGTTTTCTCAAATTATCTCTTGGTATTTATCTAATTCTTAAAATTTTGTGGATTAGATGTTGTTGTTTAGTCACTAAATTGTGTCCAGCTCTTTGCAACCCCATGGACTGCAGCACACCAGACTCCCCTGTCCTTCACAATCTCCCAGAGTTTGCTCAAATCCATGTCCATTAAGTCAGTGATACCATCCAACCATTTTATCCTCTGTTTCCCTTTCTCCTCTTGCACTCAATCTTTCCCAGCACCAGAGTCTTCTCCAATGAGTCAGCTCTTTGCATTAGGTGGTCAAAGTATTGGCCCACAGCCTCCAGAAGGAAAACCATAATCACAGAAAACTAACCAAAATGGTCACAGGGATCACAGCCTTCACTGAAGCTCTAAGCCATGCTGTGCAGGGCCACCCAAGATGGATGGGTCATGGTGGAGAGTTTTGACAAAACATGGTCCACTGGAGAAGGGAATGGCAAACCACTTCAGTATTCTTGCTCCAAGAACTCCATGAGCAGTATGAAAAGCATTAGACGGAACTATATCATTATCTGACAAACAAGAATTCTGACACAAGATGTATGGTTGCACAAGATGGCTTTTGGCAGAACTAAACCTCCACTGTCCCCCCAAAACACATATGAAAACCACAAGGCCCCTCGTCTGGCATCTGTAACACCACAGTCTTCATTTGGTAGGTAGGTTAAGGGTCTTTCAAGTGATATCCAGCACCAAATGGCAACATATTCCCAAGGGAAAGTTCACAAACACTGCATAATATGGAGGTTTACAAAAAACATAGTCTCATCTATATGTAATCATTTCATATTCAGAAAAGTCATCATTAACTATCACCCATGATGAGGATTAGTCTAACTTATCAACCTGGTCAGACTATGGCACCTAGTTATTTAATCAAGCACTAATACAGGTGAAGCCATCATAGTATTTTGTAGATGTGGTGAAAATCTATTATTCGTTTATTTTAAGTAAAGAAGACTACCCTTGATAATGTGGGTGGGCCTCATCCAATTGATTGGAAGTCTTTAAAAGCAAAACCAAAGCACTGCCCTAAGAAAGTAGAAGAAATTATGCCTCAAGACTGAAGCACTGACTCCTGTCTGTTTCCAGTCCACCAGCACCCCCTCACTTGCAAACCTCTACAATCACATGAACCAATTCCTTAAAATAAATCTAATATATGTATATATATAGATATACAGCCTACTGGTTCTGTTTCTCTGGAGAACCTGACTTATAAATCTATTCTTGGCTTTTAGGCTCCTCCCCCATAAAATATGTATTTTTTTCTACCTTGTTCTTTATGGAGGGATTAGAAAAGGCCTTTCTGAATAAGTGTTTTAAATTAGCATTTATACAATGCTTACTACGTGTCAGTCATTGATTTAACTACTTTGTCTATATCTACTACTACCCCATAAGACAGATACTATAATTACTTAGAATGTACAGATACTGAAACCGAGGCCTATGGGAAATTAAGTGACTTATCACACAGTTGGTAAGTGCTAGAGTGACATTTCAAATTTGGTTTGTCTTGTTTCATAACTTACATTATAGCTAAATGCTATATTGCCTTAAAATGGACGGATTTAGGATATATTTTTGAGTTAGGCTGATAACATTAAATTATGGTTTGGATGTGAGGGGGAAAAGGAATAAAGTAAATAACTCACTCTACTGACTGAAACAACTGTTAGTCCCATGCCTCAATGGGGAAAAATAAAGGAAGGTGTATTTGGAGAAATATTACACAGATTTACCTACAGCCAAGATCCAGAAGTAAACATTTTAGAGTCTCAAATACAGATTGAGATGATTGACAAACAAGAAGAGAAAGCCCAAGTCTGAGCCTTGACACCCAAAATTTAGAATCTTAAGCAGACATGGAACCAGAAGAAGTGGAGGAAAGAAGATACTGTGAAAGTCAAGAGTCATGAGAAAAAGTGGGTGACCCAGGAGAAAAAGGTGGTTGTCAACTCCATATGATGCTGGAGGCTGAGCAAAGCTGTAGAGAGAAATGGACAGATACAACCAACAAGTGAACCTAGTGACTGACCAGAGTACATTCCACAGAGTGGTCAGTCTGAAAGCCAGGACAGTGTGGGTGAAAGAGAGACCATTCATAGCACATTTATTTTAAAAACTCATGGGAAATAGATTCTTGATAGGACAAGTACATCAAACTGTTAATGCCAGACTTAGGTGGCAGTTTTGCTCATATAGGATTCCCTATAAAACTGTTCAACTTCTGAACATTTTCATAATAAAATGATGGGGGAAATGCATAGAAAATATGGACATCAAAGTCAGGACTGTGGTTCCCTGGCCAAGCTGAGCAGTGGCAGCAGGAAGGGAAGGAAATATGGACATTGAGGTGTAAGCAGGCAGCTCCCACTGCATGGACAAAGTTTTCTTTCTTGAGCAAAGGGTATACTGGCATTCCTGACATTCCTCATGTGGTTCTGTATTTATTATATTGCACAATAAAAAGAAAAGTGACTGTGGGGCAAGGAAATTGTACAAGTGAGTATGGATTACTCTTCGAAAAGTTTTATTTTAAAAAGGCAGAAAAATGGGGTTGTTGGAAGGCGTCTACAGTTAGGTAAGAGTTTCTGTTTGTTTTAACCTATCACACATTTGCATGTTGCTTGAACTATTTCAGTAGAAAAGAAGAAATTCCAGAGTTGAATGATATCAACAAAACTGAATCATCCAAAAGGTGACAGGGGAAGGGACCAGAAGCTCCAGTGGCAGGATTGGCTTTGGGAGAAGGAGTGGTTCTTCATTCTTTACTGACCCATGGAAACGAGAGAACAGGTAAACAGTATCAGGCAGTGAGTCTTGGTTTAAAAAGAAGTCATTCATCTGACGGCTTTCATACCTGCCCTTTTCTCTCCAATTTAACAGAATGGACATGATTAGCTTTTAATAATTAAGATGTCTCCCTGGTTAGCTTTCCCATGTTGGGATGGCATCTCCATAATTTATTGTAAGATCTGATTTTTCCATACTGCCTACTGTATGTCTCCTGAAGTCTGATCTTCTAGGACTTTATATTAACATGCACTTAGCCAGATTCAGCATGGTTTTAGAAGCTGTTTGCCTAGCCTGTTTATTTTCTTTTCCAAAAACAGGCTCACTCAGTCTCTATGTCAGAGGGATCCACTACTAATGAAGATGACCTGCGTTACATCAAGTTGCCGGCATGTATCATAATTAGGGATGCATCAGTGAATCAGCTTCATTTTGAACAATCTTATCCTGTTGTTTTTCAAGATGTTTATGTCAAATGCATTTTTTATTGAATTACAGACTTAGCTATTAGGGAGGAAGTGCTTGATAACCAGGTTTCTTTATGTAATGTAGCATATTTCCTTTCATGCATGGTAAGAATCAGATGCTGTAATTTTAGCTTAAAGCAAGGTGAACTTCAAAAGAAATGGAGGTTATTTAGACATCTACCTGAAAAATTATTTTTAATTTTTTAATTAAAATATCATAAAACTTTATATTTACAACCAGTCTGTTATAAAGCACAAGGGCCCAATGTGTTGCTCAATGTAGCAAGTACCATAACAATGATGATAATGATAAAGATGATAGCCACCAGGCTTTTAAAGCCTGCAGCTGCTAGAGCTGACGCTAAGTACTTTACGAGCATCCTGTCATCTGCACTCCACAAGAGTCCTGGAAGTGTGTGTATGCATAGCCCCACTTAATTCATGCAAACACTAGGGAAGAGGATAAGTAGCTTGCTCACATCACACAGCTCATGCAGCAAGAAAACTGTGATATGGAATCTGACTCTGGTGGAACCACTGCCGCCACCACCCATTCTGCCCCTTCCTGACATCTAGCCCATTCCAGGTTGGAATGGTATAAATAGCATGCTGGGGCATTAATGTGTTTCTTGGCTCCTCTTTAGTTTTCAAACGTTGTTTTTTTCTTCTTTTCCATGGATTTCTATTTTCTTTCTTACTGTGCTCTGTATATCCCTGTAAGCCTCTTTAAATCTTTTCTGTGAAAGCAAGAATGGTTTGACAAGTCTGGATAAAGAGTATTAAAAAGAATAGACCTCAGTTGGTAATAGTTGACTTCCCATTTTTACATTTATGTAGATGTATAATTTACCATCCTTTGCAAGTCAATTTAAGGATAAGAATATTTCAGCATCCACACTGCATTTGTTCTTGTCGTTTTGCTAAGCTATATACAAAAGGATTTGTTATTTTGGTTTTTCACTATTGTGCTCAGCTCAACTAATAATGTATCAATATTGGTTCATTAACTCTCACAAACATATCATAATGATATTAGATGTTAATAATAGGAAAACTGGATGTAGGGTTATGGAAGTTTTCTGTATTACCTTTGCAAATTTCATGAACATCTAAAACTATTCTTAAAGTGTATTTTATTTTTTTTAATGCAAGAAGGTTAGGTGAATTTTTAGAGACATGAGTTTTCAAATCAGTAGGGTAAATCCCTAGGACTGAGATTGATGTGTTGTATGGTATTTCTATTTTTAGCTGTATTTTAAAACCAATGCCAAACTCTCTTCCAAAGAGGCTATCTCATTTTGCATCTGAATGAACAAGAGTTGTCTATTGTTCCACATCCTCACCAGAATTTGTTATTGTTAATTTGGGGGATTTAATTGATTCTAGTAGGCATACAATGAAATCTCTTTCTTGTATTAATTTGCATTTTCCTAACGATAAAAGATGTTGAGCATTTTTTTCATATGTTTGCCATCTGCATGTCTTCATTGGTGACCTATCTTTTCAGGTTATTTGCCCATTTTTGAATCTGGTGGTTCCTCTTCTTATTGTTGAATTTTAAGAGTTCTTTATATAGTAATATAAGTCCTTTACCAGATATATGACTTGCAAATATTTTCTCTAGGTCTATGATTTTCCTTCACTGTCTCTTGCAGAGAAAAAGAGTTCAAGTTCTACTTATCAATTTATCTTTCATTTATCATACTTTTGGTGGTTCCATTTGTAATTGCACTTCTATAGCCTGAAATCATCACTCTGCTTATTTTTTTAATTAGTTATCTGTCTCATATCAGAATGTAATATTCTTATAGGCAGAAAATGTCTGCTTTCTTTTATCTTTTAAACTCCCAGCTCTTTGACAATACATGTGCAAAATACATACTTAATAAATATTTGTTGAATTTGTAAATTAATGGACATGAAGTTCTTTCAGCATCAGTATGGATAAAAACATTTAAAATGACTAACGGAATAACATTGCCAACTAAAAATTGTCACTTGCCATCTGCCTCTACAAGGATCAGGTCACTAGCCACTGCAGTTACTGTTTTTCAACACCCCCTGAAAGGAGGTCAAGAATATGCTCTGGGAAAATACAGGCAGAACAGGCTTCTGATACTTAGGTATTTTCAGGAAAAGATTTTATTAGCTCAATTGCTTATATCCTCTTACATCTAGAAAAACACTAAAATCATAATGGATGAACAGCAACCTTCTTATGACTAACAACAACCTCTGCCAAAATATGTGGTCGATTGCACATATCCTCCTTCACCAAAATCGTATATATACACTGACAAACTCCAACCCCAATCCAGAGCAGTTCCTCAGAGCTATCTGAGAGTCTGTCTCCCAGGCTATAGTTCTCATTTTGCTAAAAATAAAATTTAACTCACAACTCTCATGTTGTGCATTTTTTTCAGTCAGCAGTGTTAAGAAAATACAGATAAAGTATATTACAAATGCAATAACAACCAATAGATGGAAGCTATTATGTTTATTATTCTTGCTGAAACATTACAGCATTTTAAAAAGTCAAGGTCTCCAGAAAGAGGGGTAAGATGAAAGAGCTGTCTAGTGTTCTTTCTCGAGTGTGAGTACTCATTCACTCAGTCATGTCTGACTCTTTGTGACCCAATAGACTATAGGCTACCAGGCTTCTCAGTCCATGGAATTCTCCAGGCCAGAATACTGGAGTATGTTGCCATTTTCTACCCCAGGGTATCTTCCCAACCCAGGAATTGAACCTATGTCTCTTGCATCTTCTTGCATCTTGCATAGGCAGGTGGATTCTTTATCACTGAGCCACCTGGGAACCCCTCTGTTATCTCTTAATACGTTGCAACAAAAGCCATAAACAGGGCTCCAGGTTCAAGTAGTGTATTCCTGGGCTCGCAACTAGCAAAAAATTTTGCACACAGGATATTTTATTTAACAAAACATGCAATATGTAAAAGTATTACAAATGGTAAAATTTGTATTAAGATGAATCCTAAGGTATATGGCATTTTCACATTTATGCACTTTTTCTTCATGATATTTTCACATCAAACCTCTTATCATTTTTGTCATTGTATATATCTCTAGGTTTTTATATTTTTAACTTGTATTAAAGCTGCTGAGGATTTATCTCATTCCTGGATAGCATCCTTTTCAATGGAAATAAAGGCTTTAATTAAAGATGATGTGTATAAAGATGCAATACACTTAGGCTATTAGCAATTCTCAAAATTTGGAAGCATAAGATTCACTTGGTTCCTATCTGGAAATAAAGATTCCCAGTATTACTCCAGCTACACTGAATCTAAGTTTGTGGCTGTGTGTGTGTTAGTCACTCAGTTGTGTCCAACTCTCTGTGACCCCACGGACTGCAGCCCACCAGCCTCCTCTATTCATGGAATTTTTCAGGCAAGAATACTGGAGTAGATAGCCATTCTCTTTTCCAAGGGATCTTCTCAAGCAGGGATCAAACCCAGGTCTCCTGAATTGAAAGCAGAATCTTTACTGTCTAAGCCATCTGGGAAGCTTTTGGCTAGGCAGGAATACAAACTTTTATGGATAGCTCTCATCCTCACCCAGGTAATTCTGAACTGTGTGGTCTGTGAACTTCACTCTGAGGAACGCTTGTGAAAAAAGCTTCTATAAAGGAGGGAAGGAGGCGCCTTGGGAGGGATGGTGAACAGTGGTATGTGGACACAACAGATGATCACCAGATCCTTGATTCAGCTGCACTGAGACTGAAAAGACACTCACCATACCAACTTCAAGGTCTTCTCTTCACTCGATCTAATAAACATGTATCTGCTATATTACTTGAATATTATTTTTTAAATAATATTATTTTTTAAATTAATGGATCTACACTCAGCAGAATACAGATTCCAAGTGGGGCAGGAAAGAGGAGACTGCCTTCCTTCTTCCAGGACTGGACTGCGTTGATTTACATATTAATATGTAATATAAATATGGTGGCTGAAGGAAGAGAGGCAGGATTCCAATGTGACATTCCAACAAAGCTTCTTGTCCAGGGAAATAGGGCTTCCCAAGTGGTGCTAGTGGTAAAGAACCCACCCACCAATGCAGGAGACGCAGGTTTGATCCCTGGTTCCAGAATATCCCCTGGAGTAGGAAATGGCATCCCACTCCAGTATTCTTGCCTGGAGAATTCCATGAGGAGAGAAGCCTGGTGGATTACAGTCCATGGGGTCCCAGAGGGTCAGACACACCCGAGTAACTGAGCATGCCCATCCAGGGAAATGGCTTTTGATCAGATCTAAGTTGGGGGATTCACACAGTTGATATAAACAAAAGCTTCTGTTGGACAGCTTATTGCACCATCACACCATCCTAATACCAAAATGGATGGGGAGGGAGAAAGCTACCAGGCTGTCTTGACCCTTTTGTAATCCCATGGACTGCAGCCCAACAGTCTCTTCTGGTCATGGAATTTTTCAGGCAAGAATACTGGAGTGGGGTGCCATTTCCTACTCCAGGGGATTTTCCCAACCCAAGGATCAAACCTGAGTCTCCTGTTTCTCTTATATTGGCAGGCAGATACTTTACCACTTGTACCACCTGGGAAACCCACCAGATCATCAAGAGGCAAAGATTTATTCCTTCTCAGAGATGTGAGGACACCTTTCTCTCACACTCTATTATTTTTCTCAGTCTTGTTCTGTCTGTCTCTGCCCACTGGTTATTAGTTACTCATAAATATTGATTGGGTAAAATAGTAATTATAATAATGAAACTAGTTGATATAACTATATCACTCCACATTTTAAGTTGTATCAAAACAAAGAAAAGCTTCACTGAGCAGTGAAAGCTCTGATCATCTCTTTGATTTGGAAATATTTTCATGAAGAAGCTACCTCTTTCATCTGTACTTCTTTAATCTGTACCTTTTACCACTTTGCTCCACGAGATCCTTCTTAATGATGGGTTAAGGCCTTGTACACTTCTATCTACACTATGGCCAGATACATCTTATTGGCTGGGCCATGTCTTAATTGTTTTGCCCAGATAGAGAGTGAGCTGTTGACTGAAGACAGGAAACACAAGAAGTTGCTCCAACAATTAAGAGGGTGTGGAAATACAATAATGAAATAGCACAGAAGCAACTGCTGGGTTATACCATTAAATGAACCCGCTTATTGGGCAAAGGTGGACAGTGTCTATCTTTCAAAGGACAGATTATGGATTTCCTTCAAGTCTAAGAAAATTCACAAAGAAAATATGTGAGCATTTCGTTCTAGCAGATGTTGTTACACACCAAATAAACAAATTAAATAAAAAATTCTTAGATAATTAGCCTGTTATAAATTGGCCTTTTTAACTGCATCCAAGGAAGGAATAACAATCAGTTGTATTCAATAAATGCAATTTTTTGAAATATGAGAGAGTCACATAGATGCTAGTAACAGACAAAAAAATATAAAAGCATCTACAAAAGTGTTCAACTATCAGATATCCATGGTCTGTTAAAATCACTTCCTTTTTCATTCAAAATAATTGAGATCACTTCATCCAAACTGCTTTTGTTTTGATGTTTTCTATAGAACCCATTGTTGGGTATATCTCTCTTTCCTACTAGCTTTGGACATAAAGAAATCTGCATCACCTCATGTGACCAACCTGCATTTTGTCCCTTTGTATCCACAATTCACCTACCAGTGGCTCCCTCTCTTGATACAGGCTCTGACACTTCTGAATTAGGCTGAACAAAATAAGCAGGCAAGCAAACAATCATATTCTCTGCTTGTCCACAACACTTTCTCCAATTACTCTTCTATTTCTCTCCTTCCATTCTGAGACAATGTTCAGGGTCAGGCATTAAGTGTTCTCATGGGTCAGGCACTGTGCCAGTCTTCAGAGGTGAGATAAATAACAAAATAAATAACAAAATGATAACACATAGTCCCTCATTTGAGTCCAAGACTACCTTAAGGGAAAAAAAAGAGAAAATGTGCAGTATATAGTGCAATAATGATCAAAGAAGGGGATGGGCAGATTTCCTGCCTACATTCTTTACTATGCAATCTACTCTCTTCTTTTAGCATCTTTTTTTTTTTTTTTTTAGGTATTATCCAGGTAGCCTCCTGAAAATGTACTTTAAATACAATTAATAGCATATTTCTAGCAAAATCCAAGGTGTTTTCTCATTAACTATCCTCCATGATTGCAGAAGAATTTGACCTGATTGCAACAGCATTCCCAGTTTGGATTGATCACTGTCTTTTTCGCAGAATATTCTATTCTCCTGGATTCAAGATTCTGTACTCTGTTTGCTCTCTGGTCACATTTCAAGGCATGCCTTTCCTCTCTGATTCATTTCTATCCCATTTTCAGCATTAATGCAGCTTTTCTTCTAAAACTAAACCTCTTTCCTTCTCTATCTATTGGAAAGTACTCTACTCAAAGGAAGCTCTGATTCTGAAGGCTCTATTTATCACCTCCAAAAACTTTCAAATTTCAGATTTCCCAAAGTTGCAGATGACACCATCCTTATGGCAGAAAGTGAAGAAGAACTAAAGAGCCTCTTGATGAAAATGAAAGAGAAGAGTGAAAAAGTTGGCTTAAAACTCAAGTATTACTCAGCCATTAAAAAGAATACATTTGAATCAGTTCTAATGAGGTGGATGAAATTGGAGCCTATTATACAGAGTGAAGTAAGCCAGAAAGAAAAACATCAATACAGTATACTAATGCATATATATGGAATTTAGAAAGATGGTAACAATAACCCTGTATACGACACAGCAAAAGAGACACTGATGTATACAACAGTCTTTTGGACTCTGTGGGAGAGGGAGAGGGTGGGATGATCTGGGAGAATGGCATTGAAACATATATAATATCATATATGAAACGAGTCGCCAGTCCAGGTTTGATGTACGATACTGGATGCTTGGGGCTGGTGCACTGGGACGACCCAGAGGGATGGTATGGGGAGGGAGGAGGGAAGAGCGTTCAGGATGGGGAACACATGTATACCTGTGGCAGATTCATTTTGATATACGGCAAAACCAATACAATATTGTAAAGTTAAATAAAATAAAATTAAAAAAAAAAAAACCTCAACATTCAGAAAACTAAGATCACAGAATCCAGTCCCATCACTTCATAGCAAATAGATGGGGAAATAAGGGAAACAGTGTGAGACTTTATTTTGAGGGGGCTCCAAAATCACTGCAGATGGTGACTGCAGCCGTGAAGTTAAAAGACACTTGCTCCTTGAAAGAAGAGCTATGACAAACCTAGACAGCATATTAAAAAACAGAGACATTAATTTGCCAACAAAAGTCCATATGGTCAGAGCTATGGTTTTTCCAGTATTCTTGCAGGGATGTAAGAGTTGGACCATAAAGAAAGCTGAGCGCCAAAGAATTGATGCTTTTGAACTGTGGTATTGGAGAAGACTCTTGAGTGTCTCCTTGAAAGGAGATCAACCAGTCCATCCTAAAGGAGATCAGTCCTGAATATTCTTTGGAAGGACTGATGCTGAAGCTGAAGCTCCTGTACTTTGGCCACTTGATGCAAAGAGCCAACTCCTTAGAAAAGACCCTGATGCTGGGAAAGACTGAAGGCAGGAGGAGGAGGCGACAGAGGATGAGATGATTGGATGGCATCACCGACTCGATAGACATGAGTTTGAGCAAGCTCTGGGAGTTGGTGATGGATAGGGAAGCCTGGCGTGCTGCAGTCCATAGGGTGGCAGAGAGTTGGACACGACTGAGCAACTGAACTGAACTGAACTGAAAGTTTCATTTCCATAGCATTAACCATCTGCTAGGCAGTTCCCTTTATCCACCGATGTTTAAAATCAAATTGGTCCTCTTTCCTCAACTATCATCTCTTAACATATTACAATTAGGTTTTCTAAGGCCAAAAACATGGAATAAATGTTGACTTTTGTCTCTTCCCTTCAACAAGTGCCAAATCTTTTATTCTTTTTTGCCATGTCTATAATATTTTGGTTCTTATTTCTATTCCCATGACCATCACTCCAATCCCAGACACTCGAAGTATTTCTCCTTCTGTTTGGTTTTCTCTGAAATGTTACAATAATGCCTAAGCAATCTGAGTCCTGTCTTTCTATGACTTAGTCAACTTTTCATGAAGTTGCCAAACAAATCTTTCTGAAATATCACTTAAATGGGTACAAACCAACCTTCTAACTGCCTTCTTGTTTCTCTTTTATCATGTGTCTATATGTCACCTAGTTCCTGAACTTTTCGTAATCTGGTCCATATCCACCAACTTATTATATTTCTAATTATGCCTGAATATGAAAATTCTCATCAAATCAGGATTTCTGTAGCTATCTCCCAAATATGAATGTAATTTGTATATCTTTACCTTTTAAAATTGTGTTCATTTCACATGTTAGCAAGGTAATGCTCAAAATCCTTCAAGCTAGGCTTCGACCATATATGAACAGAGAACTCCCAGATGTACAAGATGGATTTAGAAAAGGCAGAGGAATCAGAGATCAAATTTCCAACATTTGTTGGGTCATGAAGGAAGCAAGGGAAATCAGGAAAAACATCTATTTCTGCTTCATTGATGATGCCAAAGCCTTTGACTGTGTGGATCACAACAAACTGTGGAGAGTTCTTAAAGAGATGGGAATATCAGACTACTTTACCTACCTCCTGAAAATCCTGTAGAAAGGTCAAGAAGCAACAGTTAGAACTGGACATGGAACAACAGGTTCTTTCAAAACTGGGAAAGGAGTATGTCAAAGCAATATATTGTTACCCTGCTTATTTAACTTATATGCAGAGTACATCATTCAAAATGCTGGGCTGGATGAATCACAAACTGGGATGAAGATAGCCAGGAGAAATATTAATAACCTCAGACATGCAGATGACACCACCCTTATGGCAGAAAGCAAAGAGGAACTAAAGAACCTCTAAATGGAAGTGAAAGAGGAGAGTGAAAAATCTGGCTTAAAATTCAACATTCAAAAACTAAGATCATGACATCCAGTCTCATCATTTCATGGCAAAAAGAAGCAGAAAAATTGGAAACAGTGACACACTTTATTTTCTTGGGCTCCAAAATCACTGAGATGGTGATTGCAGCCATGAAATTAAAAGATGTTTGCCCCTTAGAAGAAAATCTATGACAAACCTAAACCACATATTAAAAAGCAAAGACATGACTTTGCCAACAAAGGTCTGTCTAGTCAAAGCTATGGTTCTTCCAGTAGTCACGTACAGATGTGAGAGTTGGCCCATAAAGAAGGCTAAGCACTGAAGAATCAATGCTTTCAAACTGGGCTGTTGGAGAAGGCTATTGAGAAAATCCCTTGGACTGCAGGAGATCAAACCAGTCAATTCTAAAGGAAATCGACCCTGAATATTCATTGGAAGGACTGATGCTGGAGTTGAAAATGCTGACTGTCTTATAGATTTAGCTCCCTAGTAGACACTCAACACATATTCCCTGAGTGCCTACAGAATGCCAAACTAGGTAAAACATCTTTTGGTATAGAGTTATGCTTATCCACAACATCTAAATATTGAATGCCAGGCTGTTTCTGCTATATCAGTTCCCCCTATCTAACTTTATGTAAGCTACAAGCTCATTAATCTTATAAAATGACTGATTGCCCTCAGCTCCCTTAAGTGAAACAATTGCTAACATACACTAATGAGTCATCAGGTGGGGCTGATAAGCAAGAAGAATATTAGTCCATTTCTTTTCAAATTGGTCGCACAATGAAATCATATGGGGAGCTTTAAAAATCTCAAGATTTGGGTTCCACCCCAGAGTTCCTGACTTAAATGATAAGGTCTGAGGCCTGGACATCAGGAAGTTCAAAATCCTTCCAAATCATTCTAATATTCACTAAAAAAATGAGAACCCCTAGATTAACACCTCCTGGTGAAGGAAACGGCAACCCACTCCAGCATTCTAGCCTGGGGAATCCCACAGACAGAGGACCCTGGCGGGCTACAGTCCATGGGTTTGCAAAGGAGTCTGACACAACTCAGTGACTAAACAATAAGATTAGCCCATAGCTTAAAGACTAGAGTTTTCAGTCCAGAGTATGGTGGTAAACATTTAAAATGTTTTGACATTCTCTGTCCCAAAGCTGGCCAGAGCTTCAATATGAAGACCTGATTGAGATAACTGCCTCCGCAATCCTTATGCATAATACATGGGTTATACAACTATCCAATCATGGTTTGCTAAGACCACTTACAATGACTACCAATTCTAAGCCACAATGAGTTATGCAGTCCTCTTCAGAAAGACTGCAAGACCCTGATTCAATTCTCTAAGATCCTTGGTCTAGCATTGTTTATTAATAGGAAAGCCAGCTATTGTCTTAAGGAGTACAGATTGATTTCATAAATTATAAAGAATAAATTTTGTCTGACATTTATGTAAAATTTAATTTTTCAAAAATCTTTTGTGTCTTCATTATGTAAAACAAGCCAGTGAGGCCAAAACAACAATTATTACCTCTTTTTGAAAACTGGAGACACTAAGGCTGAAACAAGTTTGGTGATTTAACTTAAATTGTGTAGTCAATGGCCAAAATAACACTGGAAGTCAGATATATTAATCAAACATTCAATGCTCTGCTAACTTCACATAAAAATCTCTTTGAATATAACTTGTCATGTGCTAGAGCATCATGCCAGGTCCTTTAAGAACAAAAAGAAATATACATATCCTGGTGAAGTTTAAACTTAAATTAGGAAGATAATATACATATATGTAATACTATATCTATGATAAACAGACACACACACGCGCATGCACACACACACACACACACACACACACCCTTGACCAACCATCTTTACCTAAAATATCCCATTTTTATCCAAGTCTAAAATATCAGTATTCTAAGCTTTGACTATGATTTCTCTTTTTTATATATACTTAAATTATTTTCATTACTTATTTTTAATAGAAATGATGCTCATATACTTCTTTTGCAGTCTATAATTTAGAGTACAGGAAAATCTTCTACTGAAATATTCTAGGGTAAAAATATTGCCTACCAGTCCAGTACTCTTGCTTGGAGAATTGCATGGGCAGAGGAGTTTGGCAGGCTATAGTTCATGGGGTCACAAAGAGTCGGACATGACTGAGTAACTGACTGAGCACACAAAAATATTATCACCACTCATACTGAGCACCTAAAAAAAATCTGACATGCAGCTTAGGATTAAAAGATATATATTTTTAGTGATTACAAATTTCAACACAAAGTTTAATTATATGAGATACAATGATGACATAGTTAAATAGATAATTTCATATATAATCTTCCCAGATTACAGTAATTATAATCATGAGTGTTGTGAAACTTTGAAAGAATAACAGTAAATGATTCTATATTTAAAATATGAAAATGAAGATGTACTATACTAAAACTTCAGGCATTTAGCTCAGGCTGAAAATATTTTTAAAAGTGACAATGCTTTTCACCATTTGATTTAAAGAAGCAAAAACAATTCAACAGAAAAGATTATACACAATAGATTCGATTCCTAAAGTATATATCATTTAATAAGTAAGCATGTATGGATTCTAGAGCCACACTAAAGAAGGAAAGTGTTTTCACAATTTCTGAATTTAGAAAGAGATTTCTATGCTGGAAGGAAAGACTGTTTGTTGTTGATGTTGTTTAGTCACTATGTCCAACTCTTTTGCGACCCCATGGGCTGTAGTCTGCCAGGCTCCTCTGTTCATGGGATTTCCCAGGCAAGAATACTGGAGTGAGTTCCATTTCTTTCTCCAAGAGAAGATACCTAAGTTTCAAAGTTTTAGTGACTAAATATTCCTACCCTAGTCCTCACATGCTCCCTCATCCTCCTTGCTCCCCATCTTTCTCTCAAAGCCAACTCAGCCTCTCACTTGTAAATAAAATCTGGGTAATAGTCAGTCAGAAAATCTGTGCAAAGCCAGACAGGCTAGGGGGTTACACAATAAAGAACCAAGTTGGAGCAGAAAGCAGAAAAAGAGCCTGTGGGCACAGAACTGAAAGGAGGGCCCAAGGACTCTGCTGTCAGAGATGAAAAGCATACACACCACAGACATGTGAAGTATACCTGAGAGTATTTGAAGATAGGAGAAACAGAAAAAATAATTTCAAAGTATTTTTCCAGGAAAATTTATTTTGTAAATATAACAATATTTCCTTGAATTTGATCTTGTTCAGAAAAGGACATGTCGCATCTGGGCTTGATACATAAATACCATTCCTTATTCATAATTTCTCAGTAACAGGAAATCACTAGTATAATGGAAATTTATAATATTCTCTAGAATATCAACAGTGATAAGCTGTCCTAAATTAATTACTTTATAATTTCTCACTCTAATATCCCTAGGACATTCTGGCCAAAAACTATGCTGGTTATTATATTATGCCACCAAAACAGCATTTCAGACAAGCTTTGAGAAATATAAAATATTAATTTCTACAGAAGATGTGAAAACCAACTTCTAAGGATAAAATAAAGGAAAGTTAAGGGTGGTTAAGGGAACTAAATGGGAAAATGTAACTTGTCTGATGACAGATAAATCTTTGAGAAAATAGCCTAGAGGCCAGTTAATAAAATCCCTCTGGAGTAGGAGAGGTTCACTATATTGACGGTGGTAATAGTTTCATGGTAGACATCTGTCAAAACTTATCAAATTTATCAAAACTTACCACACTTTAAATGTGTGAAATTTATTATCTCCCAGTCAACCTAAAAAAAGAAAAAGAAAGTATCCAGGCTACAGATGCATGAACACAAGTGTCCATCTGCAATTCAGAAGGAATATCAGTTTTCAATAGCACTTAGAAACTTGGAAGCTATCATGTTGCTAAAACACATATATAAATATATTCCATCCACATTAGATGAAATATGTAAAATTTAACACTTTGAATTAAAGTAGCAATTTACATGAGTGTTATGTAAATAAAATTAACATTTAGGTTGAAGAAGAGACTAGGAAGCACATGGCAGTATGAAGAAGGATGATTATTTGGTATGGAAGGATGTTTGGTGTTTCCAGGGACCAAATATCCATCTGCAAATTGAAAAAGTGGCTGGTTTGCAAGTAGAAAGGTGATAGAAGACTCAATCATCTATTCCTTCATTTATTTAACAAATACTTCTTGAAGTCTTATGAATGCTAAGCATTGCAAATCAATGGTTGCAAAAGAGACACAGGGTGTTCTCTATCTTCATTAATTTCCAGTGTGGCAGAGAACAAAGCTATCAATCAAGCCACCTCACAAAAATGATATTATCCAGTGGAAAGTGACAAGGAAATATCCATGAAAGAGTATCCCAGTAGTGTCAGGGATGGGTTCCCTGGGAAGGTGTTGTTTGAGCTGGGATGTTCAGAATGAGTCTTTCTTAACTATGAGAGAGAAGACAGAATGTATAAAGACCCTGGAGAAGGTAAAACATGGTGCTTCTAAATAACTAAAACAGAAGTTGGTCAATTTAAGAGGTACCTAGGAGTTAAAAAATCTATGTGTCTTTGTGGTAGACTGTGTTTAGAAGGAGACAGAAGTAGCAAGCATGATATCAAGATTTCTGCAAGTGAATACATATATGTGGCATCACTGCAGATGATGACTATGGCCATGAAATCAGAAGATGATTGCTTCTTGACAAGAAAGTGATGACAAACCTAGACAGTGTATTGAAAAGCTGAGACTTTACTCTGCCGACAAAGGTCTACATAGTCAAGGCTAGGGTTTTCCCAGTGGTCACGTGTGGCTGTGAGAGCTGGACCATAAAGAAGGCAGAGCACCAAAGAATTGATGCCTTGGAACTGTGGTGCTGGAGAAGACTCCTGAAAGTCCCTTGGACAACAAGGAGATCAAACCAGTCAGTCTTAAGGGAAATGAACCCTGAATATTCGTTGGAAGGACTGATGTTGAAGCTGAAGCTTCAGTATTTTGGTCATCTGATGCAAACTGCTGACTCATTGGAAAAGTCCACGATGCCAGGAAAGATTGAGGGCAAAAAGAGAAGAGGGCAGCAGAGGATGAGATGGCTAGATGGCATCACCGATGCAATGGACATGAACTTGGGCAAACTTCAGGAGATGATGAAGGACAGGCAGGCCTAGTGTGCTGCATTCCATGGTGTCACAGAGTTGGACACGACTGGGAGACTGAATAACAAAAAATGTGGCATTTATTAGACAGAAAACAGAGGACAGAGGTGAGGCTGGAGGTAGGTGTTTGTTCTAATTTCATGGTGTCCTAGAATTTTCCGCTAAAGCTGCTAAACAAGACCACAACACAATTTTAAATGTCTGTGTATCAAAGGATACAATCAACAGAGTGAAAAGGTAGCCCATAGGAAGGGAGAAAATATTTGCAAAACAATATCTGATCAAGGGTCTACTCTTATAACTCTACAACAACAAGGCAATGGGCTTAAATAAACATTTCTTCAAGGAAGATATAAATATAGCCAACAAGCACATGAAACAATGCTCAATATAGCCAATCATTAGAGAAATGGAAACCAAAATCACAATGAGATATCATCTGACATCCACTGTGATTACTACTATAAGATTAAAAAAAAATCACAGAAAATCACAAGTGTTGCCAAGGATATAGAGAAACTGGAACCCTTGTGCACTATTAGTAGAAGTATAAAATGGCACGGCTGCTATGGAAAACAGTATAGAAGTTCCTCAAAGAATTAAAAAGATAACTACTATATGATCTAGCAATATCACCTCTGGATGTAAATCCAAAATAATTGAAAGCAGGGTGATAAAGAGATATTTGTATACCCATGCTCATAGCTGGATTATTCACAATGGCCAAAAGGTTAAAGGCACACAAATGTCCACCAACAGATGAATGGATAAATGAAACACAGTATAAATATACAATAAAATAATATCCAGCCCTAAAAAGGAAAGGCATTTTGACATATGCCACAATATGCATAAACCTTGAGGACCTTATACTAACTGAAATAAACCAATCACAATAAGACAAATGCTATGATTCCACTTATATGCATCTAGAGTAGTAAAACTCATCAAAAAAGAAACTCACATAGTGATTGCCAGTGGCTTGGGGGAAGGCAAACTTGGAGGTTGTTTAATAGGTATAGAATTTCAGTTTTGCAAGGTGAAAAAGTTATGGAGATTAGTGACTCAACCATATGATTATACTTTACATGACCAAACTACACACTTAAAATGGTTATAATAATATATTTTATGTGTATTTTACAATTAAAAATTTTAAATATACTAAATAAATAGTATTATTGATAGCTTCCTAGCTATATAATTGATCAATTAGTAGCCAGTTAACCAGATAGAGAGATTTTTGAGAAAAGCCATGAACAGAAAATAGAAATTTTGGAATCATACAAAAGCAATAATAATTTTATTATACTGTATTCTTCTCCTCCCTTCATCCATCAAATCTTGACTTTTCAGTGACTTTATAAATAGAAAGGCTTCTCATCCTATCCTCCCCAAAACCTAAGTTTGACAAGAGAGGCTGGTTTCATTAGCTAGGTGAAAACAATTTGAAGAGCAACAGCAGACATGGAGTGTCTGTAGCTGTGTTAAACTGCCACAACAAAGAAATCTCTACCTGCCTAAATATATAATTCCAGCAAAATTAAAAATTAGAAGTGTAGATAGAGGCAAAAAAAAATAAGACTACTCAAAAGAGTAGTCTTATTTAAGAGTAGTCTTATTTTCCTAGAAAAATCCACTGTTTAAACATCATATACATCCCTCTAAAATAATATTATTCTTCCTACCTTGTTTGCGTACATCCTCAACAGCAGCAACCAGTTCTTCTTTGAGATCTTGACTCTCCTTAGCAATCTGTTCACCTTTTTCCAGAAAGTTCTGAGTGGCTTGTTCTACAGATGCAGCCAGTACATGGGCTTTCTTTGACCTTCCTTTCTTTTTACCGGATGGGCCTTTGTTGCTTGTATTGACAAGTGTTGTCACCTTGAGTACAAAAAAAAAATTGTAAAATTCCTCTGCATAACTGTCCAGAAATAGTGTATTATTATCTCATAATTTTAAAATATCCTTTGTATATTAAATCATGAATACATATCACATAGCCTCATCTTAAGGAAAATGTGGAATTATATGGATTAGCATATAAATTAATAGCTATTTATCTCCTGCAGGGGGAAAAAAAAAAAGGATGTGGATAAAGGAGGAAGAGCAGACTTGTAAGTAGCTCAAATTTTTCAATCCACTGGAGGTTCTGCTTTCACAGATTGACAAATACAGTGCTGGTTAGAGTACCTAGCTTCAGGGAGGAAAGAAAATAGAATAAACGGTGGAAATGCCTTTGAGCTTTCAGTCAGGAAAACCAGTACCCAAGTGAGCTCAGAAATGAGGACAGAGATGAAATAGTAGTTAATAAATGGTGGACCATCAAAATGCATGATTTACATGTCACTTTCCAAAGGCTTTAAATGAAGATTATTGCTATTTCTGATTTCATCTTATAAAAACAATGTGGTACACTTGATCTGAAGAGCCTGAATGACTCAGTCTCAACATTTGGTTAACCTGCGAAAATTTCCAGAATAGAAAGTAGATTTGCATTATCACTCCTTTTCTAGGTATCATAATTTGGATACATATTTCAATTGCCAAACTTCTTTTAGTGCTACATCTAGAGCAATTTAATCTGCTAACAAAGCTTTTAATATCTTTTAAACATTATCTCCTATCGACTTCTGAATATTTTCTGTCAGTGAGAAGTCTGGGAGGGAAATGAATGCAACTGTTTCATATTCTCTTTAGCTAGTCATCTACACCTCTGCATTATTTTTATCAGATTCATAGGAATGTGGGTGTTGTAGTTTATTTGCACTGAGGTGTCTATCCTGCTTAGCAAACTAAAGCTTTTATTGGAAGTTATCAAGAAAGCTAGTCTATAGAAAAGTTTTAAATGCTTTAGTCTCTGCTCTTTACTCCAAATTACAGAGCAAGCAAAGTGATTTGGCAAGTCACAATCAATGTCTAGTCAGTTTATTGGGAAAGATATAATACCAGAAGGAAAAAAAAGTATTAAAAAAATGAACTAAGATGATGAATGAAGTAGAACCATTACTTCACACGTGGTTACTACAGAAATGGGAGCCATCATATTCAGCTTTCTTTTGATTGCTAATTAATTAGATACAGAGAATTAAAGAAGGACTCTCTAAGGACATTTAAGCACATAGACTAGCTAAAAAAAAGAAAGATAAAATCATTAAGAATAAGACTGCCCAAAAATGATAGTTAACTGTAAAATATATATGGAGTCAGTCACACTTTATAGTCTTTCCAGTTCACCTACAGAAAGAGCTAGTCACTCAGTTGTGTCTGGCTCTTTGCAACCCCAAGGGCTGTAACCTCTGTCTGTGCAATTCCCCAGGCAGGAATACTGAAGTGGGTAGCTATTCTCTTCTCCAGGGGATCTTCCCAACCCATGTATCAAACCCAGGTCTCCTGCATTGCGGGCAGATTCTTTACCATATGAGCTACAAAGGAAGCCCCAACTTACAGAGGCAACCTTCAGAAGACAGACAGTATGTCTCCAAAGTCAATTTTCTTAGGGACAAGAGCATTCTCCTTAATGTGGATTTACTCTAACACATTGATGTATAAAAGATATGACACTGAAAGATGAACTCCCAGGTAGGTAGGTGCCCAATATGCTACTGGAAAAGAGAGGAGAAACGGCTGAAGAAGGAGTGAAGAGGCTGAGCCAAAGCGAAAACAACAACCGGTTGTGGATGTGACTGGGATGGAAGTAAAGTCAGATGCTGTAAAGAACAATATTACATAGGAAACTGAAAGCTAAGTCCATGAATCAAGGTAAATCGGAAGTGGTCAAACAGGAGATAGTAAGAGTGAACATTGACATTTTAGGAAGCAGTGAATTAAAATGGACCAGAATGTGCGAATTTAATTCAGATGACCATTATAACTACTACCGTGGCCAACAATCCCTTAGAAGAAATGGCTTAGCCTTCATACTCAACAGAAGAGTCCAAAATGCAGTACTTGTGGCAATCTCAAAAAGGACAGAATGATCTCGGTTCATCTCCAAGGCAAGCCATTCAATATCACAGCAATCCAAGTCTATGCCCTAACCACTAATGCTGAAGAAGCTGAAGTTGAATGAAGTTGAATGAAGACCTTTTAGAACTAACACCAAAAAAGATGCCCTTTTCATTATAGGGGACTGGAATGCAAAAGTAGGAAGTCAAGAGATACCTGCAGTAAGAGGCAAGTATGGTCTTGGAGTACACAATGAAGCAGAGCAAAGATTAACAGAGTTTTGTTAAGAGAATGCCCTGGTCATAGCAACCACCCTCTTACAACAACACAAGAGATGACTCAACACAGGGACACCACCAGATGGTCAATACCGAAATCAGAATGATTCTATTCTTTGCAGCTGAAGATGGAGAAGCTCTATACAGTCAGCAAAAACAAGACCAGGAGCTGACCGTAGCTCACATCATGAACTCCTTATTGCCAAATTCCGATTTAAATTGAAGAAAGTAGGGAAAACCACTAGAACATTCAGGTATGACATAAATCAAATCCTTTATGATTATACAGTGGAAGTGAGAAACAGATTCAAGGGATCAGATCTGATAGAGTGTCTGAACAACTATGGACAGAAGTTTGTAACATTGTACAGGAGGTGGTGGTCAAAACCATCCCCAGGAAGAAGAAATGCAAAAAGGCAGAATGGTTGTCTGAGGAGGCCTTACAGATAGCTGAGAAAAGAAGAGAAGCTAAAGGCAAAGGACAAAAGGAAAGATATATCCATCTGAATGCAGAGTTCCAAAGAATAGCAAGGAGAGATAAGAAAGCCTTCCTCTGTGCAAAGAAATAGAGGAAAACAACAGAATGGGAAAGACTAGAGATCTCTTCAAGAAAATCAGAGATACTGAGGGACATTTCATGCAAAAATAGGCACAATAAAGGACAGAAATGGTATGGACCTAACGGAGGCAGAAGATATTAAGAGGTGGCAAAAATACACAGAAGTATACAAAAAAGATCTTAATGACCCTGATAAGCACAATGATGTGATCTCTCACCTAGAGCCAGATATCCTAGAGTGTGAAGTCAAGTGGATCTTAGGAAATATTACTACGGACAAAGCTAGTGAAGGTGATGGAATTCCAGCTGAGTTATTCCAAATCCTAAAGGGCGATGATGTGAAAGTGCTGCACTCATTATGCCAGCAAATTTGGAAAACTCAGCAGTGGCCACAGGACTGGAAAAGGTCAGTTTTCATTCCAATCCCAAAGAAAGGCAATGCCAAAGAATGCTCAAACTACTGCACAATTACACTCATCTCACACACTAGCAAAGCACTGCTTCAAATTCTCCAAGCTACGCTTCAACAGTATGTGAACCAAGAACTTCTAGATATTCAAAATGGATTTAGAAAAGGCAGAGGGACCAGAGATCAAATTGCCAACATCTGTTGGATCATAAAAAAAGCAAGAGAATTCTAGAAAAACATCTACTTCTGCTTCATTGACTATGCTATATATAGTCTTTGACTGTGTGCATCACAACAAATTATGGAAAATTCTTAAAGAGCTGGGAATGCCAGACCACCTTACCTGCCTCCTGAGAAATCTGTATGCAGGTCAAGAAGCAACAGTTAGTACCAGGCATGGAACAATGGACTGGTTCCAAATTGGGAAAGGAGTATGTTAAGTCACTATATTGTCAACTTGCTTATTTAACTTGTACGCAAAATGCTGGGCTGGATGAAGCACAAGCTGACAATGAATCTATCAAAATGACTACATTGTGGTTCCTTTTCTGTAAAGACAGACAGATTTCAATTTTTCTGTTATCTCATGGTTCATTACTGTATTAAGCACAGTTTAGGTAATGTTCATAATAGGAAGTCTGTACGAAGTGTCTGTTATGTTTGTGCCAAAAAATAAAACATGGAATATTACCAGGAAGGTCCTAAGAAAAGTGTGATTACTTTCAAATGCAGCAAATCAATTCAGTCCTCTTTTAGAAAACAAACTCATTTACTCACACGTGGAAGAATGTAAAACGGATGTAACAGCACAGAATAGAGGGAAAATTAGGTGGCTCCAAAATGCTCATGTTTTAATCAGTTTAGAATAAAGAAATAATTGTTAACTCTTCCCATTGTTATTCAGTGTTTTGTTAAAGTACAAAGTCAACAATTCAGATATGAAAAAAGGCAGGACAGATATAAATATTATAAAGGTAGATACTAAATTGTCATTACTTATAGGGATTATGATGGTATCAAGAAAATACAAAAAAATAAAAGAAAAACTATTAGAACTATTTGTGGCTAATACTAGACATCAATACAAATCAAGTAGAACAACATTACCAATGAAAAATCTAGTTTAAAATACCCTATTCACAATAACCATAAATTGATATTATCCAAGATAACCATGACACAAAATATAGAACATTGTATGAAGAAAATTATAACTTTAATGAGGAACATAAAAGATGATCTAAATAATAAAGACACACACCAATGAGCCCTGGAGACTATAAACTTCTGTGCTTAAGTTTGACATTAAGGCTGGGACTGGGTCTGGGGCAGACGTGGCTTACAGACTTTTACATGTCTAGGGCATCTTCTTGGTAATCTTTTAAGAGATGATTATTCTGTAGAAATTCTTGGTTGAATGGAATGGCTCTTCTTACCCTAACCAGGCACTGTCTAATCCCATACCAACTTTCACCCAAGAGTCATTCAAGATCTACACAGTCCCATTACCTCTCTAACAATTTGCAAGCATATCTTTTGTGCAGGCAAAAGAAAACATAAAAGCAACAGATGTACAGAATAATAGCATGAACATGGAAATGTGAAAATGGACATGGTGTTTTCTAGACAGTAAGGAGACCACTCTCACTTGAGAAGGGAGCTGTACATCAATGATAAAGAAAACAAGGTTGACAGATGTGGTGGAATAAAACTTTGAAAGGTTCTGAGGGCTGAGCAAAGGAGTCTAGATTTTATTAGTCAGTGCGAATATTTTTTTGAAAATGAGAAGCATGTTTGCTAAAGTGTTCTTGTTCTCCTTCCATTAATTTCTCAGCCCACTGACATTTTACTTTCATCCCCACACATCTTGAAGCAGAGTTCTCTTTAAACTGATCTCTCACTAAGGTAGTTAAAGAATTGCCTGAATCAAATTATTTTTATCTTATCAGCCTACTCTGTCTCATTTAGTGCTATTGACTTACCTCTTCTTTCTCCTAGAAATATTTCCTGGCTCGTTCTCTTAGCAATATATCTTTCTTCTCCAAACTCTAATAGCTTTTAGGAAGGCCATCAATCTTACATCTTTCTGTCCCTACCTTTATCTTCTCCCTTCTACATAGTAAAGACTTGCTGCTACCACCAACCATTTCTTTAAAAATTTATTTTGCTGACTATGCCAAAGCCTTTGACTGTGAGGATCACAAGAAACTGTGGAAAATTCTGAAAGAGATGGGAATAGCAGACCATCTGACCTGCCTCTTGAGAAACCTGTATGCAGGTCAGGAAGCAACAGTTAGAACTGGACATGGAACAACAAACTGGTTCCAAATAGGAAAAGGAGTACATCAAGGCTGTATATTGTCACCCTGCTTATTTAACTTATATGCAGAGTACATCATGATAAACGCTGGGCTGGATGAAGCACAAAATGGAATCAAGATTGCTGGGAGAAATATCAATAACCTCAGATATGCAGACGACACCACCCTTATGGCAGAAAGTGAAGAGGAACTAAAAAGTCTCTTGAGAGTGAAAGAGGACAGTGAAAAAGTTGGCTTAAAGCTCAACATTCAGAAAATGAAGATCATGGCATCTGGTCCCATCACTTCACAGGAAATAGATGGGGAAACAGTGGAAACAGTGTCAGACTTTATTTTTCTGGGCTCCAAAATCACTGCAGATGGTGACTGCAGCCATGAAATTAAAAGACGCTTACTCCTTAGAAGAAAGGTTATGAGCAATCTAGATAGCATATTGAAAAGCAGAGATGTTACTTTACCAACAAAGGTCCGTCTAGTCAAGGCTACGGTTTTTCCAGTGGTCATGTATAGATGTGAGAGTTGGACTGTGAAGAAAGCTGAGCGCCGAAGAATTGATGCTTTTGAACTGTGGTGTTGGAGAAGACTCTTGAGAGTCCCTTGGACTGCAAGGAGATCCAACCACTCCATTCTGAAGGACATCAGCCCTGGGATTTCTTTGGAAGGAATGATGCTAAAGCTGAAACTCCAGTACTTTGGCCACCTCATGCAAAGAGTTGACTCATTGGAAAAGACTCTGATGCTGGGAGGGATTGGGGGCAGGAGGAAAAGGGGACAGCGGAGGATGAGATGGCTGGATGGCATCACCGACTCAATGGACATGGATTTGAGTGAACTCCGGAAGATGGTGATGGACAGGGAGGCCTGGCTTGCTGCGATTGATGGGGTCACAAAGAGTCAGACACAACTGAGTGACTAAAGTGAACTGAACTGGACTGATAGTTGATTTACAACATTGTATTAATTTCTGCTGTACAGCGAAGTGATTGTTATACAACTTTTTCTATTCTTTTCCATTATGGCTTATCACAGTATATTGAATATGGTTTTTTGTACTTTAGAGTAGAACCCTGGTGTTTATCCATTGTATATATAATTTGCATCTACTCATCCCAAACACCCAATCCCTCCCTCCCCCACCTCTTATCCCCTGTGGCAACCACAAGTTTGTTCTCTATGACTCTGTTTCTGTTTTAAATATAGTTCATTTGTGTCCTTTTCAGATTCCACATATAAGTGATATCATATATTTGTCTTTCTCTTTCTGACTTACTTCACTTAGTATGATAATCTCTAGGTCAATCCATGTTGCTTCAATTTGCATTGTTTCATTATGTTTTTATGACTGAGCAATATTCCATTGTGTGTATATATACACATATGCTATGCTAAGTCACTTCAGTGGTGTCCGACTCTGTGTGACCCCATAGACAGCAGCCACCAGGCTCCCCCGTCCCTGGGATTCTCCAGGCAAGAACACTAGAGTGGGTTGCCATTTCCTTCTCCAATGCATCAAAGTGAAAAGTGAAATCGAAGTCGCTCAGTCGTGTCCGACTCTTATCGACCCCATGGACTGCAGCCTACCAGGCTCCTCCATCCATGGGATTTTCCAGGCAAGAGTACTGGAGTGGGGTGCCATTGCCCTCTCCGATATATACATATATACATACATATTCCACAATTTTATCAATTTATCTTTCAATGGACATTTAGGTTATTTCCATGACTTGGCTATTGTGAATAATGCACTATGAACATAGGGGTTCTTGTATCATTTCTAAATATAGTTTTATATCAACACTCTTTAAGTGGATCTACTCATCATATCATTTAGACTCAATAGCTATGTCAACTTCTCTCTAAATTTTCAATAAGGTCCCTCTCAGTACATTCCTCAATCTTAGCTTAGAAGGATTCCTGACTTTATCTAGTTCCACCTCAAATATTTTCTCAAAGTCTCTGCCTCTCATTAAAGAAGAGAAAAAATCCTACAGTTCATAGATGAGAGTGTAAGGGGTCAATGGTCTTGCCACCTTGACATAAGGATGATCCCAGTGAACCCTGGCCAATGGAAAAGCTCAGCAGTAGTCAGAGGTTTGGCACCTATTTTCAGATATGTCATGGTATATGGTGCTGTTGTCGTTCAATCACTAAATCGTGTATGACTCTCTGTGACCTCATGGACTGTAGCATGCCAGGCTTCCCTGTCCTTTACTATCTCCTGGAGTTTGCTCAAATTCATGTCCACTGGGTCAGTAATGCTATCTAACCATCTCATCCTCTGCTTCCCTCTTCTCCTTTTCCCTTTAATCTTTCCCAAGATCAGGGTCTTTCCCAATGAGTTGGCTCTTCCCATCAGGTGGCCAAAGTACTGGAGCTTCAGCTTCAGAATCAGTCCTTCCAATGAATATTCAGGGTTGATTTCCTTTTGAATTGATTGGTTTGATCTCCTTGCATTCCAAGGGACCCTCAAGAGTCTTCTCCATACCACAATTCAAAAGCATCAATTCTTCAACATTCAGCCTTCTACACAGTCCAACTCTCACATCCGTACATGACTTCTGGAAAAACCAAAGCTTTGACTATACAGACCTCTGTCAGTAAAGTGTTGTCTCTGCTTTTTAATATGCTGTCTAGGTTTGTCATCGCTTTCAAGGAACACATCTTTTAATTTTATGGCTACAGTCAAGGTTCACAGAGTTTCGAGCCCAAGAAAATAAAGTCTGTCACTGCTTCCACTTTTCCCCCTTCTATTTGCCATGAAGTGATGGGATCACTGTGATATGAGTATAAAACTATGAGACCTATGTCCACCTGATATTCTCATCACCTAATATTCTATTATAGGAATAGACCCTCCATTCTTATACAATGGCAAGTAATGCAGTTAGCCAACACCATTTCATCCTTTCTTTTTCTTGCAATGTGTTTTATTGTAAGACAACTTATCTGACTACATCTCTTCTATTTGATCAGTTCTCTGCTTCCTGGATATATAAGCACAATAAACACAGAAGACATTTTCCAAAACGATAAGCAATGGTGAGGGCACTAAGGCATTTTGTCTCAGCAATTGTGTCCATAACCAACAACAGTGTAGTTTGTCTAAGCCTTACCCATAGGGCAGTTGATTCAAAGTAAGCTCTGGAGATTATCACTGTCACCTAGGAACTGTTAGAAATATAGGCTCTAAGGCCCACTCCAGACCTACTAAAAAGAGATTCTGTATTTTAACAAGATCTCTAAGTAATTCATATGCTCAATAAAATCTGAGAAGCACTGAATTCTAGAAAAACGATTATCAGATTTATCATACCTTAGAGTCACCTTGATCTTGTTAGAAGGCAAATTCGTAGATCTTACAGTGCTTCTGTCTATGTACGTCTCTGCTAGGATATTTCACAATCGTCACATAAAATTAGGATATGTATCATTTATAGACTTTACTTTCAGAAACATCAGTTTAGCTGAAGCAAAAGAAAGTGAGAAAGAAATAGCAATGGCTTCTAGAGGTAAATCTTTCCTCTTATTTTAGGGGCCACAACATATAAAAAACAACTTATCAATGAATTGATCAAATGGTTGAAAGGCAATTTTCTCTACTAGGCAATCATAAGAAATTTGGAAAAGTAAGAGTATACAGATGTGAATGCTGTTACTTAAGCCAATATTTGAACTCGCCAGAAAACCAATAAAAGAGAACCAAGAGTTGAAAATTAAAAAAAAAAAAAAAGATGACTTGGGCACCATTTTACTAGATTCATGTACTCTTCAGATGTGGGTAGTAAGACTTTGTGAATTCTGTTGCTGCACTGCTCTGAGGTATTTCATTTGTCATAATTACTCAGCAAACATACAAAGAGAGAGAGCTTTGATTACTGTTGCAGCTTAAAAAAATAGCAAGAGCACTGTGAAGTGAATATTTGAAAACAAAATTATCAAAAACAAGTTGTTTATTCCCAAGCAACTAAAGATAAATGAAAAACTCCTTAAAGAGGAAAACTCTTTAAGGGAGTTAAAATGCTCTAATGGTAATAGAATCTTAAGTCAGGTTTTGAAAAGTGCCAAGTTAAAAAAATAATTACCAAGTAATGAGTCAAAATGTAGTCTTTCTTGAATAACTCCCAGATAAGCTAATCTATCTGGGGCTTTCCTGGTGGCTCAGACAGTAAAGAATCTGCCTTCGATGTAGGAGACCCAGGTTTGATCCCTGGATCGGGAAGATCCCTGGAGAAGGAAATGGCAACCCACTCCAGTATTCTTGCTTGGAAAATTCTGTGGATAGAGGAGTTTGGTAGGTTACAGTCTAAGGGGTTGCAAAAAGTTGGACACAACTGAGCAGCCAACACTTTCACTTTCAACCTAATCTAGGGTTTCCCTGGTGGCTCAGATGGTAAAGTTTCTGCCTGTAATGCAGGAGACACAGGAGATGCAGGTTCAATCCCTGGGTTGGGAAGAACCCCTGGTGAAGGGAATGGCAACCTACTTCAGTATTCTTGCCTGGACAATTCCATGGACAGAGGAGCCTGGTGGGCTACAGTCTATGGGGTCACAAAGAGTCAGACTGGACTGAATGACTAATGTACACACACACACAACTTAATCTATTCATTTAGTATTATATAATAAGCATAAATATGGCTTACTATATATGCTCACCTTGTGGTATAGCCCATTAAAAGTTATTTCCTTGCACAGAATCTCCATGAAATTTAAGGTATATGTATACTGTACATTTTGGAGAGAAACCAGCATGATGATACTAGTGCTCTATCAAAAAGAAGTGATAATACAGACTTATAGTAGTTGCACTCATAACTAAAGTAAGATTTCCATGTCATAGAAACTACTGCATTAGAATTTTGTATTGAACTGGTGTTTTTTTCCCAAACACAACTCCATATCCTGCTTTAGAAAAAAAGAAGTAATTACAAGAACCATAGTTATTGATGCTTCCACAGCTTCAGAAGTCAGGATTACAAATGATCCTTTGTAATGATGCACTAGTCATCATTTAAAGAGGAATAAGAATGGGGAAACAGTGGAAACAGTGGCTGACTTTATTTTGGGGGCTCTAAAATCACTGCAGATGGTGACTGCAGCCATGAAATTAAAAGACACTTGCTCCTTGGAAGGAAAGTTATGACCAACCTAGATAGCGTATTCAAAAGCATAGATATTACTTTGTCAACAAAGGTCCATCTAGTCAAGGCTATGGTTTTTCCAGCAGTCATGTATGGATGTGAGAGTTGGACTATAAAGAAAGCTGAGAGCTGAAGAATTGATGCTTTTGAACTGTGGTGTTGGAGAAGACTCTTGAGAGTCCCTTGGACTGCAAGAAGACCCAACCAGTCCATCATAAAGGAGATCAGTCCTGGGTGTTTATTGGAAGGACTGATGATGAAGCTGAAACTCCTTTCCTTTGGCCACCTGATGGGAAGAGCTCGCTCATTGGAAAAGACCCTGATGTTGGGAAAGATTGAGGGCAGGAGGAGAAGGGGATGACAGAGGATGAGATGGTTGAATGGCATCACTGAATCAATGGACATGATTTTGGGTAAACTCCGGGAGTTGGTGATAAACAGAGAGGCTTGGTGTGCTGTGGTTCATGGGATCTCAAAGAGTCAGATACGACTGAACTGAACTGAAGAATAATTCTCATCATTTTGTCTTTGAAATTTCCTCCCAGTTATCTGATATTGACAAGGTAGATCAGGATGTATGTTCACTGATACAGAGTCCTGGAAGCACGCATTCTTAAGCTTTGAAGGTAAGGTTTTACTATATCTAAAACAGACCTGAACTGCCACTAGTTGATTACTACTATAAAGAAAGCCTATATGTAATGTTTCCCATTTATTATTTTTGATAGACTCATTCCCAACTTTTAAATAGGGCCTTCTCACTCAGATGCTTTGGTATCTTTCCCCAAATACTTTATCTTGAAGAGTATACAGTTTCCAACTTATGGTGGTGTGACTTACAGACTTTTCAACTTAACAATGGTTAGAAAGCAATACACATTCAGTAGAAATATACATTCATTCTTTGAACATTAATTTTTTATCTTTTCCTGGGCTAGCAATATGTGCTATGATACTCTCTCATGATGCTGGGTAGCTGCTGCTGCTGCTAAGTCACTTCAGTCATGTCCAACTCTGTGCAATGCCATAGACAGCAGCCCATCAGGCTCCCTTGTCCCTGGGATTCTCCAGGCAAGAACACTGGAGTGGGTTGCCATTTCCTTCTCCAATGCATGAAAGTGAAGAGTGAAAGTGAAGTCACTCAGTCATGTCTGACTCTTAGCGACCCCATGGACTGCAGCATACCAGGCTCCTCCGTCCGTGGGATTTTCCAGGGAAGAGTATTGACTGGAGTGGGGTGCCGATGCTGGGTAGAGGCAGCCTCAATTCCCAGTCAACCCACCATTCCATGATCACAAGGAGAACTTGTGACCACTTATAACTATTCTGTACTCATACAACTATTTCATTTTTCACTTTCAGTACAGTATTCAATCAGTTACATTAGGGATTCAACACTTTATTTAAAATATGCTTCAGTTATCCATATACATGTATCTATTCTTTTTCAAACTATTTTCCCATGTAGGCTAAAGAATGGAGAAGGCAATGGCACCCCACTCTAGTACTCTTGCCTGGAAAATCCCATGGACGGAGGAGCCTGGTAGGCTGCAGTTCATGGGGTCGCTAAGAGTTGGACACGACTGAGCGACTTCACTTTCACTTTTCACTTTCATGCATAGGAGAAGGGAATGGCAACCCACTCCAGTGTTCTTGCCTGGAGAATCCCAGGGATGGGGGAGCCTAGTGGGCTGCTATCTATGGGGAAGCACAGTCGGACACGACTGAAGCGACTTAGCAGCAGCAGCAGCATAATGAGCTAAATTTCTTGTAACCTCCAAGGAGTATGATCTAGATAAATTGCCGTCCAGAACTTGTATTCAGTTGTATTGTATTCAGTATTCAGTTGTGCTTGAAGGAAGTTCAGGCCACCTCTCTCTCCACCTATTATATATCTCAAACACACTAAAAAAAAATAAGCAAAGAGAGAAATGGTATTATACTGGACACTGGTGGAAATGTTTATACTGCCTCACTGTTTTATCACTTATCTCAACAGAGGGGTACTCACAAAGGGCAGTAGAAAGCTTACTGTGTGCAATCTGAAGTCATAGATAGGATATCATTCTTAACATAATACTGAGAAAGTTTTGTATGATTCTAGTACTTCCAAGAATATTGGAACCTCTCCTTAGAAGCTGGTTTGACTTTATTTCATGGACATTTAATTGTGTAATAGATAAATTGTTCCTTTTTGCACTAATTTTAATTTAAAAAAAGGCTTAACCAAAGTCCATGGCCCTATTATAAATGATATAGTTTAATACTTACTATTACTGTATTAGTCTAAATCTTCACTCATCTATACTCATATTATATTTTTTTTTAAATCACTGTCCTTTAAGGTATGTTAACATTTCAGTATTTTATCTATACTTTAAAATCTCCAAAAGTCTTTAATGGAATACAGAAGATACACATTTTCCCCACACTTTTAAATATGCAAAGTGAAGATGAATTCTATAATCTTTACCATGTAAAAGTTACATTTGATAGAATTTTATTTTTTCTTAAAGGTATTTAAATATATATATCTTACAATTGATGGTATCTTAGATATAATAAAACATGTAAATCAATCACATGAAACCAACTTGTTTAAAAGATCTAGTAACAACACAGATTTTCCTAAAATCTGCATAACTTTCAAAATGTCTACACATACAGCAATGAAAAATGATGCTCATAATCAAGACACTGAAACAGTGTCAGAATTCACTGTAAGAGCAACTACTTAGAATTGGGGATTTTAAGTGAGTGAAGTGTTTCCATTTTTAAAAATCCTAAATGTTCTAAACATTAGCGCTCATCTGAGAAAATCTCATGCTGTTCTTAATGTTCCCTTAAATTGAAGAATGACTAACCTATGTTCATGATTCACTATTTTGAATTTAAAGTTCAAATAAAATGAATAAAGAAACTAGACTATTACAAGAAAGAGTAGACACACACAACTCTGAAACTGCAATAAATAAAAACTACTTTCCAATCAACACTATGTTAACTAAAGGATCCAGCTAAACAAAGCTTCTGTAACTGGAAAATTCATCTAGTCTTTTTACTATAGTCTTTGATTGACAACTCCACTTTGTTTGACATCTTCCTTCTTTAAAGTCAGTGGATTCCAACACAGGGTACAAACACCCTACGGGACATAGTGGATAATCCATGGGATCCAAGAAAAATGCCAAGACACTATACTGGCTTTTTTTCTAAAATAAGAAATTAAAAGTTAAGCCAGAGTAATGTTTCATACAATGACTTAAACTGGTGCCACCGTCCCACTTCTACACCAGATGGCCTTGAGCCACATATGACAAGTGGGGCATCTTGAAAGAAAGGTGAGGTCCACAAATCCAAGGAATTGGCAGTGGTGAGTTTTGCCAAGAAAATGCACTGGTCATAACAAACACCCTCTTCCAACAACATAAGAGAAGACTCTATACATGGACGTCACCAGATGGTCAACACCGAAATCAGACTGATTACACCGAAATCAGACTGATTATATTCTTTGCAGCCAAGGATGGAGAAGCTCTATACAGTCAGCAAAAACAAGACCAGGAGCTGACTGTGGCTCAGACCATGAACTCTTTATTGCCAAATTCAGACTTAAATTGAAGAAAGTAGGGAAAACCACTAGACCATTCAGGTATGACCTAAATCAAATCCCTTATGATTATACAGTGGAAGTGAGAAATAGATTTTAAGGGCCTAGATCTGATAGATAGAGTGCCTGATGAACTATGGAGTGAGGTTCATGACATTGTACAGGAGACAGGGATCAAGACCATCCCCATGGAAAAGAAATGCAAAAAAGCAAAATGGCTGTCTGGGGAGGCATTACAAATAGCTGTGAAAAGAAGAGAAGCAAAAAGCAAAGGAGAAAAGGAAAGATATAAGCATCTGAATGCAGAGTTCCAAAGAATAGCAAGAAGGGATAAGAAAGCCTTCTTCAGCGATCAATGCAAAGAAATAGAGGAAAACAACAGAATGGGAAAGACTAGGGGTCTCTTCAAGAAAATCAGAGACACCAAAGGAACACTTCATGCAAAGATGAGCTCGATAAAGGACAGAAATGGTATGGACCTAACAGAAGCACAAGATATTAAGAAGAGATGGCAAGAATACACAGAAGAACTGTACAAAAAAGATGTTCACGACCCAGATAATCACAATGGTGTAATCACTGACCTAGAGCCAGACATCCTGGAATGTGAAGTCAACTGGGCCTTAGAAAGCATCACTACGAACAAAGCCAGTGGAGGTGATGGAATTCCAGTTGAGCTATTCCAAATCCTGAAAGATGATGCTGTGAAAGTGCTGCACTCTATATGCCAGCAAATTTGGAAAACTCAGCAGTGGCCACAGGACTGGAAAAGGAGAGTTTTCATTCCAATCCCAAAGAAAGGCAATGCCAAAGAATGCTCAAACTACCGCACAATTGCATTCATCTCACACGCTAGTAAAGTAATGCTCAAAATTCTCCAAGCCAGGCTTCAGCAATATGTGAACTGTGAACTTTCTGATGTTCAAGCTGGTTTTAGAAAAGGCAGAAAAACCAGAGATCAAATTGCCAACATCCGCTGGATCATGGAAAAAGCAAGAGAGTTCCAGGAAAACATCTATTTCTGCTTTATTGACTATGCCAAAGCCTTTGACTGTGTGGATCACAAGAAACTGTGGAAAATTCTTCAAGAGATGGGAATACCAGACCACCTGATTTGCCTCTTGAGAAACTTGTATGCAGGTCAGGAAGCAACAGTTAGAACTGGCCATGGAACAACAGACTGGTTCCATATAGGAAAAGGAGTTTGTCAAGGCTGTATATTGTCACCCTGTTTATTTAATTTATATGCAGAGTACATCATGAGAAACGCTGGACTGGAAGAAACACAAGCTGGAATCAAGATTGCCGGGAGAAATATCAATAACCTCAGATATGCAGATGACACCACCCTTATGGCAGAAAGTGAAGAGGAACTCAAAAGCCTCTTGATAAAAGTTAAAGTGGAGAGTGAAAAATTTGGCTTACAGCTTAACAGTCAGAAAACGAAGATCATGGTATCCGGTCCCACCACTTCATGGGAAATAGATGGGGAAACAGTGGAAACAGTGTCAGACTTTATTTTTCTGGGCTCCAAAATCACTACAGATGGTGACTGCAGCCATGAAATTAAAATACACTTACTCCTTGGAAGGAAAGTTATGACCAACCTAGATGGCATGTTCAAAAGCAGAGACATTACTTTGCCAACAAAGGTCTGTCTAGTCAAGGCTATGGTTTTTCCTGTGGTCATGTATGGATGTGAGAGTTGGACTGTGAAGAAGGCTGAGCGCTGAAGAATTGATGCTTTTGAACTGTGGTGTTGGAGAAGACTCTTGAGAGTCCCTTAGATTAGCCCTGGGATTTCTTTTGAAGGAATGATGCTGAAGCTGAAACTCCAGTACTTTGGCCACCTCATGCGAAGAGTTGACTCATTGGAAAAGACTCTGATGCTGGGAGGGATTGGGGGCAGGAGGAGAAGGGGACGACAGAGGATGAGATGGCTGGGTGGCATCACTGACTCGATGGACGTGAGTCTGAGTGAACTCCGGGAGTTGGTGATGGACAGGGAGGCCTGGCGTGCTGCGATTCATGGGGTCGCAAAGAGTCGGACACGACTGAGCAACTGATCTGATCTGATGATAGAACTATTTTTAATTTTTGAAGAACCTCCATCTGTTTTCCATTGTGGCTCTAACCAAATTACATTTCCAATAACAATGCACAATTCCCTTTTCTCTACAAACTGTGTATATTTTATAATTGTATATAATATGTTAGGTTCAAAAATGTAAACTTATTTAGAAAAATAAAGAACACATTCACTAAATCTGTATGTATAAATACATACACAGAAACAAGCAAACATTTTTTAAAACCATGGTACATTACTATAATAATATTTGGTAGATAAAGCTTTGGGTAACAGTTTTTCACATTTTCCAGCTCTGTAGGCACTTCTTTCCATGAACTGCTGTGAATGTTTCCATTTTCCATATGAAAATGTTTAAAAGAGCCAAGCCCTTTTCTTAGGCAATATTCAAAAGTCATTCTCCTCACACCAATTCAGTGACCTAGGCATAACCTGATAGTTAACAGCATGTTTCTGATAACAAAAAAACAGTAGAGATTAAGATAACATTGAATTTATTTTTCAAGTCAGATTACACATTTTCTCTTCAGGTTATGATCCAATTACTGAATCTATGGATTATTAAATATGGAAGTTTAAGAAGCCATCTAATGCCTTTAGTAAATTGGGACATTCACATAGATATTGTTAAATAAGCCCATAGATATAGGTACATTAAATTATTACTTATACAGCCCAACATGTTTAAAATACTCTTTCAAATTTTTTCTTGTGGATTTTATAACCTTTTACTCATTTTTTATTTGAGGAGACAGGTATCTGTTATCTGAGAGAACTTTATCTAAATATGCTTTTAGCTTTTAAAGAAATAAACTTGGACTTCACTGGTGGTCCAGTGGTTAAAAGTCCACCTGATAATGCAGGTGAGATGGATTCGATTCTTGGTCAAGAACTACTGAGCCTGCATACCTAGAGCTGGTGCTCTGCAACAAGAGAAGTCACTGCAATGAGAAGACCGCTCATTGCAAGGAAGAATAGCCCCAGCTCACCACAACTAGAGAAAGCTCATGTGCAGCCACAAAGACCCAGCACAGTGAAAAATAAATAAGTAAATTTTAAAAAATAAAGAAATAAACTGTATTTGGTGCTAAATATATGAAAACATAGTTGTGACATACATAAAGTTATAGGATAAATATTTTTCCTCCCCCTTATCAATTTGAGAGAGCTTTAAGGAACTACTGTTAAACACTTGATGATATCCCTCATGTCAGGATACTTCCCTCAATACTACCTACCTTAATACACCTCACCAACTACCAGCCAGATTTTCCACCTATTCAAAATCCTTACCAAGATTGCACCAACCATGCATCTTCTATTTCAGTCCACCCACAGGCATCTTAAACTATCCATTTCCTCTGGACCCAAACGATAAGTAAAACCCAAGGTATAACTGAGCACATGACACTCCTGCTCAGATCAGCCCTGTGGTTAGAAATAGCCTATTACACCTCCCCTTGTCAGTGAGAGGCTTTCCTGGTGGCTCAGCTGGTAAAGAATCTGCCTGCAATGTGGGAGACCTGGGTTCAATCCCTGGGTTGGGAAGATCCCCTAGGGAAGGGAATGGCTACCCACTCCAGTATTCTGGCCTAGAGAACTCCACAGACTGTATAGTCCATGGGGTCGCAAAGAGTCAGACACAACTGAGCAACTTTCACTTTGTCAGTGAGCTCTGCATTACTGGTATTTTCAAAAGTTATCAATCAACTCAAGTATGGGGTACAACAAAACATGTTAATCGGTTTTTGAGCAATCACAAAAGGTTATTTAGAAACAGATCGACACATTCAGCAAACACTGGTGATGCCACAAGTGACAGCAGAGCTCCCGGAAACAACACTTCTAGTAGCAAATCTAAAAGCATCCGTGAAATCATACTTACAGTGCAGGTAATTCATTACTTTATCACCATGCTCTATCTATTCTTATATCACTTGTTAATATTTGTGCCTAGTAAGACTACTACGTAGAAACAACTTTCAAAAGTAACAGATTTTAAAACAAAGAAATCTTGCAGTAACCTTAAAAAAAAAAGAAAAAGAAATCCAAATTCTAACATGGACCAGAAGATTTTAGCCTAAATTCTGCTGATCTTAAGTTAACAATAAAACAGAATCAAATGGTCAGGCTATTCAGAAGCATAATGTCTTTATGCTTACCTAGTATCTTAAATGCATTTAAAGAAAATTTTCCAGTGGGAAAGTAGTAATATAAACTTCATCACAGGAAATAAAAATGATGTGTTCATTTTCTCAAACACTTTGCAGTAGCCATTAAATATATCTTTTCTCTTTTTCTCCCCTCACTTCCTCTCTCTCCCTCTTCTTACCCCCCTCCCGTGTATGTATGTGTACACAAGCACACTCACCACACATACAGAAGGGAAAACACAGGCTAGAAATATTACTATACCATTTTGACTTTTACATTTTTTTAATGACATATATTTTACCTTTTTTATGCTTAAGATTTAGTTAATCGCTCAAGTCATATCCAACTCTTTTCGACCCCAAGGACTGTAGCTCACCAGGCTCCTCTGTCGAGGGGATTTTTCAGGCAAGAATACTGGAGTGGGTTGCCATTCCCTTCTCCAAGGGATCTTCTGGAACAAGGGACTAAAGGGTGTTGTGTCTCCTGCATCTCCTGCATTACAGGTGGATACTTTATCATCTGAACCACCCATTTACTGGGCTGTAAGCACTGTACAAAGAGATCCATATCACATGTCATTCATTCATGCATACATATATTCAGTATTTATTCAATATGGATGATATACCAGGGAATATTTGGATGGTAGGAATACTGTAGTGAACAAGGCCAGGTCCCTGGCTCTTGGAAAATATAATCAAATGGAGGAAATAGACAATAAACAAATAAACAAGTTAAAACAGACTTCCAACTTAATATGGAGATGTTACTGTTCCTAACTCACCAACAAGACATCAAAGGCATATATGCACAAGGAAAAGGTACAGAGAGAAGACGACAGGAGATGACTATGGGTATCAGTAGATCACTGAAACCAACAACATTTTGGAAGCTGGGAAACAGAAGGACATGAAGGTAACTAACTCAGTAGACCAAAGAAGGGTGGCATATATGCCCTTAGCAATGGGAACATAATAGTTCATGCTGCAGAACTCCCAAGGAGTTCAGGACTCCAAGATCAGGTACCTCTAGAGGCAGGGGTGCTGTGAGGGGCTAAATAAAGTACATGTGACATATATTTTTAAAATGTGTCAGATTCCAGATTCTGATAACTATCATGTTTGAAATGTAAATTTCAAGCCACTCTTTGAAAGCACTGATAAAGAGGCTTTAGATTCTTGGTAAACACAAAAATATAATGACTAGAATTAAAACTAAAGTGAAAAATACAGAAGCCATAATATTAGCACTTCTTGGAACAGAAGTAACATTACTAGTTTCACATAAAGGGAAGGATACTTGCCAGCCACAGAGGATTCACCTAACACAAAAGCAATAAATTCTGAAACAAGATTTCTCCACTTGCATATTTAAAAATAGTTTTTCTCCAAAATCAAGAAGCAAAATAATACCACCCAAACCTCTTCCTTTCTATTGCTGACTGGTCTTTACTCTAGAATCAAAATTAATCATTACTAATAATGCGACCTCATTTTTTCCTTAAGAGAACCCTAAGCACTAAGTGTTCCTAGATATGCTCAGGTTAACACACACACAGCACAAGTCTGTGAGAATGAGGAAATGAAAGTGTTATTGCTATTACTCTGATAACAACATGAAGCGCTGAGAAAGTCACTTGCCAGAGCTCATAAAGCCGACTGAAGGAGAAGAATTCTGGTTTTAACGTGTCTGAGTCTGGCAGTTTATTCCCCTAAGACAATGTTCAACACATATTTGCCTCGTTTTACATACAGTACAAATTTCTCAAACCAAAAGCAACTAACTGTATTTTATAGCTAGAAAATGGATGTGGCTACACAATTTCATTACAGTGTGCATGACATACCCCTTTTTAAAATGTTCCCTTTCTTCCAAAGATATAATTACATCATCTACTGACATTTTCTGAGTTTGATATGTAAGTGTACTTTATTATTCTCCCATTAAGCTACAAGCCGCTGATAAAATGCCAATGGCTTGAATAAAGAGCACAGTGACATTTTACTGCAGGGTCACTGCGCTATGGACAGAATGCCAGCCTTCCACTTGAATGTACTGCATATTGTCTAGCTGTGTTTCTTAAGCATCACTTCTCAAAGGCTTCAAGGTTCTTGGGAATTATTGATGAAATAAAGGGGAAAACGAGCAGGTTCTAATTATCTTGTCAAGATTCTTCTTGTGAACATTTATTTGGACAACTCACAAAAAAGCAAGCATCTCATTTACTAATTAAGAATATCATTTCTCTTAAAAAAATTGTATTAGTATCTTTGAAATTGTAGAGTGGGGTCTAGAGGATCAGTCCTGAAGCAACACTGCATATTGAAATGTCAGTAAAAGTGCAATGGAGAGAAGGCAGGCTTTGGAGCTACCATGTTTCATCTGGCCAAGAAATTACTCAATATGAGACTCAGTTTTCTATTTTGAAAAATGAAGGTAATCATATATACCTCAAAGGTATGTTCTGGGCTTCCCAGGTGGCGAAAGCAGTAAAGAACCTGCCTGCCAATGAAGGAGACATAGAGATGTGGGTTCAATCCCTGGGTCAGGAAGATCCCCTGGAGGAGAGCACAGCAACCTACTCTAGTATTCTTGCCTAGAGAATCCCCATGGACAAAGGAGCTTGGAGGGCTACAGTCCATAGGGTCGCAAAGAGTCAGACAGAACTGAAGCAACTTAGCATGCACACAAGGTATGTTCTGATGTTTAAATACGACAGCTTATTTAGAATACTTAGCTCTGTAACAGAGGTGCATGTGTCTGTGCTAAGTCACTTTCTAGCAAGCTCCAGGAAATGGTGAAGGACAGGGAAACCTGACATGCTGCAGTCCATGGGGTCACAAAGAGTCGGACAAGACTGAATGACTGAACAACAAATCCTTTGTATCCTAAATAAATAAGTGGGAGATTACTAATTTAACAAAGAAGTTTCTGATGTCAAAGGGATTAAAAGGAGTCTGGAGAAGGCAATGGCACCCCACTCCAGTACTCTTGCCTGGGAAATCCCATGGGTGGAGGAGCCTGGTAGGCTGCAGTCCATGGGGTCGCTAAGAGTAGGACACGACTGAGCAACTTCACTTTCACTTTTCACTTTTATGCATTGGAGAAGGAAATGGCAACCCACTCCAGTGTTCTTGCCTGGAGAATCCCAGGGACAGGGGAGCCTGGTGGGCTGCCGTCTACGGGGTCGTACAGAGTTGGACACGACTGAAGTGACTTAGCAATAGCAGCAACAACAAATGAGTCTCAGAAATTTCCTTTTCAGGGATCTTCTAGAGTAATTTGGGTGTCTTACTGGAAGCCTTCTGGGGCTCATGGGCAGCCCTGCTGATGCCTGGGAACCATTCGAATTTCTTGCATGCATGTACTGTGCTCAGTCATGTCTGACTCTTTTGTGACCCCATGGACTATAACCTGCCAAACTCCTCTGAACATGGAATTTCTTTACCCAAGTATTTTATGAAGTTCCTCATAATTTCTTTAGATATGCACTTCATTTTTTTTTTCGTTATGTTTTTATAACCTTCTAAACTGGCATGCAAAGAGTTGACTCATTGGAAAAGACTCTAATGCTTGGAGGGATTGGGGGCAAGAGGACAAGGGGACGACAGAGGATGAGATGGCTGGATGGCATCACTGACTCAATGGACCTGAGTCTGAGTGAACTCCGGGAGTTGGTGATGGACAGGGAGGCCTGGAGTGCTGCGATTCATGGCGTCGCAAAGAGTCAGACACGACTGAGAGACTGAACTGAACTGAAACTGGCAATACCTATATAGCACCATTAAATGAGCTTAATTGCAAAATCTAAATTTGCATTTTCTTTACTTTTTTCATATAGACTATGTAAAGTAGTTCAATAACTTTTAAAATTGAATATTTACATTGTGGAAAATTATACTTTTAGCAATGTGCTAGTGGTTCTGAAGAGCAGGAGCTTTGCTCAGCCAGGAAGTCTTAGGCAGGTGTTTAATTAGACTAATTAACCTAGTCACTTCCGGTTTTCCATTTGCTCTTTGTAAATGCAGATAAGCAACACAACTGATTGCCTCATTAGACTATTTAAAAACCACTCACTTTTTATAGCCAAGGAAATTTTTGAACTCAAAATTACAAACTCAAAACATAACATGTGGTCTCATTGCACATATTTTTCTTGCTCTAACCACCATTTTTCTAATTTGATTTTTTCATATAACTTTAACAATATTAGCGCAGGGAATAGAGTAATAAAACGTACTCCATATATAAAGGACATAAAAGCTACATGGTTTACTGCTCTCACAGCTTTTCTCAGCACAGATAAAATATGTCTTCCTTGCCTGACTCACTCTTAAGAAAAATCAATATATTTTGTTGGTCTAGGGATCAAATCTGAAAGACTGGTCTCATTAACACTATAACCACTTAAATCAACTAGCAATAAATCTCTTGTAGTTAGCAAAATTCAGATGGAGAAGAACAAAATATAATCTTCCTTTTCTTATGTTTCTTATTCCCCTACCTATAGACATTAAAGATACCTTCAAAATTCAATTTTAAATCACCAGCCTACACAACAAATTCAAGACCATTTTAGGTCCTGTTTATATACTCTTGAGTAGTGTGCATACAAATTAGGGTGTACATATACATATCTATATATAGAGAGAAATAGATATATTTAGATATATAAATAGATATAGATAATGGATATAGATATATTTTCCCAGCTGCAAACTGCTGGCAATTTTATATGGTCTATGCATCCAAGCTAAAATAAGCACAGTCTCACCCTTGTACTTGGGGCCATGCAGGCCACAGGTCAGCTGGCACATGGACAAATGTGCAAGTAGCCAACTCACATGTACTTACTTGCAATATCAATAGCATCTCATCACTTAATGTGTTTTAACTACTTACTCCCGGGCTACAGAGCATCTTCTAGGAGAAAGAAGGACCATACAAGATACATGGCAAGCCTACACTTCACAGAGATTTTGTAGGAAAGAACTCTCATAAGCCATTAAGGGAAGAAGGTGTTTTATAGTATACAACAAGACAATTCCATAATAAGGTAATCATATTCCAGAGAACTGATTACTAAAAAAAAAGAAAAAGTAAATAAGGATGAAAATAAGAGATGACAGAAGAAGTCGTACAGTAGTTAGATGATCAGATTTTCTTAGACACCTGGATAAGTATAGTTATGAGATCTGAGAAGATGCTCACAGACCCTACCCAAACCAAGATATGCAATCTATTTATTACTAACCTTAGGATACTAGATAAATTTAAACCAATATTCAGCAACTGGCCCTTCTCCCTGGATGGAAAGGAAAATACATTCTTGGAGCGCTTGCTCTGTAAAAGCTTTTTTGCTGAGTACTTATGATGCTTTCTCTCAATGAATCTGCACAACAGTACTGAATAAAGATATGAATTTTATGACGGAAAGCAGTAACACCAGATGGAATCTTGTTTAAAGTCATGTAGAAGTCAGTAGCAATAGTCCATGTTTGCAGCCAGACCTGGGTACTCATCCTCTTTGCCTTCGTGCAAGCTCAGTAGCTTCACTCATGCCCGATTCTTTGCGACCCAGTGGATTGTAGCCTACCAGGCTCCTCTCTCCATGGAATTCTCCATGGAGAATACTGGAGTGGGTTGCTATTCCCCTCCAGGGGATCCTCCTGACCCAGGGATGGAACCCACACCTTTTATGTCTCCTGAATTGGCAGGAGGGCTCTTTACCACTAGTTCCACCTAGGAAGCCCCTCATCGCCTGATCATCCTTTATTTTATGTTTGCATAGCAAGATACATTTTGGACAATTTAGTTAGAGACATTTTGTTTTATAATATAAAACAAACATTTTATATATTTTATCTGGATTTCAGATAAAATTGATATAAAGTCAGCATTATGGCATGCTACATTTGAAAGACGGGTATCATCATGGAATTAGAATCACAACTTCTAGTTACAATGAAAGTGTATGCAGCTCACTTTCTGGGCTAAAATTCTGAAAAATGTACCCAATGAGAACATTAGACCAAACATTTTCTATGGTCTCTTCTAGCTGTGATGTGCTATTAAACTGTGTCATTCAGCAGGAGAAAGCCAGGCAGTCAGGGCAGCACAATGACCAGGGGTGGGTATCCCAGAGTATGTGTGTTGCACAGACAAGCTACTCACTCCTGACTGACTCATGATTTCTTAAAAAGATGCTACCACTGAATATGAATATCTCCAGGAAACAGCACTAAGTCTACTCAATCCCTTTAACATCTGAGAAAAGCAGAGGTTCCCCATGTTCCCAGGAAGGCTTCGAGCCACCAGCTAAAGCAGGAAAACAAAGGGCACATCTCCTGGGATTCAGAGAGCACCAGGCATTAAGGTCCCTAGGCTCCCCTTCCTGTGCTTTTTGCCCTTAAGAGGCATCATTCGTCACAGTACGAGCAGGAACAAAAGGATGTTGACTGAGTTTAACTGACGAGAGAATGAGTGAGAGAACCAGAGAAGTCCAGAAGAGAATGATGAGATCAGAGCCGTCAGAGAACACTGGGTACTACAATGCTCCATGCTGGGTTGGCGACACAAGTTTCGCAAACACCAAGTGGGGAGTCCAGGGCTGTCATGGTAGGGCAGGAATCCCTGGCTGCTTCTGAGTCTGCTGCTCTAAGCTAGGCAGTAGGTGCTGATGTTATGTTGAATCCAAACAATCTGTCCATTCGGGCTGAGATCTAGGCAGAAGCTAAGGAATCTGGAGACAGGACTCAGGCTTTTAGACTCAGTCATGAGATAACAAAGCCAGGAACTCAGCAGAGATTCAGTCCCCAAGCTCCTGGGCTTTACTACGGAGAAGGACCTCGGCAGCAATAGAAAAGAGGCAAGGAAAATGAATCAAAAGATCAATCCTAAAAACTGAACCAATATACAGTCATACCTTAGAGATACTGCAGCTTCAGATCTAAAACACTGCAATAAATTATCACCAACAATGCAAGACACACAAAATTCTTGGCTTCCCAGTGCATATAAAATTACATATACTATACTACAGTCTAGAAACTGTGTAACAGTACTATGTACGTGTGTGTTAAGCTGCTTCAGCCATGTACGACTATTTGCCACTTCTGACTGTAGCATGTCAGACTCCTCTGTCCATGGGAATTTTCCAGGCAAGAATACTGGGGTGGGTTGCCATGCCCTCCTCCAGGGGATCTTCCTGACCCAGAGATTGAACCCATGTGTCTTACGTCTCCTGGAACTGGCCAGTGAGTTCTTTACCACTAGTGCCACCTGGGAAGCAAAAAAAAACAACAACAACAACAACAACTTACATACTTTAATTTAAAAATAAAACTTTATTGATAAAAAATGCTAACCATCATGTGACAACCCAATTATTACAGATCTTCAATTTGCAGAACTGAAGGTAAAACCAGTATCTGCAAAGCACAATAAAGTAAAGGACAATGAAACAAGGGAAGTCTGTAGTGGAGTTGGGGTGGGAAATACTAACTCATATGTCTCCATCTCCTGGATACAACGTGCGATATATACTCAGACTTTGGACTGCAAGAAGATCAAACCAGTCAATCCTAAAGGAAATCAATTCTGAATATTCATTGGAAGGACTGATGCTGAAGCTGAAGCTCCAAAACTTTGACCACCTGATGTGAAGAGCTGACTCATTAGAAAAGACCCTGATGCTGGGAAAGATTGAAGGCAGGAGGAAACCTGGACGACAGAGAATGAGATGGTTGGATGGCATTACCAACTCAGTGGACATGAGTTTGGGCAGGCTCTGAGAGATGGTGAAGGATAGGGATACCTGGGGTGCTGCAGTCCATGGGGTCACAAAGAGTTGCACGTGACTGAGCGACTGAACAACTCAACAACAAAAGACTCAGTTCCACAATCCATATGGTAAGGATTACGCTACAGGGAAGGGACTTCCAAGGTAGCACTAGTTGTAAAGAATCCGCCTGCCAATGCAAGAGACATAGATTCGATTCCTGAGTCGGGAAGATCCCCTGGAGTAGGAAACAGCAACTCACTCCAGTATTCTTGCCTGGAAAATTCCATGGACAGAGGAGCCTGATGCAGGCTCAGATGAGGTCTCAAAGAGTCAGACACAACAGAGCACAAACAGCACAGATGCCATAGGGAAGCCTTCTGTTCTTGTTATGACTGCCCTGGACACTGGACAGGCCTACACTTCTTGTATGCATTTCTCCTTTTAACCCGTCTAGTATCTTCCTCAGAGAAGGTGATGGCATCCCACTCCAGTACTCTTGCTTGGAAAATCCCATGGACGTAGGAGCCTGGTAGGCTGCAGTCCATGGGGTCGCATATGGCTGGACAGGACTGAAGCAACGAAGCAGCATCTTCCTATGATAAACACAGTCTGACTTTTGCAGAGAACCAGGATATATCCAGGTGTAGCTCATGAAGAAGTTGCCGCTTTTTGATGGATACAGCTGTGTTCTGGGAACAATTTACAATTTCTACTTAGCTGATGCTGGAATAATAGGTAAACAGACAATATCTACATATATTGGGATCATAGAGTCATTGAAACAATGAGTGAGACATTAAAATTCTAACCTGGTATATAACATATAAATACTCGACCATCTCCTAGTTTGTTTTCTTTTATTTAAAGTGCATCACCCCTGTTTTTACTCTCACTAGCTACGCTGATGCCCGTGGTGAAAAGGCAATCTATATTTAGAAATGACTTTTGACAAACAATGCAACTGAAAAAATTATTTTTGCAAGAGAGGAGAAAGTATTGCCAAAAGATATAGGAGGGTTTCAAGAGAGCCCTACTATAAATCCAATCTTCACAAGACCAATAGGACTTGTAAAGGAATAATTGAGATGAAAAACCATGTGAGGCTTCAGGGAATGGTGAAGGCATCCATCTAACTTTGTTTTTATGGCAGAAAAATTTTTTCATGGAAATAACTACAGCAGAAAAAAAAAATTTTTAAGGAACTTAATAAATGTTACAATATCTCATTTGTCTATTCTTGGCTTTCTTACTTCATCATATTTACTTATTTTCATTTCCTTTTATACTAATATATATATATATATATATGTGTGTGTATATATATATATATATATATATATATATATATATATATATAATCTTCTTCAGCTTCCCAGGTAGCTCAGTGGTAAAGAATCCGCCTGCCAATGCGGGAGACACAGGTGACACGCTTTGAATCCCTAGGTCAGGAAGATCCCCAGGAGAAGGGACTGGCAACCCACTGCAGTATTTTTGTCTAGAAAATCGCATGGACAGAGGAGTCTGGCAGGCTACAGTACATGGGATCACAAAGAGTCAGATATGACTGAGCACATGCACAAAATCTTCTTCAGCATAAAAATAAAAGGCAGTTCCCATTTTGTTGAAAGGTTAAAAATTCACCAAGGAACAATCAACATCACAACTCAAAGTAACATTACACTGAACTATATGAATATGATCAGCCATAACTGGATGCTCAAGCTTAGCAATTCACTTTTCAGCATCAATATATATTTATTGAGCACCTCCTACATCTACTTCCCTGCTGGCTCAGAGGGTAAAGAGTCTGCCTGCAATGCGGGAGACCCGGGTTCTATCCCTGGGTTGGGAAGATCCTCTGGAGAAGGAAATGGCAACCCATTCCAGTACTCTTGCCTGGAAAATCCCATGGATGGAGGAGCCTGGCGAGCTACAGTTCCATGGGGTCACAACGAGTCGGACACAACTGAGCGACTTCACTTTCACTTTCACTTTACTACATCACATGCCATTCAGGATACAGAGCAATGGGTGTATTCAAGTGAATAAAAGAGATAACTTTCCCTGTCTTCATGGCATGAGAATCTAGTAGTAGTGGGAGAAAAACACTAATGAAATAAATGTAAAATATACATAACAGAAAACTTTCTCAGTGAGATAAAGGAAATGCGTACTGTGTTCTGAGTTGGGGCAGTTTAGATGAATAGTCAAGAAAGATTGCAGGGATTAGGTTACATGATCTCAGAGAGAGAAACTGTGTGAGATCAAAAGTACCACTCAATGCTGATGCAGCTAGTTAGGATAACTGCGAGAAATTTCAACCTTCTAATTAATAACCACTCTAGACACCCAGTCAACACTTCAGCTAATCACCTGTTTTTGTTAACTCCATGTGCATTTTTGAGAGCATGAGGATTCTTATTTCATACTCACCCTCTCCAACAAAACAAATCCAACCAAGGCTTCCACCTCATGCAATAAAACCCAGCCCAGCCTACCCACTCACATATTTAACTGGCCCATTTTAATATCTGGCTTATTAAATGTGGTAAATATATTGCCTTCTTATCAGTCACTATGTTGCTCATCATTATATGCCCAGGGCTCACATGGACCATGGCTCAAAAATATAAGTTGAAAGAATGAATAAAGGACTACATCTACTCCTACTAAATATTTATGTAATTTACAATTTTAGAAAATTGAATCAAAGTCAAATGTGAAAGACTGTGGCAGAAAATCCATTTGAAATTTGATAAGATATTTATTAAGCAATCTATTTCTATTTTTCTCTAATTATCTTTTTCTGATTTAGTTAAATTTGGGCCCATCTTTGGTATACTGGAGAAGACTCTTGAAAGTTCTTTGTACTGCAAGGGGATCAAAAGAGTCAATCCTAAAGGAAATCAACCCTGAATATTCACTGGAAGGAATGCTGATGAAGCTGAAGCTCCAATACTTTGGCCACCTGATGTAAACTGCTGACTCATTGGAAAAGACCCTGATGCTGGGGAAGATTGAAGGCAAAACAAGAAGGGGGCAACAGTGAATGAGATGGTTATATAGCATCACCGACTCAATGGATATGAATTTGAACAAATTCCAGGAGACAGCGAAGGTCAGGGAAGACTGACATGCAATTCACAGGATTGTGAAGAGTCAGACATGACTTAGTGACTAAAAACCAACAAATCAGTGTATTTATAGCATTACTGTAAAAACAGAAAACATTTTTCATTATATCACATAATGCCTCCTTAACAAAGCTGGTATTGCTTCACATCATCACCCAAATATATTAATTTAAAAACTAGAACATACAATGGTGACAGCATATTTTTCTAATAATAAGAAATCTCTGTGATTCAAGTACCAAACTTGAATATATTCAATAGAATAGCTACTATATTAAAAGGTTTGATATTCTCTGTTAGCATTCAAAATTATTTAGTACCTATTATTACAAACAAAGTCTTTTTACTAGATAATATTTAGGGCATAAATACATGTGTTTATGTTCAGATAACACCATTCCTACCCACAAGCAAGTTATTAAGCAGTAAAGCAAAGCAAGTACAATATAAGATCTCCTGTGTAGAGCAGAATTCTCCAGATACAGAGCAGAAAAATTTCCAGATTGCAAAATACTTGAAATGAGTGAGCCTAGTAATGGAGACTTTATGTGAGTAAGAAGCATGATGAGGTATAAATCATACTTTTCTGGATGGATGAGAGGTTAGATTATGTATTTTGTCTCTTAAATCCCATGTTAGTTTATAGATGATTTTCTCATGATAAAACAGATGGACATGTACGCACTGCTATATTTAAAATGGATAACCAACAAGGACCTACTGCAGAGCACATGGAACTCTGCTCAATATTATATAGCAGCCGGATCGGAGGAGAGTCTGGGGGAGAATGGGGACATGTATATACATATGGCTGAATCCCTTCATCTGAAACTATCACAACGTTGTTAGTAGGCTATACCCCAATACAAAATCAAAGGTTTAAAAACACACACAAACATATAGACATGCTACTCTGTTTGGTATTTCCTTCCCTCGGTCTTGCAGAGTTACAAGAATTGTGGTAACATTGCCCTTATAAGACACTGTCCATGTGTTAGCTTTCCCATTGAAAGCATAAAATGTTTTGGACAAAAACCTATGCATGACACTGGTATACTCTCTCAAAGTAAAATAATCTTAGCTATTCTTTAGATGTGTCTGCATTTCCTTATCTATTTTCTTATAAGCCAACAAAGAAGGCAATGAAAGTAACTTCCAAGGAGAAAGTGTCTTCTGAAAAAGTTGAGTCTAATTTTTAGGTGTGATGCATTCCCAAAGGCATCATCTTTTAAGTCACAGCCTGAATTACACACACTCTCTTTTAACATCAAACTAATAGTTTAAGGCAGCAAGAACTCTAAAGTAAGGTAAAGTCAGAACTGATCATTTTTTATCCCTGTTAACTAACTGACTCAGGGGAAACTTGAAATTTTCAGAATTAATGAACCAATTTCATTGATAATTAATTTATTAACAGTGTCGAATTTTATGGCAGGCATATTATAAGCCTTTCATATACCCATAGTATACTGAATGTGACTCCCCTAATCTCTATTGGGTTTCATCATTAAGGAAAGAGAATCATTCTATCATGAAGATAGATACCTCAATAAATGCATTTGGTAACTTCATCTGAAAGTCATCAACATTATGTAAGTGAATAAAAAAGGCCATACAGTTATCTGCAAGGGAGATACTATAGCTATAGGCATATACAAAATTCCCTGATTTTACTTCCCCTTTTACGGAGCCAAAATTATTTCACAAGTATCAAACCTAACCTAAGAGGTTACTCAGAAGTTCTAAAGTCAACTGGCCCATAGGAGATTTCAGATGACCTCAGTCCTGGGAAAGCAAATGTACCTGACACAAATGCACACATCCACCCTGGACTCCATCAGATCAGATCAGATCAAATCAGTCGCTCAGTAGTGTCCAACTCTTTGCAACCCCATAAATTGCAGCAGCCAGGCCTCCGTGTCCATCACCAACTCCCGGAGTTCACTCAGACTCACGTCCACCGAGTCAGTGATGCCATCCAGCCATCTCATCCTCTGTCGTCCCCTTTTCCTCCTGCCCTCAATCCCTCCCACCATCAGAGTCTTTCCCAATGAGTCAACTCTTCACATGAGGTGGCCAAAGTACTGGAGTTTCAGCTTTAGCATCATTCCTTCCAAAGAAATTCCAGGGCTGATGTCCTTCAGAATGGAGTGGTTGGATCTCCTTGCAGTCCAAGGGACTCTCAAGAGTCTTCTCCAACACCACAGTTCAAAAGCATCAATTCTTTGGCACTCAGCCTTCTTCACAGTCCGACTCTCACATCCATACATGACCATTGGAAAAACCATAGCCTTGACTAGACAAACCTTTGTTGGCAAAGTAATGTCTCTGCTTTTGAATATGCCATCTAGGTTGGTCATAACTTTCCTTCCAAGGAGTAAGTGTCTTTTAATTTCATGGCTGCAGTCACCATCTGCAGTGATTTTGGAGCCCAGAAAAATAAAGTCTGACACTGTTTCCACTGTTTCCCCATCTATTTCCCATGAAGTGATGGGACCAGATGCCATGATCTTCGTTTTCTGAATGTTGAGCTTTAAGCCAACTTTTTCACTCTCCACTTTCACTTTCATCAAGAGGCTTTTGAGTTCCTCTTCATTGTCTGCCATAAGGGTGGTGTCATCTGCATATCTGAGGTTATTGATATTTCTCCCGGCAATCTTGATTCCAGCTTGTGCTTCTTTCAGTCTAGCATTTCTCATGATGTACTCTGCATAGAAGTTAAATAAACAGGGTGACAATGTACAGCCTTGACGTACTCCTTTTCCTATTTGGAACCAGTCTGTTGTTCCATGTCCAGTTCTAACTGTTGCTTCCTGACCTGCATACAAGTTTCTCAAGAGGCAGATCAGGTGGTCTGGTATTCCCATCTCTTTCAGAATTTTCCAGTTTATTGTGATCCACACAAAGGCTCTGCCATAGTCAATAAAGCAGAAATAGATGTTTTTCTGGAACTCTCTTGCTTTTCCCATGATCCAGCGGATGTTGGCAATTTGATCTCTGGTTCCTCTGCCTTTTCTAAAACCAGCTTGAACATCAGGAAGTTCACGGTTCACATATTGCTGAAGCCTGGCTTGGAGAATTTTGAGCATTACTTTGCTAGTGTGTGAGATGAGTGCAATTGTGCGGTAGTTTGAGCATTCTTTGGCATTGCCTTTCTTTGGGATTGGAATGAAAACTCTCCTTTTCCAGTCCTGTGGCCACTGCTGAGTTTTCCAAATTTGCTGGCATATTGAGTGCAGCACTTTCACAGCATCATTTTTCAGGATTTGGAATAGCTCAACTGGAGTTCCATCACCTCCACTAGCTTTGTTCGTAGTGATGCTTTCTAAAGCCCCCTTGACTTCACATTCCAGGATGTCTGGCTCTAGGTCAGTGATCACACCATCGTGATTATCTGGGTTGTGAAGATCTTTTTTTGTACAGTTCTTCTGTGTATTCTTGCCATAGATGTATCGAAACCGCATTCCAACCTGCAGGGTTTTGGCCTCAGCCCAGACAATGAACATCTTCTGACTCATGTCCACTAGTACATGTATTCTAGAATGGAAGGCAGGCTCTGGTTTAGGTCTATGTAGGACACAACTGAGCAACTTCACTTCCACTTTTCACTTTCATGCAATGGAGAAGGAAATGGCAACCTACTCCAGTGTTCTTGCCTGGAGAATCCCAGGGACAGTGGAGCCTGGTGGGCTGCCGTCTATGGGGTCGCACAGACACGACTGAAGCAACTTAGCAGCAGCAGCAGCAATATTTACTGTCTACGCTGTGCCACTTCTATGTCCCACATAATCTCTGAGATTGGTCCCACCCTCCTGGACTGTTCTCCGTAGATAGACCTGCCTTGACATGAAATTTGACTCTTCAAGTAACTCACCAACTGTCACTTGTACCTGGACCTTGTAGTCACCTTGATTACACTTACTCCTAACTTTCTCCTATCATGTGACCAATAGTAGTCAGTTCAGTCCTTGAGTCGGTCATGGAGTATAACTCACCAGATTCCTCTGTCCATGGGATTTTTCAGGCAAGAATATTGGGATGGTTTACCATTTCCTTCTCAAGGGAAATCTTCCCAACCCAGGGATTGAACCCATGTTTACTGTATCAAAGGCAGATTCTTTACCACTGAGCCACCAGGGAAGCCCTTATCTATAAATACACATTATAAAATATAAGACATTTCTGTTTATATACCCTAGAGCCATGGAACATGTGCTTGATTTGATCATGGTTAAATACTGAGGTTCAGGTACCTATTGGAAGAAGTGTATTTTTTAAATTACTCAACAAACCAGGTGTTAAATTCCTTTCTATAGCAGAGTTTTCCAGTTCTGACAACTCCATTCTAAATTAAAATGGTGTCTACTTAGAAAGGGTAGAATTTCCTTTTCTGCTAATATTTTTCAGCCCAACAGCAGCACAAGCTTTTTGAGTCCACAGATAAAGTAGAATTGGAGTGTGTTCCATTCCAGTTGTAGAGGCCTTGGCTGCTCCCATCCCAGGGCCTCTGTTTACCTCCTGGAGTGGGTGAATTACACTTTATTAGGACATTGTGAGGACTCTCTGAAAGCCAGTTTGTAACTGGTGAGCAAAGTGTTCCACTCATAGTAAATTCTTAACAAATGAAACCTCCTGGTATTTACCACTTGCTGGAGTTTTCATGGATCCAACCACATAGATAATTTCTAAGATGTAGTCTGTGTACTTAGGATATAATTAGTAACCTGGTGGCTAAGTGGTAAAGAATCCACCTGCAATGCAGGAGCCTAGGGTTCAATCCCTGAGTCGGGAAGATCCCCTGGAGGAGGGCATGGCAACCCGCTCCAGTATTCTTGCCTGGAGAATCCCATGGACAGAGGAGCCTGGCAGGCTCATAGGATCACAAAGAGTCAGACACAACTGAAGTGACTTAGCATGCATGCATGCAGAGCCCTGGAATCTTAGTATTGATCTGGTCAAGCTGCCAGCCACCTGGGAATCCCTCAAGCAGCTCTCCCACTGCTATGGCAGCTTCCACTGTGGCCTGGTGTGGCCAGGCCTTCACTATGCAGCCTGAACCACACTTCTCTTAGGAACCTTTATGAAGAGGTCACGGTGCCACGGGCTGAAACAGGCAGTAACAAGAGAAGTGACCCATCTTCCCCTATCTCTTCATACTGACAAAAGTTGAAGGAAGCATGATAGAACTGAGGGAAGACTTCAAAGGGAAACTTTACTTGGATTTGTCTAAATCAGGAAGCTCATTCAGTTCCCAAGGCAGCTGGTAAATTTTTTCTTCCTCCAATTAATGCTTACTTTCATCAAAATAAGATAGATCAACATAACTAAAATTTTTAAATAATTCCCAAAAGGACACTACATCACATGGAGTAGTGTCCTGGGTAACTCTCCTGTCCCCTCTGCAATGCTCATACACAAACTAAAATGACTTTTACATTGTAAAAAGTGTTTCTTCTGCTATCCCGAGCCATATTGCCACCTTATGTGTATATGTGTATTCACTGGTCCTAGATGGACCATCTAAAGCAAAACAGAAAAATTCTGCACGGCTTGAGCATCACAGTCCTTCAAGTATCTGCAGATACTAGCAAGGCTTACATCTATCTTCTCTTTTAAGGCTAAATATCCTCCACTCCTTAACTCTTCTGTGGTCTTTAAGATCTTTCCCTAAACATGTGTTCTCCTAAGGATACATGCTAGTTGATCAACATGTCTTTCAAATTTATATGAAAAATGACTACAAGTAATGATCTATAAGGGCTTCCCTGGTGGCTCAGTGGTAAAGAATCCACCTGGCAATATAGGAGAGGCAGGATCAGAAAGACCCCCTAGAGAAGGAAATGACAACCCACACCAATACTTTAGCCTGGGAAATCCCATGGACAGAAAAGCCTGGCAGGGTACAGTCCATAGGGTTGCAAAGAGTCAGATACCACTTAGTAACTGAGCAGAGAGAGAGAGAGAATGTTCTAAAAGCAGACTAAGTAGTAGAGAATTCAATGAGTTTATTAATTATCCCATTAATTCCTCCATGCCTGAAATAATGAATGCTTTCTTTCACTTTACTCCATTCCTCCACACAGATATCTTGGAAGATGATAGTCAGCATCTAAATATATAACTAGACCCCTATGGATAGTGGTTTTAAAGTTCAGTTGGGTGAAAGAGTGGGTGCTGAGAGATAATGAAATACATACTGGTCTGCACATTTATCAGAAACAGGGCAATCTCTTATGCACTGAGCCAGCACCATCTATGATCATCACAGTCTGTCATGGAGAAGTCAGCACATGTCTAAAACAATTGATATCAGCAAACAGCTGAGAGGATAAAAAGAATGCCTGCAGTTCTCCAGGGAGGATGCAGCATCTTATAGTCACTTACTCTAGTACAAAACACATAACATAAAATATACCATCTTAGCCATCTTTAAATGTACAGTAGCATTAGCTATGTGAACATGTTGGTGCTTCAGTTCTCTAGAAATGTTGTGGCAGCTTTTTAAGTCTCTTTGGCCAAAGGTTACTGTGGACTGTCCTTCTGGAAGCCTGCAGCACTATCTCAGTTTGCATGAGTTATGTTTGGAAATGGGTGATGCTGAAGGAAGGGTGAGTCTGCCATCCAGAGTACAGCAGGTTGTGCCCTGCACAAAACGGAACAGATTGACAGGCAACCAGGGTTGAATCCAGCCTTCATTCAGTTTCCTAAATCCCACTCCAACTATCACCAAGAGAAAGGGGCCGTCATTTGAGTAAGTGCTGGTTCCCGGGAGGAAGAGCAAGTCAGGGGAGAAAGGCTAATAGGTAGAGAGATCAATGAAGGGCCCCTTTGTTGTTGTTCACTCACTCAGTCATCTCCGACTCTTTTGAACTCGTGAGCGGCAGCAGACCAGGCTTTCCTGTCCTTCACTATCTCCCGGAGCTTGCTCAAAATCAAGTCCATTGAGTCAGTGATGTCATCCAACCATCTCATCCTCTGTTGCCCCCTTCTCCTTCTGCCCTCAATCTTTACCAGTATCAGGGTCTTTTCCAATGAATGAAATGTCCCTATATAGAATTTAAATCCTGGGGTGATTTTTATTTCAAAGTAGATAAAAGTTATATTTAGTATAGTGTTTCCAAGTCTTCCTATCCTATACACTAATTTCCTTCAGTTAGGCTAGCCCTTCTGTGAAGCCTGATAAACCTGTCCATGGTGATGGCAACAAATCTAAATGAATAGCGTAGGAAATGGAAATAATCTCTGCCTCCTTATTCACCTTTGTCTCCATGCCATGTTTAATGTACTATAAGGAGTACTGCATCCTGAGTAGTGACTAGCAACACGGGCAATGGGAGAGCTCCTGGCAGAGCTGGGAGTCAGGGGAGCCAATACTGATGAGATGTAAGCCCCACAAAGGCAGGGATCTAGGTCAGTTCTGTTTATCAATATATTCCAAGCAATTAGAACAGTTCTCAGGACTGAGTACATTCTTAAACATTTATAGGATGAATCAATGATTCACGGGGATGTTTTAAAAATTCAATTTATTATTATTTGGGTCATGAAAAATTTTAATTAAATGAAAGATTTTTTAAGTTCTATAGTGCTTTACAATTTTCAAAAGTTTTACACATATGTTTTCATAGAATCCTATAATTTTTTTCCCCCTCACCTCTCTATTGTTTCATCCTCCTTCCCTCTACTGGCTTGTTCTGTATACATGACACAAATAAAAAATGTTGGCAAGGATGTAGAGAAAAGGGAACCATCTTACACTATTGTTGAGAATGAAAATTGGTGTAGTATGGCAGTTTCTCAAAAAAGTAAAAAGAGAACTACCTTATAACTTACCAATTCTACTCCTGGATATATATCTTAAAAAACAAAACCACAAAATTGAAAAGAAATATGTTCTCCAATACTTATAGCAACATTATTTATAACTGCCAAGATATGAAAGAAACTTGTGTCCATCCACAGAAGAATGGACAAAGATGTGGTTTTTCTCTGGATATATGTCCAGGAGTAGGATTTCTGGATCACCTGATAGCTCTGTTTTTAGTTTTTAAGGAACCTCTATACTGTTCTCCCAGAGAAGGCAATGGCACCCCACTCCAGTACTCTTGCCTGGAAAATCTCATGGATGGAGGGCCTGGTGGGCTGCAGTCCATGGGGTCGCTAGGAGTTGGACATGACTGAGAGACTTCATTTTATTTTTTTACTTTCATGCATTGGAGGAGGGAAAAGGCAACGTTGCCACTCCAGTGTTCTTGCCTGGAGAATCCCAGGGACAGGGGAGCCTGGTGGGCTGCCATCTATGGGGTCACACAGAGTCGAACACGACTGAAGCCACTTAGCAGCAGCAGCAGCATACTGTTCTCCACAGTGGCTGCACCAAATTACATTCCTACCAACAGTGTAGGAGGGTTCCCTTTTTTCCACACCCTTTCCAGCATTTATTTTTTGTAAATTTTTTGGATGATGATCATTCTAAGTGCTATTAGATTCATTTTTCTAATTATCAGCAATGCTGATGCTGGGAAAGACAGAAGGCAGAAGGAGAAGGGGACAACAGAGGACAAGATGGTTGGATGGCTTAACCAACTCGATGCACATTAGTTTGAGCAAGCTCCAGGAGTTGGTGATGGACAGGGAAGTCTGGCATGCTGCAGTCCATAGGGTTGCAAAGAGTCAGACACGACTGAGTGACTGAACTATACTGAGCAATGTTGAGCATCTTTTCGTGTGCCTCTTGGCCATCTGTGTGTCTTCCTTGGAGGAATGTCTATTTAGGTCTTCTGCTCAGTTTTAAACATACTTTTAATATATAGGGCCACATGAGCTGTTTGTAAATTCTGAAGACTAATTCCTTGTCAGTTGCATCATTTGCAAATATTTTCTCCCATGTTGTGGGTTGTCTTTTTGTTTGTTTGTTTGTTTTGTATGGTTTCCTTTGCTGTGCAAAAGCTTTTGATTTTAATTAGGTCCCATTTGTTTACTTTTGCTTTTATTTTCATTATGTTGGGAAACGAAGAAGATATTGCCGTGATTTATGCAAAAGCATGTTCTGCCTATGTTTTCCATGAAGAGATTTATATTATCTGGTCTTACACTTAGGTGTTCAATCCATTTGGAGTTCATTTTTGTGTATGGTGTTAAAGAATATTCCAATTTCATTATTTAACATGTAGCTGTCCAGTTTTCCTGGCCCCATTTATTGAAGAGACTGTCTTTCCTCCATTGTACAGTTTTGCCTCCCTTGTTGTACAGGTTTATCTCTGTCTTTTATCTTGTTCCATAGATATATATCTCTGTTTTTGATTTGTAGTATAATCTGAACTCAGGAAGTCTGCTTCTTTCAGCTCCATTTTTCTCTCTCAAGATTGCTTTGGCATGGAGGCAACCTAAATGTCCATTAACTGATGAATGAACAAAGATGTGGTACATAAATACAATAAAATAGTCAGTCAGTCAGTTCAGTCACTCAGTCGTGTCTGACTGTTTGCAACCCCATGGACTGTAGCATGCCAGGCTTCCCTGTCCATCACCAAGTCCTGGAGCTTGCTCAAACTCATGTCCATCAAGTTGGTGATGCCATCCAACCGTCTCATCCTCTGTTGTCCCTTTCTCCTGCCTTCAATATTTCCCAGCATTAGGGTCTTTTCTAATGAGTCAGTTCTACCTATCAGGTGGCCGAAGTATTGGAGTTTCAGCTTCAGCACCAATCCTTCCAATGATTGCCACACAACAGAATACTACTCACCCATAAAAAATTGAAATTTTGTTATTTGCAGCAACATGGATAGACTTGGAGGACATTATGCTTAGTGAAATAAGTCAGAGAAAGATAATACTGTATCATATCATTTACATGTGAAATATAAAAAAGTACAGCAAACTAGTGAATAAAGCAAAAAGAAGCAGACTCACAGATTAAAGTCTAATTTTAAATTCTGAACAGAAGTTATTATGACCTGAATTGATTACTGACTTCCTTCCTTCTTTCCTTTATCTCTTTCTTTCTCTCCCTCTGTTTCCTCCTTCCTTCCTTTCTTCCTTTCTTTTTCTCTCCTTCCCTCCTTTCTTCCTTCCTTTCTCTCTCTTTCTTTCAAAAACTTGGCAGGATATCAATATTTTTTTTTTCTAAGGAGTCACATACCTCTTGCTTAAAAATCTGTTCTTGAATACTGAAAGGCATCTTAACTCCACTTATTCATCCAAGTATCAACAGTTTACTCTTCTTTTGTGAAAATTATGACAAAGCTAGAACTTTCTGTCTAAGCATAATTTATCTATGATTTGTTAAACATTACCTTTGAGATTTCTTTTACATATTATTTTAAATTTCAAAAATAGTTAATTACTGAATTAGTTACTCAATCACACATGTCAATGAAATTTGCATTGATGAGTATTTACAATTCTAGAATACCATTATATTAATATTGACCAAGTCTAGTCTATATTATTTTTTAAAAACTGGTTCATATCTTACCTGTCTGCCCTAATCTGTGCTTCTCCTTTACTGTATCTCCCTTTACCAACTATATCATCAGTTCAAATTTCACTCATTTGTTGATGTATTGCCTTATAACTAATCCTATGAGATTGGGAGGAATACTTTTCTCTTTCCAATTATATTATACTGCTAATGGATGTAAGCATTATTCTAGAGGTAGAGGAAAAACACTTCATATTTTAATTTAACAGTCTTAACACTAATTTTTAAAGTTGCAAAGTTCTTCAGAACTTTCAGAATTCTAAGAGCCTCAAAACAACCACATAGCAATGAGAGTAGTATTTAGATTTTACAAATGAGATGAAAATGCAAAGAAGTAAAGTCTTTTTTCCCAGGGTTGCACTGTCTGATAAAAGCTGAACACGAGGCTTCAACTTACCAACAGGGTGACAGAAGTTTCCTAACTTCTCTGAGCCTAAACTTGCTCTAAAGATTGAAATAATAATGTCTATCACAGAACTGCTTACAGACTAAGTGAGATGACACATCAAGTATTTGCCACAATGCCTTGTATATGGTAAATGTTCAATAAATGGGAGATATTGTCATTGACAGACTATGGTTAATGAGACAGATCTGACCTACCACTTGGTTCTTTCAATCTGCAAACTGAGAATGATACTTACATTTTCAATTATTTTTTAAAAATCTAAATAATAATGATTCATGATACATTAAAATATATAAAATTCTAATTTAATTTTCCATAAATATGTTTTATGGGAACACAGACACACCATTCATTTACCTATAATCTACAGTAACTGTTTCACTACCAAGGCATGGTATGAATATCAATAGCATATGACTCACAGCACCTAAAATATTTACTCTCTGGCCCTTTAAAGAAAAAGTTTCCCAACCCTGTTCTTAACTATCAAGCTAAAGTTTTCTGATGAGCTGCCATGACACAGTATTTCTTTTCCTGTCTGCCTTATGTATGCATCTCCTCACTTTACCTTTTATTTATAAGAAAATAAGGAGAAGGGATGTCATAGGGAAAACTAAACAATTTGTTATTATTAGGAAAAGTACTGAAGGCTTATGATAACTTGTCTTTTCTTTTTATCAACTCCTCCTTCCTTTTGCCTCAGAAAGGAAGGTGGGGGCAGAAAGAAAGAAATTAGGCCAGCTCAAGTTCCAGTGCTATTAATCACAGGGCCCGATATGCTTTCCTCCTGCAGCCAATTGGACTCAAAGAAAAGTAATAGCAGAAGCAATATAATGCAGCTAAATGCAGTGTCAACAACAGTCTTCAAACCACTTCATCTTCAGTCTATTCTCATTGCCCATTAGACAAAGAAATAAAGAATAAATCAAAACAATATCAATTGAGAGACTGCCAGAGGTTTTCTTATTTCAAAGAAAGGTAAAACTATGCTAGAGTTATCATTCCACTTGACAGCCATACAGAGTCCAAAGCAAGTATCTTGAGAGCCTCCTTGGGCTGAATGCTGTTTCACAAATTCTCTCTAGGCTTTAAAATAACAAGGAAAAAATGAGAGCATTTTACTAATGTCCTACAAACTACCTCTCCCCTCTTGTTCAGCTGAAAGCTGTGTATATGATTGTGTTTGATGCAAAAGTATCCTTTGCTAAAAATGCCTCAAGGTACATCTAGCCCATAAAGACTGGATAAATGATAGCTCAAACAGAAAAGAAACACAAAAAAATAATGGAACTACTGAAGTGGGGGTTTAAGTCCCCCTAGACTTTTCACTGAAAAATAAAGGATGTGAACATTACTAAGTGGGCATATGTGTATATTCACAGACAAATCCACAGGTGCACACAACACAAATACAATATACACATGAACACTGTCTTCTCTTAACATGAAAGAAAGTGAAGTCACTCAGTCATGTCCAACTCTTTGCGACCCCATGGACTGTAGCCCACCAGGCTCCTCCATCCATGGAATTTTCTAGGCAAGAGTACTGGAGTGGGTGGCCATTTCCATCTCCAGGGGATCTTCCCAACCCAGGGATCGAACACAGGTTTCCTGCATTGCGGGCAGACGCTTTACTGTCTGAGCCACCAGGGAATCCCTTAACATTGTCATATTTAAAATTAATTTATAAGCAGTGTAAATACCTCTGTGACATCTCTTACAGAAAGGAATTCAGATAATAAAAATAGGATGTTTAAACTCAATGTTCTCGCTACATCTAATGTGTCTCCCAGCACTCAAAACATGTTCCATTGACAGACACATTCATTCACATCTTCTCTCTAATGACTAATATTGTTTCCTACATATAGAAGCATCTCCCCTTCATATGCGTTATCAAACTAGGTTTTTTGCACTTTCTCAAAATGTTTTGAGTGCATAAGTCAGTATACGCACATTAGAAAAATATAGTATTTTTGGAGTAGAAAAAGTAAGATAATCAATAGCTATAATACTATGAATATAAGCAATCCAACCATTAAGGAATTGGTATTTTTTTTAATGGGAAAAAGCAACTTTGAGGTCTCCTCCATCGTAAGAAACACAACTTCTCAGACCTACTCAGACAGAAGCTGTCAGACCTGAGTCAGAGTTCCTACTATATTCCCAACTCTGCAAAGTGACTCCAAAAAATTATTCCTTTTGTTGTGCACCAGTTTACTAAACTCACAAGAAACAAATATAGGAATCACTTCTTGATAAAGCTCTTCCCAGGAGAAAATGACCGATCTGACATTAACAGTTCATGGGTGCCATTATGAAGCTTCAAGTCTGATCTGGCCAAAGCAGAACTTACTCTGTTTCCATCTCTGACCTGAACGCCCATTCCTGACTGGCATTTGCCATTCCTGTGAATGTCTTTATCATCCTCCCAGTCATCCCCCGGCCCTTCAGAAGTGACTGTGATGTCTTTGATTTCATGACCTTAATATCTCTTCTTCTACTCTTCCTTTCTTTAGTCCAACTCCAGAACTGCACCATCCCCCACCTCCCAAACCTGATTCAAGTTTTCATGATCCCTTCTAAAAAAGAATATCTCAATCACAATCATCTTCTAACTTGTCTTCCCAACTCTTGTTTCTGCCCCCTTAAGCTAATCCCAAGGCAGCTAAGCTTTAGCAACAGGGCAGCCGTGACTCCTGCTCAAAACCTTCAATGAATCCCCAGTGCCTACCAAAAAAGACATCAAACTCCTTAGCTGTACTCATGATTATTAATTATTATTATTTCCTCTCCTGTTCATGCTTACTAGTCTGCATGGTAACCTAGATGATATATCACTAGGGGGACATCTCAAAAAGTCATCTTGTTTTTGGAGTGCCAAGTATATTTAATTTAGTACTTCTAATCTCTGTATTTATCCTGTAAGACATGCATTTTATCCCTATTTTATGGACAGGAAGAAAAAAAAATGTCAGAAAAATGTGCTGACTTTTCCACTGCCCTTTGTCCCTGGTATAATACTTTCTGTATACTTTATATTCTTTGTATAGTTATTAAATAAATGATTATTTCTTCTTATCCTATCTGTTTTATTAAAGTAGATGATACTATGAAATTTTTGTTAAATTATTCATTCACAGAAAAAGTGACTTTTGATTAACTATGAGAATTTATCCTCTGTGAGGTTCAGATGCAGGAGGTGCCACCCTCCCTAGGGTCCAAACCCTCTTGATTCAAGACAAAGGTGGCAATTCACTAGCCTGTACAGTAATTAAAGGCTTCTTCTCTAATGTATAAGGTCTAGTGAAGGAAATATAATTTATTTTAATTTTAAATTTTATTCCACTCTAGCTGCCTGATTGAAATGGAAATCTTCCCACTAAACATTTAATACTGTAATAGGTCAAGAATATCAAGGACTCTCTCACCATCTTCACTCAAACTGAAAAAGGAAAAGAAAATTTTGTATAGTGCTAAGTGGCTTCCCTGATAGCTCAGGTATAAAGAATCTGCCTGCAATACAGAAGACCCCAGTTCAATTCCTGGGTCATGAAGATCCACTGGAGAAGGGATAGGCTACCCACTCCAGTATTCTTGGGCTTCCTTTGTAGCTCAGCTGGTAAAAAAATACCTGGGTTCAATCCCTGGGTTGGGAAGATTCCCTGGAGAAGGGAATGGCTACCCACTCCAGTTTTCTGGCCTGGAGAATCCTATGGAGTCCATGGGGTTGCAAAGAGTCAGACACAACTGAACAACTTTCACTTTCAAGTAGTATATTATTACCTTTGGCCAGGAAGACTGCAATAATTTCTAAACCAGTTCTGCCATCTCTCACAGGAGAATAACGTCAAGCAACAGTCTATGTAAGGATATTCGGATCAACATGAGTTCCATAAATATTAATTTATAAAAGATACCACTGAAATGACAGGTCTATGGTAACTGTTTACAAAACCAATATGATTTTCTGAAGATTCATTATTTTATTATTTGCTAAATTATCCTTATTGTCCTTAAAATACCTACACATGTAAAATTACACTGAAATTGCGTTTTGAATTCAGTAGAGTATGTAAAGTCAAAACCACCACAATATTGTAATTATCCTCCAATTAAAATAAATGAATTGTTTAAAAAAGCTTAAAAAAATTATGAACTTGTTTGCTTCTTAAATCATTTTATATTCTTTGATTTTTCAAAAATATTTTAATGTTTATTTAGTTGAGTACAGATTAAATTTTTTAAGACATTTACAATGGCTGAACAGGGTGTGCAAACTGAGAAAACCAGAATATAGATCTTATAAAACATTAAAGGAAAAATCAAATACCATAAAATAAAGTTCTCCTTCAACATCAAAGACAGAGAAGAATGAATACACATCAGATGAAGAGAGTCACATAGAAGTTCCCACTTACCTGCTGGGTGTGACTAATCAACATGCTATAATCAAGGAGGCAAAACTCACCACAGGAAATATTTATTACAGCTTTCAGAAGAGCAATGAAAACTACTGGGACAAATACTGAAATAAGCAGAATACATTATACAGACAAACAGAAGAAACAGAGAAGCATAATGTAACTCCCAGTACAATCTCTTGATCTAAAAACAGTCCATGAGCATCACTGCAATGCCTGGGTGTTTAAATTTTTTAATTTTATTTATTGCTGTGCTTAGTAGCTCAGTCATGTTGGACTCTTTGCCACCCCCTGGACTGAAGCCCACCAGGTTCCTCTGTCAATGGGGATTCTCTAGGCAAGACTACTGGAATGGGTTTCCATGCCTTCCTCCATGGGATCTTCCCAATCCAGGGATTGAACCCAGGTCTCCTGAATTACAGGTGGATTCTTGACCGTCTGAGCCACCAGGAAAGCCCTTTTAATGTTATATTACTACCAAATTGCAGAAAAGAGAAAGTTCATAAATTATTTAACATTGAGATCAAGACAGATCTAATCATATGATTTCTTGGGTTTAAATGTAATTCCTTACCTTCAGTCTATTTTCTCTGAGGAATTACACAAAAATACACAGGAAAAGTTAGATACTAGGGACACTAGCTCAGGACTTGGGGAATACTATTGTTTCCTGACATAGAAAACTCCTAAATGGTTTGAAGAATAATGGTGCATTTAGAGCTGACACTCAGGACTAAGGTTTGGAGTTCAATGTCAATGGAACGATGTGAGAAGTTGCTGTCTTCAGAACATACTCAAGTTGGAACACTTTTTACCAGTCAAAGGAATTGAATACAATGTTATCTTTTCCCACAATCTCAGTGGAAGATACTGGGATGTTTTGGTGTGCAGAAGAACCATGCAAATAAAAAGTGAAGGTGTGAACAAACCATTTGCTTCTTAGGATGCTGAAGAAAAAGAATGGATTTAAGTGCCAGAAGGAATGAAAAGGATGAGACAAAGGGGAAAGGACACTAAGTTGTGGATGTGTCTGGTGCTGAAAGTAAAGTTCAATGCTATAAAGAACAATATTGCATAGGAATCTGGAATGTTAGGTCCATGAATCAAGGTAAATTGGAAATGGTCAAACAGGCAAGAGTGAACATCAACATTTTAGGCATCAGTGAACGAAAATGGATCAGAATGGGCAAATTTAATTCAAATGACCATTATATCTACTACTGTGGCCAAGAATCACTTCGAAGAAATAAAGTAGCCCTCAAAGTCAGCAAAAGAGTCCGAAATGCAGTGCTACTGGTACAATCTTAAAAACAACACAATGATTTCTGATAGTTTCCAAGGCAAACCATTCAATATACCAGTAATCCAAGAAAGCTGAGCACTGAAGAAATGATGCTTTTGAACTGTGGTGTTGGAGAAGACTCTTGAGAGTCCCTTGGACTGCAAGGAGATCCAACCAGTCAATCCTAAAGAAAATCAATCCTGAATATTCATTGGAAGGACTGATGCTGAAGTGGAAGCTCTAATACGTTGGCCACCAGATAAGAAGAGTCGACTCAACGGAAAAGACCCTGATGCTGGGAAAGATTGAAGGCAGAAGGAGGAGGGGACGACAGAAGATGAGATGGCTGGATGGTATCATTGACCCAATGGATATGAGTTTGAGCAAGCTCTGAAAGATGGTGAAGGACATCGAAGCCGGGCATGCTGCGGTCCATGGGGTCGCAAAGAGTCAGACATGACTAAGCAACTGAACTCAGCAGAAGTGCAGTGGTTAAGCTCAGATTTGTAACTGATAAAGGCACTACACAGATATGGCTGCAGAGTCAGAGGAATTCCTCTTGGAAGTCGTAAAGGCCTGGTTTAAGCAACAGAGTGTATCAATACAGGTGGTATACAGAGGAATTTACCAGAAGCAAGCCATCTACCTTTATAATGAGATGGCGTAAGAGGTTCATTCATAGTAGACACAGCTCTACAGACACATGTGGATGCACACAAATACACCCACAGACATACACAGATCTGATCTTTCAGTATGTATAATTATACTGTGTATAATTATACTAATGTGTAATTATACTAATCTGCAATGAATTGTGGCTCTTAGTTTATCCTCTTCAGAGGCCCTGTGTGCAATAACACAGTTTTTGGTCTGTTCTAGACCACAGTTTTTGGTCTGCCTCATCTTGTAGGATTTGAAATTGCTCAGCTGGAATTCCATCACCTGTTACCACAAAGGAATGTGGCAGAAGGGGTGACAGTGAGTCTGAAATCCACCATTCCTTCCTTTCACAAGCCAGTGGCCATGGCCTGTTATCCTGGCATGGGTTACCAGAGCAAGGAGAAGGAAGTGTCTTTCTAAATGGCCTTCCAGCCCTTTGTGTAATTTATAAAAATGCCCTAGAGGGGCCAATGCCAGCTCCGATTCTTTTGGCATTTTATAATGCTGAAATTAGGGAATGCCTCCAGGGTCATATGTTAAATGTACGTTCAAACCAAGCTGCCATTTCCTGATATTCTGTGCAGCCAGGATTCTGTGGCTGAGGGACCAGACCAGGTAAGCAACACGCCTCATTATACTGTAAAAGGTGCTCATGTCTGTCTAGGTAACTACCATGGGATAATAATAAAATTAGAATACACAGCTCCAAAATTACAAGACGTCTGCTCATGAAAAATACCGTAAGAGCACCCACTCAGAACCTATGTGAAATGAGGAACTAGGAACATAGGAACGCTATGACCTGGGTGTGCACGCACCACCTCAAATGTCCTTATTTTGTCAAGTCCCTGCTAATACCACTCTTATCTCCTCAACCATCTAGAACTCTTACTACCAAGTGAGTCAGTTTTATTTTTATAAAGAGAACCAGCTAGATATACTTTGTACCCTGAAGGTCCTTTGGAGACATAATGTCCCTAGACACATATTTCTGCTTTAAAGATGACAGCAGGAAAGGACAATTTTTAAACCAAATGAAGAGGGCTTCTAACAATGAAACTTCAAGCATGATGGCATGTAAGCATGAATCTTTGGGGGTAAAACACTGGTTCTTCTCCAACCTGCTCTGGGCCTTTGTCCTTAAATAACCCTAAATGGAAACATTACTGATTTCCTCCTGCTAATTTTTAATCAGAATGCAATAAGTAACTTTGACCCCTCCAAGCCTTTCAGGATACTGTTATTTCTACACAGAATGCCCTTCTCTCTCTCATTTTTCCCACCTGAAAACCTGCTTACATGTCTCCTTCTTATATGTTACCTCTTCTCTTCAGCTTATTCTGTTTCTCCCCAGACCGCCTCCAGGCTTAGTGGCTTCTTCTTCCCTCACCTATACGCACATAGTACTTTATAAGTATTTTAATACTACTTATTGATTCATAACTTTTTATCTCTTATAGTATTCTCAGCCAGATAGCTCTTTGCAAACTAGGATTTCTATCTTTTAAATCTTTGTTACAGATAGTATGCTGGATAATAGAGAAATATTTATTGCAATGAAGTATACACAATGTACTATTAAAATGTTATTCTTTTATATTTATATTTTGGTGATATTTTTTCTTTCCATATTGCCATTTCATATGGATCCCCGGGTAAAGGCAAAAAAATAAAAAATATTAAGACTTGGACTCAAGCAGGAAATAAACTGTCTGACTCTGAACAAATCTGTCAGCATTCCGTCTGCAGTTTGCACATCAGTAAAATCTGGGATTGGTTTGGAACAGGGTTTCCCAATCCTAGCATTGTTGACATTGTGGAACAGACCATTCTCTTTGTGGGGAGGAGTGAGAGGTGACTGTTTGTTGCCTGAAGAATGTTTAGCACATTCCTGGCTGATACCCACTAAATGTCTGTAGCACTCACTCAGCTCTATCAGTTAAAACGTATACACAACTACTATATGATGCCTTCAAACTGTGGTGCTAAAGAAGATTTTTGAGAGCCCCTTGGATAGCAAGATCAAACCAGTCAATCCTTAAGGAAATCAACCCTGAATATCCACTGGAAGGACTGATGCTGAAGCTGAAGCTCCACTACTTTTGCCACCTGATGTGAAGAGCTGACTCATTGGAAAAGACCCTGATGCTGGGGAAGACTGACAGCAGGAAGAGAAGCGGGTGGCAAAGGATGAGATAGTTGGATGTTATCAATGACTCAATGGACATGAGTTTCAGCAAGCTCTGGGAGATGGTGAAGGACAGGGAAGCCTACTGTGCTGCAGTCCATGTGGTCGCAAAGAGTTGGACAGGATTGAGTGACTGAAGAATAAGTACATAAAATAATCAACATGGACTTAGTGTACAGCACAGGGAACTCTACTGAACATTTTGTAGTAAGCTATGTGGGAAAAGAATTTGAAAAAGAATGGATATATGTATATGTATAACTGAATCACTCAGCTGTACACCTGAAACTAACACAATGCTGTTGTTCAGCTGCTAAGTTGTGTCTGACTCTTTGCAATCCCATGGATTATATCATGCCAGGCTCCTCTCTCCACTATCTTCTGGAGTTTGCTCAAATTCATGTCCATTGAGTCAAAGATGCTATTTAACCATCTCCTCCTTTACTGCCCACTTCTAATATAAAATAAAAATTAAATTTAAAAATGTCTCTAGACATTGACAAATGTTCCCTCCTACCCTCATCAAGAGGGCACTAAGACCACCGAAGGTTAAAAACCACTGGTCTGGACTATATGTTTTCCACAGCTTTGAGCACAAGACTCTTTTTTTCCTAAAGAAATATCATACATTGTATAGACAAATAACATAAGCAAAGTGCAGGGCTCTGCTTTAAAGGGTTGGAGAGAGAACTGTTGAAAATCCTTTAATTTATATGATTTTCTGATTTTAAAGAAACACAAATGAATTCACTCAAAGCACATGCCAGATGCCTGCTTTTCACTTACTCCAAGATATTTACCACTAGAAACTGAGATTTGAAAGATCAAGCTGAATTCATGCACCAATGTTAAACATCGGTCACACAATGGTAGATGGTGAAGTCAAAATATTCTTTCTTTAATCCACGGAAGGGAGTCCTCTGCTAAAGTCACAATACAGTAAGAAAAGCGGTCATATGTTTCTGGCATTAAGAAAATGCTATTAATTCATAAAATAACATGTATCAGGCAGTAAACTTTTTAAAGACAGATCCAATAAGGGTTATACATCTCCACTTAAGAACTGTTTTTCATTTGTGTGACAAATATTGAAAAGATTCCTATTACATAAGAGCTGTTTGATGCTAAGGGTACAACGATGAACACATATCTATATGTGTGTACATGTATGTATATTCCTATGTATATATTTGTGTGCATATATACATAACTTATTTTACCAAGTATATATAAACTTTCTATTAATTATGAACTTAATTAAAATGTGACCTAAAGATGATGACTTACTAATTTTAAAACAAAATTATGTATGCAAATATACAATGGAATCATTGCCAGGTATAAATATATTCATTCATTCACTATTCTATTAAATAACTTCTCTAAAATATTAGAAGATCTAATCATTGATTTTCTTTTTGTCACAAGAATATGAGAGATTTTACTGAAAAAATTTTTAAATGTTTATTAATACTTAAAAGTAAGTTCTAAATTAAAAACATAGCCCACTTGAAAATCAACATAAATATTCAGTTCAAAGTTATCCCTGTGTTTAATAATTCTGAAGAACAGGAATTAAAGATTAACATAAAACAGCAACATTGTCTGATGTACCTCATCAGTAGGCAGTAGACAAAAAATTCTGAAAGGAGAGTTCAATTTAAAATTTTAACAGTTAAAAAAAAAAAAAGGAAATGCTAACACTGGGACCCACATTAAATTTCTCTCTATTCTATGGTGACTCAAAGCAAATGAGTGGATATTAAGAAGAAGGATTTCTGTTTCCAAAAGTAAGCAATAAGGCAAAATTCAGAAATGTTAACAAAAGAGAGGAAACTGTATGGCTCATCTTATTAACTTATTGCCATCCTCTTATTCCAGTTATGAAAACAACTAATAATCCATTATGCTGATAGTACTTTTTGAATAACTGCCCTTCTGTGTTTTCAACCTGATGTTTAATCCTTGGGTATGCAATGTTTCAAAACAGACATGCAGATTAGAACTCACTCACCTGTCAAATGTAGCAGAAAATAGCCTCTCTGCTGAGTTGGAGAAAGATGAATTATCCCACAGAGCTATAACAAGCTCTCCAGATTTCTCTTCAGTGTTTTGAATCTAGATGCCCGATCACAGCTGTTCACAGTCTATTTCCCTGCTTTTATTTTACCAAAGCTTCCTCTGAATGGAATATTTCCTTTAAAGGTGACCACTTGACCAGTGATACCTACTGACCTATGCTGTGTGTGTGTGTGTTTGTGCATGTGTACATGTGCACCAGGCTTGGGAACACAAAGAGAAGCCCATTTCTTTAGGACTCACTAAACTATTGGGCTGCCCTGGCAGCTCAGTGGTAAAGAATCTGCTTGTAATACAGTAGATACGGAGATGTGGGTTTGACCCTGGGTCAGGAAGATCTCCTGGAGGAGGGTATGGCAACTCATTCCAGTAATCTTGCCCAGAAAATCCCACCAGGGTCGCAACAGGATCAGACACAAACTAGTGACTAGACAACAACAACAATTTAATGTCACAATTGTGCTAATAATTTAAGACTCAGAAGCAGAGGTAAAGTGAGGGTCTAAAATGAGTAACATGGGAATTCCGCAGTGGTCCAGGGTTAGTACTCACAACTGCTGCAGACTGAGTTCAATTCCACAAGCCATGATGCACTGGCCCATAAATAAATAAATAAAATGGGTAACACTGACTCCTTGCCCCACTTTCAAATGAGAAGCCACTCATTTCAGATAAGTCCTATATTATGAAAGGGGCAAACTATGAATGCTATAATTATACTACTAACTAACAAAACTTCTGAAACAGTCTAAGAGATAAGAGAATTACTCTTGATAAAACTGCTTCCCCACAAAGGTAAGGCAAGAAAACGTGAAAGGAAGCCAATTAGTTAAGATTCAAATTAAGAAAATTTGAGGTGCTTACACTCATTGGATGTTCCCATTGTCTTTCAGAATAAAAACGAAAATCTCTTGATGTGAACTATAGAAATCTTCTGATCTGACTCCATACCAACCTTTCATTATTCATTTATCCTATCATCCTTTATAGCAGGAGTCAGAAAATTTGTTCTGCAAATGCCAGGTAGTAACTATTTTAGGCTCTGTAGACTGTATTTTCTTCCATACACAACTACTCAGCTCTGCTGTTACAGCATGAGTGCAGCCTTAAGCAACGCACTGAAAATAAGAATATGGCTGTGTTCTAATAAAACTCCATTTATGGGCACTAAAATGAGAATTTCATATAATTTTCATATGTCACAGAGTATAGTTGTTCATATTAAATATTTTTTAACAATTCAAAAATATAAAAACAGAGGAACAACGGGGCTTCCCAAGTAGCTCAGTCGGTAAAGTATCTGCCTGCAATGTGGGAGAACTGGGTTCAATTCCTGGGTCGGGAAGTTCCCCTAGAGAAGGAAAGGGCAACCCATTCCAATATTCTTGCCTGGAGAATGCCACAGACAGAGGAGCCTGGCAGGCTACAGTTCATGGGACTGCAAGAGTCGGACACGGCTTAGCACTATCTTTCTTTCTATACAGAAACAGACAGGGCTCCACAGTCACAGTTTGCCCATCTTCACACCTCGACAGCCTCCAGCTCCCTGTGTCTATAGTCTATGAGTCTATAGCTTAAAATACTTTGAGGACTCCATACAAGCTATGGTCTTTTGAGCATCAAAGGCATTGTACTTATTCCTTTTCTTGCAATACTCTCACCACATCCTTCTTCAGCAAACAAACAAATTTCTACTTACCTTACACTTCTCAATTTCTCTGAGAGGTCTTCTTGAGTCCCTCATGTCTGAGCTTCACCCCCTCTTCCAAATGCCCTGTGACACACTAGAGCTTTACATCACAGGACTAGTGACACTGTGCTTAGTTTTAGACCCAGTACAAGATGGTTTTAATTGCTATCCACTATATCTCCTGTGCCAAGGCATTAAGTTGCTGCTCAGTAAGTACTGATTGACTAAATGACTGAAGGGCTTCCCAGGTGGCACAGTGGTGAAGAATCCTCTTTCCAATGCAGGAGATGTGTGTTGGATTCCTGGGTCTGGAAGATCCCTGGAGAAGGAAATAGCAACTCACTCCAGTATCCTTGCCTGGGAAATCCCATGGATAAAGGAATCAGATACTCTACAGTCCCTAGTGTTGCAAAGAGTAGGACACAGCTGAGAGACTAAAAACAATAAATGACTGAAGGAGGGATCTGAAGAACATTAGGATGGTAAGTTGACCTAGCTTAGACAAGTCAGTGGGGTTTGGAGGGCTTTCTGTACTGACAAGTTTGGATGAATAAATAGCTATTTGGATGCAGCAGTATGGCACAGCGATTAAGAGAATAGGTCCTGACACCAAACTTGCTTGAGCTCTGTGTGACTCGGGGCAAGTGGCCAGTGTTCTCTAAGACAATATTTGCATCATGGAGATGCAAATGGCACTATTTCATAAGAACATAATGTGCTCTCACGCTAGTGGAACTTAGTGTTTAAAACACAATGAAAAACATAAATACAGTATACTAAGGCATATATATGGAATTTAGAAAGATGGTAACAATAACCCGGTGTACGAGACAGCAAAAGAGACACTGATGTATAGAACAGGCTTATGGACTCTGTGGGAGAGGGAGAGGGTGGGAAGATTTGGGAGAATGGCATTGAAACATGTAAAATATCATGTAGGAAACGAGTTGCCAGTCCAGGTTCGATGCATGATGCTGGATGCTTGGGGCTGGTGCACTGGGACGGCCCAGAGGGATGGTATGGGGAGGGAGGAGGGAGGAGGGTTCGGGATGGGGAACACATGTATACCTGTGGCGGATTCATTTTGATATTTGGCAAAACTAATACAATTATGTAAAGTTTAAAAATAAAATAAAATTGGAAGAATAAAAAAAAAAAAAGGAAAAAAAAAAAACACAATGAGCTAAAAAAAAAAAAAAACACAATGAGCTATCAATTAAAATATAGCAATCATTAGGACTGGTATCAGGCAGAAGGAAATCTAACCTTATGGACTCTACGGACTAAAAGTGAGAACCTGTATTTTATTTTTCATCAAGAACATTAATGACTCACTGACCCCCAAAAAACTGTGCCTAGCAGAATCAGTCTGATTTGAAAAATTGAAACAAAGATTAGAAAACAAATTTATCTTCAGAGCTCGAGTCTATAGATACACAAAACATCTAGAATTACATATATAGGCATGTTGTTTTTGTTCAGTCACTATGTCATGTCTACTCTTTGCAACCCCATCGATTCTAGCATGCTAAACTCCTCTGTCTTCACTATCTCTTGGAGTTTGCTCAAATTCACATCCATTGAGTCAGTGACGCTATCTAATTATCTCATCCTCTAACATCCTCTTCTCCTTTTGCCTTCAATCTTCCCCAGCATCAGGGTCTTTCCCAGTGAGTTGGCTCTTTTCATCAGGTGGCCAAAGTAATAGAGCTTCAGCTTGAGCATCAGTCCTTCCAATGAATATTCAATGTTGATTTCCTTTCAGATTGACTGGTTTGATCTCCTTGCTGTCCAAGGGACTCTCAAGAGTCTTTTTCAGCACCACAATTTGAAAGCATCAATTATTTGGTGCTCAGCCTTCTTTACGGTCCAACTTTTGTATCTGTACATGATTTTTGGAAAAACCATTGCTTTGGCTATATATATATATATATATATATATATATATATGAATATAAATATAATAGTTATGTATGCACATATACATATATATAGATATGTACACACGCATACACACACACACACACATATATATATATATGGATATGTATAGATAAAGATATATAGATATGGAGACAGAGTGAGGTTTGTCACTTGACACCAATACATTATAAACTGGATGACCGAAGGTGCAGGACTAATGATATGAGTTGGACAGCCTTGCCAATGACAGATAAGGAGGAGGACTGCCTTCTCCCTATCACAGCCTAACCCTCCCTCTACCATCTGTGTTCCCCCAGTTCCCTAGGAGGTGACAGTAGACAAAGGGCATGACAAACACAGGGAGCTGCGGATGGAAGGTAGCCTTAATATGTTACCATGATGTTTTACAGCCCTTGCCACCTTTTATTCATTTTTGTAATATCTCAATCCCTTTACCCTTATTTTCCATTCTAAGGAGGGCATAAAGCAAGATTGTCCACAGGCCCCTTATTATAGCAGTTCAGGTGAAGCCCCCATTGTTGGTACTGTGCTGGAAGGGACTGGAGACAGCTGTCTCTCTACTGACTACTGAAATCTGCTCCGCTGGCAGCCCCACTGTCTTATAAGCCCCATCCCTCTCTCCCTCTGGGGCTATGTCTATGGCTGAACAGAATGTATCAGCATCAGAAGTTTCATGAAGTTATACCTTACTACTCCTGTAGGCCATAAGTTCAGTTCAGCTGAGTCGCTCAGTTGTGTCCGCGACCCCATGGATCGCAGCACGCCAGGCCTCCCTGTCCATCACCAAATCCCGGAGTTCACTCAAACTTACATCCATTGAGTTGGTGATGCCATCCAACCATCTCATCATCTGTCATCCCCTTTTCCTCCTGCCCCCAATCCCTCCCACCATCAGGGTCTTTCCCAATGAGTCAACTCTTCACATGAGGTGGCCAAAGTACTGGAGTTTCAGCTTTAGCATCATTCCTTCCAAAGAAATCCCAGGGCTGATCTCCTTTAGAATGGACTGGTTGGATCTCATTGCAGTCCAAGGGACTCTCAAGAGTCTTCTCCAGCACCACAGTTCAAAAGCATCAATTCTTCGGCACTCAGCCTTCTTCACAGTCCAACTCTCACATCCATACATGACCACTGGAAAAACCATAGCCTTGACTAAACGGACCTTTGTTGGCAAAGTAATGTCTCTGCTTTTGAATATGCTATCTAGGTTGGTCATAACTTTCCTTCCAAGGAGCAAGTGTCTTTTAATTTCATGGCTGCAGTCACCATCTGCAGTGATTTTAGAGCCCCAAAAATAAAGTCTGACACTGTTTCCACTGTTTCCCCATCTATTTCCCATGAAGTGATGGGACCAGATGCCATAATCTTCGTTTTCTGAATGTTGAGCTTCAAGCCAACCTTTTCACTCTCCTCCTTCACTTTCATGAAGAGGCTTTTTAGTTCCTCTTCACTTTCTGCCATAAGGGTGGTGTCATCTGCATATCTGAGGTGATTGATATTTCTCCCGCCAATCTTGATTCCAGCTTGTGCTTCTTCCAGCTCAGCGTTTCTCATGATGTACTCTGCATATAAGTTAAATAAGCAGGGTGACAATATACAGCCTTGACGTACTCCTTTTCCTATTTGGAACCAGTCTGTTGTTCCATGTCCAGTTCTAACTGTTGCTTCCTGACCTGCATATAGGTTTCTCAAGAGGTAGATCAGGTGGTCTGGTATTCCCATCTCTTAAAGAATTTTCCACAGTTTATTGTGATCCACACAGTCAAAGGCTTTGGCATAGTCAATAAAGCAGAAATTGATGTTTTTCTGGAACTCTCTTGCTTTTTCAATGATCCAGTGGATGTTAGCAATTTGGTTTCTGGTTCCTTTGCCTTTTCTAAAACCAGCTTGAACATCTGGAAGTTTACAGTTCACATATTGCTGAAGCCTGGCTTGGAGAATTTTGAGCATTACTTTACTAGCGTGTGAGGTCATAGGGAATACAAATTATAATTCTTACTGTGACAATTTCAAAATTTCTATGATAAGTAAAATACTACTTATAACACTATGATAATTACTGCATGGATGTTTCATATATAACCAGATATACTGAAATCCATGCTAGTGATACTCCATCTTACACTGCAAACAGACATAATTTGATCACTGAATACATCTGAATAAAAGGAATTTTGCAAAGCTGGCTCAGTACGGAAATATCACTAGGATTTTCCTAGGCTTGGCAGGTGGAAAGAATTATTTTTCATTGAAGTAAGTGTTGTTGTTGTTTTTTTTTTTTTTTTTTGAATGATGATTCCTATGGAGGAGGTATAACTTACAAAAAAAAAAAAAAAAAGTCCTGTATGTGTTTTAACTGTGTTGACTTCATTATCCCCATGGTTGGTTGTTGCTGCTGTTTAGTTACCACATCATGTCCAACTCTTTGCAACCCCATGGATACAGCAGGCCAGGCTTCCCTATCCCTCACCATCTCCCGGGGTTTGTTCAAACTCATGTGAATTGAGTCGGTTACGCCATCCAGCCATCTGATCCTCTGTTGCCTCCCTCTTCTCCTGCCTTCAGTCTTTCTCAGCATCATGGTACTGGCCTTTTAAACTATGTGCCTCTGAGTCTTTCAATTTATAAATCTATTATCTTAATAAGCAATTGTAGAAATGAAAAAAATAAGTAAAAAAATATTAGTATGATACCAGTGTGAATTTTCTATAGATTTTTCTGTATATAGATGTTTGTTCTTGATGAACCATATATTTCTATATAATACTGTTTACAACTATAAGCTAACATTTATTGAGCCCCTACTATTTGTCTTTTTAATCCATTCTCTTATCCAGGGGATCTTCCCAACATACGGATCAAACCCGGGTCTCCTGCACTGCAGGCAGATTCTTTACAATCTGAGCCACCAGGGAAGCCCATCTACCTACCTACCATTTTATTTCTTAGAATAAAAACAATAACATATGTGCTTTTATTATTCTCATCCTACAAATGAGGCAACAGGAACAGAAAAGTGAAGTAACTAACCCAAGGTCATAGACAAGGAAACAGCAAATCTCATTAAACCTCAAGTATATCAAGTTTCTGGCTAAATTTTACTAATTTTATTCATCATTTATTAGATTTTAGTCAGAAAAACTTATAAATGTTACCTTGTCACTATGTCCTACAGGTATATTTTAAAGGTGGTTTTTGTGGATTTTTAGGATAACAGTATGGCACTCCACTCCAGTACTCTTGCCTGGAAAATCCCATGGATGGAGGAGCCTGGTAGGCTGCAGTCCATGGCGTAGCTAAGAGTCGGACACGACTGAGTGACTTCACTTTCACTTTTCACTTTCATGCACTGGAGAAGGAAATGGCAACCCACTCCAGTGTTCTTGCCTGGAGAATCCCAGGGATGGGGGAGCCTGGTGGGCTGCCGTCTATGGGGTCGCACAGAGTCAGACACTACTGAAGCAACTTAGCAGCAGCAGCAGCACACTAATTTCTTAGCATACTTTGCATGCTAGCATATATAATTAGGGCTTCCCAGTGGCTCATTTGTAAAGAATCTGCCTGCCAATGCAGCAGACATGGATTCGATCCCTGGGTCAAGAATATCTCTTGGAGAAGGAAATGATAACCCACTACAGTATTCTTGCCTGGGAAATCTCATGAACAGAGGAGCCTGGGGGGCTACAGTTCATGGGGTCACAAAGAGTTGGACATGACTTAGTGACTAAACACTAACAGCAATATATAGCTAACAATAATTTTTTCAGCAGAAATTTTATTTAAGGTAAAGAGACAAACTACAGTCAAATGAATGCAGAAAATATATCTGTTCACTTAAAATTCTATCCATTACTCAGTTTATTCACACAGGAGGATCAAATAGAATTCAGTATTTTCTACCAATTTTTGATAAATTTTCACAAATGTGCACTCAAAAATCTGACAGTCTACTGGAAAATTGCCCTTTATTGCAAAATATCCTCAGGGAAGTCTTTTTAGCCAGTATTTTCTTAGCTGCTTTCTTTAGAAAAGAGATTATGTTTATCAGGACCAAAGTGTAAAATAAGCTACGTTTATCTCAAGAACATATACACACAATGCATATACACACATGTACACACATGCAAACATATGTATACAAATCTCCTTTAGTATCTCGTTCTTTGCTTCTTGTTTCCTCCCTCATTCCCAAAGAACCATGTCCTTAGCAAACTATAAAACAACCCCTATTAATATACTGGGAGTGAATTACTCAAGCATCACTCTTCCAAAAAAGGCAAATTTAGTTTGACCCATGAAATGGACACCATCTCTGTACCAAACAATTATATTTCATTTATGATCATTTAAAAATTCTCTTTTACCCAATGGAAGTACTAGATCTTGCAGTTGAAACTTCATGTTGCTATTTAAGATTTTAAATAGGAACAAAACTCCAAATGGTAACATACAATGTAATTACTGAAGGAACTTTTTTTTTACATCTTATTTATCACTATACTTCTGATTTACCGTTTAAACGTAAGAATATATAGTACCACAGATTCTAAAGACATGAACTACATCCTAAGAGAACTTGAATAATTCCAAACTGATATGAACTCAAGAATTACTCTTGAATTGAACACAGAGCCTACAAACCAAGTGTATAGTTGGGAGTTATCCAAATTAGCTCCTATATGATGTGAGCATGTTCAGTTGCTCAGCCATGTCTCACTGTTTGCAACCCCATGGACTGTAGTCTGCCAGGCTCCTCTGTCCATGGGATTGTCCAGGCCAGAATACTGGAGTGGGTTGCCATTTCCTACTCCAGGGTCCTATATGATACATTATGCCTAAAATATAAAAGAAACTAATGAAAGTTAACATACATATTATTGTAACTCAACAACAATCACAGAATCTTTTTAGAACTTCCACCAAAAAAAAAAAAAAAAGTGTCTTGAGAATGAATATATTAGCACTGTTGAGAGTTGATATAACACAGTAATAATAAAAAGTCAACTAACTTTGTAAGGTTTTATCATTTAAAAAAATTATCTAGATTATATTCCCTTCTTGCTGGTCCCTGGGTTATTCTAACCACCATACTCTTGATGCATCACTGAATGAAGAGAAAATCTGGTGAGTTTCAACTGAAATACCATGTGAAAGTGATTTACAACTTGCAAATTAGTACACCAAAGCAAGGTGTGAATTTGTTTTAAGAAGCATTCTCTGGAAGATTGAAAGGGCTTGTTCACAAGGGAATGGTTGATTATTCACAAGATTTCAGATGATTTCAAGGAGGTTGAGATGTGTATGCACACGGTCTAGCACTCTTGTGTATGACCGATCGTTTCAATAGTATCCGACTCATTGCAACCTTATGGACTGCAGCCTGCCAGGCTCCTCTGTCCATCGAATTCTCTAGGCAAGAATACTGGAGTGGGTTGCCATTCCCTCCTCCAGGGGATCTTTCTGACCCAGGGATCAAACACGTGTCTCCTGTAGCTCCTGCACTGCAGATATTCTCTACCACTGAACCAGTGGGGAAGCCCCTAGTACTCTTGCTGCTGCTGATGCTAAGTCACTTTAGTCATGTCCGACTCTGTGCGACCCCAGAGACAGGAACCCACCAGGCTCCCCCGTCCCTGGGATTCTCCAGGCAAGAACACTGGAGTGGGTTGCCACTCTTAGCTCTATGCAAAAAAAAAAGAGATATATCCATAAAATCAGGCAAGAAGGTCTTCAATGTGGTCAAACACAAGTTACAAGAAAATTATCCTATTTCTGTGCAACACTTTTGAAAGGCAACTCCAAAATGTAATTTCTAGTTACATATGCTAGATATCCAGGAAAATGCAAGGAACTGAACTTGATTGGTTGTGTTGACAGTGTGTCAGAACTGCAGGCAGTTTCCAGAGGAAAACGTGGGAGTAAAATACACAAGAAATGGAGACACATCACTGATTCTGTTTTAAATGCATGGAAGTTTACAGTAGCAGTGATTGACTTCAGACTCTAGTTCTACAAAGTTTGTCATGAGGGGAATTGCATAACTGTGGGGAAACTATTTTCACACTTCAATTAGACTAACATCTTGGTGAGTCTAGATTTTTAAAATTAGGTTTCTTACAAAACTCGCCAAATTCTATTTAAATTGTTAAGACTTATATTGATGTATACCCTCTACTCTAAAACTGGGACTACTAATTAACCAACTGGCTATGTGACCTTGGGCAAACCGGTTCATCTCCAGCCCTCGATTCCTCCTGAGTAAAACAAGAGTTTAGAATTGACCACCTATGACCCTCTTTAGATCTATGATCTGATATATACATTTTAGATCTATAATCTGATATATAAATTTTATATCTATGATCTGATATATAAAATAGCTTAGAACAGATAGCAATTAAATTCTCTTGAGTGCTTGTCTCACCTGAAAGCTTGTTGAAACCTGTTTCCTTAGTTCAAAGATTATACTGACTTGCCAAAATCAAGTTATGTAAGAAAAGTCTCCCTAGAAAAGGCAATTTCAAGGATTTAATCTTGATTCTAGAATTATTTCAAATTATTCAGGTTAGTATACTAAAGTATGGTCAAGATGACAACTCTTCCCTAACTCAAAATACTTGTAAATGAGTGTGAAAGAATCGATGACCTTCAAAACATAACAGAACTGAGCTTAGCAGTTGTTAAAATTCCAAATGTAACCAGTGCTTTTTCAAAGGCAGTGTTTCCTTTAAAAAAAAAAAAGAAGGCAATGTAGAAAAAGCTTTTCTTTTTTAGCCTAAATTACCAAAGAAGTAAGGCACCATTTAATATGGCCTTGGAGATTCTACCAATGATGCTGTTTTAGGTGGATATAAAATGGGTGATTTTCATTTAATAACAACAGATGCCTTGCATTTTATTTCTTCAGTTTGCCATGAATCACTATAGAACTCACAGCAAAGTAAATGAGAATGTGTTCCTTTCTTGACTCCCTGCCATTGTTAATTCACTATTTCTTAAAGGTAGAATGAGTTTTAAGAAAGCCAAGTGTTGCCAACTGTACTTTCTGTTAAAATCCCTTTTAGTTCTTTATGGGACGACATGACAGAGTTCAGAACAATGACTGATTTAAATTAACACAGCAGAAAAACAGAGAATCTCCCCCTAAAAAATCCTCAGTAACATACAGCACTCATAGGACCACCAGATATGATTTGAGGCTTATAATTTACTTCTCTGACATCCTCTATTCACATGTGAAATCATTTCTCAATATAAGAGAATAGAAATGAAGTTTAAATATTAGTTTTTATAGAATACAAAGTTATTCTAAGTTTTGACACAGAAAAAAAAAAGGTGCAATACACGCCTTACCCTATCTCAGTTAAAAATAACTTCTAAAACACAGAGCTGGACATTTATTGCAATTATAATGCTGTCCAAAAAACCAGTGACAAAAAATTAAATGGTTGACTATTTTCTTTCATAATATAGTTTTTCTTTGTTGCATTGTCTAAATACTTTTTTCTAAACCTTAGTTAGCATTAAAAACTTTATGAATAGCTTGCCTGACTCACGACCACTTACTGTCTTCCTTAAAACTGAATCTTTAGAACTGAAGTTTTAAGTGCATCATTTCTAAGTTAGACTAGCCAACTTGTCAGAACTATAAAAAAATAAAATTAAGTTTGTCGTTGCTGTGAGGTTGTCTGACTGGACAGAAGAAACCCTCTCCAGTCTTTGAATAATCTCTACAATTTATTACTGTTTAGGTTATTTATGTTGGTATGTGAAAACTTTACATGAATGATAGGATAATATCTAAAACGAACAAACAAACAAAAAAAAACACTGCCCTCAATTTTTTTTTAAGGTCTCCATATTGATTCCACCGGAAAATACTCATAACCACAGAGATCAAATAGGCCCTTAGGAATGCCCAAAATCATCCCAATGATTACTTCTTTATCTCTTCCTCAATACAATTCTGTCCTCTCCTACTTCATTCTCACCTGCTAACCTCCTTGCCACTTGTTTAGTATTTCTAAGGAAACCACAAGTGATGAGAAGATACGTTGTTCATACCCCACCATCACCTCTACCTACCACTTGACCTAGTACTCTGAGTTCCTCCCTGGAACTTGCTGATAAAGTTCCCATGTTTCCACCTGACTGCCTGTAAACAGCTTTGTTTTCTCACTTGACCCCAACCCTTATTGACTATTCAAAGACACTGTCCCTGCAATTATATCACTCTCTTGGAATAATCAGTTTTTTCTCTCTTTTGAACTATCTCATTTGTGTAAAAACACTGTGTGTTCACTGATGTTGGCAGCTTAATTTAAAATTAAAAAGCAGTTTCAATTTCCGTGCTTGTGATGGGTCTGTTAAGGTTTTCTATTTCTTCCTGGTCGAGTTTTGGAAAGTTGTACTTTTCTAAGAATTTGTCCATTTCTTCCTCGTTGTCCATTTTATTGGCATATAATTGTTGATAATAGTCTCTTATGATCCTTTGTATTTCTGTGTTGTCTGTTGTGATCTCTCCATTTTCGTTTCTAATTTTATTGATTTGATTTTTCTCCCTTTGTTTCTTGATGAGTCTGGTTAATGGTTTATCAATTTTATTTATCCTTTCAAAGAACCAGCTTTTGGCTTTGTTGATTTTTGCTATGGTCTCTTTTGTTTCTTTTGCATTTATTTCTGCTCTAATTTTTAAGATTTCTTTCCTTCTACTAACCCTGGGGTTCTTCATTTCTTCCTTTTCTAGTTGCTTTAGGTGTAGAGTTAGGTTATTTATTTGACTTTTTTCTTGTTTCTTGAGGTGTGCCTGTATTGCTATGAACTTTCCCCTTAGGGCTGCTTTTACCATGTCCCACAGGTTTTGGGTTGTTGTGTTTTCATTTTCATTCGTTTCTATGCAAATTTTGATTTCTTTTTTGATTTCCTCTGTGATTTGTTGGTTATTCAGCAGGGTGTTGTTCATCCTCCATATGTTGGAATTTTTAATAGTTTTTCTCCTGTAATTGAGATCTAATCTTACTGCATTGTGGTCAGAAAAGATGCTTGGAATGATTTCTATTTTTTTGAATTTACCAAGGCTAGCTTTATGGCCCAGGATGTGATCTATCCTGGAGAAGGTTCCATGTGCGCTTGAGAAAAAGGTGAAATTCATTGTTTTGGGATGGAATGTCCTATAGATATCAATTAGGTCTAACTGGTCTATTGTATCGTTTAAAGTTTGTGTTTCCTTGTTAATTTTCTGTTTAGTTGATCTATCCATAGGTGTGAGTGGGGTATTAAAGTCTCCCACTATTATTGTGTTATTGTTAATTTCTCCTTTCATACTTGTTAGCATTTGTCTTACATACTGCGGTGCTCCCGTGTTGGGTGCATATATATTTATAATTGTTATATCTTCTTCTTGGATTGATCCTTTGATCATTATGTAGTGACCTTCTTTGTCTCTTTTCACAGCCTTTGTTTTAAAGTCTATTTTATCTGATATGAGTATTGCTACTCCTGCTTTCTTTTGGTCCCTATTTGCATGGAAAATCTTTTTCCAGCTCTTCACTTTCAGTCTGTATGTGTCCCCTGTTTTGAGGTGGGTCTCCTGTAGACAACATATGTAGGGGTCTTGTTTTTGTATCCATTCAGCCAGTCTTTGTCTTTTGGTTGGGGCATTCAACCCATTTACGTTTAAGGTAATTACTGATAAGTATGATCCCGTTGCCATTTACTTTATTGTTTGGGGTTCGAATTTATACACCATTTTTGTGTTTCCTGTCTAGAGAATATCCTTTTGTATTTGTTGGAGAGCTGGTTTGGTGGTGCAGAATTCTCTCAGCTTTTGCTTGTCTGAGAAGCTTTTGATTTCTCCTTCATACTTGAATGAAATCCTTGCTGGGTACAATAATCTGGGCTGTAGGTTATTTTCTTTCATCATTTTAAGTATGTCTTGCCATTCTCTCCTGGCTTGAAGAGTTTCTATTGAAAGATCAGCTGTTATCCTTATGGGAATTCCCTTGTGTGTTATTTGTTGTTTTTCCCTTGCTGCTTTTAATATTTGTTCTTTGTGTTTGATCTTTGTTAATTTGATTAATATGTGTCTTGGGGTGTTTTGCCTTGGGTTTATCCTGTTTGGGATTCTCTGGGTTTCTTGGACTTGGGTGATTATTTCCTTCCCCAGTTTAGAGCAGGATCCTCTATGACCCACCTCCCAGAATATTGGAAATAAAAGCAAAAATAAACAAATGGGACCTAATTAAACTTAAAAGCTTCTGCACATCAAAGGAAACTATTAGCAAGGTGAAAAGACAGCCTTCAGAATGGGAGAAAATAATAGCAAATGAAGCAACCGACAAACAATCTCAAAAATATACAAGCAACTCCTACAGCTCAACTCCAGAAAAATAAATGACCCAATCAAAAAATGGGCCAAAGAACTAAATAGACATTTCTCCAAAGAAGACATACAGATGGCTAACAAACACATGAAAAGATGCTCAACATCACTCATTATCAGAGAAATGCAAATCAAAACCACTATGAGGTACCATTTCACACCAGTCAGAATGGCTGCGATCCAAAAGTCTACAAATAATAAATGCTGGAGAGGGTGTGGAGAAAAGGGAACCCTCTTACACTGTTGGTGGGAATGCAAACTAGTACAGCCACTATGGAGAACCGTGTGGAGATTCCTTAAAAAACTGGAAATAGAACTGCCTTATGATCCAGCAATCCCACTGCTGGGCATACACACTGAGGAAACCAGAAGGGAAAGAGACACGTGTACCCCAATGTTCATTGCAGCACTGTTTATAATAGCCAGGACATGGAAGCAACCTAGATGTCCATCAGCAGATGAATGGATAAGAAAGCAGTGGTACATATACACAATGGAGTATTACTCAGCCATTAAAAAGAATACATTTGAATCAGTTCTAATGAGGTGGATGAAACTGGAGCCTATTATACAGAGTGAAGTAAGCCAGAAAGAAAAATACCAATATAGTATACTAATGCATATATATGGAATTTAGAAAGATGGTAACGATAACCCTGTATACGAGACAGCAAAAGAGACACTGATGTATAGAACAGGCTTATGGACTCTGTGGGAGAGGGAGAGGGTGGGAAGATTTGGGAGAATGGCATTGAAACATGTGAAATGTCATGTATGAAACGAGATGCCAGTCCAGGTTCAATGCAGGATGCTGGATGCTTGGGGCTGGTGCACTGGGACGACCCAGAGGGATGGTATGGGGAGGGAGGAGGGAGGAGGGTTCAGGATGGGGAACACATGAGAAATAAAGGAATAAAAAATTTAAAAAAAAATAAAAAAAAAAATTTCAAGAAAAAAAATTAAATTAAATTAAAAAGCAGATGAAATGATGAATGAATAAATGAACAGATATGCAACAAAGCAACTGCAGCAAAATGCAGAGAACCAAGGTGGCAGGGCTATAAACACTGAACTGCTCCATTCTTTCAACTTTTCTGTATATTAGAAAAATTCCAGAATAGAATATTATTTAGAAACTAATCTAATTCCTTCCAATTTAAACAGAAAAATCCTCACCTGCTTCTTCACCACTCATTTCTTTTTTTTAAATTATTTTATTTTTTACCTTTACAATATTGTATTGGTTTTGCCATACATCAACCTGAATCCGCCACAGGTATACACGTGTTCCCCATCATGAACCCTCCTCCCTCCTCCCTCCCCATACCATCGCTGTGAGTCGTCCCAGTGCACCAGCCCCAAGTAACCAGTATCGTTCATCAAACCTGGACTGGCAACTTGTTTCATATGTGATATTATTCATGTTTCAATGCCATTCTCCCAAATCATCCCACCCTCTCCCTCTCCCACAGAGTCCAAAAGACTGTTCTATACATCAGTGTCTCTTTTGCTGTCTCGTGTACAGGGTGATTGTTACCATCTTTCTAAATTCCATATATATGCGTTAGTATACTGTATTGGTATTTTTATTTCTGGCTTACTTCACTCTGTATAATAGGCTCCAGTTTCATCCACCTCATTAGAACTGATTCAAATGTATTCTTTTTAATGGCTGAGTAATACTCCATTGTGTATATGTACCACTGCTTTCTTTATCCATTCATCTGCTGATGGACATCTAGGTTGCTTCCATGTCCTGGCTATTATAAACAGTGCTGCGATGAACATTGGGGTACACGTGTCTCTTTCCCTTCTGGTTTCCTCAGTGTGTATGCCCAGCAGTGGGATTGCTGGGTCATAAGGCAGTACTATTTCCAGTTTTTTAAGGAATCTCCACACTGTTCTCCATAGTGGCTGTACTAGTTTGCATTCCCACCGACAATGTAAGAGGGTTCCCTTTTCTCCACACCCTTTCCAGCATTTATTGCTTGTAGACTTTCGGATCACAGCCATTCTGACTGGCATGAAATGGTACCTCATAGTGGTTTTGATTTGCATTTCTCTGATAATGAGTATTTTGAGCATCTTTTCATGTGTTTGTTAGCCATCTGTATGTCTTCTTTGGAGAAATGTCTGTTTAGTTCTTTGGCCCATTTTTTGATTGGGTCGTTTATTTTTCTGGAATTCAGCTGTAGGAGTTGTTGTATATTTTTGAGATTAGTTGTTTGTCGGTTGCTTCATTTGCTATTATTTTTCTCCCATTCTGAAGGCTGTCTTTTTACCTTGCTTATAGTTTCCTTTGTTGTGCAGAAGCTTTTAAGTTTAATTAGGTCCCATTTGTTTATTTTTGCTTTTATTTCCAATATTCTGGGAGGTGGGTCATAGAGAATCCTGCTGTGATGTATGTCTGAGAGTGTTTTGCCTATGTTCTCCTCTAGGAGTTTTATAGTTTCTGGTCTTACATTTAGATCTTTAAGCCATTTTGAGTTTATTTTTGTGTATGGTGTTAGAAAGTTTTCTAGCTTCATTCTTTTACAAGTGGTTGACCAGTTTTCCCAGCACCACTTATTAAAGAGATTGTCTTTAATCCATTGTATATTCTTGCCTCCTTTGTCAAAGATAAGGTGTCCATATGTGCATGGATTTATCTCTGGGCTTTCTATTTTGTTCCATTGATCTGTATTTCTGTCTTTGTGCCAGTACCATACTTTCTTGATGACTGTGGCTTTGTAGTAGAGCCTGAAGTCAGGCAAGTTGATTCCTCCAGTTCCATTCTTCCTTCTCAAGATTGCTTTGGCTATTCGAGTTTTTTTGTATTTCCATACAAATTGTGAAATTATTTGTTCTAACTCTGTGGAGAATACCGTTGGTAGCTTGATAGGGATTGCATTGAATCTATAAATTGCTTTGGGTAGTATACTCATTTTCACTATATTGATTCTTCCAATCCATGAACATGGTATATTTCTCTATCTATTAGTGTCCTCTTTGATTTCTTTCACCAGTGTTTTATAGTTTTCTATATATAGGTCTTTAGTTTCTTTAGGTAGATATATTCCTAAGTATTTTATTCTTTCCGTTGCAATGGTGAATGGAATTGTTTCCTTAATTTCTCTTTCTATTTTCTCATTATTAGTGTATAGGAATGCAAGGGATTTCTGTGTGTTGATTTTATATCCTGCAACTTTACTATATTCATTGATTAGTTCTAGTAATTTTCTGGTGTAGTCTTTAGGATTTTCTATGTAGAGGATCATGTCATCTGTAAACAGTGAGAGTTTTACTTCTTCTTTTCCAATTTGGATTCCTTTTATTTCTTTTTCTGCTCTGATCGCTGTGGCCAAAACTTACAAAACTACGTTGAATAGTAGTGGTGAGAGTGGGCACCCTTGTCTTGTTCCTGACTTTAGGGGAAATGCTTTCAATTTTTCACCATTGAGGATAATGTTTGCGGTGGGTTTGTCATATATAGCTTTTATTATGTTGAGGTATGTTCCTTCTATTCCTGCTTTCTGGAGAGTTTTTAATCATAAATGGATGTTGAATTTTGTCAAAGGCTTTCTCTGCATCTATTGAGATAATCATATGGTTTTTATTTTTCAATTTGTTAATGTTCACCACTCATTTCTTTGTTTCCCCCTACTCCTACAAAAGTGAAAGTGAAAGTCAAAGTGAAGTCACCCAGTCATGTCTGACTCTTTGCAACCCCATGGACTGTAGCCTGCCAGGCTTCTCCGTCCATGGGATTTTCCAGGCAAGAATACTGGAGTGGGCTGCCATTTCCTAAATGTTTTCATACTTATATCATTCAATTAATAAAAGGTTCATATCAAGGGATAGCCAGGGAAGTTTTTCTATCAGTTAATGTCCAAACATTCTGTATCATTATAATTAAAAACACATTTCATAGATATTTTACAGGCTTTTTTTAATACGGCTGGAAAATCTTTGTCTTTTAATTGGAGTACTTAGTCTCTTTATATTAAATTACTAATGTTTTACCATTAGCAATGTATATCTTAATACTGCTCTATGTAGTAGACTACATGTGATCATCCACATGGTACACACTAAGAGAGTTGTGAAATAACATACAACTAACAAGCTAACACAGGGGTAGTTGACTAAAAATAGATAAATAATATAAAATAAAGGAAGGGAAGATAGGACAGATCGCTACTTTTACCAAAATCTGGACAATGCAACAATCTTAGATTAAGTTAACTTTTATTTACTGCTGATTCTACCCTCAAGCATGTGTGTGTTTATAAGTCATACATTTAATTATTTTCATATTTCACCTCAAAAACATTATTATTATAGTTTTACATAGTCAACATTCATTTGAATTTACCCACATATTTACACTTTGTTCCACATTCTTTATCTCTGTGTTTCCATTCAAGATCATTTTCTTACATGAAGATCACTCAAGTATATTCTTCAAGTGTGGATCTGCTGGTAATAAATTTCAATTTTTGTTTACATGAAACTCTATTTATTTCAACTTTGTTTATAAATACTATCTAGCTAGGATAAAAATTATAGGATAGCAATTTCAGTACACTAACTAGTTCATTCCATTAATTTTGGCAATCGTTTTCACTAGCTAAAAGCCAGTTGTCTCTTATTTGACCTCTTTGTCACTAGCTGAAAGTCAGTTCTCTCTTAAGTTGACATGTCTTTTTTTCTCTTAGTGTTCTTAAGATTTACCTTTCATTTTTGAAGTTTTCTTATGAAATAACCACATGCAGTTTTCTTGAAGGGCATGGAACTTCTGAATCTGTGTAGTTATGTATTTCATCAGTCTTGGAAAATTCTTGCATGTCAACCTTTATGTTTTTCAACCTCCCATTTCTGTATATTTTATTCTGGATATTAACTCTGACATATTTCACTTCACAAATTCTTTTTTCAGGTTTGCCTAACTGCTGGCAACTAAAACTATTAACTAAAGCTACTGAATTCATTTCAGTTATTTTAACTTTTAATTATAGAATTTCTATTTCATTCTTTTTATAGCTCCCTGCCTCTGCTGTAAATCTTCATTTGACATTTAATTTCCTGAACATATTAACTCACAGAACTTTAAAATCCTTGTTTGATAACTCTAATATTTGCATCTTTGGTGGATTACTTTTTTATTATATTTTCCTTCTTTGTTTCAGTCAATATTTTTAATGCCTTATTAATTTAATATCACATTTATATTACATATACTGTGAACTATATACTATATTCTTATACACTGTAGAATAAATCAGTTATATATGATGATATCTTCTTCCAGAGAGAAATTAGTTTGGTTGTGAGTGGAATATTATGGTAGAGATAGATCATCTTAATCTAGTAAGAGACTGAACTGATTTGAAAGTAGGCTTTTGGGGAGCTTCCCTGGTGGCTCAGACAGTAAAGAATCTGCCTGCAATACAGGAGACCTGGGTTCGATCCCTGGGTCAGGAAGATCCCCTGGAGAAGGGAATGGCACCACACTCCAGTATTCTTGCCTGGGAAATCCAATGGACAGAGGAGCCTGGTGGGCTACAGTCCATGGGGTCACAGAGTCAGACATGACTGAGCAACAAACACATACTTTTTTCTTTGTAAAATCTGATCCCCATATTCTATGCATTCCAGGGTCCCAGATAAAAATGTGGGATGTTGTGGCAGATGATAATTTCCAAAAATGGTCATAACAGTCTATGTCCATTTATCTTGATCCTGAACATGCCTCTGTGACAACCTTATCAATATATTAGAATAGAAATTCTAGCATGTGATTTCTGACTATAGGTCACAAAAATGCCTTGTACTTGTGCCTTTTTTTCTTTGAGATTCTCATTCTTGAATACCAGCCACAATGCTAAGAGGAATCCCAAACTAGAAAGTTTGGAGATACTAGGTCACATCTTGTGTTTGGTATGACAGGTTACAGCTGACAGACACCATCAAGTCCTAAACATATATGTGAAGGCTCCTCACCCTCCAGACTATTCCAGTCCCCAGACATCACACTACTCCCAGCCTTTGAATCTTCCCAGCTGAAGCTTCAAACACTATGGAGCAAAGATAAGGCACTCTGCTGTAATCTCAAAGAATTCATGAACCACAGAATCTCCAGCATAATAAAAGTTGTTATACAACACTACATCTGGGGTTATTTGTATGCAGCAACAGTAACTGGAACAGGTGCCTTCCAGACCGTTTGTTCCTGAACTTCAATTTCTTTCCCCCCAGACTAGTGAAACTACCAAAAGCGTTTCTCACCTCCTAGTTGCCTTACTCACTGCTTTGTAATTGGTAGATATTCACACTTCTGGATTTCCCCTTTCCAAAATCTTGACTCAAGAGCTTACTCACTTAGTATTTTTCCAGTGCTTTTAATTTTTTAGTTATTCTTGTTTGGGAGGGTTCATCTGAAATAATTTAATTCTTCTTTTGGGAAGCATATGTTAACTCACCTCAAAGAATTTTTAATTTAAATCATTACACACACAGCCACAGATAATTTTAACTTCTAGAAATCCTATTTAGGTCATTTTAAATTGTGTCATTCTTAATTCTTAAAACATATTACAGAGGGATGGTATGGGGAGGGAGGAGGGAGGAGGGTTCAGGATGGGGAACACATGTATACCTGTGGCGGATTCATTTCGATATTTGGCAAAACCAATACAATACTATAAAGTCTGAAAATAAAATAAAATTAAAAAAAATAAAGCATGTGCAAGAATAATTAAAGTGTGTTAAAACACTCAAACAAAAAAACATATTACATAAAATTATTTTCTTCACTATGTCTGATAATTCCATTCTCTGCAGCTTTTAAAAATGTAATTTTGTTATGCTTTGTTTATTCTACTGGCTCTCACTTACAGTATATACTAATTATTTTTTAACCTTAAACACATTATTTTTGACATATATCTCAAAAATATTTTGAAAATTATTTATGCCTTATGTAAATTTTCATATTTCCAGAAAACCTGTTTCTGCCAATTGCTTAGTTTACTATCCTCCTGGGATCAACCTACATTAAATTCTTCTTTTGGGGTCTGAACACACAGATAGCATGATTTCTGGCTCCAAAACTTGTTGGACAACTCAAATTTTACAGGGAAACATTGATTTTTCCTCTACTCAAGTCCAAATTAATCAAGACAAGATGGTTTCATTCTTTTTGGATTTAGTTTAATTATAATTTGCTGTTGTTCTTTGGTATTCCCACTCTGTGAAGGGAGTTTCTTATTTACCTCACCATCTCCTGCAAAAAGCAGACTTTATATCCTTTCTACTCTGGGTTATGTATCTTCAACAGAAAACTGAAACAAGCCTTGACACATAACCTATAGGTGAAATCTAGTTTGGGCACTAATCTTTCAAACTTTCCTTTTTTCTTTTTTAGTATTTTGGGACTTTTATTGTTTTCCTATTCACAATATATTCAAAGGAAGTTTGCACATTTTGTCTAACTTAGTTCTATTCATTAAAAGAATCATTCAGATACCCAACCATCTCTGTACTCTCCTTCAATATGGCAGCCAAGAATCCAGATTTATATGTGATTTTTTCATGTGATTGCTGTTTAGTCTCAAAGTCGTGTCCAAATCTTTAGTGATTCCAAGGACTGTAGCTCACTGGGCTCCTCTGTCCATCAGATTTCCCAGGCAAGAATCCTGGAGTGAGTTGCCATTTACTCCTCCAGGGAATCCTCCCAACAGAGGGATAAAACCCATGTCTCCTGAATTGGCAGACGGATTCCTTACCACTGAGCCACCAGGGAAGCCTTTCATGTGATATGTCAGTTAAAAATGTTATCACAAAGCAAACAAAACAAAGTGGGTTCAGCCCTGAGAGCTACAGTCTGTCCCCTCTGGCCACTGCAAATAAAAGCAAAAGCTGATTGAAAAAAAAAAAAAAGGCATCTGGAAGTGCAAAACTTGGACCCAAACAACATGTTGTATCTTTTTGCTTCAGTTTAACATGGTAATATCTAAACTATTTTTGTTCTTAATGCAATTTCTCTCTCATATACTAATAAACACTGGAGGGTTACCATGCCCCCTAAGGACTTGAAAATGAGGGATACAAGATGACACTTTGAAGGTTAAATTAAAATTCAACACTTAGATCTAAAGTGAGCCAGGAGCATCATATGATCCCAGCAGGATATATTTACATTTTATTCACCTAAATCTCTTAATTCCATGCTCACCAAGCAATCTCCTGAGTCCCACATAAGCCTATCTGTGAGCAGAGAATATGCTGATCATGCTGACAGGACTATTTCTAGTCTGGGTTACAGTCATTTCTGTTGGTAAATCAATAAAGGACATCTGGCAATGATTTGGCTTAACCAAAGAGCAACATAAGCTTATTATGCTGACAGAACATTTCTGCCAGATGTAACCATTCTGTTTCTCACTTTAAACCAACAGAGTGGCATTTTAGGTGTTTCCCCCTGCTCATTCATGAATTTTGATGATCTCTCAGTCCTCTTTCATTCCAGACATTGACCAGATCAGTATTTTTCAAATCTGGATTTCCATATCATCAGGAATGCAATTCCAGGGAATGTGAGAAAGGAACAGTACAGGACATCTTTCTGGAACAATATTTAATAGAAACAGTAGAGAAAGAGACAAAGAGCTTCCTTTTTACTAAAAGAAGCACAAATATATTTGGAAAAAAATTATATTCATCACAAAAATAAAATTGAGATTTCTTAAAAACTTGCCACTTGATATGGACACATGAGGCTCTATCACCAGATGCCCAGGGCTGCTTCAGTGACAAAGTTAACAAGCCAATATTTGGCCAATACATATCATAAAGCACCATATCACATTTCTGTCATCCACTGTTTGGATGGTTGATTGCTTTATTTTTAAGGACTATGATTCTCTTTTTCTAGTTCTTACTTCTCTTTACCATTCTATGATCAATCTGTTTATAACATGGATGAATTCTATTTTGTGTTAATGACAGACTGATTTTGTTTGTTTCTCAGAACATAACCGCTACCCAGTTCAATCAATGAGTAAGGAGTATAGTAGAAACTAAATTATCAGTAACTATTTAAAGTATCTCATAGCTAGACAGTCTGTATGAAAGCTACAATAAATTATATTGGAAACATTTATATTAGGTTTATTCCCAAAGACTTGGAAGAAAGTTTTCATGTTTTGCACCTTCTTCCTTTGGCTTCTGGAATTAGCATGGCAGCTATAATTCAAGCTGGGTTTAGAATGACAAATAGCATTGACCTACCTCCTTACCCAAACTCTTAAATAGCTTACTCTTGCCTCTAGAATAAAGTTCAATGCCCTTAGCATGGCATAAAGCATGATCCATAAAGCATTAAAGTAAGCCTCCAGCTTACTACTCAGAGTCTCATCTCTTGCCATACCTTGTCCTCAAACTGCCTATGTGGCAAATTGAAATTCTTTCAGTATCTTAACCTCTCTATTCTCATTCTCATGTCAGGGCCTTGGAAATTCATGCTTCCTCTGCCCTGAACACCTGGTCCCCATTATTTGGTAGTTAACTTCACTTTTCAGATATTCACCTAGATAGGAAGCCCATCCCATTCTGCCTTCCGAGTTTGTCTTGCACGCCCCTCAATGTAGGACTTCAGTGGTCAATGCTCTATGCATGCCTCTCACTGAATTTTCAATATCTCATTATAAAATCTCATTTGGTTCCCATATCCTTTAATGGACTGTAAGTCAACTAGAACACTAATTTGCCGTCTTGGCATCTTTCATCTGATTGATTACTACTTACTCCTTTAGAGCTTTTGGCAGAGGATACTAATGTCCACCCTTTATCCATTCTTCCTTTACCTTGTAGCACCCACATTTTAGCTGGATGTCTGGTTATTTCAATACAGAATATATGTCCCAATCTCCTCTGCAACTAAATGTGGCCAGGGGATGGGAGCAGAACACTTATGTGCAATTTTCAGTGCATCTCTACAAGGACACTTGTCCTTGATTCTCTGTCCACCCTCTTGATGGCTAGGAAAGGTTGATAGTTTGGACCTAAACTTGGAAGCCACATGTCAAAATTGGTATAAATACCTCACTAAGCCTATAATCCTTAGTCCACATTGCTGTATATGAGAGAACTGTATGAGACAGAACTTTTATGAGATAAAACTGTATCTCTTATTTGAGTCAGTTGAGAGAATCAACTCTCTGTGATACAGTAGCCAAGAACATAGAGGTCAATTTAGATGTCATTAAGAGTACTTCCATGCATCTGTCACCAGACTACAAATTCCATTAACACTAGATGCTGAATTCACATTTGTTTAATGACACATAAATTAATAAATGAATGAATGACTCCAGGAATCTAAAGTTATATACTAAGTTGACTAATGAATATAATTTCAAAAATTTGCAATAAAATAGCAGCATAAGTAATTAAGTAGCATCTGAAAAAAATTAGTGGGAATAATGTATTTAATTATAGATTATAAGAATGTTTAAGATCAGTATATCTATTAATGTTATTTTATTGATCAAAGCAGAAGTAAAATGCAAACACCATTAGGTTGAAAACTTGGAGCAAAGGGAGAAAGTAATTCTCTCATGAAGTAATGTACTCTCTCCACCATCTGCATAAATTGCAGCATCCTTCCCAGGTGGTGCTAGTGGTAATGAATCTGCCTGCAATGCAGGAGACACAGGAAACATGGGTTCCATCCCTGGATGGGAATGATCCCCTGGAGGAAGGCATGGCAACCCATTTCAGTATTCTTGCCTGGAGAAGCCTGTGGACAGAGGAGCCTGGCGGGCTACAGTCCACAGAGTCACACAAGGTAGGACACAACTGAAGCAACTTAGCACACACCAGCTCATGAGGAACTGGGCTGGAAAGAGAGCCCAGAAGAAGAACAAGGAAAGCAGTCAGCTCAGTTTAGTCAGTTCAGTTCAGTTGCTCAGTCATGTCCGACTCTTTGCAACCCCATGGACTGCAGCACTCCAGACCTCCGTGTCCATCACCAACTCCCAGGGTTTACTCAAACTCATGTGCAGTGAGTCTATGATGCCATCCAACCATCTCATCCTCTATCATCCCCTTCTCCTCCTGCCTTCAATCTTTCCCAACAGTAGGGTCTTTTGCAGTGAGTCAGCTCTTCGCATCTGGTGGCCAAAATATTGGAGTTTCACTTTCAGCATCAGGCCTTCCAATAAATATTCAGGACGGATTTCTTTTAGGATGGACTGGTTGGATATCCCTGCAGTTCAAGGGATTCTCTAGAGTCTTCTCCAACATCCAACCATCCTATGCTCTGTTGTCCCCTTCTCCTTCTGCCTTCAATCTTTCCCAGCATCAGGGTATTTTCCAATAAGTGAGTTCTTTGCATCAGGTAGCCAAAGAATAAATAGGAGCTTTAGCTTCAACATCAGTCCTTTCATAGAATATTCAGAATAGAATATTTCCTTTAAGATTGACTGGATTGATCTCCTTGCTTTCCAACGGACTCTCAAGAGTCTTCTCTCACACCACAGTTCTAAAGCGTCAATTCTTTAGCAAAGTGATGTCTTTGCTCTTTTTTTTTTTTTTTTTGTCTAGGTTGTCATGCTTTCCTGCCAAGAAGCAATCACCTTCTAATTACATGGATGCAGTCACCATCCAAGTGATTTAAGAGCCCAAGAAGAGGAAATCTATCATTGCTTCCACATTTTCCCCTTTTATTTGCCATCAAGTGATGGGACTAGAAATCATCTTAGTTTTTTAATTTAATACTGAGTTTTATCCTGGTTTTTTCACTCTCTTCCTTCACCCTCATCATAAGGCTGTTTAGCTCCTCTTCACTTTCTGCCATTAGAGTAGTATCACCCACACATCTGAGGTTGTTGATATTTCTACATTCTCAATCCTGAATCAGTCAGTTGTTCCATACAGGGTTCTAACTGTTGCTTCTTGACCCGCATACAGGTTTCTCAGGAGATGAGTAAGACAGTCTGGTATCTCTTTAAGAATTTTCCAGTTTGTTATGATCCACACAGTCAAAGGCTTTAGTGTAGTCAATGAGACAGAGGTAGATGTTTTTTCTGGAATTCCCTTGCTTTCTCTCTGGTCCAGCGAATGTTGGCAATTTGCTCTCTGGTTCCTCTGTTTTTTCTAAACCAAGCTTGAAAATCTGGAAGTTCTCGGTTCACATAATGATAAAGCCTAGCCTGGAGGATTTTGAGTATAACCTTACTAGCATGGGATCCCTTCATGGATCACTGCCTTGTCATGGTGAAGGGGCTTGCAAAACTCAATGAAGCTATGAATCATGCTGTTTAAGGCCACCCAAGACGGACGGGTTAGTGGAGAGTTCTGATGAAACGTGATCCATTGGAGGAGGAAATGGTGAACCACTCTAGTATAATAGCCATGAGAACTCCATGAACTACAAAAGGAGGCAAAAAAAATGACAGACCTAGACAGTATATTAAAAAGCAGAGACATCACTTTGCTGACTAATGTCTGTATAGTCAGGGCAGGGGGAGAAGGAGGCAACAGAAGCTGAAATTGTTGATGGCATCACTGACTTAATGGACATGAGTTTGGGCAAACTCTGGTCAGGGAACTAAGATCCTGCATGCCATGTGGTGCAGCCAAAAAAAAAAAAAACAAAATGTATATATATATATATATATATTTTTTTTTCCCCTACACCAAGACCAAACAAAAAACACAGAAGCACAAACTTTATGAGCTCTGTTTTAAATTATTTAATGCATCTCTGGTATAACTTTAAAAAGGCTCAAGTATAATTTCATGACTCATTTACATTGGAACATTTTTTAATGTTTTATTTATGTTATGAGATTTTGTGAGCATTTTATAAATTGTGAAAGTGGCAGCACCTTTTATTCAGGCTTTAAATCGCGGTCTTGCCAAAAGAAGGGAACCAGATTACTTCAATTCAAATCAATGTAGGTTCAGATTTTTTTATGCAAATTCTTAGCTTATATTTAGCCTAAAAAAATGTAAAGAAAACTGATTTTACTTGACAAACAGAAAGTAGATGTTAATCCAGAGAAATTCAGTCCTCAAGTTTTTTTTGTTCATCTGTACTTATTAGTCTTATTAGTATAAAACAGGAGCAGGGACGACCCAGAGGGATGGTATGGGGAGGGAGGAGGGAGGAGAGTTCAGGATGGGGAACACATGTATACCTGTGGTGGATTCATTTTGATATTTGGCAAAACTAATATAATTATGTAAAGTTTAAAAATAAAATAAAATTAGAAAAAATAAAATAAAACAGGAGCAATGCCACTTCCCAGAAACAAATCAAATTTCAAGTATAATTCTGTACTAACAAAGGTCTTCTCTTTTACCTTGAAAATATCTTTTTAAGTTCACTAAGGGAGATTTTGAGAATTTTCTCTTATTTTCACAGTCAATACCATTTACCATCTCTAGGACAAGTGGTCCAAATAATTAGCCAGACACGTATCCAGTGATTACAGGGTCAAGTTAATTTTCCATATTACATTGCATGTTACCTGTATAAATTGGACCTATTCATTTGCATGCAAACATATGCATATTAATGAATTTTAGTAGAAAATGAAGGTTCAGGGAACTCCCTGCTAAGACAGCACTTCTACTGCAATGGCCCAGGTTCAATTCCTGGTTGGAGAACTGAGATCCCTCAAGCTGCATAGTGTAGCCAAAAAATAATAATAATTTTAAAAATTTAAAAAGAAAAGAAAATGAAAGCTCAGGTCTGTATAATTATGTCCTAAACATAATTATAAGACTTACTTTTGTCTGAAGTATAGGAAAATGGAGGCAAACAATTTTGATAAATGTGTAAAAAGCTGACTTGTATGAAGGTCAGTTCAAGGTTCATCTTGCTCAATCATACTGTACTAACAACCTCAGTGGATATTTATGTATAGCTCTTTCTGCTTATCTCATTTAACTCTCTTAAAACCCGCTGACATCTCTACTGTTACCACTATCACCCTCCTACCACAGTAAAGGAAACAGAGACTTAGAAGGATGAAGTTAATAGGTACAAAGATGCAGGGCCTGGAAGTGGCCGAGCGTGGATTTGAACACATGTCAGTGTGATGCCAAAATCTGTATATTTAATAGCTCTGCTATGCAGTCTAGTTGGAGGTCCCTTTATTTAACAAAATGGAAGGCTTTACAAAAAGTAGGATATCTTCAGAAAGAAATGCCTTCAAGGACTGCATGGAGCAGGGGGCAGGAAAAAAATACCATACAAAAAACTGACAGAAAAGTGTTAGAAGTGATGATACAAAATTGTACTCTTTTAAAATTTTTCAGTTAACTTCCTATCTCCTATTGCTATCCTGAAATTCTGCAGAGCTGAAGCTCCCAGCTCTGCATTGCAGCAGCCATTCAGAACAGGTGATGAATGTAATTACATGAGCAAAGCTTCACCTGATCAAAAGTCACTTTCCCTCTTTCCAGAATTTTACAAGGATCCCCCGGAGACAGCAGCAATAAAACTTCGTATTTATGTTGACTTTTCACATTACTGGAAATACCTTTAGACGAAACACATCAAGAATGTCCTAATACTAAGTTTTCCCAAAACTCTTCTGAATCAATAACACATATTTGATGAAATTCTGTATCAGTGTCATGCATGTGTACTTGCTAAGTCACTAAGTAGTGTCCAATGCTGTGTGACCCTGTGGACTACAGCCCACCAGGCTCCTCTCTGTCCATAGGATTCTCCAGGCAAGACTACTGGAGTGGGTTGCTATGCCTTCTCCAGGTGATATTCCTAACCCAGGGGTCAAACTGACATCTGACAGGTCTCCTGCATTGGCAGGCAGGTTCCTCACCACTAGCGCCACCTGGGAAGCCCCATCACTAGCATGTGAAAGTGCAAGTTGCTCAGTCGTGTCCGACTCTTTGCAACCCCATGGACTGTCGCCTGTCAGGCTCCTCTGTCCATGGCAAGAATACTGGAGTGGGTTGCCATATCCTCCTTCAGGGGATCTTCCCAACCCAGGGATCGAACCCAGTGTCCCGCAATGCAGGCAGATTCTTTACCATCTGAGCCACCAGGGAAGCCCATGAATGCTGGACTGGGTAGCCTATCCCTTCTCCAGGAGATCTTCCTGACTCAGGAATTGAACCTGGGTCTCCTGTACTGCATGCAGATTCTTTACCAACTGAGCTATCAGGGAAGCCCCATCACTGGCATCCATGATACCTAATGGTGTTCCTGGTTCTGTAAGACTTCAGGAGTCTCCTCCAATGAAAACTAGATTTTTTTTTAAGGCTCCAGAGACAAGGTCCTAACCTCCCAGTAGTTCCCAGTATGATACACTGAATGACAAGTCATCATTTTATGCACACAATCCATTTTTTCTGTCTTTTAATTTTATTTTTTTTTTTTTTGTTAACTTCTGTGAACCCTTTTCCATGGGGGAAATAAGATAAAAAATGCAAGTACATCAGTAAGACTGTCCCCTCCCCTTCTGTGAGTCCACTGGCAGAGCAGGAGCATGTACAATACAAAGTGTCCTTTGTCGATTGGCCTCAGACTAAAAATAACATTCAAATACCCTATGTCTTCAGTATAAAGGAATTAGCTGGATCCACAATGTAAATATTCATGAAAGGAAAGAGATCCTAAGGGAAGATAAATCTCTAAATCCCTGAGACTTTGTTTTCTTCATTTGCTGCCTAGTTTAAAACACCACCAAAACCAAGAACTTTCATGGTAAAAGTTGCTGCCAAGTGTCAGTGAGAATGAGTTCAAAAATAAGAATAACCCTTTCCCAATTTGTTATAAAACATTTTTGGTTGCTCAAGGTTGGGGCAATAGGGATAAATTAGGAATTTGGTATTAACACGTGCTGCATGTAGGCTAAGTTGCTTCAGTTGTGTCTCTTTGCAACCCTACGAAGTATGGCCTGCCGGGCTCCTGTCTCCTATGTCTCCTGCATTGGCAAGAAAGTTCTTTACCACTAGCGCCACCTGGGAAGTATATATACCACTGTATATAAAACAGATAGACAATAAGGATCTACTATACAGCACAGGGAGCTCTACTCAATATTATGCGATAACTTACAAGGTAAAAGAATCTGAAAAAAAAAGATATATGTATGTATAACTGAATCACTTGGCTGTACACCTAAAATCACTGTAAATCAACTATGTGCTGTGTGCTTAGTCGCTCAGTCATGTCTGATTCTTTGCAACCCCATGGACTGCAACCTTCCAGCCTCCTCTGTCCATGGCAAGAATATTGGAGTGGGTTGCCATACCCTCCTCCAGGGGATCTTCCCAACCCAAGGCTCGAACCCAGGTGTCCTGCAATGCAGGCAGATTCTTTACCATCTGAGCCATCAGGGAAGCCCATGAATACTGGGCTGGTTATCCTATTCCTTCTCCAGGGCATCTTCCTAACCCAGGAATCAAACCAGGGTGTCTTGCATTACAGGAAGATTCTTTACCATCTGAGCCACCAGGGAAGCCCCAATTATACTTTGATTTTTTTTCTAATCTAAATAAATTAAAGAAACATTTCTGGTTCCTCAAATGAAACCTGGAGGAACATCCAACTTCTAACAATTAGCACAGGTAGAGCCTAATCCAGAGGCAAAAACTGTAAAGTGGTCTAGGAGGGCCTCTTGGAGATGATCCTTGTGTTCTGAAAGGGAAAAGGGGGCAGGTAAGGACAGAGGGAACCACTCTTCTCACTGTATCACTTGACTGAGAAGAGGTTAAACATTCCAATGCCTCCTCCCCTCCATACCCATCAAAGGGGATTTGTTGCACATTGGGCTTCTCACGTGGCACTAATGGTAAAGAATCTGCCTGTCAAAGCAGGAGATACAGGTTCCATCCCTGGGTCAGGAAGATCCCCTGAAGGGAATGGCACCCCACTCTAGTATTCTTGCCTGGAGAATCCCTATAGACAGAGGAGCCTGGGGGGCTACAGTCTGTGGGGTTGCAAAGAGTCGGATGTGACTGAGCACAGCATGCAACACAGTGAAGCAGGAGGAAGAGGTTATAGGATGTTTAGAGAGTAAAAGCACCAGAAAAATCAGAAGACATTAAGGAAGCAAATATCTAGACTGGCCTAGGAAGTACTGACACCAAAACAAAACCCACTAGCAGGCAGAGCACAAGTGGGGCTGACTGAGGACCCCAGGGGCAGGAAAGGGGCTCTGGTGGGGTGAGGGTCACAGCTGCACATAAAGAAGAAGAAAGGGATGGACAGAGGCCCCAGAGCAGGATATCTTTCATTTTGTCTTCAAACATGAATTTCATTGTATTTTTTTCAGATTGGAAAGATTTAAACTCTATTTGCAGATATCATCTTACAGATTGAAAATCCAAGGAATCCACTTTTGTTTTTTGCATATTTGATAAACCCATTTCATTTATTTACTTGTTTTACATTCCTTTTTAATATTCTTTTCCATTATGGTTTATCATGGGCTACTGCACACAGTTCTCTATGCTATACAGTAGGACCTTGTTGTTTATCCATTCTGTATATAAGAGCTTACATCTGTTAACCCCAACCTCCCACTCCATCCCTCCCACAACACGATCCCCCTTGGCAACCATCAGTCTGTTCTCTATGTCCATGATTCTGTTGTTTCACAAAGAGGTTCATTTGTGTGCACCTTTATGTTCATAGCAGCACTGTTCACAACAGCCAAGACATGGAAACAATTTAAATGTCCCTCAACAGATGAATGGATAAAGAAGATGTGGTACATATGTACAATGAAGCAGAACAACTTTAATGACTGCCAGTGCAGACAGGTGAGTTATCACAGGTCTTCCAGGGAAATGGCTTAGGGACGCAGTGGGGAAAAGGGGTGGAGTGAGGAGCAATGTGGGACCCCAGCTCACCCAGCTGGGGGCTTTATTATTAATATACACCTTGAATTCTCTCTCTCAGGCTGTTACCACCTGTGTGCTCATCTGAAAAAAAAATGCATTCTGTTTATTCAAAATATTTTCTAGATGTAAAACCAATCACTTAAAGAAAGTTAAACTATATTGTAAATACCCCAGGGAAACACAGTTTTGAAAGTAAATGACAATAAAAGCACTAGGAAGCAAAGAAAGCTCTATTTTATAATGTGGATAATCAACTTCAAATTATCTATTTTGTAAATATGCATTCTGGGGTTTTAATTTTCTATAAAGTAGGCCACACAGAAATAGCTTAGTTTATATACATATACACAAATACAACTGAAGTAAAAATAAATAAAAACCTGAACAGTAGAGGAAGAGCCATGAAGGCAGTGGTAGCAGAAGCAGCTATCTATAGAATCAGAAAGTGTTTGGGAATATTTGGAGATTTTAATGAGCTGGACATTGTGTCTGGATGATGTTGTCTTTAAGAAAGAGGCTTTCACACTGATAGTGAAGGAGAGAGCAAGTGGATATTTCAAGAGAACTCAAAGTTCTAAGAAAAATATGAAGTTTAGAAAGTTGGGAAAACAACCCCCAAGAAAACCAAAGCCACAATTCTGCTTTTAAAGATGCAAATAACCCAGGAGGTAAATGTCGGTGACTCGTGACAGGCACAGTCAGACAGTGAAGGGTCTGCAGCTTGAACAAGGTGGACATGGGAACACGGGGGTTTGGTGACTCATCCTATCACTGGGAAAAACCTTTAATTCTTACGAGGGAAAAACTACAGGGATGAAGGCTTTTTCCCTTCAAGTGCGATAATGCCTGAATTTGGGCCATTAAACTTGGGCAGTTGATCAGCTGGAATTTTCTCATAACCAGGTTATCCAGAGGAGAGATCTGGGCATAACATACAGATTCTGAAGATAATTCAGCCTTCTCTCTGTAATTTGCTTTCTGTAGACAGTTTCCTTCCCAGATCCTCAAGAACCATCACAACCATTACCACTATAGTAAAAATAAAAACAAGCTGCTATTTTCTATGAACTTACTATGAGCCAAGCACTGGGTCAAGCTTTTTGTTGTTGTTTTAAAATTTTTTATCTATTCTTCAATGAGCTGCAACAAATCTTAACTGCCTTTCTTGAGGACAGGATGCCCATGTTCGATATATCCAAAAAGTGTGCTTATTTAGTGTACTTTGTCTTTTTCCACAGCCTTCCACAGCATTCACAGGCCTCTGAATTCTTTTCTGTCAAACAAACCTTTTATTTTTATTTTTAACTGAGAATAAGTAGTCTATGTTCATGGCAAATAGATGTGGAAACAGTGGAAACAGTGGCTGACTTTATTTTTGAGGGGCTCCAAAATCACTGCAGAATCACTCCAAAATCACTGTCAATATCACTGGCCTATGATATTGTGATGGTTTCTGCCATACATCAACATGAAATGGCCAGAGTTATACATATGTCCCCTCCCTCCTGAATCTCCCTCCTGTCTCCCTCCCCATCCTATCCCTCTAGGTTGTCACAAACCACTGGGCTTTGGTTTCCCTGTGTCATACAGCAAATTCCCACTGGCTGTCTATTTTACATATGGTCATGTATATGTTTCAATGCTACTCTCTCAAATCATCCCACCCTCTCCTTCCCCACTGTGTCCAAAAGTCTGTTCTTCATGTCTGCATCTCCTTTGCTTCCCCACAAGTAGTATCATTGGTACTACCTTTCTAGATTCCATATATATGTGTTAATATAGGATATTTGTCTTTCTCTTTCTTACTCCAATCTGTGTAATAGACTCTAAGCTCATCCACCTCATTAGAGCTGACTCAAATGGATTCCTTTTTATAGTTGAGTCATATTCCATTGTATATATGTACCACAACTTCTTTATCCATTCATCTGTTGATAGACATCTAGGTTGCTTCCATGTATGAGCTATTGTAAATAGTGCTGCAAAGAACATTGGGGCACATGTGACTTTTTCAAGTATGATTTCCTCAAAGTATATGCTTAGTAGTGGGATTGCTAGGTCATATGGGATTGCTAGGTCATATGGTATAGAAACACAAAAGACCCCAAAGAGCCAAAGCAATCTTGAGAAAGAAGAATGAAGCTGGAGTAATCAATGTTCCTGACTTCAGACTGTACTACAAAGCTACAGTCATCAAGACAGTATGATACTGGCACAAACACACTCTTTATATTTAATTTTTAGAAATTAATGTTATTCTTATCTCCTCTAATCCATTCTTTAAAGTATTATTACGGTGGTTAGATAATCACATGGCACAAATATTTGGAAAGAAAATCTATATAGGGTGAAGGGTTTGGCTGAGTGATGCACAAAGTTCCTACAAACCCTAAGCTGGATGATTTTATCATGAGCTTTCAGGAGGAATCTCAAAGTTGAGAGAGCTTACACATTAGGACAAAAAGGCTGAGAGTATTTAAATAATGTTCCCAAAGACCACAGGGCACTTAGTGATGTTGTAGGACAGTATTTAGAATATTAACATGTATATGTGTGTGTGCATTATTACCACTCTTTATTTTACCTATTTCCTCTTCCCCATTTGGAACACCTAAGCCATTTGGACTTATTGCTTAAGATTAGGGAAGCTTTAGTGGAAAAAAAAAAGGGGGGGAAAAGAGCCCCAGGAGAGGACTCACTCAGCAAACAGATAGCAGATTTGGCAGATTACCTGAAGAAGAACTAGGTTACCTATCCTAAGGCAGATTCTTTACTGACTGAGATACCAGGGAAGCCCATTACAAGTTTAACCATCCCCTACACAGGATTCTACAATCTGGAAGAAGGTGGACTGTCTGAAGAGGAAGTAGAAGATATTTAGGCAATCATAGGCCCCTGAGGAAAGAGACGCTGGACCTCGACCCCATGCCTCAGATAATCCTTGAATAAATAATCATATACTTTATTACCAAAGCGACACTATAGATAACTACCTAAAAACAGGTGTAAACTCAGACTATACTGGGAAAACCCCACAGAGGATTACCCTACCTCTGAGGATGAGAAGGTAATAGAACGTCCCACAAAAGGCAGAAAGAACCTGTGCTCTTTTTTCAGCAAAGCCATAGGGACAAAAAAAATCCTTAAGAATCAGTGAGTCTAGGTAGCTGATGTATTTATAAGGCTTTTCAGAATTCCTTGCATCTCAGAATGAATCCTTTCCACCATATAATGGCTTTGAGTTTTCTGTTTTATAGCTTATAATTGCTATTTATTTGTATTTTATAGTGTAGCTTTTCCTCAAACATCTGCTAAGTCTTGATTATATGCTCATATTTATAGCTAAATCCTCTTTTGAACTGCATGCTGTATCTGTTCTTGGGGCAGAGACCCACACTGGCATCTGGACAGAATATTTAGTGGTGGAGGGGAAGCAATGAAACTTTTCCCCTGATTCTGGATATATCCTATTCCCCTAGGCTGTGTCCAGCCACCCTGAGACCTATTTGCTCCCTCAAATCAAAATCCCAGACTTGCTGTTCTCAACTAGATTCAGAAATCACAGCTGATACTAGACCCCAGGGAGGGGCATGAGGTCTCGAGAATGAACTGAGCAGCATCTCATCACCCCTGGCCTAGGCCAATCACCCTTGCTCTCAGTTTCATCCACTCCTGAATGTGAATTTAGTACTGTGTGCATGTTCTTCATCAGGAGGCACCCACAGAACTCCTGAGCTGTAATTCCCTTCTTAAATCAGTCCTGTCTTATGTGAATCCTTCATTATTCTTATACCACCAGAAGTTTCCAAACATGCCTTTGAGCTCAGCTATTTAATTATCTCTTATTTATTTAGTTAAGTATCTTTTTGATCATCTCCTGGATTTTGATGGAAGAGAGGAAGACTACAGCATGTAGCAGTAATTGTGAAATTACACATATTACAGCATGTAGTTGTAACTGTGAGATGAAAGCCAAGGACCTGGGTGTTCTGAGAGCTGGAGACCAGCTAGTCAATGGGCTTCTCTCAGAGTCTGGTGGGGGCTTATATACAGATGACCCCTGGGGGTTACATAATGAACCCAGTATCCAGACATTACACTATATTAACCTCACTCCCAAACTTAGGTCCAGTAGAACATAGAAGCAACCTAGAAATTAACTAAGAATGCATTTCTTCCTCCCCAACAGAATAAGAGCTTAAAACAGAAGTTAAATTTATCATAAAAAAATGAAGTTGCATTATTTACATCCTTGTAAAGGTAGCAGATGGAGAAGGCAATGGCACCCCACTCCAACTTTTGCCTGGAAAATCCCATGGATGGAGGAGCCTGGTAGGCTGCAGTCCATGGGGTCGCTAAGAGTCGGACACGACTGAGCAACTTCACTTTCACTTTTCACTTTCATGCATTGGAGAAGGAAATGGCAACCCACTCCAGTGTTCGTGCCTGGAGAATCCCAGGGACGGGGAAGCCTGGTGGCTGCCGTCTATGGGGTCACACAGAGTCGGACACGACTGAAGTGACTTAGCATAGCATAGCATAGCAAAGGTAGCAGAATCAGAAATATTCATTAATGCATTCATCCTAGAAATTTTTATATTTTTGTATTTGCCAAACACTGTTCTAAATCCTAAAGACAGCATGATGAAACTGATAATATATCCATGTCTCCTGACTTCTACTCAGTTTCTTATTAATGAACTCTCAGAAGTATCTTGTCTTTCATAAAGTAATTGAATATTTTATAAATAAGAGATATTTAATGCTTAAAAATAATTTGAAAATAAAGTTGTACCTAAAGTTGCATTTTACCTATATGTTTCAGCAATCAGATAAAACTACATATTTGTTTTTTATAAGATATGAAGCAATGATGTAATTTCTAAGTTCCAAACAGCTCTTTCAAATCATAAACATAATATGCCTTTTCTTCATAGAAAAGTAAAAATGCCTTATTTCAACTTTACCCACATACTTTCTCTACCCTTTTGAAAATAAACCTAAGTCTTTTTAATATTCCAAGAAAAAATAATGCATTTTCCACAGCCATAAAATTAGACACTATTGGTTTTTTACAGTTTGAATCAATACCAATTATACACCTGCGGGTCTGGTCTCTTCTCTAGTATAGTGGCTTCTATTCAAGTACTAGATAACTATTTCTCCCATTTTCTTCAGCTAAAAGTAAATTGTGAAGAAATCAATTCCATTTTGGATACTTATATTCATGATATTTATTGTATTCCCACATTTTACATCACAGAATATGTGCTCATTATTGCGGCTAAACCAAAAGATATACAACTAGAAACAATTCACTAATAATATTCTATCTCAGCTTGTTATTGTTTAAATATACAACTATAGATGCTACCAAGATAATTAAAATTAAGAAAGCTAATGTCAATATATTCTGTTAACAAGTAGAATTATCCAATATAGCATTAGTAAAAAAATTATCTAATAAATCTTTCCTGTGGTAATTCTAGATGGAACTTAAATCCAACGGAAAATAACATATAGAAACTTTAGAAAACAGATCTCAAAACCAAGCACTTTTAGAGACTAAAGTTTTTTTCTTGAACATCAGTTGAGGTTGCCAATAATAAAAAGTTAAAGTAAAAACAGTTTAGTGTACTTAACAAGTATTTTGTTGGCATTAACCAACTTCAAGTCTTCTCTCACTATTTCCTATATATATATAATTTTAAATAGTCATCTGTTATATATATTTATATGTTTGATACATATTATGTATATTTCAAATATATATTTCATATGTCCTATTAAAAGTAAATAGGAGACCATGAGATCATGATCAAGTCAGAAATGCAGAAAATCAGAAGCTGGAGAATCCAGAGAACATTTCTAGATAAACAAGTTCTCTGTTTATCTAGTATGCTGTTTTCACTGTTATGATGATTTACATGGGGTCATCATGACACTTAGCAATTTATTATCCATTCTTTTCTATCCTGTGAGTATATATTTGAAGAATGGCACATTCTTGGACTAGACAACAGCAGACAAGGCAGATAACATGATGCACATAAATTAAAGTTGCAGAGATGGCACCAAGCAGTGAAGACAGAGGATGAGAGGGCTCTGGAGTACAGTCTGTGTTTCTCCTTAAAATTAACTGTTGCATCTCCAACAAACTAAATTCTCCAAACCTGCTTAATATTTACTTCCTTCAAGAAGCTTTCTCCAAACAGAGCATTGACATTTCTAACAACTATGTGGAAGTCAAAGTGTTGTATTCGTTTGAATATTACAGATAGTCCTTGACTTATGATGGTTCAACTTATCATAATGGTGTAAAAGTGACATACATTCAGTAGAAACTGTACTTCAAATTTTGAAATTTGATCTTTTCTCAGGTGAGCAGTATGTGGTTCAGTGCTCTCTCCTGATGCTAGGCAACTGCAGCCGTAGTTCCCATTCAGCCCAAAATTGTAAGAACACGAGAGAAAACAACCCACTCACATACAACCATTCTGTTTTCCACTTTCAGTATTCAGAATTATATGTGACAGTCCACTCTTTATCATAAAAGAGGCTTTGTCTTAGATGGTTTCTTGCCCACTTATAGGCTAACATAAGTATTATGAACACATGTAAGGTAGGCTCGGCTAAGCTATACTATTTTGTAGGTTAGGTGTACTCAATGCATTTTCGATGTACAGTATGTTTAAGACAAAACCCCATCGTAGGTTGAGGAAGATCTGTACCATTCATCAGAGTGCCATTCAAGAGCCATATGTATTAGATCACACAGGGTAAGATTTAAAAACACAGATTCCCAGGTATCACCCCAGATGTTCCAAATCTGAAACTCAAGAAATGGTGCCCTGCAATTTGCATTTAAATGACCTCCCAGACTAACAACCTTATATACTAAAGTTTAGGAACCACTGTCCCACACCTTCTAACACAGGTCAGTAAACAGTGATTGAATTAGGATTTGGGGCCATGGAAGAGAAGAATACATTCACAAGGGTAAACATGAACATAACCTTAGAATGTGCCTTATTAGGACACGAAACACTCAACATAGACAGGGGGTGTCTAAGGGAACAGAGAAAGTACACATATAAAAATCAAAGTGATCACAAGCACACTAAGAAACACTGTAGAAGTAATCAGATATTCAAAGAAATGATGAAACACACACATGCAGAAATCACTAGGATAAAAGATGAGTGTTTTCTATTTTAAAAGGCAGTCATTCCTTTATTTTTACAAATTCACAAAAAGTCTGCCTAAAATGCTAAAAAAGATGACTGAAGAAAAGGTTTTCTTTTTTTGCCTTCACAAAGGAAAACAAACAAAATAGTTCTTTCTAGGCAAAGTCAATTTTTAAAGAAGAAAATCATTAGATTCTTTCTCCCTGACATCCTTTATGTTTTTCTAGTAAAATTTATATATATTTAAGGTATGCAACATGATGTTTGGGTATACATATACAAACATCTATATAGTGATTACTACAGTCAAGCTAATCAAATTAACACATCTATCATCCCATATGGGACTTCTCAGGTGGCTCAGTGGTAAAGAATCCACCTGCCAAGTAGGAGACACAGGTTCAATCCTTGGGTCTGGAAGATACCCTAGAGAAGGAAATGGAAACACACTCCAGTATTCTTGCCTAGGAAAACAGAGGAGCCTGGTGGGCTACGCTCCATGGGGCCACAAAAGAGTGGGACAGGACTTACTGACTAAACAACAAAATTGTCCCATATAGGTACTTTGTGTGTGTGTGTGTGCACATTTGTGTACTGAGAGCACCTGAAATTTACTCTTTTTGCAAATTTCCAGTATAAACTACAATATTTTAAAATATAACCATCACGCTCTACATTTAATGTCTAGAACTTATTCATCCAACATAATTGCAACTTTGTACCCTTAGACCAACCATTTCCCCACTTCCCATTCTGCTTCTATGTATTCACCGTTTTTAGATTTCACATAGTGAGATTATGTAGCATTTTTCCTTGTGTCTGGCTTATTTCATTGAGTATCATGTCCTCCAGGTTCATACAGGCATCATCCATACATGCAGCTTTCTCTTTAAGGCTGAATAATATATCATTATGTGTGTGTGTCACTCAGTTATGTCTGACTCTTTGTGACCTCATGGACTATAGCCTGCCAGGCTCCTCTGTCCATGGAATTCTCCAGGCAAGAATACTGGAGTGGATTGCCAGTCCTCTTTCCAGGTGATCTTCCCAACCAAGGGATCAAACTGTGTCTCCTGCACTGCAGGCATATTCTTTACTGTCTGAGTCACCAGGAAAGACTGGGGAAAATCTAAATATTCCAAACAATAAAAAGAAAACAGATCAAATCTTCAAAGATCAATCTGGTATAATAACATGAAGTCATAAAAAGTCATATAAAAGAATATTTAATGACATGGGAAAAATACATGATATAAAGCAAATTAATTTTTTCCCTGAATCTTCTTGAAGTTTTACATAGGAAACTATTAAGATGAATCAACATTTCAGTTAGCTATTTTATTTTCCATTGTCGTCTTAGTGAATTTTTCTAGATTTTCAGATTTTCTAAAATGTATGTTAACTTACAATGATGAAAATAAATATATAAAAATAAAGGATGGTATTATTTTGATCACATTTTTTCAAAAAGTTCATGTTACATTTTGAGATCTCTTTCATGTAATTCTACAAAATCACAGCTTTCTTAGAAGGGATTAAAGAGACTTTTTCTATTCATGTTGTGTTCTTTTTAACTTGACTAAATTTGATTTAACTTTGGTGATTATTGTTAATGATCATGAGTGAGTAATATCTAAATCTCTGGTTTGCTTTTTTCTGCAGAATATATTTCCTATTAACTTTTAATAGTGCCAAGGCTAATGCATATATTAAAATGGTTATACCATTTTAATATAAGAGAAAAATATGATCTGAAATGATACATACATACCAATGTTCATTGCAGCACTGTTTAAAATAGCCAAGACATGTAAGCAACCTAAATGTCCACTGACAAAGGAATAGGTAAAGATGTTATACATATATACAATGGTATATTACTCAGCCACTAAAAGGAATGAAATAATGCCATTTTCAGCAACCTGTATGGGCCTAGAGAGTGTCATACTGAGTGAACTAAGTCAGAGAGAAGGAGAAATATTGTATGACATCACTTATATGTGGAATCTAAAAAGAAATTATATAAATAAACTTAGTTTCAAAATAAAAAGAGACTCACAGACTTAGAGAGCAATCTTATGATTGCAGGGGGCAGGAAGGGATAGTTAGGGACTTTGGGAAGGTCGTGTTTACACTGTTATATCCAAAATGGATAACCAACAAGGATCTACTGTATACTACATGGAACTCTGCTCAATGTTATGTGCCAGCCTGGATGAGAGGAGGTCTTGAGGGATAATGGATACATGTACATGTATGGCTGAGTCCCTTTGCTGTTCACCTGAAACTATCATAATGTTGTTAACTGGCTATACCTCAGTAGAAAATAAAATTTTAAAGTCTGGGGAAAAAATGATAGTTGACTGTTTACTTCAAGAACTCACCTAGGGCCAGGGATTTTATTAACCTTACAAGAATACAATCTTGGTCAGAGGTTTTTGATATCCATTAACTTGTAAAATATTTGTTGTTGTTGTAGAAAATAAATATTTGTTATTTTATTGTACAAAATAAATATTTGTTTAGCTCATAAACTGTGTATGTGGAGAAAATTAATTTGATCTTTGGAGCTATAAATTAACTCAGCAACCTTGGGCTATTTACCGTCCACTGTACATATATGCATGGTTAGTTTACCCACAAAAATGAGAAAGAATTTTATCATTCTACAATAGATTCTCCTTTGTCACTTGTGATCTACACACAATGTGATGTTCCATCTCTCAGTGACTAAAAGGACAGTGATCCAGGAATCAGGTCTGTGGAAATTTGATGACTCTCCGGTTGACTTTGGATCTCATTTATTCTTTTTTTTTAATACAAATTTATCTATTTTAATTGAAGGCTAACTACAATATTGTATTGGTTTTGCCATACATTGACATGACTCCGCCACGGGTGTACATGTGTTCCCCATCCTTAACTCCCTTCCCACCTCCCTCCCCATCCCATCCCTCTGGGTCATCCCAGTGCACCAACTCTGAGCACCCTGTATCATGCATCGAAACCTGACTGGCAATTCATTTCACATATGATATTATACATGTTTCAATGCCATTCTCCCAAATCATCCCACCCTCGCCCTCTCTCACAGAGCCCAGAAGATTGTTCTATACATCTGTCTCTTTTGCTGTCTCTCATACAGAGTTATCATTACCATCTTTCTAAATTCCATATATATGCATTATTATGCTGTATTGGTGTTTTTCTTTCTGGCTTACTTCACTCTGTATAATTGGCTCCAGTTTCATCCACCTCATTAGAACTGATTCAAATGTATTCTTTTTAATGGCTGAGTAATACTCCATTGTGTATATGTACCACAGCTTTCTTATCCATTCATCTGCTGATGGACATCTAGGTTGCTTCCATGTCCTGGCTATTATAGACAGTGCTGCAGGATCCTCTATGACCCACCTCCGAGAATATTGGAAATAAAAGCAAAAATAAACAAATGGGACCTAATTAAAATTAAAAGCTTCTGCACAACAAAGGAAACTATAAGCAAGGTGAAAAGACAGCCTTCAGAATGGGAGAAAATAATAGCAAATGAAGCAACTGACTAAGAACTAATCTCAAAAATATACAAGCAACTCCTGCAGCTGAATTCCAGAAAAATAAACGACCCAATCAAAAAATGGGCCAAAGAACTAAACAGATATTTCTCCAAAGAAGACATACAGATGGCTAACAAACACATGAAAAGATGCTCAACATCACTATCAGAGAAATGCAGATCAAAACCACTATGAAGTATCATTTCACGCCAGTCAGAATGGCTATGATCCAAAAGTCTACAAGCAATAAATGCTGGAGAGGGTGTGGAGAAAAGGGAACCCTCTTACACTGTTGGTGGGAATGCAAACTAGTACAGCCAATATGGAGAACACTGTGGGGATTCCTTAAAAAACTGGAAATAGAACTGCCATATGACCCATATCCCACTGCTGGGCATACACACCAAGGAAACCAGAATTGAAAGAGACACGTGTACCCCAATGTTCATCATTTATTCTTAATGTATACTAATATTCAGGGCTTCCTAGGTAGTGCTAGTAATAAAGAACACACCTGCCAATGCAGGAGACATAAGAGATGTGGGTTCGATGCTTGGATCAGAAAGATCCCCTGAAGGAGGAAATGGCAACCCACGTCAGTATTCTTGCCTGGAGAATCCCATGGACAGAGGAGACTGGCAGGCTACACAGTCCACGGGGTTGCAAAGAGTCAGGCATGATTGAAGCAACTTAGCATGCATACACTAGAAGTCACATAGCATTTCTTCCCCAAAGAGCAGCAAAATATAGTATGCATTTTTAAGTACCAAACACTAAGAGGTCTCAAGGCATTATCACATTTGTTTCTCACTGCTTCTTCTGGCATTTAAAATAGTTGAAAATCCACTCCTTTTCAAAAGATGAAATTTCAAAATTTAACCTTGATTTCCTGCTTTCATCAGAATTTTGTCTCTTCTTCTCCATGAAGATATCTAGCTCAAAACTATATGTTTTAATGATCAGAGTTTCTTGTCATCTTCTCTAACCTTTTTCGAGACAAACAAGTGGATGGAAAGGAGGTAATAATCTCCTCTGTCAGAGTGCATGGGAAAAAGTCCAGAGTATTTTGAACATGGGACTACTGAGAAAGCACAGAATGTTTTCCATGCTATCAATTATCTGAGCTAAACTGAGTTGAATCTAGTAAAAATGCTGACCACGGCATCTAGCATTGGTTACAGTGGGCACTTCACTTCATATGGCTTCTTACTCCTTTCGGCTTCAGGGGAGCAACATTTCCCAGCCTAAAATCTCTCTCTGGCATGTGGATTATTTTGTGGTAAAACAATTAAGGCCCACAAGCTCAGGAAGAAATTTTGACTTGCCCCCTTAACTGCCTAACAGAATAAAGGGCCTGGTCCTGGAATAAAGATATCACTGACTAAGATACTTATAAATACTATGGGCTGGGGGTGCTGGGGGAACTCAAGACAGCACCTGAAGACCAGAGTTCACTGTGTCCCATCGTCTCTGCAGGCCCAGCAAACATTTGTCTATCAAACATTTGCTCATTTATCTCTATGTGAATCCTCTGAAGTCCAAAACTATCCCCCCCAATGTACTCTTTTGTCTTTAGCTGAAGATGGTATTTAAGGTAAAGATTTCAGCCATTTTGGCAAATCATTCAGTTTTCTTGGGTCTCTCCCATGTCTACATGTGATTAAACTTTTGTTTAATTTTCTCCTGCTAATCTGGCTCACATGATTTTAATTCTTAGACCAGTGAAAAGAACTTAGAAGGGTAGAGGAAAATCTCTTCTTCCTGACATGGCATTCTAACAGGATAAAAATTATAAAATTAATAACCAGAAATCTCACTTTACAAAAGTTGGGAGACCAGAAGGAGGAACTCTAATGCCCGTGATGATAATAGAGCTCAACAGGAAGAAGAAACATTCCTGTTTTTTCCCAGCAAAGACTCACCCAATGAAAAGTCATGGAAGCTTTGTTTACCACAACCCTCCCAACTTGTTTTCCGCTCTATAAAAGAGTTCTCCTTCCCTTGCTGTGGGGGGACTTTCATGTGGCTGGCCACATTGCAGACCCCAAACTGCAATTCTCTGCTGATCCTGAATAAACTCATTTTTCTCTGGAGAAATATCTGGCCATTTATTTATTTCAGGTCAATGACATAATGCAGAGGTTACCAGCCCAGCAACAATATCCACTCCCAAATGATAGACCTCATATGGCAGCATCCCTTAAGGGATTATTTCATCCACGGGATTGCAGTAGCCCTGTACATTCACCATCACAGTCTGTGTTGTGAGCAGCTATCAGTGGAATTATTATTTCTTTAGGGATGGGAGCAAATTTCACTTAAACATACTTTCCATTTTCAGCTTTATCTATTGGTATGTCTTTTAAAGTGTTGGAAAAATTTTGAGAAAACTTGTTTACAGTCTTGATTTTGATATAGAAAAGGAAATATGAATTACAAATTAAGGCAGGAAGTAGAAATGAAACACTGAAATCAAGATTAGCTTAGAAAATGTAAGCAAACTGAACATGACAAGTAAGAAATAAATATATGATTCAAAGCCAAAAGCATTAACCACAAATCTTGGCTTCAATTAACCAAACTCAAATTGTCAAAAAAACCACGGTGTCAAAGTATCATATTTACAAAAATATATAGATATTACTAATTTTAAAAGTAAGATTATATAGATACTCAGAATTTCTAAAAATGTCTACTAAAGAACTCACAAGTGGGAAAAGTAAGGCACCAAAATTGGCAACCACAATTATTATAAATGGGTTACATTTACTTATACATTTGCACAGGCCATTAAAAGATCAGACTACCTCAAAGTATCACATTTTATTTTCTTTCAACATGCTATCTTACAGTACAAGGTGGCAATAATAGGAAACTTAAAATATTGACATTTGATGGTTTCAACTCTTAGATATTTGTCTTGTGTTACCAAATATCTTGTTGTTCTTATTTAACAAGCTTCAAAATTATTATACTGATCTCATTATGCCATGCTTAACAATATTCCACAAGTGGGGTATATCTAAGATAGGATCAAATTCTTCAGTATTTCAAAACATACGAACACTTCCAAATGAGGACCTCCCTTGTGGTCCAGTGGTTAAAAATCCACCTTCCAATGTCAGGGATGTGGGTTCAATCCCTGCCCCCATACGCCTGGAGCAACTAACGCCCTCGCCCAAGTATTAAGCCCATGCACCGTGAAGCCAGTGTGCCACAGTTAGACAGAAGCCTGGGTACTGCAACAAAATATCGCATATGCCAGAACTAAAACTGGATGCAGCCAAATTAATAAATTATAAATCTATAATGCATAATACATTTTAATAAATAAATTAAAAATACTTCCAAATGGAATCAGGATTTGTCTCTAGATTTCAGGGTCTTACTTGCAAGATCCTAATGTCAGATACCACCTACAAACCTCACCTGGTGTACTGAGATTACCAGATAGGGGGTAAAGTAAAGTGTCAATCGCTCAGTCATGTCCAACTCTTTATGAACCCAGGGATGGTAGCCTGCCAAGTTCCTCTGTCTGTGGGATTCTCCAGCCAAGAATACTGGAGTGGGTGGCCATGCCCTTCTCCAAGGGGGTGAAGAAAGGGCTGCAAACAGCTATGTGCCCATTTACCAATCTGTATATGATAATCTAGCGCTTAAGGTCAGAGCTTCAACATCCCTTTCTTCATTTCGATGGGGACTTTTGGCCTAAATCGTCATACAGTCATATTTATAAATTAGAATGCCACATATTTATAAATCTAGAATGTTATAGCAAGTAATGATACCAAGCTGCCATGTCTTAGGGTCACAAACAAATTGACAATCTACAGTTTGTGGTTGTATCTATATTCCAAAACAGGTATTTTTTCATCAGTGTTTCTGTCACTTAACTTGGTAATATTCTGTTGTTTATTTTCAATGGCAGGAGTTTTTATCTATTTCTTAAGTTCAGTCAGTTATGTTGCTCAGTCATGTCTGACTCTTTGCGACCCCATGAACTGCAGCATGCCAGGCTTCCCATTCCATCACCATATCAAACTCATGTCCATCATGCCAGTATTGCCATCCAACCACCTCATCCTCTGCCACCCCCTGCTCCTCCTGCCTTCAATCTTTCCCAGCATCACAGGCTTTTCCAATAAGTCAGTTCTTTATATCAGGTGGCCAAAGTATTGGAGCTTCAGCTTCAGCATCAGTCCTTCCAATGAATATTCAGGACTGATTACCTTTAGGATTGACTGGTATGATCTCTTTGCAGTACAAGTGACTCTCAAGAGTCTTCTGCAACACCATAGTTCAAAGGCATCAACTCCTCAGTGCCCAGCTTTCTTTATGTTTAACTCTCATATCCATATATGACTACTGCAAAAACAGTAGCTTTGACTAGATAGACCTTAGTTGGCAAAGCATTGTCTCTGCTTTTCAATATGCTATCTAGGTTGGTCATAGCTCTTTTTCCAAGGAGCAAGTGTCTTTTAATTTCATGGCTGCAGTCACCATCTGCAGTGATTCTGGAGCTCAAGAAAATAAAGTCTATCACTGTTTCCATTGTTTACCCATCTTTCTGCCATATGGAACCAGATGCCATGATCTTCGTTTTTTCAAAGTTGAGTTTTAAGCCAGTATTTTCATTCTCCTCTTTCACTTTCATCAAGAGACTTTCATTCCTCTTCATTTTCTGTCATAAGGGTGGTGTCATCTGAGTATTTGAAGTTATTGATACTTCTACCGGCAATCTTGATTGCAGCTTGTGCTTCATCCAGCCCAGTGTTTCTCATGATATACTCTCCATATAAGTTATACAAGCAAGGTGACAATATACAACCTTGACATACTCCTTATCCTATTGGGAACCAGTCTGCTGTTCCATGTCCATTTCTAACTGTTGCTTCCTGACCTGCATACAGATTTCTCAAGAGGCAGGTCAGGTGGTTTGGTATTCCCATCTCTCTAAGAATTTTCCAGAGTTTGTTGTGGTCATCATAGTCAAAGGCCTTGGCATAGTTAATAAAGCAGAAGTAGATGCTTTTCTGGAACTTTCCTGCTTTTCCGATGATCCAACGGATGTTGGCAATTTGATCTCTGGTTCCTCTGCCTTTTCTAAAACCAGCTTGAACATCCAGAAGTTCTCAGTTCACATACTTTTGAAGCCTCGCTTGGACAATTTTGAGCATTACTTTGCTAGCATGTGACATGAGTGCAGTAACTTGAACATTCTTTGGCATTGCCTTTCTTTAGGATTGGAATAAAAACTGACATTTTTCAGTCCTGTGGCCACTGCTGAGTTTTCCAAATTTACTGGCATATTGAGTGCAGCACTTTCACAGCATCATCTTTTAGTACTTGAAATAGCTCAGTTGGCATTCCAGCACCTCCACTAGCTTTGTTTTTAGTGATGCTTCCTAAGGCACACTTGACTTCGCATTCCAGGATGTCTGGTTATAGGTGAGAGATCACACCTTTGTGGTTATCTGGGTTATTAAAATCTTTTTTATATAGTTCTTCTGTGTATTCTGACACTTCTTTTTAATATCTTCTGCTTCTGTTAGGTCCATACCATTTCTGTCTTTTATTGTGCCCATCTTTCTGTGAAATATTCCCTTGGTATCTCTAATTTTCTTGAAAAGATTGCCACTCTTTTCCATTTTATTGTTTCCTGTATTTTTTTGCATTGATCACTGAGGAAGTCTTTCTTATTTCTCCTTGCTATTCTTTGGAACTCTGCATTCAGGTGGGAATAGCTTTCCTTTTCTCCTTTGCCTTTAGCTTCTCTTCTTTTCTCAGCTATTTGTAAGGCCTCCTCAGACAACCATTTTATCTTTTTGCATTTCTTTTTCCTGAGGATGGTCTTGATCACTGCCTCCTGTACAGTGTCACGAACCTCTGTTCATAGTTCTTCAGGCACTCATTCTATCAGATCTAATCCCTTGAATCTATTTGTTACCTCCACTGTACAATCATACGGGATTTGATTTATGTCAATCCTGAATCCTAGTGGTTTTCCCTACTTTCTTTTATTTAAATCTGAATTTGCAATAAGGAGTTCATGATCTGAGCCACAGTCAGCTCCTGGTCTTGTTTTTGCTGACTGTATAGAGATTCTCCATCTTTGGCTGCAAAGAATATAATCAATCAGTTTTCAGTATTAACCATCTGGTGATGTCCATGTGTAGAGTCTTCTCTCGTGTTGCTGGGAGAGGGTGTTTGCTATGATCAGTGCATTCTCTTGGCAAAACTCTGTTAGCCTTAGGCCTGCTTCATTTTGTACTTCAAGGACAAACTTGCCTGTTACTTCAGGTATTTCTTGATTTCCTACTTTTCCATTCCAGTCCCCTATAATGAAAAGGACTTTTTTTTTTTTTTTTTGGTGTTAGTTCTAGAAGGTCTTGTAGGTCTTCATAGAACTGTTCAATTTCAGCTTCTTTAGCATTTGTGGTTGGGGCATAGTCTTGGATTACTGTGATATTGAATGGTCTACCTTGGAAACTAACAGAGATCATTCTGTCATTTTTGAGATTGCATCCAAGTACTGCATTTTGGACTCTTATATTGACTATGAGGGCTACTCCATTTATTCTAAGGTATTCTTGCCCCACAGTAGTAGATATAATGGTCATCTGAATTAAATTCACCTATTCTAGTCCATTTTAATTCACTGATTCCTAATATGTCGATGTTCACTCTTACCATCTCCTGTTTGACCACTTCCAACTTGCCTTGATTCATGGACCTAACCTTCCAGGTTCCTATGCAGTATTGCTCTTTACAGCATCTGACTTTACTTCCATTACCAGTCACATCCGCAAGTGGGCGTTATTTTTGCTTTGGCTCCATCTTCCTTCTTTCTGGAGTTATTTCTCCACTCTTCTCCATTAGCATACTGGGCACCTACCAACCTGGGGATTTCATATTTCAATGTCATATCTTTTTGCCTTTTCATACTGTTCATGGGGTTCTCAAGGCAAGAATACTGAAGTGGTTTGTCATTCCCTTCTCCAGGGGACCACGGTTTGTCAGAACTCTCCATTATGACCTGTCCACCTTGGGTGGCCCTACATGGCACAGCCCATAGTTTCATTCAGTTAGATAAACCTGTGGTCCATGTGATTAGTTTGGTTAGTTTCCTATGATTGTGGTTTTCACTCTCTCTGCCCTCAGATGGATAAGAATAAGAGGCTAATGGAAGCTTCCTGATGGGAGAAACTGACTGTTTGGGAAACTGGGTCTTTTATTTCTTAGAAGAATGTAAAGTCATGAGAAGGGTAATATGGTAATAATGTGAAAGATCACTAGTTCCAAAAGGTATATGTCCTTCTTGAAAAAAGTAATTGGAACATTTTAATAAGAAAATAAAGCAATATTCAAAGAGCTGGTTCTTATTTCCTAAGGCCTGGATTCAAAGTCATGCTGAATGTTAATGAAGAACTTGATACTAATACTCCCTGAAGTAGACGCATAAATAGGAAAGCTAGGAAGTTTTCAAAAAATTAATGGAGAGTTTAAAACTAGGTAATAGGAATAAATTAATTAATGCACTCATTTGAAATGGCTTAAGTCATTAAACTATTAAAATCCACCTGGCTAGAAACAAACAAGGGAAAGAAATTCCATGTTCTTCTAAACTAACAGAAAAGAAAAAAGATGCTTAAGTTTTCACTATCATGAATTTTAGTTGGTAAAAAATTTCAGAATAATGTATGATTAATTTGAAATATTACAAATCATGCATACATTTTAATCACTTCTTTCTACAGTTTTCATGGATGTGCTTAATTTGTTGTGCAAACCTGAGTACATTAATATATGTCTTCTGGAAATAACTCTATCCAGTAACTACACACTATGCTAAGATTGATTATGCTTCCACACGAATAGCTTGTAATGAAATAACTTGCTATTAGCATATGAAAGTGTAACTTCTGTTGCAGGGTAATATGGCATGGATGGAAAAACTGTAAATTATTTTGAGAATTTATCTTCTAGATGCCTTCCCATGATAATGGTTTTAGACTTAACCCATTGCTGCTAGATTTTATTCAAAAAGAACTACAGATTCTCACAATTCAAGAACCTCAAAATATTTAATTTGGAGGATAATTTGTTCAATAGAACTCCAAATACATGTTAAACACACACACACACACAAAAAAAAGCCCTCAAGAAAAAGTAAACTATAAAAATTCATTTGAAATAAAAAGCAATCTAATTCTCTGATCATGAGGACATGAGAAAAAAAAGGCAGGGGAAAGAAAATAAATATCTGTGCCTTAATAATCTCCCACAAGTACACAAAAAGCCAAAAACATTTTGGGAAATGCCAGACTGGATGAATCACAAAATAGAATTAAGATCTCTGGGAGAAATATCAATAACCTCAGGTATGCAAATGATACCACTCTAGTGGCAGAAAGAAAAGAGGGAGGAATAAAGGAGCCTCTTAATGAGGGTGAAAGAGTAGAGTGATAAAGCTGGTGTAAAACTCAACATTTAAAAAATGAAGTTCATGGCATTCTATCACATAAATGCAAATAGAAGAGGATAAAGTTGAAACAGTGACAGATTTTATTTTCTTGGGTTCCAGAATCACTGGGGATGGTGACTGTAGCCATGAAATCAAAAGATGCTTGCTCTTTGGAGGAAAGCTATGAAAAAATTAGAAAGTGTATTAAAAATCAGAGACATCACTTTGCCAACAGATGTCTATATAGTCAAAGTCATAGTTTTACCAGTAATCATATATGGATGTGAGAGTTGGATGTAAAGAAGACTGAGTGCCAAAGAATTGATGCTTCCAAATTGTGGTGCTGGAGAAGACACTTGAGAGTCTCTTGAATGGCAAGATGATCAAACCAGTCAATCCTACAGGAAATCAACCCTAAATGTTCACTGGAAGGACTGATGCTGAAGCTGAAACTCCAATACTTTGGCCACCTGATATGAAGAGCTAACTCACTGGAAAAGACCCTGATGCGGGAAAAACTGAGGTCAGGAGGAGAAGAGAGCAGCAGAGCATGAGATGGTTGGATGGCATCCTCTCAGTGGACTCAATGGACATGAGTTTGAGCAAACTCCAGGAGACAGTGAAGGAACCCTGCCGCACTGCAATCCATGGGGTCTCGAAGATTTGGACATGACTGAGCAACTGAACAGCAATAGGGCAAACTACTCTTATATATGAAAGCTACCAGCAGAGTAGTATATTTTGAGCTATTCCACTATGTAAAACAACAGATTTACCAGAAATGGTAACCTTATCTTTAAGAGAAATCTAGATATTAAACGTAGGCAAATGTGTTGTCTAAGTGACTTAATTTACATTTCAAGAACTCTGTTTTAGAGTTAGGAGGACACACAAAAGGAGAGTGACATTTTTAGTCTTAAGAGTCTGGAAAAAAAAAGAAAAAGAAAATAGTCTTTGCATCTTCTCTTAGCATTCCTCTTCAGATTCTTTCCTGATTAAAGGGAGAAATACAAGTTAAGTTATTAGGCCTTCCTTTTATCTCTGGAGGATTTTGTAGAACTTCATTCTGGAGAGGCAGCCATTCTGTGACCATGAGGATTAGGCTAAGAAAATGGAAAATATGATCCTGAGCCCTCACTCTGCTCAGCTGTTAAACTGACTGAAGTTCATATGTGCAAAACAAGCCCTCGTTCTGTAAACCACTTTCTTTTGGGTACCTTATTACTTTCAGCCAAAGAACATGGCAAACTTCACTAACATGACAAGAGAGATAGTTCATGGCTCCCGAACTCCAATGATCTTGCTTATCTATTACCATGAAAGGAACTGAATTTGTAGATTTCAAAGGGCAAACTACAATGATACACACTTCTGAAGACAACCACAAGTTACAAAGAGAAGTTCCTTTGACAACATGGCTTTAGCTTTTTCCATGTATATTTTCTTCAGAAAAAGTGTATTTGCACTCTTTAGACTTCTCTACAACTTCAAAACAGGATACCTATTATCACAAAAGATTACTCTTGGTTTAAAAAAAAAAAAAAAGCATGACTCAAGGGTGTCCATTAGTGAATTAATTCCCAGTAACCATGTCTCATATTAACAAGCAGGTAAAATATATGTGTTTTCTAGCTAAGGCTTAGTTGCTATTTTTTTTTTTTCCCTTTCTAACGACCAGTTTTTAATTTGGGCCATTATCACCTTTCAAATATCAAGGAAGGAAAACCATGAACCACTCTTACTTACATGTTTACCCTCTGCATGTTTTTTTTTTTCCCATACATAATAATTATTCACAGATTTTCCAAACCTGTCTGTCACTTATTTCACTTACTTTTTACTAACAAATTTGATTTTTTAATTGTTTCCCTCATATGGTCTGATGTCCCCTAAAAAGAATGAAGTCTTAATCACTCTACTTCCTTTTCACACGTGAATCTTTATATCTTCTTTTCTCACAGGCCTATTTTTTAAACTGCTATCCAATTTCTTTCCTTTTTCAATTTTGTTTCTTCATCATTCAAAATGATGATCTTGAGAATGTCTTTCCATCACTCAGAGTGACTGAAAAATACAGAGTCATCTTGCATCATTTTTACTCCATATACCACCAAACCTGTAATTTGCAGTTTAACAGGAGCTTGCTAAAAATGCTAGTGTCGATGGTGTCTTCTCTGTTTGATCACACGATGCTATTGTGCAAAGTGAGCCCTCCAGTTTCTGATTACTGAATGCCAGGTTGTATTTAGTTGAAGTTTGCTTCCTAGAAATCTGCAGAATTGCCACATGGTGTGATACTCTAATTATGAGTCAGAATCCCAGGACTGAAGGTGTGGAAGTCTCTAATGTAACTCAGACAGGGAAAAGACACAGGCTCTTTATGTTCCAGGAGAGTACACAGGAGTTGGGGGTGTCAGGTATGTGTAATTTGTATTGGTAACTGACAAAAAAAATCCACACAAGTCAGTTTCCTTAACTGAAATCCACAGACAGAGATAAATTCTGAAACGGGGTAACTTAAGCAACAGAATTCAATAGTATCAGATTAATTTTGGGACTGGCCACTCAGCACATCTCAGAAAACATCTATGACAGAATTTGCTCAGTCTCTAAAGCTGCCCACAGTTATGGTGTCTTGAGGGCTAAGTTGCTTCAGTCATATCCAACTCTTACTCTATAGACTGTAGCCCAACAGGATCCTCTGTCCATGGGATTCTCTAGGCAAGAACACTGGAGTAGGTTGTCATGTGCTCCTCCAGGGGACCTTCCTAACCCAGTTTCTGATTCCTGAATGCCAGGTTGTACTTAGTTGATTTTTGCTTTCTAGGAATATGCAGAATTGCCACATGATGTGAACTGCCATATGGGGTGATCCAGGGATCAAACTTGTGTCTCTTACATCTCCTCCATTGGCGGGCGTGTTCTTTACCACTAGACACCACTATGGTATCTTAGATCTCGAGTATTTCAAAGAAATCATTTTGGTTCAAACAGAAAGAAACTGCAGGCTAATATATGGGAAATATATTACATTAAAACCTGAGTAACGTCCCAAACGTCACAAGTTCATAAGCAGAGAGTAAAAACAAAGATCTTGATGTATTCTCTCCACTATCTGCAGAACCTTCCAGAACTTTATGTGCCCTGGCTTGTGATCACTCCAATCCCTGGGCCTTGTTCTAAACTCAGTTAATCTTTAGAAATAGTTATTTACCATGAGAACAGATTCAAGAATAAGATCTAAACTAACAATCATGAAGTGAACTTGTACAGTGAGGTACTTCTAACTTTTGGAACTGACTTGTGCTTGAGTAGCCAAAGAAAAGTTAAATTCCATCAGGCTGCAGGTCCTCAGATATGCACCAAAACTTAATTTCAAGAATGTATGTGACAGAGAGTACTAATACTCCCATAATGTCCATTTTATCCTCCCTCTTTGTAAGAATAGGTCAAGCATATGTTCTTCTTGAAGCTAGATGTGGCTATGTGGCTACCTTCTCACTGAGATGTGAGTGGATATGATATATGTAATACCCAGCTCTTACCCTTAAAAGAAAGGACATACTCTTTATTTCTTTTCTCCCCTTTGATTAGTTGAGACACGGATATGGAGGTCCTGAACTACACAGATCAAACCACAGGTAATGACAGATGAGAAGATGTCTGAGCAACATTGTAAATTCTTGAACCCAGCACTATCTTGTGGATCAAGGTAACTCACCCCTGGGTGGTCCACTTTGGACTTTTACATAGACAAAAAATAAATGTCTACTTTAAATAAGAAATTAGTATTTGGTGTTTCTTATAGCACTGAAGAAGTTAGGGTAGCTAAAGCTCTTTGCTATAACAAATATACTTAAAATTTTCAACCCAGTAGAATTTTGAGTATCAAATCCAGAATGGATGACCCTTCCTGTTCTACACAAAGACTCAATATTTGGAGTGGGTACTCCAAGGAGTGACTAAGAGTTCCAGCATCTTTCCATCTTCTGGTTCCACTGAATTCCACAAACGGGTTTCCATATTCACTGGACTTATCTGCATCAAGCCTTAGAAAAGTGGCTTTACCGGGAGAGGACTGGGAGTGGCATGCATAGCTTCGGCTCACATTCCATGTCTGCACCTCCCTACAAGTGAGGCTGGGGAGAGTAGTGAATAACTGAGAGAGAAGAAGAAACAGGTGCGTAAACAGTTCCCTGTGATCTGCCACAGCATCCAAATAATCCTGGAGTTATTTCAAAGGCATCTTAACAAGTAAACTTTTTGTTATCCTATTATATAATATTTCTTATTTCCAAAGTTATCTTACTGCAGTGCAACCTGGCTCAGTCTTGAGGTAAAGAATTTTAAAGCAACATCTGACAATCTCTTATTTCAGCAGTTATTGAATATCATCCATATTTGTGTGGTTAATCATCTATGACAATAGTGATGACAATTCCAGGAAGCCCACATGAGTCACAAAAATATTCTAAAAATTTTAATACTGGTGAAAATCATTTTTATCATGCTTGAATAACTCAGCTTAAAGGAATTTTGTCTCATCTCTTCATAAAATTCCCCTTGGGGATGCAAACAAGCTTGGAAAGTTTCAGTCAACAGTGTAAATTGAGAGTTTGTGTTAAATTAGCCATTGAAAACTGCAGTTTAGAATGAAATTACCATCTTAGCTATTACCACAGGGTTCCATAGTACATTTACAATGGCTATGTTTTGTAATAACATCATATTCAAGTCATTTATACATTTTTTTTCATTTTTAAAGTTAACTACCATGCTGCAGGAGATCTTAAAAAATCAAGCATATTTTTTACTTTCCCTTTATTTTTCAAAGCCAAGAAAATAATATGGCAAAAATTACCTATACTCTTAGGATAATAAAGCACAAAATCAAAATCACCAGTAAGAAGACTGACGGTAGAAATGATATTCTCATAGGCTCATTAATCTTTAAATTACACTTTGAAAATTATTTATCTTTATTAAATTGAAGTTAATATATAATGTGCTGGTTTCAAGCATACAGCAAAGTGATTCACTTATACATATACATATACATATACATATACATATACATATACATATACATATATATATATATATATGTATATATATATAATCTTCTTCAGATTCTTTTCCGTATATGTTATTACAAGTTACTGAGTACAGTTCCCTGTGCTATTCACGGGTCCCTGTTGTTTACTTATTTGATATATAATAGTGTGTATATGAGTAGAGTTATTCAAACTCTGAATTTATTTCTTCCACCTCATCTATCTCCTTTGGAAACCATAAGTTTGTTTTCTATGTCTGCAAGTCTATTTCTGTTCTATAAATAAGTTCATTTGTATCAAGTTTTAGATCCCACATGTAAGTAAGCACTATCATATGATATTTATCTTTCTCTGTCTGGCTTACTTTACATAGTACTGCAAATAGCACTATTTCATTCTTTTTATGGCTGAGTAATATTTCATTGTGCATGTATACACACCACATCTTTTTTTTCAATACACATTACATACCACATCTTATTTTTTTGCAATATGCATTACAATATTTATTTCTATATCCTATTAAAAAGCAGAGACATTACTTTGCCAACAAAGGTCCATCTAGTCAAGGCTATGGTTTTTCCAGTGGTCATGTATGGATGTGAGAGTTGGACTGTGAAGAAAGCTGAATGCCCAAGAATTGATGCTTTTGAACTGTGGTGCTGGAGAAGACTCTTGAGAGTCCCTTGGACTGCAAGGAGATCCAACCAGTCCATTCTAGAGGAGATCAGTCCTGGGTGTTCTTTGGAAGGAATGATGCTAAAGCTGAAACTCCAGTACTTTGGCTACCTCATGCGAAGAGTTGACTCTTTGGAAAATACTCTAATGCTGGGAGGGATTGGGGACAGGAGGAGAAGGGGACGACAGAGGATGAGATGGCTGGATGGCATCACCAACTCAACGGATATGAGTTTGAGTGAACTCCGAGAGTTGGTGATGGACAGGGCAGCCTGGCATGCTGCAATTCATGGGGTCACAAAGAATAGGACATGACTGAGCGACTGAACTGAACTGAACATGGATCATCTGAAATACAATTAGCAAGCAATTTCATTTCTAGTAACACAAAAAAGAATAAGATGCTTGTGAATAAATCTAATACAAAAAACTACAACACACTGAAGGAAATTAAAGAAGACTAATATAAATGGGAAAACCTCCCATAGTCATAAATCTGAAAACAACACTGTTAACACAGAAATGCTATCAAATTGTTACACAGAGTCAATGCAATTCTTATTAATATTGTAGTTGCCCATTTTACAGACCAAGTTTATCTTACAAGTCATACAGAAGTGCAGCAAATCCAGAATTGTCAACACTATCTTAGAACAACATGAAAGTTTGCAAGCTTACAACTCATAATTTCAAAACTTATAGTTGTATGGTATCAAGACTATTATATGTTATGTGGTATAGGCATAAAGATAGATGTGTGTTTTTCAGTGGAAGAGATCTGACAGCTCAGAAATGAGCTTTTACATTTATACTCAGTTGATTTTGAACAAATGTGCTATAAGGTAACTCAATAGGGTAAAAATAGTCTTTCTGAAAAATTTTACTTGGTCAAGCAGATATCCACATACAAGTGATTAAAATTCTATTTCTTCCTCATATCATATTAAAAAACTAAATTTAAATGCATAGTGAAAGTTTTAGTAGCTCAGTCGGATCTGACTCTTTGCAACCCCATAGACCATAGCCCATTGGGCTCCTCTGTCCACGGCATTCTCCAGGCAAGAATACTGGAGTTAAGTTGCCATGTCCTTCTCCAGGGAATCCTCCTGATCCAGGGAATCTTCCTGACAATGGGATCAAACCCAGGTTTCCTGTGTTGCAGACAGATTTTTTACCATCTGAGCCACATCAGGGAAGACCTAAATGTAATAGCTAAAACAATAAGTCTAAGAAGAAAACAGAGGTATAAATACCACAACCTTGAGTTTGGCAATGGTTTCTTAGTGATGATGCTGAAAGCAAAAGAAATAAAAGAAAACTGCACATATATTCAATTTCTTCAAAATCAGAAATGTTTGGGCTTCAAAGGATATCATCAGTATAATGTAAACCAAACCTACAGTATGGCATAAAATATTTTCTAGTCAAATGTCTGATGTTACATATCTAGGACATATAAATAACTATTGCAGCTCAATAATAAAAACACAATAACCTAACTTTCAAAAATAAGCAGTGAATTTGAATAAACATTTATCCAAAGAAGATATAGAAAGGGCCAATAAACACATAAAGAGATGCTCATTGGACATAATAAATTTTAGAAAAAAACACTGTTAATTCTTAGTAGACATACAACTTAACTATAGAATATTGAGGTATATGTCATATGGAAGAGTGGTTGGCTAAAGGGAAAATCACTGCTAAGTTGATGTAAACAGATTAATGATAAAAATCTACTGCATCCAAAGTACACAGCACTTTACAGCTAATAGTATGGCACTACCACGTCTTTATCCACTCATTTGTCGACTGACATTAGATTGCTTCCCTATCTTGACTATTGTACATAGTGCTACTATGAACACTGGGGCTCATGTATCATTTTGAATTCAAGTTTTTAAAAATATAATTTAAAATACTGAATAACATAATGCATAATTACAATCAAATTGCTCCAGGAAACTGTATCTTAGTTCTACTTATATTGGACTCTTGCCTTAATCAAGAGTGAGAGCAAAATCAAGAGAGGAAGATTCTCATTATAAAGAGGGTGGATACTATGTCAGCAAAGAAATCATAATTCTGCTAGTCAAAGAAATTTACTTTGCATGCCAAGGCCAAGACAAGGATATAAGGAGTATGAAATATACAGTTTTGTGGACAATAAAGACAACACATGCAAGCATGCATGCATACGAACACACACACACACAGGCATACACACACACATAAACACACACTTAAAACCAAGAATCTTAACACTGCAGGATTATACATGTCAGGGGAAGGGAAAGATGCTGTAAAAATACAGTGGAGGCCTAGCCCAGTTTTGTGGGTGCCAAAAAAACTGAAGAAGGCAACCTCCAGGCTAAGAACTGAAGGATGCTTGGGTGTCAAACTGTCTAAGGTAAAAGAATTTCCACGCTCATGTGAAATGAGATACCACATAGTTCTAGAGAGTGTAAGAAGTTCTTTTCACATTGAGGGTAGAGAATGAGTCAGGGATGATAAGAAAAGGAGCAAAATGAAAAAATAGGAAAAGGTCTTACAGAAGAATTTATACTTCATTTAAAGTGAAGTCGTCAAAAATTGTTCTAAAAAGCAGCACTGAAAAACTCTGTTTATTCTTTCCTACACTGCTTACATATCACTTGAGATACTAAATTTGACATTATCTAAAATTTACAAATGAGTGATCAAATCAATTTCTACTTCAGAACAATAACAACAACAATTTTTTAGTATAAGTGTGTCTCAAATTTTTCATGGGACATATTTATACTACAAAATGATTTGCTATTTATCTGAAATTTAAATTTAACCTGAATGCCCTGGATTTTTAGTATTAAAGTTGACAACAATGGTCAACAGGCAATCAAGGGAGAATTTTTAGGATAGAGAACTTGGTCAAACTACCGCACAATTGCACTCATCTCACACACTAGTAAAGTAATGCTAAAAATTCTCCAAGCCAGGCTTCAACAATATGTGAACCATGAATTTCCAGATGTTCAAACTGGTTCTAGAAAAGGCAGAGGAACAAGAGATCAAATTGCCAACATCCACTGGATCATCAAAAAAGCAAGAAAGTTCCTGAAAAACATCTATTTCTGATTTATTGACTATGCCAAAGCCTTTGACTGTGTGGATCACAATAAACTATGGAAAATTCTGAAAGAGATGGGGATACCAGACCACCTGACCTGCCTCTTGAGAAACCTGTATGCAGGTCAGAAAGCAACATTTAGAGCTGGACATAGAACAACAGACTGGTTCCAAATAGGAAAAGGAGTACATCAAGGCTGTATATTGTCACCCTGCTTATTTAACTTATACGCAGAGTACATCATGAGAAATGCTGGGCTGGATGAACCACAAGCTGGAGTCAAGATTGCCAGGAGAAATATCAATAACCTCAGATATGCAGATGACACCACCCTATGGCAGAAAGTGAAGAGGAAATAAAGAGCCTCTTGATGAAAGTGAAAGAGGAGAGTGAAAAGGTTGGCTTAAAGCTCAACATTCAGAAAACTAAGATCAAGGCATCTGGTCCCTTCACTTCATGGCAAATACATGGGGAAATAGTGGAAATAGTGGCTGACTTTATTTTTCTGGGCTCCAAAATCACTGCAGATGGTGACTGCAGCCATGAAATTAAAAGACGCTTACTCCTTGGAAGAAAAGTTATGACCAACCTAGACAGCATATTAAAAAGCAGAGACATTACTTTGTCAACAAAGGTCCATCCAGTCAAAGTTATGGTTTTTCCAGTAGTCATGTATGGATGTGAGAGTTGGACTATAAAGAAAGCTGTGTACAGAACAACTGATGCTTTTAAACTGTGGGTTGGAGAAGACTCTTGAGAGTCCCTTGGACTGCAAAGAGATCCAACCAGTCCATCCTAAAGGAGATCAGTCCTGAATATTCATCGGAAGGACTGATGTTGAAGCTCAAACTCCAATATTTTGGCCACCTGATGTGAAGAGCTGACTCATTTGAAAAGACCCTAATGTTGGGAAAGATTGAAGGCAGGAGGAAAAGGGGACGACAAGGATGAGATGGTTGGATGGCATCACCGACTCAATGGACATGGGTTTGGGTAAACTCTGGAGTTGGTGATGGATAGGGAGGCCTGGTATGCTGCGGTTCACGGGGTCGCAAAGAGTCGGACACGACTGAGCGACTGAACTGAACTGATTATGAACTGAACTTAGTGACACAAGAGTGATAACAGCCGTGTACCTATATTCCAATGCCAGTTTGAATAATAGGAACTTTGTAACATTTTGAGAAATTTTAATAAAGCTCACTTTGTCTACTATCTTTAACTCCCACAAATCCCTTTGAATATTAATAATTGAGAGGGTGGGTTGAATTGAACATAAGGTCAAGAAAATTCATTTTCTTAGAAAAATTAAAATGCACATATAGGCAATATGAAAGATTAATTTTCTCTACATGTACATATATAAATGTCATATACAATGTATATGTTATATATGTATGTATACAATGTCTTTTATTATAAAGATAAAATAGAGGACAAGATGGTTGGATGGCATCACCAACTCCATGGACATGAGTTTGAGCAAGCTCCAGGAGATGGTGAAGGAAAGGCAAGCCTGGCATACTGCAGTTCATGGGGTCACAAGGAGTCTGACACAACTGAGCAACTGAACAACAACAAATTACAACTTCCATTGCAAAAACCAAAACATTATTTCTAAATTTGGTCACTAGATATCAAAACACTGATACACATTCTTAAAAAGCTAATGAATATTTTCATCCATGAAATCCCAAATAATTATCACAGTTGTCAACATTTCATAAAACAACTTCTGCAACATATAATTACATTTACTACTAACTAATTTTGGAAGAATGAGGCAGGCAAAGAATATATATACACTGCATTACTTTTTAAGGAAGAATGTTTATTTAAACATATTTATCAAAAAATATTTATCAAACTTTTTTCTGTTCAGAGATACTGGGAACATATGTTTGATCCAGACTAACAACATCCCTGTCCTTGTGGAGTTGTCCATCTTTTGAATGAGTCAGACAAAATGCACACAAAGAAACATGTGAGCCAATTATGGATAGTGGAAAGTACTCTGAATGAAAGAAACAGATAACAGAGAAGCTGGTACAAAAAGTATGTACTTTTTTCTAAAATAATAATAATAATAAGCACAGGCAGGAAAATCCTCTGTGACAGAGGAGAAATGATAAGACAGGAGCAGAAAGGTACAAGGGAGCCAGTTACAGCATCAGAAAGTTGGCATCATCTTATGAGGAAGAAGCAGCTTATGCAAAGGGCCGAGGCAAGAAGAGAACCCAGTTCATCCTAGAAACTGAAAGAAGTGCTCTGTGGCTTGAACATGGTGACTAAAGGTCCACCGGGAAAGTTCACAGTACTAGCTTGTAGCAAAGGACAATGATCACTCTGGTGTTTAGAAGATCAAGGAAGTAAGCAAAACAGGGACTGGCAGATGATTCAAAAAGTGACTACACTGGTCTTGTTGGGAAAGGACTCGGGCTTGGAATAAGGACTTGGACAACAAGAGTTGGAGAGAGGTGGGTAGGTTTGAGGAAAGACAAACCAGAGAGAATTTTTAGCTGTGAGACTAGGGTTCTGTGAAAAGTGTGGGCTGAGGTACAAATTGAGTCCCTGTCAACATAGTGATCATATCAACACCTAAGGCTGTAGGGATGGGCAGAACCATCTGAGGAGAGAATGAAGAAGAAAAAAAGAGAAGTTCTAAGTCTAAACCCTGAAAAACAGAAGCTGAGGTAGGGAAATAAGATAGAGCAAAGACAGAAGACACAGCTACTGAAACCCACCTGTCCATGTTACAAGAAGGTCTGGGAGTTATTTCAGAATGGAAGAAAAACAGCTGGTTAGATTTTCCGTTACTGTTCCCGGCTTTCTTCCTTCTTAATTGTGTGAAAACAAAGCACATCTTTTATTCTTTCAATACGATGACAAGAAAGGGAAAAGCAGGTGTATTAACATGCCTTAATCCTTTATCTCAGATCTCTGACAAACTTTAATTAGTTTGCTAGTTGAGGGTTTCCTGAGTAAATGCGATTCTGTCACTTCCAAGCCACTCTGGTGCTTGGTGTAACAGATTTTTTTGATCTCCAGCTTAGATAACATTTCTACATTATCAAAAATAGTTATAAGCAATTTTGTTAGTTAACCTCCTATGATTTCTCCCTGATATTTTTGAAATAGTGTGCATAAAATTTCAGAATTATCCTGTTTCAAGAACATAAAAAAGTCATTATTTGTTTCTGACATTAATTTTTAAATTTAGCTTTAAATTCCATTTTCCCATTTAAAATAGCTATACTCACTGAAATGGAAAAATACAAGAGAAAAAAAATACTTTTAGGGCTTGAGATTTTGCCAAACTGAAGATTTACTGCTAAATTTAGGTATTCACTTTCATAACCATTTAAGAGGAAAAATGGGTTTTCAGATTAACTTATTCATTTGAATTTAAGGATTTTCTTTAGGTCATGTTTGCTGAAGAATTAGCTGATGCAAGCAAGAAAAGGAATGAATACTTGACTGTAAAAATATATTTGGTTATCTTCTGCTTGCTCTCTTTTCTCTGCCTGTTTAACATAGGGAGTTCTCCCTTTCCCTCACCTCCAATTTGTTCCTTTACATTCCTGCCTTTTCACTCTGTACATTCTTGGTATTGATGTACTCTCAACTTCCATGTCACTTTTTTCAGCTAATGTTTCCCTTAGGAGCTGCAGATCTACTCAGTCTGCTTAATTCACCTTAGGTCTTTTATTATGCAATCTAAGTCTCTCTCTTTTTCATCTATAAAGTGGAGAAAATAAGATTGAGTTTACGAAGCTGACTCAAGGAGTAATGAAAACTGGAAATACCTAGCATAGTATCAGGCACCTAGTAACTACTCCAGAAACATTAGAGTCTTTCCCCCTTCTAGATTATCTGTGGTCAATTCAATACAAATAAGAAGAGCTCCAACTAAGACCAGAACAGTGAGGACTATTCAAAGCAAAGACAAGATTCTAATGAAAGTAATTTAGAAAGTCTAGTTCAGCAGCTGGGACCAGCCTTATGATGTGCATCAAAGAATTACATGCAAGGGAAGCCAGGTCTGGAGATCTAGGGGAAACTCTCCCAAGCCTCCTTTTTCCTTAAGAATGAGAAATTAATAAGTTGAGATAGTATGTAAAGCACTCATTTCATAGTACCTTAAACTTCTCTTTTATCGTCTACTAAATGGGATTTTTTTTTACTAGCATTCACAAAACAGTCACTGTGTTTAAATCAGAAAATTTTGAAAGTAAATATTTTGATGGAGGATAAGTTAGTTGCATCATTCTAGTTTTTTTTCAGCAACATATTATTTCTTTATATTCTTAGAATTGGATTATAAGTTTCAAACCTCATTCAATTTTTAAATCATTAAAATAATAAGCTTTCTAGACTTTTAGTAATAATACTAAATGCCAGAATAAATGGAACTACATCAAAGTTTTGATGCTAAAGCTGAAACTCCAGTACTTTGGCCACCTCATGCGAAGAGCTGACTCATTGGAAAAGACTCTGATGCTGGGAGGGATTGGGGGCAGGAGGAGAAGGGGACGACAGAGGATGAGACGGCTGGATGGCATCACTGACTCAATGGACGTGGGTTTGAGTAAACTCCAGGAGTTGGTGATGGACAGGGAGGCCTGGCTGCTGCAATTCATGGGGTTGCAAAGAGTCGGACATGACTGAGCGACTGAACTGAACTGAAGTTAGAAATACAGTGTTCTATTCATACTTAAACAAGTGGAACAAAAATGTCATAAATTTTTTAGCTAAGCAAAAACTCATTAATTTTTTGAAATATATATATTATACATACTATGTATATGTATACAAAAGCTATTCTACCACACTTGATAAAGTCTTGAGAAAGAAAAAAGTGGAGAAATTGGAAAACAAACTAAAAAAAACAGGACCACTGAATATGAAATAGAAAAAGTGAAACAAATTAGGTAAAAGTAAAAGATCATCATATAGTCTAGGTGTTTTTAAATATGGTTGCTCATTAGAATCATATCTGGAACTCTGGAGAAAAAAACAATACCTGGGCATTTGTATTTTTCAAAAAATTACAAGATAATTCTAATATCCATCTGGATTTTAAGAAGGATGGTATGGGGAGGGAGGAGGGAGGAGGTTCAGGATGGGAAACACGTGTACACCCATGGTGGATGCATGTTGACGGATGGCAAAACCAATACAATATTGTAAAGTAAAAAAAAATAATAATAATAATACATAAATATAAATTATAAATGTTAAAAAAAACTGATTATAGATTTCTACATTAAGTGGTAGATTTAGTGATACAGAGTTCTATTATTTTCTGTTGACCAATCATGATACAGTGATAATAAAATGAATAATTACATAATCACAACAGTAAAAGATGTTTATCAGTTTTCACAATCAATAGCCAGACAAAAAAATAAAAGACAACTACAATTGAAAGCCATAATGGAAGTATGATTAAACTAACAATATAAAATATTTACATATATTTGAGGGAGTTAAACAGAGTGATGTGGTAAGTGGGAGTTCATACATGCACATGGTCTCATCTCCCCAGCCAGTCTATGTCTTTTGGTTGGTATATTTAATCCATTTATAGTTAATGCAATTATCAATATATATAATTCTACTGTCATGTTCTTAATTGTTTTGGGTTATTTTGTGTAGGTCTTTTCCTTCTCTTGTGTTTCCTGCCTAGAGAAGTTCCTTTAGTACCTGTTGTAAAGCTAGAATTCTCTTAACTTCTGCTTGTTTGGAAGGCTTGTGATTTCCCCATCAAATCTGAACAAGAGTCTTTCTGGGTAGAGTATTCTTAGCTATACATTCTTCTTTTTCATCATTTCAAATATATCATGCCATTCCCTTCCAGTTTGTAGAGTTTCTGTCGAGAAATCAGCTGATAGCCTGATGGGAGTTCCCTTGTATGTTATTTGTTGTTTTTTCCTTTATTGCTTTTAATATTTTATCTTCATCTTTAATTTTGATTATTATGATGTGAATGTTGATGTGTTTAATGTTGTCCCATAGGTCTCTTGAACATTTTTTTTCATTCTTTTTTTTTTCCTATATTCTCTTTTGCAGTAGTGATTTCTGCCATGCTGTCTTCCAAGTCCTTATCCATTCTTCTGCCTAAGTTATCCTGTCATCAATTCCTTCTAGTGTACTGTTCATCTCTGTTTGTTTGTTCTTTAGTGCTTCCAGGTCTTTGGTAAATATTTCTGCATCTTCTCCATTCTTTTTCTAAGATCCAGGATCATCTTCCCTATCATTCTGAATTCTTTTTCTGGAAGGCTGCCTATCTCCACTTCATTTAGGTGTTTTTCTGGGAGATAACATTCATCTGGAACATAACCCTCTGTCTTTTCATTCTGATTAACTTTCTGCAAGTTTTCATTTTGGTGACTGCGGGATGGTAGTACTTCTTGCTTCTTCTGTCTCCCCGCTGGAGGATGATGCTAAAAGATTTGTGTAGGCTTCTGAATGAGAGGGACTCATGGTAGGAAAAATTGGGTCTTGCTCTGGTGGGCACAGCCACACTCAGTAAAACTTTAATCCTATTGTCTGCTGATGGCTAGGGCTGGGCTCCCTCCTTCTTAGATGTTGACCTGAGGTAACCCAGCCCTGGAGTCCACAGGCTCTATGGTAGGGTTAATGAATACCTCTAAGAGGGATCACATCGAGAGACACCTAGGACTGTGGCTGCCAGTGCTCCTGTCCCCTCAATAAGACATTGCTAATCCACACCTCCACATGAGATCCTTCAACCCTAGCAGGGAGGTCTGCTTCAGTCTCCTGTGGGGTCACTGCTCCTTTCCCCTGGGTCATGGTGTGCTCAAGATTTTGTTTGTGCTCTTGAAGAATGGAGTTTATACTTCCCCCAGTCCTGTGGAAGTCCTATTCGAATACCATTGGCCTTCAAAGTCAGATTCTCTGGGGATTCTTAGCCCCTCTGTCAGATCTCCAGGCTGAGAAACCTGTCATGAGGCTCAGAACTTTCACAACAGTGGGAGAACTTCTGTGGTATTACTGTTCTCTAGTTTGTGGGTCACCTACCCAGCAGGTATGTGAGATTTGATTTTATCTTAATTGTGCTCCTTCTACCATTTTGTTGTGGCTGGCTTCTTCTTTGTCTTTGGATATGGGGTATCTTTTTTGGTGGGTTCTAGTGTCCTCTTTGGAGAAGGCAATGGCACCCCACTCCAGTACTCTTGCCTGGAAAATCCTATGGACGGAGGAGCCTGGTAGGTAGTCCATGGGGTCACTAAGAGTCGGGCACAACTGAGCAACTTCACTTTCACTTTTCACTTTCATGCATTGGAGAAGGAAATGGCAACCCACTCCAGTGTTCTTGCCTGGAGAATCCCAGGAACGGGGGGAGCCTGGTGGGCTGCTGTCTATGGGGTTGCACAGAGTCGGACACGACTGACGAGACTTAGCAGCATCAGCAGCAGTGTCCTCCAGTTGATGGTTTAGTTGTGTCATTCTTAATACAGTTGCATGCATGCTAACTCACTTCAGTCATGTCTGACTCTTCACGACCCTATGGGCTGTAGTCCAAGAGGCTCCTCTGCCCATGAGATTCTCCAGGCAAGAATACTGGAGTGGGTTGCCATGCTCTCCTCCAGGGGATCTTCCTGAATGGAACTGGAGTCTCCTGCGGCTCCTGCATTGCAGGCAGCTTCTTTACTGCTGAGCCACATCTAAAACCATAACAATGCCTTACTACTTAACTTTTACTGCCCTGGGCTAATGAGAGAGGAACAGAGGCAGATGCTATCTGTTAAATGTAAGTATATTTATGTAAAAAAAAAAAAAAAGTGAAATGATGGCATGGTAGACTCAATAGTTATTTCTTGCATAGTTGGTCCTAATGGTACACAAGGTAATGAGTGTTTGCCAAACACAAAAGACCTAGAGCTAAAGTAGTTACCAACATATCTATGTTGTACCCAATGATTTAAGGTCAGAAAAACATCATCCATCAAATTAATGAAAATTTCAATTTTCTTATTTTGTTTTGTTACTTATTTTATAAATTTCTTTATGAATAAAAATATGTGCAAACATAATTTCATGTTTTTAATACTACTTGAAGCTCACTCTAAGATTTGGGAGGATTTTTTTGGCTTTCATTTTGGGTTTAAAAGGATTCTACACATTACTCAAGTTTCAAAACTTTGCTAATACAGCTGGCCTCATAACAAAAAGAACATCACTCCCATCTGGTGGCAGACATCAAAATTTTGAACATAATTTCAAAACAGAAATTAATCTTAACTCTAGACTAGACACTAGTCAACTAAATTCCTATTTCAAAAGTGACAAACACAATAACTGCCAAGTAATCCAACATATGACATCAATTCAAAGAAGTACATGAAACATAATGAATTACTTTTAGTTGTGGGTACGAAACATTAAAAAAAGTACAACTTAAGAAGTGTTAATATTAGGGAATGAAACCGTAATTGTAAAATAATAAAAACACTTTATAGTCTTTCAATTAAATATTAATATATGTCATAAAGGTAAACTTCCCAAAGCATAATCTCATTCAGTTCAGTTCAGTTCAGTCGCTCAGTCGTGTCCAACTCTTTGAGACCCCATGAATCACAGCACACCAGGCCTCCCTGTCCATCACCAACTCCCAGAGTTTACTCAAACTCACGTCCATCGAGTCAGTGATGCCATCCAGCCATCTCATCCTCTGTTGTCCCCTTCTCATCCTGTCCCAAAGCCCTCCCAGCATCAGGGTCTTTTCCAATGAGTCACCTTTTCACAAGAGGTGGCCAAAGTATTGGAGCTTCAGCTTCAGCATCATTCCTTCCAATGAACACCCAGGACTGATCTCCTTTAGGATGGACTAGTTGGATCTCCTTGCAGTCCAAGGGACTCTCAAGAGTCTTCTCCAACACCACAGTTCAAAAGCATCAATTCTTTGGCACTCAGCTTTCTTCACAGTCCAACGTTCACATCCATACATGACCACAGGAAAAACCATAGCCTTGACTAGATGGATCTTTGTTGGCAAAGTAGTGTCTCAGCTTTTAAATATGCTATCTAGGTTGGTCATAACTTTCTTTCCAGGGAGTAAGCGTCTTTTAATTTCATGGCTGCAGTCACCATCTGCAGTGATTATGGAGCCCCCCAAAATAAAGTCTGACACTGTTTCCACTGTTTCCCCATCTATTTCTCATGAAGTGATGGGACCAGATGCCATGATCTTCGTTTTCTGAATGTTGAGCTTTAAGCCAACTTTTTCACTCTCTTCTTTCACTTTCATCAAGAGGCTCTTTAGTTCCTCTTCACTTTCTGCCACAAGGGTGGTGTCATCTGCATATCTGAGGTTATTGATATTTCTCCCGCCAATCTTGATTCCAGCTTGTGCTTCTTCCAGGCCAGAATTTCTCATGATGTACTCTGCATATAAGTTAAATAAGCAGGGGGACAATATACAGCCTTGACGTACTCCTTTTCCTATTTGGAACCAGTCTGTTGTTCCATGTCCAGTTCTAACTGTTGCTTCCTGACCTGCATATAGGTTTCTCAAGAGGCAGGTCAGGTGCCCTGGTATTCCCATCTTTCTCAGAATTTTCCATAGTTTATTGTTATCCACACAGGCAAAGGCTTTGGCTTAGTCAATAAAGCAGAAATAGATGTTTTTCTGGAACTCTCTTGCTTTTTCCATGATCCAGCAGATGTTGGCAATTTGATCTCTGGTTCCTCTGCCTTTTCTAAAACCAGCTTGAACATCTGGAAGTTCGTGGTTCACGTATTACTGAAGCCTAGCTTGGAGAATTTTCAACATTACTTTACTAGCGTGTGAGATGAGTGCAATTGTGCGGTAGTTTGAGCATTCTTTGGCATTGCCTTTTGGGATTAGAATGAAAACTGACTTCTTCCAGTCCTGTGGCCACTGCTGAGTTTTCCAAATTTGCTGGCATATGGAGTGCAGCACTTTCATAGCATCATCTTTCAGGATTTGAAATAGCTCAACTGGAATTCCATCACCTCCACTAGCTTTGTTTGTAGTGATGCTTTCTAAGGCCCACTTGACTTCACATTCCAGGATGTCTGGCTCTAGGTGAGTGATCACAACATCATGATTATCTGGGTCATGAAGATCTTTTTGTACAGTTCTTCTGTGTATTCTTGCCACCTCTTCTTAATATCTTCTGCTTCTGTTAGGTCCATATCATTTCTGTCCTTTATCGAGTTCACCTTTGCATGAAATGTTCCCTTGGTATCTCTAATTTTCTTGAAGAGATCTCATTACATGTATTCAAATCCTATTTTTAATATATGTTATTTTTTCTTTCACAAGGAAAGATATGGAGGTTTTAAATAAAGTAATGATTTTTAAGTTATTCAGCCACAAAACCTTATAATAAAGACAGATAAACATTTTTCAAAGTCAGAAAAACAGCTTTTTAGAATTAAAATGGGAATTGTTATTTTAAAAACAAAAACAGGAAAATATTTGGAAACAGGTTAACCACATTACACCTAAATTTGATCAAATAAATAAATAAGCTTATTAGAATTCCCACTGTTTGCTTTTAGTACATTCTTCACCTTCACACAGTTCCAATCCTCTGACAAAGATGAATAATCAACTTATTACAACATTATAGTATCACCATGGAACCATCCAAATGTATTAATCTTCGAATCACATGAATAAAACATGAATTAAGGTAGTTTCAATAGTGATATTTTCTGGACAGATGGAGAAAGGATACAACGAGACTTCATTTCATACTTTTTTTCTTTAGGTAAATTCATATACAAAATATTTTGTAAACAGTATAAGACAGAGTGCTCTTGTCTGTAAAATCCCATGGACGGAGGAGCCTGGTAGGCTGCAGTCCATGGGGTCGCTAAGAGTCGGACACGACTGAGAGACTTCACTTTCACTTTTCACTTTCATGCATTGGAGGAGGAAATGGCAACCCACTCCAGTGTTCTTGCCTGGAGAATCCCAGAGACGGCGGAGCCTGGTGGGCTGCTGTCTATGGGGTCGCACAGAGTCAGACACGACTGAATCGACTTAGCAGCAGTAGCAGCAGCATAAGACAGAGTATGATATAACAAAAAGACACATACTGACTTAATTCTCAGAAGTTATTTCATTTCTGACTATCAGTTTATTTCTCTAATCACTTTCCAACTTTAAATTCTCTAATTTTAAATCTAAGTCTGAAAAAAAAAAAATCTAAATCTGTTTCCCTGATTCAATGCACAGAAGAATTTAACTATTGTTGTGAGTCACAAACAGGTAATTCCTGTATAAGGACTAATACCAAAAGGTGGATAAAATAAGTTATTTTTTAAAGCATAAAATTGAATTTTTAAATTTTGAAATAATATTTTAAGGATATAATATTCTAATTATTTAGGTTTTGAGATAAGTATTAACTTTTTGAGTAAAGTTTAAAAAGACTTAAATATAGAAGGCATTAGAGCCCAACCTAATAGGGCCCCATGGACATTACTGAAAATGATACAGAAAAAGATTAAAGAGAGCTCCTCTTCTCAGGAGGTTCTTTCCCCATCAGGCCAATTTAGAACAGCTCATTAAACATCAATGGTATTCTTTTATCAGATGCTTAGGGTTATTTCTTAAGTTGCATATTCATCTTTCTATAGAGAAACAAGGAACAAAATTCTAACAAATTTCATCCTGTACTATTGTGATGGCCTTAGCTTCATTAGTTTACTGAAATGTTTAAGGCTGAATTTCAGTAATTTATAAGTTTTTCCTTTAGTTATCTTTGATTAAATGTAAAACATAAATAATTATTCTAAATCTACATTAAAATGTTTTTTTCCTAAAGAAAATATCCAATGAATCCCTATTTTATACATGGCATCCAATTCCTAGTAATAATTAATTACTATCCAGTAAGTCACATTTATCAAGTAATAAAGCCATTACTATCAAGCCAGTACTACCAAGTAATAAAGAACACTGCATTAAGAGCAAACCTATATTACTGTGAAGGACAGGGAAGCCTGGTGTGCTGCAGTTCATAGGATTGCAAAAAGTTGGATACGACTTAGTGACTGAACAACAATATTAATATGAGAACACTGTCAGACACTTAACAACTCATTTTAATGGACTGTCTCAGGTACCACTTTAATAATCTTATGACGTATCCATAACTTACATATGAGGACAGATTAAGTAACATATTCAAGCTCTGATTCACAATCAAGCCTTCCTAACTTCAAAGCTTGTATAAACATAATCACTATTTCAATGGTGTGAAAATAATTAATAAATTGCAACTTACAAATCTACAAAATTAAGGTAGATTTTTCATTGGAAAAATAATGGCCTTCTGTATATACTTTTTAATTACAAAGAGAATATTTACATTTTCATTTCTAACTGGTTTGCATAGACAAAACTATCTTTGTATATTTATACTATATCTGGCTATCTTACCTTATTCTCACATTGATTTCAATGGTACACAATAATAATATAAACGAAAGATTTTATCTGTCCTATTCCTATGTTTACATGATCTTATTCTTATTAAAAGTTTTTATTAGAAAAGATTACAAAATTCTGTCAAATATCTGTTTAGTATCCCAGGGTATAATCTATTGAGAAACTAAAATATTTTTGTTTCCTGATAACAGACTATCATATTCTTTAAAAAGTCTTATTTTGTTATGAATATGCTAAGCTTTTGATACACTGCTGGATGATACTTTCTACATTTTATAGAATTTTTTTTTGCATTTAAATTCAGAAATAAGATTGAATTATCACTGTCCTTTTTTAAAGTTATTTTAGAGTGTCTTGATTTTTTAATATAAAAGCTACGTTTCTTCAAGAACTACTGAGGAGCTGTTAAATTTTTTCTATGGTTGAAGCAGAACTTTAAGTAACACTGCAATTATCAGTTCTTTAAATATCAGATAGTATTCAGCTAGACATCCATCTGTTCTGCTGCTTTTTAATAACAGATCTTTAAAAGCTTTCCAATATTTATATGGCTTAATCCAGTTTTCCACTTCCTCTTGGATAAATTTTGATTATTTCAATCTTTCTAGGATTTTATTCCCTTCCTCTATGTTTTCATTTTCCTAGGTATAGAGTTGTGTGTAATATTCAACTATGCTTCTTTTAATCTCTCTTGTTCCTAGAGTTCTTTCTGCTTTCCCACTCATAATCTTATGTATTCTTTATATATTTTCCATAATATGTGCCTGAGGGATTTATATTGGCCATTTCAAGAAAGAATCAGGGCTTCCCTGGTGGTCCAGTGGTTGGGAGTTGCCTGACAATGCAAGGAAAATGTACTGGATTTCTGCTCCAGGAAGATCCTACACACTGCAGGGCAGTTAAGCCACTGTACCACACGACTTGCGCCAGCACTCACGAACTGCAACTACTGAGCCATGTGTGCTGCAACTACTGAGGCCTGAATGGCTGGAGTCCACGCTCTGCAAACAAGAGAAGCCAGCTCAAGGATAGGCCCATGGAGCACAATCAGAGAGTAGCCCTCATTCTTCACAACTAGAGAAAGCCGTTGCACAACAGCAAAGACCCAGCACAACCAAAAATAAATAAATAAATGGCATCTTTGACAAAACAAGAATCAAATTTTGAATAAATTTAACCCTTTGAACTCACTATTTTAGTGATTCCAGTGTTTATGGTTATTAAATTCTGATTTCCTAGTTTCTTTTGATGTTCTTTTTCTAATTTGTTGAATACTTAGTTTATTTCTGGTTTTTCTTTAGTAAAAAAGGCACTTAAAGCTAAAATTTTGTACTAAGCACAGTTTTAGTGGGTATGTATATTTTGTTAAGAAGAGATCATCTTTTTCATTAAGTCAAATATAGTTTATAATTTCCCTTTGCTTTTAAGAGTTATCTAAGAGTGTGTCCTAATTTCCTAATAAATTTGCCAAATATAGTTTTTCCATTTCCTAATAAAGCTTAGTATCACAGAACATGGCCTATTAAAGATTTTTACTCTCTTGAATTTATAAAAGTTCAGGCATCTTTTTCAAGGTCTAAAATGAATCTTTTCTCACACGAAATTGCATGATTTCCATAATGTAAAATTTTTCCAAAAAGAATCTTGCCATTTCAACATTGTAAGTTAAACATGCACCTCATATACATTATGATAGAAATGAGGGAAAGTTTTGTTTACTACTTTAAGTAGTTACAGATGGTAAATTCCTGACATCACTTTCCTTACAACAGTAAATGAATTTTATTGAGAATTCCTAACCTTCTGGTGTTTATTTCAACTCTATCCAGCTTTATATAAACTGCAGGATGGCTACAGGCATATAGAGTCACTGGATATTTCAATGAATTTTATTCCATTCATTAAACTGTATTATGTGTTTGGTTCATATGGGGCTTTGTTTAGGTTAGTTTTCTCTCTCATTTCCACCTTTTGCTTTAAATGTTGAACATGGAGTTTATATCTAATATTATCTTCAGATTAGATCAGATCAGATCAGTCTCTCAGTCATGTCTGACTCTTTGCGACCCCATGAATCACAGCACTCCAGGCCTCCCTGTCCATCACCAACTGCTGGAGTTCACTCAGATTCACGTCCATCGAGTCGGTGATGCCATCCAGCCATCTCATTCTCTGTCGTCCCCTTCTCCTCTTGCCCCCAATCCCTTCCAGCATCAGAGTCTTTTCCAATGAGTCAACTCTTCGCATGAGGTGGTCAAACTACTGGAGTTTCAGCTTTAGCATCATTCCTTCCAAAGAAATCCCAGGGCTGATCTCCTTCAGAATGGACTCATTGGATCTCCTTGCAGTCCAAGGGACTCTCAAGAGTCTTCTCCAACACCACAGTTCAAAAGCATCAATTCTTCGGTGCTCAGCCTTCTTCACAGTCCAACTCTCACATCCATACATGACCACAGGAAAAACCATAGCCTTGACTAGACGAACCTTTGTTGGCAAAGTAATGTCTCTGCTTTTGAATATGCTATCTAGGGTGGTCATAACTTTCCTTCAAAGGAGTAAGCGTCTTTTTATTTCATGGCTGCAGTCACCATCTGTAGTGATTTTGGAGCCCAGAAAAATGAAGTCTGACACTGTTTCCACTGTTTCCCCATCTATTTCCCATGAAGTGGTGGGACCGGATGCCATGATCTTCGTTTTCTGAATGTTGAGCTTTAAGCCAACTTTTTCACTCTCCACTTTCACTTTCATCAAGAGGCTTTTGAGTTCCTCTTCACTTTCTGCCATAAGAGTGGGGTCACCTGCATATCTGAGGTTATTGATATTTCTCCCGGCAATCTTGATTCCAGCTTGTGCTTCTTCCAGGCCAGCATTTCTCATGATGTACTCTGCATAGAAGTTAAATAAGCAGGGTGACAATATACAGCCTTGACATACTCCTTTTCCTATTTGGAACCAGTCTGTTGTTCCATGTCCAGTTCTAACTGTTGCTTCCTGACCTGCATACAAATTTCTCAAGAGGCAGATCAGGTGGTCTGGTATTTTCATCTCTTTCAGAATTTTCCACAGTTTCTTGTGATCCACACAGTCAAAGGCTTTGGCATAGTCAATAAAGCAGAAATAGATGTTTTTCTGGAACTCTCTTGTTTTTTCCATGATCCAGCGGATGTTGGCAATTTGATCTCTGGTTCCTCTTCCTTTTCTAATATTATCTTATCTCTCCTAAATTATTCATATGTCTTCAAAGGATCAACAATCATATTAATCTTACCCTTAAGATTTCATTCCAGGGTTGGGAATGGTGAGTCTTGATAACACAAGCATATTATCACGAAACAATATTTACAAAAGCCTATCTTAAAAGTCACATTTTTGAGAGAATCATTTTTTTATTTTTTTTTAAATCACTGTAGGAACACTAGTAAGAAAGGCAAGCCATTTAGATATTAGGAGACACTGGAAGGGTGTTAAGAATAGTTACACTACTAAGTCACAGTGTGAAATTCAACAAGACTTTGTAAGTATTTTCCTGTATTAAGTGAAAAAATATGAATTAGACTATTAACTGTCTTTATTTTCAACAAGTATTTTTTAATGTATTGCCTTTATTGATAGAAGAATTTGAAATGACTGGATTGAAAGATACATGGAAAAGGCTGTAATGTTTAAATGTAATCTTAGATATTTTGGTCTTTAGATAAATCAAGAGCAAATATGTAAAGATACGAAACTTTTAAGAAATGAGGCAGTTTATGTGTAATATTGTGCTTGCCCATGCTAGATTCACTCATATCCTTCTCACTGACATACAGTATTGGTTTACGACCAGTATGAACCTGAAATACAACCATCAAGAAAAGAAAAATGGAGACTACATTTAATTAACACAGGGCACTATGTTCTAATTATTGCTTCATTTCATCTGCATGATAAGGATTAAATATATTGGCATGAATCTGAAGTGAAAATTCCAACACTAGAAAAAGGTAATCTGTGTTAGTAACCCAGCCGACAGAACTACATTTCCGAGCAGACCAACCACAAAGAACCTCCCAAATCAGGCTTTTTCAAGCTATCTATGATGAAAGGTCAAATATATGTTATTCTAAAAGTGCATAAACCAAAGATTTTTAAAAATACAAGACAATGAATAACCCCAGAAATTTAAAGATAAAAAGCTCAAATTTTATGATTAGTTTCAACATGCATAAAATTACTCTATAAAACTACCATAAATTTTTCAAAGCACTTACTTTGAATTTCTGTGCTTATTGCTGTCCAATAACAAATAATTCATGGATCAGTCTTAGTCCACAAACCACAACTGCAGCAGCCAACATACTCTCAAATCTAAGAGTCTATCAGTATTAGGTGTTTCTTGAATAAATTTGTATAGCACTGATAAGAATCATGACCACATTAAAAAAGGGCATAAATCTAATGAAATGTTTCAACAATTACAAACATGTCTACTTCCTAATCCTTAGAACCTGTGAATGTATTACCTTAAATGGCAAAAGGGACTCTGCAGAGGATCTCAAGATCCAGAGATTATTTTAGAATATCTGGGTGACCCCAATATTATCACAGGAGTTGTTATAAGAGGGAGCTTCCCTGATAGCTCAGATGGTAAAGAATCTGCCTGGAATTCAGGAAGAAGGAGGGTTAAAGTCAGAGGTCAAGATATGATGGTAGAAGCTGAAGTCAGAGGAAAGATTTAAAGGTGCTAAACTGTTGGCTTTAATGATGGAGGAAAGCACCACAACCAAGGGCACAGGTGCACTCCTGATGCTAAAAATAGGAATGAACTTCCTCCTTAAGGAACACATCCCTACCAACATCTTGCATTTAGGACCTTTGACCCCTAGAATTGTATGATAATAGATGGGTGTTGTTTAAACTACTAAGATTGTGGTAATTTGTCATAGTGGCAACTGGAAGCATATAGGCATACAGACCTTGGTTCTGGGAAGTAGGGTGTTGCTATAACAACTACCTGAAAATGTGGAAATGGCTTTGAAATTGACGGTAGGCAGAGGCTGGGAACATTTTGAGGAGCATGATAGAAAAAGCCTAGATTACCTTGAACAGAGAGTAAAATATGGATGTTAAAAGCCCTTCTGGTGAGGACTCAGAAGGAAGTGAACAGCACGGTAGAGTAAGCTTTTATCATTTTAGAAATTATTGAAATCATTATAAATGGACAGTTAAAGGAGGGCTCAGAAGGAAATGAAAAACATGTTATTGGAAAATGGAGAAAAAACAATATTTGTTATAGAGTAGAAGAAAGCTTAGCTGAATTGCTTCCTATAATTATACAGAAATCAGAATTATAAGTGATGACCTTGAATATTTAGCTGAGAAGATTTCCAAGCAAAGTATTGAAGGAGTGGCCTAGTTTCTTCTTCCTGCTTATAGCGAAATGTGAGAGGAGTTGGTCATGGACAGGGAGGCCTGGCGTGCTGCAATTCATGGGGTCGCAAAGAGTCAGACAGGACTGAGCGACTGAACTGAACTGAACTGAAGAGGAAAGAAACCTACTGAGTCAAGAATTATTGGTACTTCCCTGGTGGTCCAGTGGTTAAGACTCCATGCCTCTACTTCAGGGGGCATGGGTTCAATCCCTAGTTAGTGAATGTAAGATCCTGCCTCATGCCACAAGATGCAGCCAGAAAAAAATTTTTTTTTGTTAAGAATATTAAGTTGAAAGGAACCAAGACAGAATGATTCAGAAACTTCTCAGCCTAGGCAGATTGCAAGAGGTGTTAAAATTAGAAGTCTCAGTTTCAGGAAAAAGTGGCTCTTAAGAAAAAGTCAACTTTGTGTCTAGATAACCTTCCGTTAGTGCTTTGGAAAGATTAAAACCTTGATATGTTCATTCACACAAGGAGCTCTTGGAAAGATTAGACATGGGATTCATGGATTCCCTCAGTGATTTCAGCAGAAGACAAATTGGAGATGAGGTTATCCATGAAAGATCTACAAAGTATCCTGTTTTCTAATAGAGAAAATCTCAGATATATACAAGAGAGAACCACAGGTTTCTCAAGAATGTTACATCAGTTGAAATACTGACAATCTGAACTGAAAAAAAGAGATGAATTTCAAAAAAGCTGTTGCACTTTCAAGTTACACAGGCAGGAAATATTCAACTGAAAATACATGCTATCTTTCATGAAAAAAAAATAATGATTCTTAAAGAACCAGGCCCAGAGGGCAGAGCCTTGAGCCACAGAGGATTATCACCAAGCTGTGAAATCTGAGTTTGCCTAGTTGGAATTCTCAACTTCTTGAGACTGGTAACCATTTTTTTTCTTCCACATTATCTCTTTTTAAATGCAAATGTCTGCACCTGTTATCTTATGCTTGTCCCACAATGCATTTTGAAGGTGTATGATTTATTTTCTAATTTCACTGGTACATAGATGAGAGAAATTTTGCTTGAAAAATGAATATAACTAGAACCTTGATGATAAGCATGAGAATGCTCAATTACATCTAACTCTTTACAACCCAGTGGACTGTAGCCCGCCAGGCTCCTCTGTCCATGGAATTTTACAGGTACAAATACTGAAGTGGGTTGCCATTTCCTACTCCAGGGGATCTTTCCCACTCAGGGATTGAAACCATGTCTCTTGTTTCCTGTACTAACAGGTAGATTCTTTACTATTTCACCACCGGGGAAGTCCCTATCTAAACCTTACTCATACCTAATTTAGAAGATTTAGATGATGAGATTTGGAAATTTTTAGCTGATGAATTTTAGATGAGATTTTGTCCATATTCTAACTCCTTGAAAGTCAGAATATACTACCTAAAAATGGCAAGAGAGACTTTTCAGATGTGATTTGCTCAAAGATCTTGAGATGAGGACATTATTCTAGAGTATCTGTGTGGGCCCAATGTAATCATAAGGGTCCTTCTAAGAGTGAGACAGGATTAGATACGAGGACATGAGCAAAGGTCAGTCAGAGAGAGATTTGAAGATGCCGTACTGCTGGCTTTGAATATGGAGGAAGGGGCCAAAGAAGGGAATGGCCTCCAGAACAGGGAAAAGGCAAAGAAACAGATTTTCTACTCGAGCCTCCAGAAGGAATGCTTCTTTACCAATATCCTAACATTAGGATCTCTGACTTCTAGAACCATAAGATAATAAACTTGGGATGCTTTACACCACCAAGTTTACAGTAATTTGCTATAGAAGCTACAGAAAACCAGTATAAGTGATCTCTACCCAATATAAATGGTCTCTACTTAATTTGTCATGGCATTTCTCTACAAATATACCCATAAAATCTTGAATTTTAACTTTCTGAAATTCTTTCTGAAATATAGCAAATAATATGCTTCACAAGACACACAAAAAATTAATTTTTAAAATTTAAAAATCCAGAAGATGTTTTTCTGTTCACGGTCCTCATGTGGAATTTCAACATGATGAATTTTCCCTTTTAAACTAAAGACAAAGTAATTCAATAAATATACTTCACTCTTAAATAGTCAATAGAGTTCTTGCTAACTGCATTAGCATCTGAAAGCAAGCTAGGCATGATTTATTTAGACTTTGAAGCCATTACTGCAAATGAGGGCCCCTTCATCAAAGCCCCTTCTTTAATTATCTCATCAACTTAATTTCAAAAATCACATGAAAACTTTTGTAAAAAGCACTCCAAATCTTATTGAGAAGAAAAGAAAAAAACTGTCCACAGTTGGGGCAGGAATACATATTAAGTAATCAGCAATGTGGCATGATTCATTCATGCTTAAGGATTTTCACATTCTTCAGAAAGTCATGATATAATCGCAATAGAAATATACACAGGTAACTATTTCAGAGCATCTCTTACCTGTGTAACGAGCGGTTCCAAAAGCCTCTCCACTGTTAGGGTCCGGATTTCCAAACTTTTGGGGTCCCATTTTAAAATGATCGGTGAAGTTGCCGAAGTCATGCTCCCTACAGAAACACACATTATCCATTAGAAATAATGATGACAGAAATAATGTGATCTTAGGGGTTCAAAATGAGTAAGTCACCAAAACTTAGAACATACTTGAAGATTACCTGTCTGGTTCAACCTCATCAAGTTAGAGCTAGGGAAATCAGAAAATAGAACTATGTGAAGTCGTGTTGTCAGGATCAGATTGAAATGGGTATTTCTTAAGGGTACCTGTATACAGTAGACAAACTTTTGGGGCCCAAATGACACTGAAATATGTCACTCACTCAGTGTTTAGTACACATATCCACCTGCTATATACTGGGAAGGGGATTCCCCAGAACCCACCTGCCAATGCAGGAGACTTAGGAGATGCGGGTTTGATTCCTGGATTGGGAAGATTCCCTGGAGGAGGGCATGAAACACTCTCTAGTATCCTTAGCTGGAGAAACCCACAGACAGAAGAGCCTGGCAGGCTACCGTCCGTGGTCGCAAAGAGTTAGACACAACTGAAGCGACTTAGCACATACACACACACATTTGCTGGGAAAGCCTTGGTCACTGCCCTCCAGTACCTGTGGTTTCAAATAGCAGAGGTTGGCCATAGTTATGCCTCAATGTGGCCTGTGCTGTGATCAAGGAATACAGAGAAAGCCACAGAAGAACTGAAGAAAGGACATCAAAGTCAGTCACCAAAGGAGATCAGCAAAGACTTTAAAGAAGTACAATAAACTCATCATGACAATCAGATGAAAGACCCCAGGTCCTAACAAAAGGCTTCTTTGTTTTTGTCACACCATAACTGACCACTGAGGATATTATGCTTCCTGGAAAAGCTGAGTTTTACTCTCTTAAATAGGAGAGATATTACAAAATGAGTCGCAATGATTCTGAAAATTAGCTTGCTGCTATTTACATACACTCTGATTACTCACTGCATTTACATTCTTATCCCATAAAATGAGTGTCTGATAAGGTTATTTATTTCATTCTACAACAATCCCTTTCTACCTAAGAACCACGGGTGTGCACGTAGCAACCTTGCACATATCGAGCACACGATATCATCCCAGCCTCAAAAGAGTAAATCAGACATTCTGTTAGGGGTGTGCTTCTCACTGAGAAGTTGACTGTTCTCTGATGAATATATTTTGACAACTAACCACTGGACAAGCAACCTTAGACTGTGCAAGGTGAATCTGAATCATTTGCTTTAATATCATCATAAATCAAACTGTTCACAGCTGTTCTCTTTTGAATCAATGTCCCCACTCCATTCCACTCTTATAGATCAATGTAGATGATTATTTCTATTAGAATTAACACTACAAAAAAGGTCTGTCGCAAGAGGCACATGTCTCTTTACTGCCCTGCTACAGCTAGTCCTTTTGCAAACAGACCTAACAAATTTGCTTCAAGAAAAAAAAAAAAAAAAGGCGAAGATGCAGTATGCTGGTATTTTACCTCTCTCCAAATGCCATGTTTTAAATAAACTAAGCATAGCAATCCAACCATATAGACCAATTTAGACTTGGGTTCCTTCACAACAACAATAGTTGGCAAGGATATGTTGCCTGTCCTCCAAAAACCAAAAAAACTTTACACATTTCCCATTCACACTACCAACTGCTACATAGCAGCTCTAACATGCCCAGAATTCTGCTGTTAGGCAGCACACCTTCCTGTGTTGTGAAAGGATGAAAATGCCAGATTCTTTCTACCCACACAGGATACCTTCATCCTTGTCGAAGCCAGTCCTATCTAAGTAACCCAGCTCTTTGTTGTTGTTGTTGTTCCGTCGTTAAGTCACGTTCGACTCTTGTGACCTCATGAACTGCAGCATGCCAGGTTCCCTGTCCTTCACAATCTCTCAGAGTTTGCTCAAATTTATGTCCGCTGAGTCGGTGATGCTATCCAACCACTCCTCCTCTGTCATCCCCTTCTCCTCCTGCCCTCAATCTTTCCCAGCATCTCTTAGGACACAATGATTTCCAGTCCCCAAGAAGTTCCCTGTAAACTTCTTCCCAGCTCTGATGGAATAATAAGTGGCCTCAGTAACGATGATGCACGACAAGGTCCTACAGGAAAGACAGCTGTCTAACTAGTAGTGGCATAGTGAAGTCATTTGAACACAGTAGTGAAAGGTAGTAAGAGACTATGCAGAGAATCACCACTATTACACAAGCATGCTTGTGCATATAAGCTGGTGGAACAGGAAGGCACACAACATCTTTATGCGTGTTCTGATGTATTACTAAAGAGATGTACAAAAAATACTGATGCAAGAAATAAAAATGCTGGGACACTTACATTAGAGACACTAGTATGCATCAAGCAAAAATGGGAGATTCTTAAAAAAGACTTCAAGGCAACTGTGAACCAAGAAGCAGAATTAGAGCAAAGCCTTGGATCCGGAAGGTTGGAAGACTTATAAATCTAAAACTGAAAGGACAAGAGTGACCAAGCAAATCATTGGACTCAATTTATTCCTTTGGGGATCAATGTTTTAGTCAGTTCTTTTGACACAGGCAAAATTCAAGAGCAAAAGGCAAGGAAAGGTTATGTGGTATTAATTTGTTGAAGGGGAAAACCTAGTCATAGAAACGTGTTCCTCTGTGTGGAGTAAGCAATTGACTCCAAATAAGAAAGCAAGGGAACAAATGAAGTGTGCAGTCATACACCAGCCTCTCACATTCCAAAGGAGCATGTCTCAAAACCATACTAGGCATCCACACATTTAATGCAGACTGTTGTGCCCACAAAAGAGATTCTATGTAAAGAAAAAATATATTTTTCAATAATTTAAATTCAAAGAAAAACGACATATTATAGTTGCTTTTGGTAGGAAACTTAGAATATCGACTGGACACAAAGAGCAACAAAAAGGGGTTGTAAAAAAGAAAAGACAATAGCGTGTCCTTGTCCATGTACCACAATTTTACAAGCCCGTGAACAAGCTCTTTGCAATTTATTTAATCTCTGAGAAGATATTCTTGAAAAGTGTCAAACTGCTTATACATAAAAGGTGATAAAACAACCTACATAGTAATAACTTAGATAACTTCAGACTTTCTCCATGGGGGTAAGGAAGAAGCATGTGTCAAGGTGTTAGCAGCCATTCATCACTCACAATTACAACAACAAAAAACATGACAAAAAAGACTAACAGAGTAAAACAAGCCCCACTATGAGCAGCCAAAGGTCAAGTACTTTGTTAATTAGACATTTTCCTGATAAACAGAAAATCTTTTGAGGTGCCTGTGCCAAGGAGTGCCTTCAAATGACATACATGTTACTCTAATGCATAATTCACTAAATAAATTCCCCTTTCCAGATTTTCCTCGAAAAATGTCTTTGAGCCCTCTACCTATACTTTCTGAGGTCTCACCATTCCTTCTATTGTTCTTTTGTAAAACAATGGTCCAGGACAACTGACAGTTACTCAGGAGGCCACCCAGACTTGCCTTCCCTCCACAGGACTCCAGCTTCAGGTTCCTTTCATGGGTTTTTCTCTTTACCGATACTGAGTGAGCACTACTGCCTACAAACTCTGTGAGGCTTTTTTTAGAAGACAAGTTGGCTTTGGTTAACAAGTAAAGCCATGGGAAGTTAATGACTAATACTGTGTTTATTCACCTATCTCCATATGTAGGCTATTGACTCAGCTACCTCACCTAAGCTTCAGTTTGATCGTGTAAAACAAAAATGGTAACAGCCTTATATAATTCATGACATTGCATATACAAACACTCATGGGTTTACTTCTTTGCCATGTTTTTGTATGATTATCATTCTAGCCAGTTCAAGATATCCCTTAGGGTGGGGCCAAGGCAAGAAGCTTTAAAACAAAGTTTTGGTGAGAAAGAGAGATGTGAAAAAATGAGAGAATTTTCTAAGTTTCCTCAAGAATCAAGCCTGGATACAGTGAACTTACTGTTTCTTCTCTGAGTATTAGTAATACTGGCTAGTGATCTGACATTGTTATTATTTGCCATTTACAGATAGGTAAGCTGAGGCATGAAACAGTTAAGAGAGCTACCCAAGGTCACAAATTTTGAAACTGAACTGCCTGGCTTCAGGCTCTGTGCTCATAAGCACCATGAAGCATTGTTTCACTTCTTATAAAGAGGAATTCCTAGGCTTAGGTCCATGCCAGCATCACCACAGTGCTTCTGAACCATGGAAGAGAGACAGAGACATAGTCAAGAATGGAGCTAACCACTTCTGGAGAATAAGGAGCTAAATCCAGGAGCTAACCACTTCAGGGGAATGAGAGAGAGAGGAGATACAGAGGGACACAGAGGAATGGCAGATGAGGTGAGGGGGACACACAGGACAGGTGCCCTGATGCACATGTGGAACGCGTGGGGAATGTGCTTCACTTCCTGGTGAGGCAGAACAGTTTCCTTTAGCCACCTTGATCCCTGGGGCAAGAACGGGATGCTGATGGTGAGGCTGGGCCACCTAGGCAGCAACATGGCACCCAGGAAAGTCAAGAGAAAGACCTTATGGTGAGTTATGCCAAGTAAACAGAATTTTGGTCCCCATGACCTCAGACCCTTTGTTTTAAACTTATGATTATATTATATTTCATGGTGAAGAGGATTTTGAAGATATAATTAAGGTTATTAATAAGTGACATAAGTGAAGTCACTCAGTTGTGTCCAACTCTTTGCGACCCCATGGACTGCAGCCTGCCAGGCTCCTCCGTCCATGGAATTTTCCAGGCAAGAATACTGCAGTGGGTTGTCATTTCATTCTCCAGGGAATTAATAACTTTCTAAAGGTTATTAATAACTGGACCTTAAAATATGGACATGAGCCTAGATTATCAATGTGGCCCCAATGTATCACTGAACACTTAAAAACAACTTCCTCCTGGCTGGGGGTAGAAGAGGCAGTCATAGAGATGCAGCAGACAAAGACATCAGGTAGGGCAGAAGAGGGAGGCAGAGGGATTCAAAGTGTGAAAGGGACTCGACCCACGATTGTAGAGAGATGAAAACCATGAAAGGAAATGTGGGTAGATTCTGGAAGCTAAGAGTGTACCCTGGTTGACTTCCAACAATGAAAGAGGGACCTCAGTTTACAACCACCAGGTACTGAACAGTCAAAACCCTGAATGAGGCTGGAAGTGAATTCTTCTCTAGTGCCTTCAGTAAGGAATTCAGCGCTATCAACATCATTATTTCAGCCTTGTGAAATGCTAAAGAGAGGACCCAGACACATCTACCTGGGCTTCTGATCTTCAGAGAGTACAAGAAATCTGTGCTGTTTTTAGCTGCTAAATGTGTGGTCAATTTTTACAACAGCAATAGGAAACTATGACAGGTATTTGTGTGTGTATCATATCACCTGGAGTGCATGTTCATACACAAAGCAATACAGAAAGTTTCTGATTCATTAGGTCTAGGGTGGGTCTGAGAAACTGCTTTTTTTTTTTTTTCTTGCACTTGGAACCAGTGCTCAGATGATTTTACTGGTCCAGGAATTGGCACTTGGAAAACCACTATTGTGATCACAGTCCATGGCCATGCGTGCCAGGAGGGAAGTGGTGATCAGGAAGATGTGGGGTATCTCTGTGGAGATCCTAGGACCAGTAATAATAACACTGCTGTTACTACAAGTATCACTGCGATCATTATATCAATACTTTCTGAATGGTATTTATGCTTTTCCAATGCCTTGAAGTGATTCTCAATGGGAAAATGAAATGGCATACCAAAATCATTTCAGTTTTTTTAAACCACATGTACACCAACCTCCAACATCCCCAAAAGTTCTCAGAGTTTCCCCAGAAGATGCCTTTTCTAATTAGTATCCCTGCCACCAGGGAAGGCAATGGCACCCCACTCCAGTACTCTTGCCTGGAAAATCCCATGGATGGAGGAGCCTGGTAGGCTGCAGTCCATGGGGTCGCTGAGGGTTGGACACGACTGAGTGACTTCACTTTCACTTTTCATGCATTGGAGAAGGAAATGGTAGTGATCCCTGTGAAGAATGTAAAGTAACAGTGGGAGAGAGCCATGCCCTTCAGTTCACCAAAATCAGAAATGAGGGTCCAGGAATAATTGCTTAATAGAGAATAATGTTTCCAAAGAATCAGTTACTAAATATTTTGATGTTATTTGAGGGCTATGAAAAAAAGTTTTAAAAAAATGCCATCTGAAATATGATAGTAATTCTCATTTTTTGTTGTATTAGTAAAGGAAGTTACCTCTAACATTCCACCCCTCTATTGTAAGAGGGAATTTTTCTAGAGCTGAGAATGTGCATATGTATTTCAGACATGAGTAGACGTTGAGAACCAAAAGCAGAGAAGGAGGCATCTCATCTGATTCAAAAAACCTCAGAGAATAAAAGGCACGCTGATTCCTACCTGCATCAGCACCAGATCTAAACAGATAGTAACAGGTATTCAGCACTCTTCCTGGTGGTACCCTGGCTATGAAAATAACCTGGCTCCTAACTTGAACCTTTTTACCTGAAATCTCCATCAACATCCATACAGGACTGCTATGAGGATTATATGAGTTATGTGTGTAGAACATTTGGCAGAGTGGGAAGCATAGCCTAGATTCTTAGGATATGGTAGCTACCTCTGCTAATACTCCTGGTGGCAGCGGCAACATTAATAAATGGCAGCCATATTTATGGTAGGAAATAAGCTGGGAAAGCCCTGCTACTGATATTCCACCATTAATTTTGCTCAATTTTGCTCATTTCTTTTCCTGTGACTATAAGGAGGCAGTGTGTTGCCCATCACTGTCCTCGACATAATAAGCATTCAGAGTCCTTGCTCAGTGAACTGACAGGTGACCCAAGATGCAAGCTGCTGCTGCAATTAGAAGATCCATCACCATTTTTAATCCAAAACTGAGGTGACATGTAATTTTCAACTGCTCTTTGCTGTTTGCAGTAGAAGAGAGTGGGGTAGTTATTTCTGATACTGTTAAAGTTTAACACAGCCCTCAAGTACTACATGTGCAAGATCTCTCATAACTTTAACAAAACACTGAAAGAAATACTGTTGAACAAAAGCATCATTCTAATAATTTCAAAAGGTTGTAATAATAATACCTGTCTAAGCATAAATGCCTGTAAAGTATACCTTAATATTTTAAGCAAATATTAAATAAGTATTAAACTATTAAATTCTCTTCAGAGCCTCTTTTTTAATTCTGCCCAAATAAACAAAACATCACCAAAAGGGAATATAAGAATAAAGCTCCACAGCCTAAAGGCTGTCACGATGACAAGTGTAGACTAATAATATATTGCCTAGAGCTTGCTGATTAAAAAAGAAATATCCATGTCCATATCTCACTGAAATGAGTTTTTACACTTACAATAGCATACTCATAAAATTTAAAACTATGTGCCAACTTAATAGAAATTCACTACTCCTGATATATGCTAACAGAAAGCCAGTAATTTGAAATTCAAAATGAAAACTAGTATCTGTCAAATTCATTTCTGTGCTTTTCACTACATTCATAGTCTCGTCATTTAAATTCTTTTGGGAGCATAAACAGACTCAATCTACTCCTAAAGTATGACTTGCTTTCCATTTGGATGTGAACATATGTGATATCCAGGTAGGCAGTGCTCATTGTAAATGCTGTTAAGTTTCCTAAGTCCTAACAAGGACTCGGTTTTTCTAAACAAAATATATCTGACCAAAGGTTAACTAACACTGCTCTACTATTATTCTACCTATTATTCTTCAGCAGCATTTCAATTCTGATTTAGGCAGTAGATTCCAAAAACTGAAAATAATAACTGTTACTATTTCAGATAACATATTTTGAGAAATTATCTTTATAGTCCAAAAGTAGCATTAAATTATTTAATAGGAACACATTATTTAATTGGCAATTAACTTATTCTCTGTCCTTCTAACCTCCTGTAAATTAGAAATCCATACGCAATGATTATATAACGTAAATCTTCATAAGAATCTCAACATTTCATATTCAGATTACAGCAAAATAACCATAAACTGCTCCCTTTATCTTTCATTTTGATGTATAATGCAGTCCAAACTAATTTTCGGAAACATTCCTTTTGTAGAACAAAGTAACTGCTTAACTCTCTTCTCCAACAATTCCCAAGTCTTTGTAACACAGCTGTCACTCTACTTTTTGACCATGGGCTACTGGATCTTATTTCTTTAACGAGAGCCTACTGCTGAAAACAGGTCTGGAATACATTATAACACAGGGTTTATGCCATTTCCCAAAGTTCCCACCATACTGTGCTCCTTCTCACCCTCCAAAATCCAGACACCGACATCTTCATTGTAATAAACCCTAAATTGCTACTGGATTTACAGTCAGCAGCAAATGATCATACTTTTTTTTTTTTTTTTTGTAACAGGCTCATTGCTAAGAAATTGACATTAGTTTTAAATAAGGTTATAAACTTAGACTTATAACTAGATTATAAACTCATTAAGGCACAAATCTGTATAATAGCATATTAGACCCTTCATAAATGTATGATTAAATACAAATATATAAAATATGGCCCAAATACTTATCTAATTTTTTTCCAAGTATCAACTTTTTATCTTTTCAATAGTGGAGTGCATTTCCTAGAGAGTAATCATTTTTGAAATATCTTTTGTACATATTTTTAGATATAGGCCAGTACTTCTTAGAGACCTAAAATAAGTGATATCTTGGTATGGCTTAGGGAACATAAATTTATATTTTATTTATAAGCCATTTATGTTATATTTGGGCTTGCCTGGTGGCTCAGATGGTAGAGAATCCACCTGCAATGCAGGAGACCTGGGTTAATTCCCTGGATTGGGAAGAACCCCTGGAGAATGGAATGGCTACTTACTCCAGTATTCTTGTCTGGAGAATCCCCATGGACGGAGAAGACTAGCAGGCTACAGTCCATGGGGTCACAAACAGTTGGGTATGACTGAGCAACACACACACACACACATTAAAAAAAAAAAAACTATGTTATATTTATATTTATGTTTAATTTAAATATATACCTATGGTTTTTATGTACATATTTTTACTCAATATATTCATTTTTAATTGGAGGATGATTGCTTTAAAATGTTATGTTGGTTTCTGCCATATAACTGGATCACTAGTTTTTATTTATTATGTTTTAAATCTAGGTATCATTTTTGTTCAGGAAAAACTAACCTCAGGGCTTCCTTCAGCAAAGCAGTGAGGCCTTGGTATTTGATTGCTGAGATCCATGTGGCAAGTTTTTTGTGAAGGATTGTACAAGCTCCGCAAGTTGGCCCACAACAGCCCTTAGGAAATATTTCTTCTCCTCATTGACCCAAATTGCCTTTTTTCCCCAAGGCCCAGTGTCTTTTCCTTTCTCTGAATTCCATCAGTATTCCATCTAATCAGAATAGCTAGTGCATAATATTTAATCTGAATACAAAGTGTCGTGTGTTGTTCTCTCCTTGCTTTATATAAATTTGTCCTCTCAAATACACTCAGGGACAGGGAATTTGCTCCCTTAATAATGATTAGGATGGTACTGAACATTTAGTAAAAATGCCAAGTTCAAATCTCATAATCAAATACACACACTCACACACAAAATGATCCTAGTTAAAATACAATACTAGTGCTTTTTTGCAAAAAGGGAGATTTTCTACTCAGAACACAATAGTTCAGATACCACTTATCTGAAAAACAGAACCCAAAGTGATTTTCCTTGCTCAGAATGCCTTCCATATTCTAGCAGAAAAGGCAAATCGCATATGCTCCAATTCTCCCTTCCTTTATCCATTTATCCAACCATTCACTTAATCAGGGTAAATGTACCAACCACCAAATGTGTATCATACTTCATGCTGATTGTTAAGATGAAACTGGCTCTAATTCATCATATTTTAAAAGCAAGAACAATTCATGGAGCAAGGAGTGTTCAGAGCATGAGCTTGGACGAGAATGGACACCTGTAGGGCCAGTGTCCTTCCATTTCACCAGGGGACTTATATCGGGCAATAGGTAACCAAGAGCACCTTCAAATTTTAGATGCATTGGTCAAGCAATATAGGACAGTGTGTGCAACTGAAAAACAGGAAAAATTCAACACCCTTTTGAACTGTTGCCAGAAAAATGCTCTCCAAAAAGTGAGCAAGAGTATGAAAAAACATTCAAGTAACCTTGGGACATAGAGTGAAAAAGATAAAGTAGTCAGAGTATTAAGATATGATGTAAAGAAATTAATGCAGATATTTAGATAAAAGCCATTTTAAATTGTTCAGTGATTGTAAGAATACTTGTGTGTGTGTGTTAGTTGCTCAGTCGTATACGACTCTCTGCAACCCCATGGACTGTGTAGCCTGTCAGGCTCCTCTGTCCATGGAATTCTCCAGGCAAGAATACTGGAGTGAGTAGCCATTATTCCCTTCTCCAAAGGATCTTCCTGAACCAGGGATCAAACCTAGGTTTCCCACATTGCAGGCAATGTATGAGCCACCAGGAAGCTCATACCAGGAAGAATACTTAACTAATACTCAAGCATTTGATTTTTAAAGCAAGCTCAAACGTGTTAATATTTTATTTTAAAAGGCAAAGTTAAATCCACTGATGCGCTGTTAACAAGGAATTAAGTTGCAGGGATTCAGAAATGATTTAAGCCTAACACCGCTGCTTCTTTCAGTTTCCCATTTTAAAGTGGCTTATTCACCTGGCGTAACCACCAGGCACTGCTGTTCGTCTGGTGGCAGTTTAGTAAATGGAAGATAATTCACCTGCATTGCGTTATCCCTGCCTCGTTCAACTGAATTACTAGGTGTGAGAGGTCATAACACATTATAGCAATTATATTTGCTTACAAGTCTTTTGTTCTGAGGATTGATATTTTGGTATCAGTGGTACTCAGCATATCCTCCTGCTGATAAATCACCTTATCAAGCTTGTTGTTAGAAAAAGTCATATGTGAAAAGAGAAACTAATCCAGATTTCCTCCTGGTCATCTGAGGCATTTAATTTTGTCTTATGAAACAAAAAGTACCTCAGGGGCTATGCTTTTGTAAAGACAAAACTAAAAGGTGCAGTGGCATTTAGGACATGCAGATGGGCTCTGTTAAGTTTGCACACTTCATGGTAGTACTCCTTTCCATTTAGTTCATCATATTTACATTTCACAGCAACTAAGACTTCACCGGGAGAAGGCAATGGCACCCCACTCCAGTACTCTTGCCTGGAAAATCCCATGGACAGCGAAGTCTGGTACGCTGCAGTCCATGGGGTCGATAAGAGTCGGACACAACTGAGCGACTTCCCTTTCACTTTCACTTCCACGCATTGGAGAAGGAAATGGCAACCCACTCCAGTATTCTTGCCTGGAGAATCCCAGGGACGGGGGAGCCTGGTGGGCTTCCATCTATGGGGTCGCACAGAGTCGGACACGACTGAAGCAACTTAGCAGCAGCAGCAGCAAGACTTCACCGAACATTCCTGGTCACTGGTCAAAGTTTATTATCATTATTAACAGTTTCATGTTTCTGTCAGGAAGTCCTGCTATGTAGCAGTGAAAGGGAGACCCTGAACCCTGAGAGGGACAAGATATGTATGAGAAAGTAACATACAGGACACTAACGTGTGGTAACACATATATTATTGGCTGTGCTATCTTCTACTTGCCTTAAGATCAACATGATGATATCCCAGTTTTACAAGAGAAGAGAACTAAAGCACAAGTATATTATTTTTTCCAAAGTTAACGAAACTCAATCAAGATTTATTTTAAATTTGTTTCCCGCACCATATAATGCAACTTCCCTAGGTTAAATACTATACTTCACAGGGGCCAGACAAGCTAACAAAGTACACACAGAAACATGTGGATAATAAATACTTAATAGGTTATTTGAGGTAACTAAACCATTTGGGGATCATTCCCAAGCTTCCATTTGTTCAGAGAAGACTAGACTTTCCTAACATACATCTCTTGGGATCCTTCTCAGGATGTAAGTGTACAGATCATCTCATCCAATATTGTGGTTTCCTGTCTCATGCAAGTTCGGAAAGACTTCCTCAAATATCTCATCACACATGGGTAACAACAACCATCTTCATTCTGGTGACAAGAATCATGCCAGGTGACCCACTGGCAAACTTATGAAAATATTTTCCCACCCTCACCTTCCTCCCAGTTTCCTTCTTGGAAGATAGGGTTTGGTCTCTCTTTCCTACTCCTTCCTTCCCTGACTCCTAAGGCCTCAACTCTATCAGTCACAATCTCTACTTTTTTATCTTTTTTTTTTTAATTTCATTTTATTTTTAAATTTACATAATTGTATTAGTTTTGCCAAATATCAAAATGAATCTGCCACAGGTATACATGTGTTTCTCATCCCTCTTAGTTGGCTCCTTCTAGTCAGTCATATCCAACTCTTTGTGGCCCCATGGACTGTAGCCTACCACACTCCTCCAACCATGGGATTTCCAGGCAAGAGTACTAAAGTGGGTTACCATTTCCTTCTCCAGAGGATCTTCCCAACCCAAGGATTGAACCCGGGGTCTCCTGCATTGTGGGCAGATGCTTTACTGTCTGAGCCACCAGAGAAGTCCAGTCAGTGAGAAGTCTTGTCCAAGTAAAAATTGAAAATATAAAAGAAAAAAAAAAAAATCCCTCTCCATCCTACTCCTTTCTTGACATCTTCTGCTTCCCTTTCCCTTCACAACCTGGTTTCTTGAGAGAGCTGTCTGTAATGTTTGTTCCGTTTCCTCACTGCCCACCCATTCCCCAGCCCACACAACCTGGCTCCTACCCTCACCATTCCAATGAAATTAGCCATACAAAGGTACAAATGATCTCCCAGTTGCTTAATTCAACAGACACCATGCCCCGCCCCCAGCTTATATATTAAAATTAGGACAGATGTAGAAAAGATTATCATGGACTTTAGACAAGAATGACAACCAAATTCATGCAGTGTCTCCTATTTTTATAATGGGTACTCATTTTGTTATATATAGACATATATCTAGATATATCTAGGTAAAGAATGTATTTAAATATAGAAAAAATCTAAAAAGATATACATCATAATTTTAGCAATAGTTATGCTGGCTGCTGATACGTATGGTAATTCCTAAGTTATACATAATTATGTATATTTCCACTAAATATATACATTTTTTATCACTATATGCATATATATCTCATTATATATTTTCAAATTACATAATGGTCACATATACCTTTTCTAAATAAATATAAATCTATCACCTCAAACCCCTTCATGGGTCACAGCCTTGTTATGGTGAAGGGGCTTACATAACTCAGTGAAGCTATGAACCATACCACATAGGGCTACCCAAAATGGACTGGTCATAGTGAAGAGTTCTGATAAAATGTGGTCCACTGGAGAAGGGAATGGCAACCCACTCCAGTATTTTTGCCACAAGAACCCCATCAACAGAATGCAAACACAAAAAGGTATAACACTGGAAGATAAGCCCCCAGGTCAGAAGGTGTCTGAAGGTGTTGGAAGGTATGCTATTAGGGAAGAGTGGAGGGCAATTACTAATAGTTCCAGAAAGAATGAAGGGGCTGACAAAAGTGGAAATGACACTCAATTGTGGGTGTGTCTGGTGATAAAAGTAAAGTCTGATGCTATAAAGAAAAATATTGCATAGGAACCTAGAATGTTAGGCTTATGAATCAAGGTAAATTGTATGCAGTCAAGCAGGAGATGGTAAGAGTGAATACCAACATCTTAGGAATCTGAGTAACATGGACAGAATGGGTGAATTTCATTAAGATGACCACTAAATCTACTACGGTGGGCAAGAATTCCTAGGAGAAAATGGGGTATCCCTCATAGTCAACAAGAGAGTCCAAAATGCATTACTTCGGTGCAACCTCATAAATGACAAATGATCTCGTTCCATTTTCAAGGTAAACCATCCAACATCACAGCAATCTAAGTCTATTTCCAAACTGCATGCCAAAGAAGTTGAAGTTGACCGGTTCTATGAAGAGCTACAACAACTTCTAGAACTAACACCAAAAAAGTTGACCTTTTCACCATAGGGGATTGGAATGCAAAGGTAGGAAGTCAAGAGGTACCCAGAATAACAGGCAAGTTTGGTCTTGGAGTGCAACAAAGCTAGTGCAGGTGATGGAATTCCAGTTGAGCTATTCCAAATCCTGAAAGATGATGCTGTGAAAGTGCTGCACTCAATATGCCAGCAAATTTGGAAAACTCAGCAGTGGCCACAGGACTGGAAAAGGTCAGTTTTCATTCCAATCCCAAAGAAAGGCAATGCCAAAGAATGCTCAAACTACCACACAATTGCACTCATCTCACATGCTAGTAAAGTAATGCTCAAAATTCTCCAAGCCAGGCCTCAGCAATATGTCAACCATGAACTTCCTGATGTGCAAGCTGGTTTAAGAAAAAGCAGAGGAACCAGAGATTGAATTGCCAACATCCACTGGATCATGGAAAAAGCAAGAGAGTTCCAGAAAAACATCTATTTCTGCTTTATTGACTATGCCAAAGCCTTTGACTGTGTGGATCACAATAAACTGTGGAAAATTCTGAAAGAGATGGGAATACCAGACCACCTGATCTGCCTCTTGAGAAATCTGTATGCAGGTCAGGAAGCAACAGTTAGAACTGGACATGGAACAACAGACTGGTTCCAAATAGGAAAAGGAGTATGTCAAGGCTGTATATTATTACCCTGTTTATTTAACTTATATGCAGAGTACATCATGAGAAATGCTGGACGGGAAGAAACACAAGCTGGAATCAAGATTGCCAGGAGAAATATCAATAACCTCAGATATGCAGATGACACCACCCTTATGGCAGACAATGAAGAGGAACTCAAAAGCCTCTTGATGAAAGTGAAAGTGGAGAGTGAAAAAGTTGGCTTAAAGCTCAACATTCAGAAAACGAAGATCACGGCATCCAGTCCCATCACTTCATGGGAAATAGATGGGGAAACAGTGGGAACAGTGTCAGACTTTATTTTTCTGGGCTCCAAAATCACTGCAGATGGTGACTGCAGCCATGAAATTAAAAGATGTTTACTCCTTTGAAGGAAAGTTATGACCAACCTAGATAGCATATTCAAAAGCAGAGATATTACTTTGCCAACAAAGGTTCATCTAGTCAAGGTTATAGTTTTTCCTGTGGTCATGTATAGATGTGAGAGTTGGACTGTGAAGAAGGCTGAGCGCCAAAGAATTGATGCTTTTGAACTGTGGTGTTGGAGAAGACTCTTGAGAGTCCCTGACCTACATACAAATTTCTCAAGAGGCAGATCAGGTGGTCTGGTATTCCCAGACCAACCAGCAAGGAGATCCAATCAGTCCATTCTGAAGGAGATCAGCCCTGGGATTTCTTTGGAAGGAATGATGCTAAAGCTGAAACTCCAGTATTTTGGCCACCTCCTGCGAAGAGTTGACTCATCGGAAAAGACTCTGATGCTGGGAGGGACTGGGGGCAAGAGGAGAAGGGGACAACAGAGGATGAGATGGCTGGATGGCATCACTGACTCGATGGACGTGAGTCTCAGTGAACTCCGGGAGTTGGTGATGCACAGGGAGGCCTGGCATGCTGCGATTCATGGGGTCACAAAGAGTCGGACACGACTGAGTGACTGACCTCATCTGATATGATCTTGGTCTTGGAGTACAAAATGGAGTAGAGCAAATGCTAACATAATTTTGTCAAGAGAACATGCTTATCATAGTAAAATCACCGATTTCCAAAAACCCAAGACAACTCTCCACGTGGATATCAGCAGATGGGCAATACTGAAATCAGACTGCTTTTATTATTTGCAGCTGAAGATGGAGAAGCTCTATACAGTCCACAAAAACAAGACCTAAATGGCTCAAATTATGAGCTTCTTATTGCAGAATTTAAGCTTAAAGTGAAGAAGTAGGGAAAACCACTAAGCCATTCATTTTTGACCTAAATCAAATCCCTTCTGATTATACAGTGGAGGTGACAAATAAGATTCAAAGAATTAAATCTGGTAGACAGAGTACCTGAAGCACTATGGATGAAATTTGGTAACACAGTATAGGAGGCAGTGACCAAAACAATCCTAAATAGAAAAAGAAATGCAAGAAGACAAAGTGGTTGTCTGAAGAGCCTTTACAAATAGCTGAGGAAAGAAGAGACATGAAAGGCAATAGAGAAACGGAAAGATATACCCATATGAATGCAGAGTTCCAGCGAATAGCAAGGAGAGATAAAGAAGGCCTTCTTATATGGACAATGCAAAGAAATAGAGGAAAACAATAGGATGGGTAAAACCAGAGAACTCTTCAAGAAAATTGGAGATATCAAGGAAACATTTCATGTAAGGAAGGGCACAGTAAAGGACAGATGGTAGGGATCTAGCAGAAGCAGAAGAGATTAAGAAGAGGTGGCAAATATACAGAAGAACTATTCAAGAAAGGTCTGGATAAACATGGTGCTGAGGTCACTCACTTAAAGCCAGACATCCTGGAGTATGAAATCAAGTGGGCCTTAGGAAGCATCACTACGAAAAAAGCTAGTGGAGGTGATAGAATTCCATTAGAGCTATTTCAAATCCTAAAAGATGATGCAGTTAATGTGCTGTACTCAATATGTCAGCAAATTTGGAAAACTCAGCAATGGCCATAGGACTAGAAAAGGTAAGTTTTCATTGCAATCCCAAAGGAGGGCAATGAAAAGAATCTTCAAACCACCACTCACATACAATCATTTCACATACTAGCAAGGTTATGCTCAAAATCTTTCAATAACTTGAACAGCTTCAGGAGTATGTGACCCTAGAACTTCCAGATGTACAAGATGCATTTGGAAGAGGCAGAGCAGAGATCAAATTGCCAACATTCATTGGATCAAGGAGAAAACAAAGGAGTTACAGAAAAACATCTATTTCATTGACTATGCTAAAGCCTTTGACTGTGAGGATCACAACAAACTGGAAAATTCTTAAAGATATGGGAGTACCAAACCACCTTATCTGTCTCCCAAGAAACATGTATGCAGGTGAAGAAGCAGTGATTAGAACTGGACATGGAACAACTGACTGGTTCAAAATTCAAAAGGAGTACAACAGGGCTGTATATTGTCACCCTCCTTATTTAACTTATATGCAGAGTTATATCATGTGAAATGCCAGCCTGGATGAATCACAAGCTGGAATCAAGATTGCTGGGAGAAATATCAACAACCTCTTGGATGCAGATGTCACCACTCTAATGGCAGAAAGTGAAGAGGAACTAAAGAGCCTCTTGATGAGGGTGAAAGGAGGTGAAAATGCTGGCTTAAAACTCAACACTCAAAAAAATGAAGATCATGGCATTCAGTCCCATCACTTCATGGAAATACAAGGGGGAAAAGTGGAAGCAGTGACAGATGTTGGGGTCTGAAATCACTGCAGATGGTGACTGCACCATGAAATTAAAAGATGTTCTTTGGAAGGAAAGTTTATGACAACTCTAGATAGCATATTAAAAAGCAGAGGCATCACTTTTGCTGGCAATTTTCCATGTGATCAAAGCTATGATTTTTTCCAGTAGTCATGTACAGATAAGAAAGCTCGGCCATCAAGAAGGCTGCTGTTGTTGTTCAGTCACCCAGTCGTGTCTGACTCTTTGTGACTCTATGGACTGCAAGAAGGCTGAGAGCTAATGAATTGATGCTTTTGAATTGTGGTGCTGGTGAAGACTCTTGAGAATCTCTATACTACAAGGATATCAAACCAGTGAATCCTAAAGGAAATCAACTCTTAATATTCATTGGAAAGACCAATGCTCAGGCTGAAGCTTTAGTATTTTGGTTATCTGATATGAGGGACCAACTCATTAGAAAAGACCCTGATACTGGGAAAGATTGAAAGCAAAAGGAGAAGGGGGTGGCAGAGGATGAGATGGCATCACTAGATAGGTGGCATCCCACATTAGATAGCATCACTAACTCAACCGACCTGAATCTGAGCAAACTCCAGGAGACAGTGGAGGACAGGGGTATCTGGCATGCTTCAGTTCGTGGGGTTGCAAGGAGTGGCACAGAACTTAGTGACTGAATAACAACAAATCACCTCAAAATATCCAGTGGTCCCATTTCAGTTCTTATCTTACTTGATTGTTCAGAAGTATTGATAATATGAACATTTTACTCTTTCCTTGGTTTCAAGGACACCACTCTCTTCTTTCTTCCTCTACCCACTTGTTGCCCTCAGTCTTAGCTACCTCTGATTCCTCCTCTATTCTGCAGTGAGTTTTTTTTTTCCAAAGTATAAATTATATCATGTCACTCTGTTGAAAAGCCTCTGATGACTTCCACTGCAGCGAGAGTTCCAATTTTACTAAATGTCCAGCAATATTGACTCATTACTCAGCATTCATCCACCTTGCATCTTAAGTCTTTAGACTCCAGATTCAGTGAACTGCTATTTGTTATCCAAAAATTTCATATGTTCTTCATTTTCCCTGCTCTTTGTATAGTCTCTGGTTGGTCTCATTCATGTCAGCCGTTTACATTATGTTGAAAACTCCCAAATCTATTTCTCTAGCTCTGGGCCCTTGCTTGAGTTCTAGCCCCTTATAGTAATAATTATCAGTTTTTCAATCACTTCAACATCAACATGCTTAAAAGTGAACTCATCATCTTTCCCCCCAAACTGATCCAACTCCTGTCATACGTCAATGAGGAGAACCACTCACTATTCATCGAGCCCTGTCAGAAACATAGGAGTTATTTTTAATTCCTTTCCTTGATGTTACCTCCTACATGAAATCGCTCATCAGGTCAAAAACGTTCTACCTTTGATATTTCAAAAATATACCTTCTTTTTTTTCTCCATCACTACTGCCTTTATCAAGGCTCTCATTCGTTCTTCCTTAGATTATTGAAAAGCCTCTTTTGCCTGATCATGTTGCCCACAGCCTTAGCCCACTCTGATTCTTCCTCTATTCTGAAGTGATTTTTTTCCCCAAAATACAAATTTCATCATGTCACCCTCTATTTTTTTTTCCCCGATAGCTCAGTTGGTAAAGAATCTGCCTGCAATGCAGGAGAGAGACCCTGGTTCAATTCCTGGCTCAGGAAGATCTGCTGGAGAAGGGATAGGCTACCCACTCCAGTATTCTTGGGCTTCCCTTGTGGCTCAGCTGGTAAAGAATCCACCTGCAATGTGGGAGACCTGGGTTGATCCCTGGGTTGAGAAGATCCCCTGGAGAAGGGAAAGGCTACCCACTCCAGTATTCTGGCCTGGAGAATTCCATGGACTGTATAGTCCATGGGGTCACAAAGAGCCAGACACGACTGAGCAACTTTTACTTTCACTTTCATGTCACTCTGTATTGAAAAGCCTTTGATGACTTCCATTGCAGAGGGATAAAGTTCCAATTGTACTGACTGTCCATCAGTATTGACTCATTACTCAACATTCCTTCAGCTTGTATCTTAAGTCTTTAGGAACTCCAGATTTAGTGAGTTGCTAGTTGTTCTTCAAACACTCCATATTCTCTGATACCTCTCAACCTTTGTTCTGTCATTCCTTCGACAGGGAAGCTCTTTCCCTGTTTTCTTTAGTTAAGTTAAAACTTAACTCAGATAGCATTTCTAGACCTGCTCACACCCACTCTTGCTCTTACAGCATATCATGCTTGCCTCTAGTGTGCCCTAATTCACAGCCTGTTTTAACTGTTCATTCATTTGTAGCTATCACACTACTAGAACGTTGGAATCCTTGAGGATAGTGCTGAGCATTTAATTCTTTAAACAAACACATAAGTAAATGACTGGCATAAAAGAGGTGGATATGATGTAATGGAGATGCAAAACAAGGCCTCTATACACAAAATATTACTGTGTCACTCTTTAAAATTACTGAAGTAAACATAAGTGCATCTAAGGGCATGTGTTCAATCCCAAATCTGACAACTTAAAGAGCTCAAAATTCAGGAAGTATTTCCAGTAAAAAAAGCTGGAACTTGAATTAGAACCATCCCTACTGACAAGCATAAGGTCTTTCATGACGGCATTTTGTTGCAGGATGTCATGATGCTATGCAGGGAACACAGCAAATGAAGTGGGAAACCAGATTTTACTTATCTCTTTACTTTCCAGCCACCCAAATGATTCTCTTGGTAAATCACTTGCTTTATCTGAAATTATAGGACAGTACCTTTATAAGCCTGAAAGAACCAGATGGTCTTCTGTATTCCCTTTTACACTAAAATAAACAAGTATAACATTTCATTGAGAATACTTTTCAACCAAAATTATTTTCGGTTCCTATAACACAAACCAGGTGATATACTAACTAGGTATGATTATCTGATTATCTAGGGGCCTATTGAAGACGTTCCTTAAGGACTACCAAGTAATCTTTGTTAACCAAATTTAAATGCTGCCTTCCATACACTGGTATTATGGACCTCACAGCAGGAAGTATGACTTTACATCAGCTCATCAACACTACAGAAAGATTACCTGTAATCAATAGGTAGACCTTTGGTCCAGGTTCCCCTCTCTTCTCTGACCAAAATACAGGCATGCATGAATGCTCCCTCTAACAGGTGAAAAAAGGGAAACAAATGGCCTCAAAAAGCACTGAATACTGATTATGCGTCCAAATACAGATTATGTGTAACCAACATGGAAAATACTACATCTCACAGACAACTTCCTCCAGTAACCTCTCAAAGCCTGCTGCTCTTTCTCTCAAACACAATCTCAGTTCATTCAAGTATTATGTATCTACAGGGCTTGATTTTTCTCCAGCCCAAGGAAGACTCTTAGCCTTTACCTATGGCAGTTATGCAGAATTCCACATAATTGAAATTTTTTACCCTCACCCAAAATACCAACTGTGATCCTATTAAGAAACCTACCACTACAAATGTTGTAAGTTTATCAGCAACGGTAAATAGCAAATTAGAAATACAGTATGGAACACACTATTGATCCTCATTAGGTTTTTGCTGCTTGATTAGAGGAAATATATGTATAGTTATTTTAGGAGATATTTATAAAACTAAAGTTTTCTGTTTTAGGGGCTCATTTAGATGTAAACAGAACATCTCAAGTTCTCTTCTAAGATACAAGTTGGCTCTCAACAGAAATTTTATTGAAGCATATTTTACTTTACATTCATGAATTTTTAAGTGCTTTCTACTTTCAATTTTACAGAGTGATTATAATTTCTTTGGAGTTCCTTTTATATTAAGCAGTATTTTATAAATAGTGATAATTATTTTAATTCCTGCTTTAATAAAAAGACCTTGAAATATTTTATTGGAAGAAACTAAATTAGCCTCAGTATAGAGATCTGAATTTGAAAGAAAAGCATATGCACTGGAAACCACTGCAACTGCTTCACAATTTAGAAATATACACCATTAACTACATAGTCAGCTGAACGTGAAAATTAAAAGGGTTTACAAAGCTGTGAACTGAATTCATAGAAGCAATTCAAGGGATATAAAACAAATCCATCTTCAGTGGAATACCATATATCCTATGCTATGTTTCAATCAAGACACTGAAAAACTAAAGATTAGGAAAATCAAGCAAAGGGACTACTTCAGTGAGACTGGAAGGATAGTTTGGACATTTAGAAAATAAATGGAGAGCACTTCAACTTTTCAGATTTCAGCCAATTTATTTTTTCTGTTTTATCAAATATGGAAGGCCATAAGAAAAAGGCACTAACGTGCTCTGAACTTCACGGGTCACAAGTGTTATCCCAGTTTAGTAATTCCTTTCACGTGCTTTGAGAGTTAGGGTTTCTTATATATTTACAGGACAAAACCACCTAAAGGTCTTCTCAATATTCACGAAAGAAGTGCCACCAATTCCTCTCCTATCTAAAAGGGTTGTGCTGAATATATGAAAATGCTTTGCTATGTAACAGTCCCCTGGTTAGACTGCAAATGTTGTTTAGGCACTGCTGCCTGGAAGACATGCAGTGGTTCTGTGACTCTGAGCAATGGGAAACTCATTTCAGCCTGGACCCCAAATATGGATGATTCTGCCTGCACAAAAAAATGTAAAAGGAATGTACACCTCTCACAGGTATAGAGGATTTGATCTAACAAGCATGTAGCTGGTAGAGATAAGGACATGAAGGACAATACGCTCACATTGACAGAACTGATTGAACAGACAAATAAAAGCAAAATTAGGAGTTAGCACATCAGGTAATGCAGCATCATAAGCACAGCATAGAGAAGGAAAGGAAAACCTTCAAAACGACTGTGCTTAAAAGGAACACTGAACACATATACCAGAGAAACTCAGGATTCTCACAAAATGCAGCAGGAGAAAAAGAAAAAAACTTGAAATGTAACACAAAAAACAGGATCCCACAAAATAGGAGAAAAGAACACAGGACTTCCCTGGTGGTCCAGTGGTTAAGAAGCCACTTGTAGGTGACACAGTGTTCAATCCTTGATCTGGGAAGATTCCACATGCCGAGGGGCAACTAAGCCCACGCACCACAACTACTGAGTCCGTGTGCCCCAACTGCTGAAGCCCACACACCCTAGAGCCTGTATTCTACAACAAGAGACGCCACCACACCGAGAAGTCCAACTACTGCAACTGGAGAAGAGCTCCCACTTGCCGCAACTAGAAAAAGCCTGTGTGCAGCAGTGAAGACCCAACAAAGCCAAAAAATAAAAAAAATTTTAAAAAGAAAAGAACACAGCTAAGGAATAGAAGGATTTTAGCCAGCTTTCAGTGACAAAGAAGTGGAAATTGTTATCCAAAGATACTATATTCGTACCTTGCTACATTTATGTGTATAGTAAAATGCATTGTACATAATTCTCAGCTTAGAGACAAACTCAACCATTTCCAAAGGGAAAAAAAAATGTTGCTGTAGAAAAAAGTGAAGGCTCACCGACATAGTGTTGTTTGGTAAATGTACCTGGATCAGCGGCTCCTCTGTCACAGTCACAATCAAGGTTTTAATGCCCCAAAGGCACAAAAGTTAGGTTAAGTGATAACATCTTTAAACCAGACTTTAAATCATACACTGGAGAAGGAAATGGCAAACTACTCCAGTGTCCTCCCCTGGAAAATCCCATGGACAGAGGAGCCTGATGGGCTGCAGTCCATGGGGTAGCAAAGAGTTGGGCATGACTGAGCAACTAACACTTGAATCATACAAAATGTTTCATAATAATTGAAAAAGAATTACGAAATATAGATTAAAAAAATTTCCCCAAATTTCATTCAACCTTTTGATGTTATTTAATGTCAGACTATTTGTGTCTATCTCACACAATGTATACTGGAAGTTTTTCTTTAAAACTGGGACTAATATACACTGTTTTAAACAACCTGCCTTGTTTGTTGTTTATTTTACATGGTAGATCAATTTTCAACATTAATGTGTTTCTGTGTGTAAAAGCTACAATGTAGGCTATTTTATTTAATTTTCCTGACCAATTCTTTGTGGTTAAAGACAAGACAGTTAGAACCAGACATGGAACGATAGACTGGTTCCAAATTGGGAAAGGAGTACGTCAAGGCTGGATATTGTCACCATGATTATTTAACTTATATGCAGAAATATCATTATGTGAAATGCCAGGCTGGATGAAGCATAAGCTGGAATCAAGATTGCCTGGAGAAATATCAATAACCTCAGATATGCAGATGACACCACCCTTATGGCAGAAAGTGAAGAAGAACTAAAGAGCCTCTTGATGAAAGTGAAAGAGGAGAGTGAAAAAGCTGGCTTAAAACTCAACATTCAAAAAAAATACGATCATGGCATTCAGTCCCATCACTTCATGGCAAATAGATGGAGAAACAACGGAAACAGTGACAGACTTTATTTTCCTTGGGCTCCAAAATCACTGCAGATGGTGAGTGCAGCCATGAAATTTAAAAGACACTTACTCCTTGGAAGAAAAGCTATGACAAACCTAGACAGCATATTACAAAGCAGAGACATTACTTTGCTGACAAAGGTCTACCTAGTCAAAGTTATGTTTTTTCCAGTGGTCATGTATGGATGTGAGAGTTGGACTATAAAGAAAGTTGAGTGCTGAAGAGTTGATGCTTTTGAACTGTGGTGTTGGAGAAGATTCTTGAGAGTCCCTTGGACTGCAAGGAGATCAAACCAGTCAATCCAAAAGGAAATCAGTCCTGAATATTCACTGGAAAGACTGATATTGAAGCTGAAACTCCAATCTTTTGGCCACTTGGTGCAAAGAACTGACTCATTGGAAAAGACCCTGATGCTGGGAAAGATTAAAGGCAGGAGGAGAAGGGGATGACAGAACATGAGATGGTTGGATGGCATCACCAACTCAATGGACAAGAGTTTGAGCAAGCTCCAGGAGTTGGTGAAGGACAGAGAAGCCTGGAGTGCTGCAGTCCCTGGGGTTGCAAAGAGTCAGAAACGACTGAATGACTGAGAGACGTACAGTGTCTTCCAGTTGTAAATGTACCTGGGATTTGATCACAGCTGGCTGAGCTATGGAGAAGTCAATGCCATGAAAGGAGCTTTATACTCAGTTCTCAAGAGAAGGAGGCGTGCTCTATACCACAAGGCCACATGGGGAAGCTGAGGGGTAAGTCAGGAGGCAGAAAGGGATGAAGGGAGAGAGACTTTATTATAGCTCCAAGGGAAACAATGGGTGAGTCAGAATACGTAAGTTTGAGATAAGTTTAGAATTGGATAGACTGAATAATTCAGTGGGCTCTGAACTATATGGATGATCCAAAGTTGTCTAATACCTAGTCCTGGGGTGATTCAGGACGGGAGAAATAATTGGCTTGTGTGGAAGTTAGATAAAGGAGGTAGTTCCATCTAAGATCTTTGAATTGGTTGGTTTACCATGAAAGGTATGCTCCCAGGCAAGTTATTGACTGTCTTTAAAAATTAGCCAGCCCCGAGGGGAGTCTCTCCAGGACCAGCAAGGCACCAAGATGTTCCCCATGTGTGTTTATTCATGGACTGTAGCTTGCCAGGCTTCTCTGTTCATGGAATTTTCCAGGCAAGAATACTGGAGTGGGTTGCCATTTCCTCCTCGAGGGGATCTTTCCAACTCAGGGAATGAACCCAAATCTTCTGCATCTTTTGCACTGGCAGGCAGATTCTTTACCACTGAGCCACCGGGGAAGCCCAAGATGTTAAAACATCCTAAAATACAAAGAAATACATAAAACATGATGAATATGCCCACATACAATCTTTGTGAGCTTCCTCTCCTCCCTCTACTGCTAAGTAACTTCAGTCGTGTCCGACTCTGTGCGACCCCATAGACGGCAGTCCACCAGGCTCCCCTGTTCCTGGGATTCTCCAGGCAAGAACACTGGAGTGGGTTGCCATTTCCTTCTCCAATGCAGGAAAGTGAAAAGTGAAAGTGACGTCGCTCAGTCGTGTCCGACCCTCAGCGACCCCATGGACTGCAGCCTTCCAGGCTCTTCCGTCCATGGGATTTTCCAGGCAGTACTGGAGTGGGGTGCCATTGCCTTCTCCACTCTCCTCCCTCTATCATCTGCTAAAACACTAGGATTGAATCCATGTATATCACCAATGTCTTCATCATCTGGCCCCATTCTTCTTTAACCTCTGGTATTATTCTTTGATGACTTCAAAGTCCTGAGTCTAAATCATCTAAGACTCCAACCTGTCCAACACTGATTTTTCTTTCTCTCCATCTCAGTTACTCATTCCACACAACTAATTTCTTGGTCTAGCAATCACCAGAACCACCTCTACCCCCCAAAAGGCAGTGCTGGGAGCTATAAGGCCAAAGGGTTAACGGTTCAGGGATTTTTTAAAATACTTAAGCAACTCAAAGCTGGGTTCTTCCAACATGCAAATGATTAGCAAAATATGCCCAAGATCAAAGCATCTAAAAGGGCATCAGTACAAGTTGAGATAAATGGACTCTTCCCAAAACAACAATGGACAGACAGCTGTTTGGGGGTTAAGTTGGTACTCTAATTTTTTAATCAAAAATTTAATTTTCATATCTTTTACTTCTGAAATTCAACTTCCAGTCATTTATTTCACTGACAAAATTCATAAAACATGATTTTCACTATTGTCACGCTCTCATAATGTCTGGACAACTGCACAAGGGCCACTGTGCCTAGAATACAAGGGAAGAAGAAATCTGAGAACTGGAAAGGGACAGGTCACATGAGGGCTCATGGGACAAGGGTAAAAATCTGGACTTTATTCTCAGTGCAAAGGGAAACACACATGAGGTTTTGAGGAATAGAGTGAACTCCAAAAGTAAAGCTGTTAGGTTTCTGAAAGATGCCTGAAGGGGTACAACTATGAAGAGCAGAAAAAAGGACAAAACTGCTGTTGATGATACAAGAGAGCAAAATATCTTGAAAACCATGTAAAATGATAGAAATAATACTTTCAAGAAAGGAAAGGAAAAACAATAAAGATATTGGTAAAGCTGGGAGAAAGTAAGTCAGAGGTTATCTAAAAACTACAGGGTGGGGGGATGATTTGGGAGAATGGCATTGAAACATGTATAATATCATATAAGAAACAAATTGCCAGTCCAGGTTTGATTCAGGATATAGGATGCTTGGGGCTGGTGCACTGGGATGACCCAGAGGGATGGTATGGGGAGGGAGGTGGGAGGGGGTTCAGGATTGGGAACATGTGTACACCCGTGGCGGATTCATGTTGCTGTATGGCAAAACCAACACAATATTGTAAAGTACTTAGCCTCCAATTAAAATAAATTAAAAAAATAAAAATTAAAAAAAAAATTACAGGAGAAAAATTCCATTGGGCAAAATACCTTAACAACAAATTAAGTGATACCTCACAGCTGAAAAGAGAAAACAGCAAGAATAACCTGAACTGGTTTCCTGAAAGAAAAAAAATAATTTGGCATGATCTATAGTCAAGAGAAATGTTGGTAATAAATTCTTCAAAAGCAAAAACAGATTTTCAATAAAAGTTTTATAAAGAAAAATTCAGTGTTCCACAATTGACAACTTCACCAATTTCAGACAACTTCTCCAATTCTAAGTTGTTAATTTTTTAAAAAATGTGTTTCTCAAATAGGAAATGCCAAGATCAAAATATCAACTCAGTTCCATGAGAACCTGAAGAATGACTTAAAATTACAAACAGACCATTTTAAAAATAAATCTACACTATCAAATATACAGGTTTCCCTGGTGGCTCAGACAGTAAAGAATCTGCCTGCACTGCAGGAGACCTGAGTTTGATCCCTGAGTCTGGAAGATCCCCAGGGGAAGGGAATGGTTACCCACTCCAATACTCTTGCCTGGAGAATTCCATGGACTACATTCAACCTACTGAGCAGGGAATTCACCATTCCATATTATAGCATCCTCATTGTTTGGCACAATGTCAAAGTTATTCAAAGAACAGTATGTTTCCTCTCATAAAACAGAAAGCGTGTATTTAAAAAAGCATGTTTTTAAGACATCAAATATCAAAAGCCTTGAACAAGAAATGTTAACACTTTCACAGTGTGTAGTTAAACACTAAATAAATTAACTAATAGATTCCAAAAATAAATCATCAATTGAATATGTTTAGATTGAGAGTTACATGAAAATTTTCTAAGTCATTTGAAGCACAAAGGATTACTGTCAAAATATAGCATAGTGGAATTCCATTTTGTAACAAACAACAGGAAGCATGATTCAGTAGAGAAGTACCATGGTATAACAAGGGAGTTTGACCATGTGTGTGCGTATGGAGAAAGAATTTCACCTGTGATGTAATCACAGCTAAGATATAACCAGCTCAAAATAGTGAAACCACACTTTTCTGTTCTACCAGATGGGTCACACACCCATGGGAAATCTGGACTAGAGAAGGCGGCAAGCAGTGCTGGAGGATATTTACAGGATAATAATCATCCCACAAACTTCCCTTAAAGGAGCTCTGAGAACATGAATGTGTAGTCTTATCATTATGTATGTTAAACCCTCCTCGGCATATTTCAAGTAACTCTGGGAGTTTCTATGCTCCTTGGACTCATATGCTAACTTGTTTTTATGGTGTATGGGAAAACAGAAAGCCATTGATGAAATAACTAAGAACCACAGGCTTTTGGAGTTGGAATAAAACCGTTTCTTTACTTTTTTTGAAAGAACATATTCTTCAATGGAAAAGCCATCCATATCTTTAGAAACAGCGTTGTAACTCTTTCCCTTCATGTTTGAATGGTGATCTCAAAATGTGGAACCAAAATACACTCCCAGAGTTATAGCCCCCAAAACTTCTGCCATAGAAGCAGTCCTGAGGAGAAAGAATTACACAGAAGGTAAGACCCAGGGACATGTGAGCTTGGAAAACCTGCATCAAATTATACATCTTTACCAAAATGAATCAACAATTTGATTGTACCTAAGCATGCAGATGAGACCACCCTTATGGCAAAAAGTGAAGAGGAACTAAAAAGCCTCTTGATGAAAGTGAAAGAGGAGAGAGAAAAAGTTGGCTTAAAGCTCAACATTCAGAAAACGAAGATCATGGCATCTGGTCCCATCACTTCATGGCAAATAGATGGGGAAACAGTGGAAACAGCGTCAGACTTTATTTTTCTGGGCTCCAAAATCACTGCAGATTGTGACTGCAGCCATGAAATTAAAAGACACTTACTCCTTGGAAGCAAAGTTATGACCAACCTAGATAGCATATTCAAAAGCAGAGACATTACTTTGCCAACAAAGGTCCGTCTAGTCAAGGCTATGGTTTTTCCAGTGGCTGCATATGGATGTGAGAATTGGACTGTGAAGAAAGCTGAGCGCCGAAGAATTGATGCTTTTGAACTGTGGTGTTGGAGAAGACTCTTGAGAGTCCCTTGGACTGCAATGAGATCCAACCAGTCCATTCTAAAGGAGATCAGTCCTGGGTGTTCTTTGGAAGGAATGATGCTAAAGCTGAAACTCCAGTACTTTGGCCACCTCATGCGAAGAGTTGACTCATTGGAAAAGACTCTGACTAAAAGGCTTTTTAGTTCCTCTTCACTTTTTGCCATAAGGGTGGTGTCATCTGCATGCTTGCTGCTGCTGCTGCTGCTAAGTCGCTTCAGTAGTGTCCGACTTGGTGCGACCCCATTGACGGCAGCCCACCAGGCTCCACTGTCTCTGGGATTCTCAAGGCAAGAACACTGGAGTCAGTTGCCATTTCCTTCTCCAATGCATGAAAGTGAAAAATGAAAGTGAAGTTGCGTAGTCGTGTCTGATTCTTCGCGACCCCATGGACTGCAGCCTACCAGGCTCCTCCATCCATGGAATTTTCCAGGCAAGAGTACTGGAGTGGGGTGCCACTGCCTTCTCCGATATGCATGCTTAGGTACAATCAAACTGTTGATTCATTTTGGTAAAGATGTATAATTTGACGCAGGTTTTCCAAGCTCGCATATCCCTGGGTCTTACCTTCTGTGTAATTCTTTCACCTTAGGACTGCTTCTATGGCAGATTGGGGGCAGGAGGAGAAGGGGATGACAGAGGGTGAGATGGCTGGATGGCATCACTGACTCAATGGACATGAGTTTAGGTGAACTCCGGGAGTTGGTGATGGACAGGGAGGCCTGGCATGCTGCAATTCATGGGGTCACAAAGAGTCAGACACGACTGAGTGACTGAACTGAACTGAAGCAAACATGCCAGATACTTAAAATTGGTAATTATATTGCTATAACTGTACTAGAAAATTTTCCTACTGAAACAGTCTCTGTCTCCCTGCCCCAATCTCGAAGCTTTCCACATAACCTACTGCACTAGCCCCTGAGTAACTGTTCTAAACTATAACCCAATATTGTTTCTGAAAGACGACTTAAAATCCTTCAGCATTTGCCTACCATTATCTCCTACCACACAAGGTTGTTCATCATCTAGTCCTGCTCAGCTGCCCACAATTCTCCTCAAGCCACCTACAGCATACTTTTCAGATTTACATTCACCTCCCACACCTTTCCCATCTTCTCAGAACTACAAACAGAAACACACACACACACACACACACACACACACACTAACCAACTTGCCATTCTTAGGATACATATTGGAGAAGGCAATGGCACCCCACTCCAGTACTCTTGCCTGGAAAATCCTATGGATGGAGGAGGCTTGTAGGATCCAGTCCATGGGGTCGCACACAGTCGGATGCAACTAAGTCACTTCACTTTCACTTTTCACATTCATGCATTGAAGGAGGAAATGGCAACCCACTCCAGTGTTCTTGCCTGGAGAATCCCAGGGATGGGGGAGCCTGGTGGGCTGCCTTCTATGGGGTCACACAGAGTCGGACACGACTGAAGTGACTTAGCAGCAGCAGCAGCAGCAGCAGGATACATATGCCAATTTAAACACACAGGATTATGCAAAAGTTTTGTCTGTGTCTCTCTTGCCCAGCAAACAAGGTCCCACTGATCTTTAATGTCTCAACAAAGGCTTGATTTCTTGTCTAATTTGATGTACTCTGCATATAAGTTAAAGAAACAGGTTGACAACATACAGCCTTGACATACTCCTCTCTCAATTTAGAACCAGTCTGTTGTTCCATTTCTGGTTCTAACTGTTGCTTCTTGACCTTCATGTAGGTTTCTCAGAAGGAGGTAAGGTGGTCTGGTTGTCCCATCTCTTGAAGAGTTTTCCATAGTTTGTTGCAATCCACACAGTCAAAGGCTTTAATGTAGTCAATGAAGCAGAAGTAGATGTTTATCTGGAATTCTCTTGCTTTTTCTATGATCAAACAGATGTTGGCAATTTGATCTCTGGCTCTTCTGCCTTTTCTAAATCTAGCTTGAACATGTGGAAGTTCTCAGTTCACGTACTCTTGAAGCCTATCTTGGAGAATTTTGAGCATTACTTTGCTAATGTGTGAAATAAGTGCAATTGTGTGGTACGTTGAACATTCTTTGGAATTGCCCTTCTTTGGGATTGGAATGAAAACTGACCTTTATCATGTGCAAATTTTACCAGTTGTGTGTGTATATAGGTCTTTTTTCTCAAAAATGTGCTTTTTCACTTCCTCCCCTCCATTCTCCACTCCCTGGACTAATGTCTAATTACAGCTTAACATCAAATTAACACATCTCTTATCCTGAAAAGCTTCATTTGAAGTCCCTGTTCTGGGATTGCTGTTTCCCCTATGTGCTTCCTGTTTCTAAGCACAAGGCATATTCTAATAAAATTAAAGATATGGTCACCTCAGAAGGGTCACTTGCTGACTTGTGTAAAATGCTATTTGAAGAAGTGATTGGTGAGATTAACCTTCTATCTCACAGACCTAAAAGAGGATGGAGCTCTCATAGGAAGTCTGTTTTCTCTCCATTTAATGAAAGCAGATGAAGCAGAGCAGAGAACTAGTTAAATGTCCCTCCGAATACATACTTGCAACTACTCCTTCCTTAATTTCCCCAAACTGAGCCAGAAAGAACATAGATCTCATCCAATATGCCCAAAAATCTTCAAAGCTGCCAAAGGGTCAGTGAGAATCTCTGAAGGCTGGGGAATATAGATCATTAATGAACTATTTGCACAGGGCAGACACCCTTCTGAGCTAACCATTACTCTCAGTTTATCTTCATCACAACTAAGGAAGCACCTGGAGGTTCTGAGACTGATGTCACCTTGGGACTGAAGGCATGGGTGTCAATGTTGCCACTGTAGTTTTGCTGATGGTTCTTACTTCGGGCTCAGGACAAACATGCCCAGATCCTGGTCTCCTGATGCTACCCCTGGTTCTTTCTCAGCATGTACACCATGGGAAAACTGCTCCTTCTCCATTACAATGACTTTCAGGGCTCTTTGACACCAACCCACAGTAAGAAATACATTTTCTGTGTCCACTCAAGGACACACAAACATCCATGAATATACTCAGAATAAAAGCTTTAAAGTACTTACTTTTTCAGATTCTCTTTTCTATTTTATTACATTTTTAATCATTAAGCAGGCCTCAGTATACTGATTCCACAGGCCACTAATATCAATCTACCCCTTCAGTTAGAAAAATACTGATATTTTTTAAAGAGGTGTAAGTATCATATTTACAACTATTGAGAGTCATAATCTTCTAGTTCTCAATTATAACAATTATCATATCACAATCAATGACTCACTCATCAAACAAATATTGTATGTGTTAAGTCATTTCACTCATGTCCAACTCTTGGCGACCCTATTAATTGAGCCTCGATTATATGATTGAAAGAGCCCTTTGTTGATCATCCTCTCTCTTTCTGGGCACTTCATTTTATAATATCAGTCCATCAATGGTTAAACTCTGGAAATGCTGAATCTATCTTAAATTTCTTTCCTATCTTCTGATACTTTGTGCAAAAGAATCATGGATTGTCTCCCCAAATATGTCTATTTTCAGACTCTTGCTAACCCTTCTGCACTTTGGATTCCACTCTTTTGTTTGTGCCTTTCCTGATACATCCATCTAGAAGGATTTTGGCACTTCTAGTATGCCCTCCATGCAGGATGCTGCCACACGTTGGCATTAGAAAAATAATTATGCTCCATGGTAATTTCATAGCCAGCACCTGAAACAAGAAAAAGGGCCATCTAGCTGATCCCATGCCCAATCTGAGTCAGAAATCTCTTTCCCAGTCCATATGCACACACCACACAGTAACACTCCACAGTAATGCAAACTTCTCACCATAACTAGAATACTCTTTGATTACAGAAACTGTTCTCACCAATGATTCTCCCAGGATATGATATAGAAATCAAAGCATAATAGGCTATCAGTGAATATTGACTTAATTAATGCTCAACACCAAAAACATCCTGGTGACTTAGTTTCTACATACTAGTTTTAACCCAGCATCCTCTACTTGATTGAAATCCTTGCCCACAGTACCTTTGCTAAAATAACTTCCCAATTGTAGTGTGTTTCTTGAGTTATTCTTTGCACATTTTCCAATCCCTTCTCCTGGCTCCATTTCATCAAATTTCCTCACCTGGTAAACATCCTTCAATTCTAATTACATGCTTATTGTGGTGAACCACAATCAAAGTAATTTTAGAAGGTGAGATATCTGCTAACTGTAAAGGAAAAAAGACTAATGAAATTCAGATATCTTCCCTTGCCTATTATCCAAATTTACAGCTGTTTGCATAGCTCTACTTAATGAATATAGATTTTTCATATCCAGCGGAATTCCTAATCTCTTCCTTGTTTCTGTTTAAAACTGTCTATCCTCCCCCAGAAATCAGGAAATAAACTTTCTTTTTTTAAACCTGATTTGCCTAGAGTTTTCCTCACATTTGCTGCAGAAAAATATTTAAACATATTTTGGGAATTCCCCTGAAAAGAGGCAGAAGAAAAGTAAGGAAAACAAAAAGGTGGTAGGTGATGAGAGATGGGGAGAGAGAGAAAGAGATCTCTTCCACATGGCTCAAGAATTCTTTCATGACTGATGAAAGTCAAACTATGGAGATACTACTAAGAATGTGCCTAGGTGACAGACTGGTTTAGTTTCTGTAAAAGTTCCTAAAACCTTTATTATAAAACTTGAAACAAAAGTAAAAATCCATTGAAATGAATCCCCTAGCTCTTTCAATCTAAACTGAATTTCCTTTCCATTTATTGTCAATCATGAAAAATCCAATGTCTTGCATAAAAACAATGTTTGTAGAATATATACATGCATCTGATCGTTTCTGAATACTTGTCTGCAATAGTGGAAATTAGTTATCAGTTATAATATTTAATATTAAAGTTCTACATTCTATACTTTTAATAATCTCCCTAATCCCATGTTGAATCTACAAAATACATATAAAAGAACTCATTAAATCTGTAATGATTATAAAACATTTTATGTCTGGATTCATGCAAACTTCAGGTTTATGATATTTCATCAGGATATTCTCATCAGTATTTACTTGCAATGGAAGGAATGGATAGACTGTGATAGGAGAGTCTCACAAGAGCCTGGAGACACAGAGGCTGATTATTCTGTCTTATTGTTAACTTTTCAAAGTCCCTGGTTAAAATTCTTCATGGAGTACTTGCCCCTGTAGGTGTATATCCCTAAGTCTGTGTTGATAATGCTGGCCAGCCTCTCAGAAAATGCAACCATTGTAAGTGCACAGAAATGGATAAGGACACCTTTCTTACCACCATCAGCAAAATGTCAAGTACTCACACAAGGTTCAGAACATCCTCTCCACATACAATAGCCCACATACCATTATTAGCTCTAGAACAACCAAAGTTCTTCTCAGAACAAAAACCAAATGCTGATGGACTATGATTCATGAAAATCTCCTTCCTAAAATCTCCCCTAAAAAACTTATTTCAAAACAGCACAAAGGATGCTACTAGGATGGTTTTGCAACAGTATTTATTGAACTCCTATGTGAGTCCTAGCTCTTAGTCCCTCATCAGTGATTTTCACAGTTAATGGGCAGACAAAAAGATTCTATTTTAAGAAAGGATAATGCCTCATTAAAAATTAGTTTCCATATATTATTCAAAGAACTGTTTTTTTAGTATATATGAGTCATAGTAAGGTATCTTCTACAGATCTGGCTACCAAAGTTCTCTCTCCCATTTGTCCTCCCCGCAAACCCCACACACTGGGAAAAAGGACAGGCAGGAGGAAAAATACTCCAAGGCTGCAGTAATAGTTCATCCATAACATATGAAATGTCTAGTTCTGTGAGTCACCCTGATAAATAGTCATCTAAATACAAACGCTTGTTACTAACTCTGCCTGCACTGATACTGAAATGAGGAGCTAGGGAGTGTCTATCAAGCATTTAGTGTCCCAAGTGTCTCAGTGGTAAAGCATCCACCTGCCAATGCAAGAAACACAGGTTTGCTCCTTGGGTCAGGAAGATGCCCTGGAGAAGAAATGTCTACCCATTTCAGTATACTTGTCCAGAAAACCCCATGAGCAGAGGAGCCTGGGAGGCTACAGTCCATGGGGTTGCAAAAGTCAGATATCACTTAGTGACTAAATAACAACAAATAAACCAGTTGAAAAATAATGGCTCTTATCATTGTTATTGGGATAATTCTGCCTTAGTTTTTCTTTGATAGGAGGAATTTTAAAAATGTCACTTATCAAATATCCATCACAGTTTAAATGACCATGAAATAAATTTTTCTCCTTAAGAATTGTTATATAATTTATATATGATGTTTTCAAAGTTTCATGCATCTGGCTTCAAAAGATTGAAGGTTTCAGCAAAAAAGAGAGTAATACACAGGGGAATTCATAAATAAACAGAATATTTAAGAAAATGAAATAAATTATTTCTACTGGATCACTAATACTTTCTTAAATACTGAGATAGATTCCTTCTTCATATTCATATTGAACATTGGTGAAGATTAAAGAGAACTGGAAAAGACTCTCCATTTTTAAGGAGCCTTTTTTATTTAACTAAAAAACATACTTTATTCAGATTTCCTCAATTTTTACCTAAAGTCCTTTTTCAGTTCCAAAATTGCATTCAGAATAGCAAACTGCATTTAAATTGTCATATCTCCTTAGGCTTCTCTGGGTTGTAAGAGTGTTTCAGATGTTCCTTGTTCGATGATTTTGACAGTTTTGAGATGTATTGGTTGGGTATTTTGTAGAAAGACCCTCACTTAAGATTTGTCTGATATTTTCTCATAATTAGGCTAGGGCTATGGGTTTTGGAGAAGATGACCATGAATGTAAAAAGAGCCATTTTCATCACATAAGCTATTAATGTGCTCAGTTGCTTAGCTGTGTCCAGCTCTTTGTGAACCCCTGAACTGTATCCTGCCAGGCTCCTCTGTCCATGAAATTTTCCAGGCAAGAATACTGGAGTGGATTGCCATTTCTTACTCCAGAAGCTATCAATATGACATCACTATTTACATTAAACTTATCACCTGGGTGACAGTATTTAGTAAGTTTATCCGCTGTAAAATTACTCTCCTTCAATACTGCAGTCTATAGAAGGAACTAATTACGTACAGCCCATGCTTAAGGAGTAGAGAGTTAAGCTACATAAATTATTAGCAATGTTTTTACATTGGATATGTCTATTCTCCTTCATTTATTTATTCAATCATGTATTTACATCAGATGAATTTGTGAATATTTTATACTTCCTGTTATAATACAACACTACTTTATTTTGTAGTTCCAATTGCCCCTGCATGCCTTTCCTGGGGCTCCCAAGAACTGCTAGTGGTAAAGAATCTGCCTGCCAATGCAAGAGATGTGGGTTCAATCCCTGGGGCCCTTTTACATGTCCCCATTCATTGTGTTTTTGTTTGATATTTTCCTTATTTCCTAGCACTTTAAGATGCTCTAGGCTCATATTGAAGATTCCTGGCTCAAACCTACAATCAACCATTTCTCCAAGGAGTTGTGGTTCCTTTCACTGGAGAATGTATTAAAAACCAAGTTCTGAGAGCTAGGTGTGCTCACTGTTTCTAAGACCTCTCAGCTACCAGAACACAGAAAATTGCATGTATATACTAACCCAGGAATATACACAAATCTATAAACATTTTTGTAGGTTACCACCTTTATTTATATTAAGTAAACATGATTTATTCCAGCTCTTGCCAATCTGCAGTCTTCCTCACCAAAACCTATAACGTCAGTCTAGTCATGAGAAAAAAAAAAATAGTGATTCAAATATTCTATACTCCTTTCATGAAATGCAATGCAACAGACAGGCAATATATTTTGGTCAGCACAGTCAACAGCACTGTTCTTCAGTGGTCTCTGCCACAGCCTTCAAGGAGGGCCTGGGTCAAGTTCAAAGACACAGCCATGACCTTGGATCAACTGGGGTGAAGAATCAGAAAGTTGGAAGGCGCTGGAATGAGTGGGCTTCATAGGCGTGATCAGGAGTTTGTAAATTATCAATGGATGTTGAAGTTTGTGAGGAATATTAAGCCACTCAATGACATAAATAGATCTGCAAGTCTTGGCTACAGACATTTAACTGCTGGTGGGTACAGAGCACAACAAAGCCAGATTAGAATCCATCATGATGATTTTTTTTTTTAACTTACTAGGGAAAAGACTCCCATAGTCTAGCATCCTACTCATGTTACTTACTGTAGATTGATACAATTTAAACTGCAAAAAAAAATTTTTTTTTCAATCTGAAAATCAAGTGAGTCAGTAAAAAAGAGAACTTTATTTTCTTTTCTTCAGAAGCATACCTCCTATGTGCAAGGTAGAAAATGTTTAAGCCTGTGGTTAAGTACTATATTGCTCTGCAAATTTTCTGGCTCTCACATAAGATGCACCTGCTTTTAAGTCAAGGAGATTATGAGATGCAGAATCTGTCTGAGCCATTTAATATCAGTGAAGCAGGCAACAGCAGCAGGGGTATTTTTCATGACACACCTATTGAAATGTGATGCTATATTCAAACACTTTCTTAATGACAACCATTCACCCACAATATTAAGGAGCCTCAAATAAGGTGTTTTAAAATCTGGAGATTCAACTCCTGTGTCAAAACAACTCAAGGTGTAAAGTGAAAATGACTACTGGGAAACCAGAAAAGTAATAAAATTCGAAAACTGCAATAAATAATGTCAGCAGGGCCCACTGCAGCCAAGGTTAAACAATCTGTTCTTCAGGTATTATTAAGGCAATGAGACCTGAAGTCATGCTAGCATCACTGTTGTGGGCGTAACCTCAGACAGCTGGAACTGATACCCAATTATCACTCTTTGTGTAGGATCTGGCACTGCAGTGCCTTTCTTCTTTTATAATTTTCATCACCAGTTACGCAGAGAATGTGTTCATTCTCTTCAAACCTAATGGAGTACAATAGCTGGCACTCTTCATTTAAGGCTCATATACATGTCTGTATGCACACTCCTCCTCTCTAACTCCAAACCGAGCTTCAGGAAGATTAGCCTGTGACTCACACATTTATGAACTTTCATAGCATCTAACACAGGATGGGCCCTTATATGTACTCTAGCTCTAATGTACTACAAGACTTGATTTACTGAATGACAATTTTAGATTTCAGAAATAAGAAAGAAGCATACATAAATGTTCTGAAAACTTGGAAAAGAAAAATAAATGCAGATGAGGCATTTATTCAGTGAACAAATGTTACAGAACTTACATGAAAAAACATTTAAGAACACTGCTTTCAGGGTTTTAGAAGCAAACCTCAGGCATTTTTTAAAAATTCATTTTATTCGAGTATAGTTGATTTCAACATTGTGTTAATGTCTGCTATAAAGCACAGTGATTCAGTCACACACACACACACACACACATATATATACCCATGCATATATATATTTTTTAATTGGAGGATAATTGCTTTACAATGTTATGTTGGTTTCTGCTGTACAAAAACATGAATCAGCTATAAGTATACATATCTCCCCTTCTTCTTGAGCCTCCCTCCCATCACTCCCCTATCCTACCCTCTAGGTCGTCACAGAACACAGCATATATATTTTACACATGATACTGTATATATGCCACTGCTAATCTCTTAATTCATCCCACCCTCTCCTTCCCTCACTGTATCCACAAATCTATTCTCTATGTCTGTGTCTCTATTTCTGCCCTGTGAATAGGTTCATCAGTATCATTTTTCTAGAATCCATCCTTTATCATATTCTTTTCCACACCTTATTTGAGGCTCCTTAATATTGTGGGTGAATAGTTGTTGTTAATAAATTGCCTAAATATAGCATCACGTTTCAATAGGTGTGTCATGAAAAACACCCCTGCTGCTGTTGCCTGCTCTACTGACATTAAATTGGCAGATATTATACCACTGAATATAGTTCCCTGTGATATACAGTAGGATCTTGTAATTTATGGGGCTTCCCTTGTGGCTCAGATGATACAGAAGCTGCCTGTAATGCAGGAGACCCAGGTTTGAACTGTGGGTCAGGAAGATCCCCTGGAGAAGGGAATGGCTACTTACTCCAGTATTCTTGATTTTTAATCCATGATTAACTCAGAATGACAAAAAGTCTGAAGTAACCATAGTGGCTCAGATGGTAAAGATCCCCTGGAGAAGGGACTGGCTACCCACTCTAGTATTCTTGTTTGGAGAACTGCATGGACAGAGGAGGCTCAAGAGCAACAGTCCATGGGGTCACAAAGAGTTGGACAAAACTGAGCAACTAACACTTTCACTTGTTACTTACCCATTCTCCACATAATAGTTTGCATCTGCTAATTCCAAACTCTCAGATGTTTTATTTTCTTTTTCTTCATTAGCAAACTAAACCTCTCACTGACACAGGAATTACATATTAATACCTGATAAGTTACCTCAAACCATCAACCCTAAGAACTGGTTCTGAACATCAGGCAGATGGAAGCAATCCTTTAACTACTGTAAAAAGAAGAATGCTTACAGGGAAAAGAGAATGGACTATGAGAAAATCTTAAGCAAAAATTAATATACATTGGGAAAACTCACCTCTGAGGAAAGTCAAACAAAGTGGGATCTTCTGAAAAAAAATTTTTAAATAAGCATGTAGCAGACATATTGGTTGTTGCTCAAAGAATACACCCCCTTCCTCCATGCCCCAGGCATTAGGCGCCCAGCCTCAGCACATTCCTCAAGGCTTAAGGCCTACCCAGCCCCTTCCTGTCTGTCAGTCACTGGGCTAAGGGTGTGTGTCTGTATGTGTCCCGTGTGCAGGCCTCACTCTGATCAAAGGGACATGAGAGGGGATTTACTGGGGTCTCACAAGTAGATCCAACCAGTCCATTCTAAAGGAGATCAGCCCTGGGTGTTCTTTGGAAGGAATGATGCTAAAGCTGAAACTCCAGTACTTTGGCCACCTCATGCGAAGAGTTGACTCATTGGAAAAGACTCTGATGCTGGAAGGGATTGGGGGCAGGAGAAGGGGACGACAGAGGATGAGATGGTTGGATGGCATCACTGACTCGATGGACGTGAGTCTGAGTGAACTCCGGGAGTTGGTGATGGACAGGGAGGCCTGGCATGCTGCAATTCATAGGGTCGCAAAAAGTCGGACACAACTGAGCAACTGAACTGAACTGAACAATTTACTGGAGAGATTTTCTTCTCTGGAGAGAAAAAGAATTTTTGACACTATCTTACTTAGTGCTTTAACACCAACTTTCATATAAGAACAGGCAATTTTTGACCCCTAAGAGGCACTAACACTCTAGAGTGATGAGAGAAGAACAAGAGGCTGGGCCCCTGATGGCCTCATGGAGCCTCTAACGAACCTGGCCTGCTTTCCTGCAGACTTCTCACTCAGAAACAAGAAAGGTTCATGACTTTATCACTATTGGTTAAGTTCATTCAAATTTACACAGCAGATATAGAGCCTTTAGAAATATAAAGGAAGGAGTAATAAACATAAAGCAAACCATGAATTAAGTAGCAAAATGGTAAATATGAGTCAGATACAGCTATCTGATTAAATATAGCCAAACAGAAATCTGAAAATGAAAATTGTAAACATTAATGAAATAGACTGGACAAATGCCAACCTACAGAGAAAATGAATGAAGAAAGCATAGAAAGATTAATAAATGAAAAATACAGAAAAGTTAAAAGAGAATATATTAAGTGGTTCCAATATAAGCCTAATGTGCATACACGCTAACTGGTTTCAGTTGTGTCCGATTCTGCAACCCTATGGACAGTAGCCTGCCAGGCTCCTCTGTCCATGGTATTCTCCAGGCAAGAATACTGGAGTGGGTTGCCATGCCCTCCTCCAGCAAATCTTCCCAACCCAGGGTTTGAACCCACGTCTCCTGCATTGCAGGTGGATTCTTTACTGCTGAGCCACCTGAGAAGCCTGTATATACACATATATAGAAGTGCATACATGTGTATAACGTAGGAGAAATAAAGTTTAAAATGTACAACATCACAACTTAGTCTGGCGTCAATTCCTCCAAACATGAAAGGTGTAAACTTGTACACAATTTTCAGTTTCCATTTCCACCTCGGCAAAACAGGTTCTCCTGTCAGGAGAGGAATGTCAGGAATATATTCCATAACACAGCACATATAATTTAAAATGTACTATATTTTTAGTAAGTGTTTGATCAAAGTGAAATATTTAATGAAGTCCAATTAGTCCATTGCCTTTTAAATCATGGAATATTTCAATAAAGCAAGAGGGTCATATGGGCTCAACTTCTTTGTATAGAAAAGTCAGCTGTTTAAGTCATTTTTAAATGCATTTTTTAAAAAACAGAAAGAATATTCAGGAGAAAATTTAATGGATATGGGACAAAGATGACAAACATAAGGAATGAAATCAAGACAAAAGAAATTATTCTGACATTTAAAAATAAATTATACCAAACTTTTGTCATATTATACATAAGCTAAAGTTACTAAAAGAAAAAGTTTTCACATAAAAGTAATTAACAGCCATGCTGGTTATTTGAGAATCCAATTAAAAAGAGGACTGATTTATGCACATGCTAGAAAAAAATTAAATTTCTTGATAATTTTACACAAAACATTGATGTCAACAAATATTACAGAATACACTACATATGCTTTCTCTTCAGCCACCAGCTGACTAACAAGTATCATAAAATCAGTGTATTTAGGATTAGCAAATGCTCAGGAAACTTTGAAACCCCATAAAATATAACAGCTGATACATGAAAGAAATTTGAGAGAGGTTAACCCAAATTTAAAAACAATCTTGTAAATTTATGTTTAGCATTATCAATAATTAGTTGTAAAGCTAAAAGACACTTTCCCAAGCTGTCAATAATTATACACATACACTTCAACCATGCTAGAGGAAAGATTAAATTATCATTTCATTTTTTTCTATGGAAAATGTTATATGGAGAAGGAAATGGCAACCCAGTCCAGTATTCTTGCCTGGAAAATCCCACGGATGGAGCCTGGTAGGCTACAGTCCATGGGGTCTCAAAGAGTTGGACACAACTAAGCAACTTCACTTCACTTCAGTAACTATGTAACATCCAGGTGAAGACTAGCAGGAGGGTACTCTTTCTGCCCCCTTCTGATGCCTATGTCAGAAGCTTTCTCTATCTCCTTTATACTTTAATAAAATTTCATTACACACACGCAAAAAAAGAAAACATTATAAACTTTTGCATATGAAGAGGTGATCAAAAGGTATGCAGCCAAAAAATGTAGAAAAAAAGTATAACATTTATGTTAGGTAGTTAATAAGAATATTATTAAATTTTCTGAATTTTATGATATTTGTGATATTTATCAGTCTTCTAAAATTCATATTTTTTGTGACTTATTCTCATTCTAAATAAACATCCACATTTCTACCTATTTTCATATTCTTAATTCTTATTCATTTTCTTGAGTAGTGAGGGCTTCAAATTGAGTATTATCTAGGGTCCATAAAATGTGGATCTCTCCCAGAGAGAGAATTAGTTTTAACCAATCAATTCTTAGGAAAATGCTTGCAAAGCATTAAAATGGAAACTTTAATATCTTTAGATTAAGAGCATTTGATGTATGGCAAAACCAATACAATATTGTAAGGTAAAAAAAATAAATATAAATAAATAAATAAACACATCCAAAATAGAAAAAAGTAAAAAAAAAAAAAGTGTTTGACATTTCAGAACAATGCAAATGAATACATATTATATAATCCAAAGTGCTTCCTAGTCAAATTAGTTAATAAACATGCAAAAATATCTCTGAGCCTGGAAATGAACCCACACATATACAGGCAATTAATCTATGACAAAGGAGGCAAGAATATGCAATGAAGAAATGACAGACTCTTTAATAAATAGTGTTGGGAAAATTGGACAACTACATGCAAAAGAATCAAAGTGGACTACTTTCTCACAACATGAACAAAAATAAATTCAAAATACATTAAAGACTTAAATATAAGACCTGAAATCATAAAACTTCTAGAAGAAAAATAGGCAGTAAACTCTTTGGCGTCAGTCTTAGTAATTTTTGTTTTTTTTTTTTTTTGGATACATCTCCTTAGGCAAGAGAAGCAAAAGCAAAAATAAACAAGTGGGACTAGGTCAAACTAAAGTGCTTTTGCACAGGGAAGGAAACCATAAACAAAATGGAAAGGCAAACCACTTAATGGGAGAAGATGTTTGCAAATGATATATCCAATAAGGAATCACTATCCAAAATATGCAAAGAATTCATATAACTCGATATGAAGAAAAAAGCAATTAAAAAATGGACAGAGGATCTGACTAGACATTCTTTCAAAGACATACAGATGGCCAACAGTCACATGAAAAAGAGGATTAATGTGACTAACCATTAGGGAAATGCAAATCAAAACCACATTGAGCTATCACCTCATATCTGTCAGAATGGCAAAAAGACAAGAAATAACAGTGTTAGAGACAACATGGGAAAAAGAGAACCCTCACACTGCTGGTGGGAATGTAAACAGGTGCAGCCACTATGAAAAACAGGATGGAGATTCCTCAAAACATTAAAAATAGAACCATTATATGATCCAGCAGTTCCACTTCTGGGTATTTATCTGAAGAAAACAGAAATACTAATTCAAAAAGATATATGCCTGTGTTCACTACAGCATTATTTACAATAGTTAAGATACAGAAAAAATCTAAAGAGAAAGTGAAAGTCACTCAGTCGTGTCCAACTCTTTGTGACCTCATGGATTGTACAGTCCATTGAATTCTCCAGGCCAGAATACTGGAGTGGGAAGCTGTTCCCTTCTCCAGGGGATCTTCCCAAACTGGATCAAACCCAGGTATCCCACATTGCAGGCGGATTCTTTACCAACTGAGCTACCAGGGTACCAACTGAGCTACCAGGGAAGCCCCATCTATCAGTAAAAGAATGGATAAAGAAGTTATATATATAAATATATAACTTCTTTATACAGATATTCAGATACAGATATAAAACTCAGCCATAAAAAAAAGAATGAAATTAGTGCCACTTTCCACAACATGGATGGACCAGAGGGTATGATGCTAAGTGAAATAAGCCGGAAAAAGACAAATACTGTATCATTTCACTTATATGGGGTATCTACAAAAAACCAAGTGAATAAACATAATATAAACAGATATATTAGTATATGGAGAGAACAAACTGGTGGTTGCCAGAGAGGAAGGCAGTGAGAGGAAGAAAGAAACAGGTGAAGGAGATTCAGTTCAGTTCAGTTCATTTCAGTTGCTCAGTCATGTCCAACTCTTTGTGACCCCTTGAACCTCAGCATGCCAGGCCTCCTTGTCCGTCACCAACTCCCGGAGTCCACCTAAACCCATGTCCATTGAGTTGGTGATGCCATCCAACCATCTCATCCTCTGTCGTCCCCTTCTCCTCCTGCCCTCAATCTTTCCCAGCATCAGGGTCTTTTCAAATGAGTCAGCTCTTCTCATCAGGTAGCAAAAGTACTGGAGTTTCAGCTTCAACATCAGTCCTTCCAATGAACACCCAGGACTGATCTCTTTTAGGATGGACTGGCTGGATCTCCTTGCAGTCCAAGGGACTCTCAAGAGTCTTCTCCAACACCACAGTTCAAAAGTATCAAATCTACGGTGCTCAGCTTTCTTTATAGTCCAACTCTCACATCCATACATGACTACTGGAAAAACCATAGCCTTGACTAGATGGACCTTTTTTGACAAAGTAATGTCTCTGCTTTTTAATATGCTGTCTAGGTTGGTCATAACTTTACTTTCAAGGAGTGTCTTTTAATTTCATGTTTGCAATCAACATCTGCAGTGATTTTGGAGCCCAAAAAATAAAAGTCTGACACCGTTTCCACTGTCTCCCCATCTATTTGCCATGAAGTGATAGGACCAGATGCCATGATCTTAGTTTTCTGAATACTGACCTTTAAGCCAACTTTTTCACTCTCCTCTTTCACTTTCATCAAGAGGCTCTTTAGTTCTTCTTTACTTTCTGCCATAGGGGTGGTGTCATCTGCATATCTGAAGTTATTGATATTTCTCCCAGCAATCTTGATTCCAGCTTGTGCTTCCTCCAGCCCAGCGTTTCTCATGATGTACTTTGCATATAAGTTAAATAAGCAGGGTGACAATATACAGCCTTGATGTACTCATTTTCCTATTTGGAACCAGTCTGCTGTTCCATGTCCACTTATAACTGTTGCTTCCTGACCTGCATATAGGTTTCTCAAGAGGCAGGTCAGGTGGTCTGGTATTCAGAGTTGCAAAATAAATGAGTCATGGGTATGAAGTGCAATCTGGGGAATAAAGTCAACAGCTATGTGATACCTTAGTATGGTAACATATTATAACTAGACTTATCCTTACACTTAAAATGTATAGAAGTATCAGATCACTGTGTTGTGTAACGGGAATTAATATAGTTTTACAATGGCAACCCACTCCAGTACTCTTGCCTGGAAAATCCCATGGACGGAGGAGCGTTGTAGGCTACAGTCCATGGGGTCGCAAAGAGTCGGACACGACTGAGCGACTTCACTTCACTTCACGTTACAGGTCAATTATATTTCAAACACAAACTCATAGAAAAAGGGGTCAGATTTGTGGTTATCACAGTCAGAGGTGGGGGAACGGAAAATCAGGTGATGGCATTCAAACAGCACAAACTTGCAATTATAAGATAAATAAGTACTAGGGAAATAATGTACAACACAGTAAATATAACTAACATTCTGTATGTTATACGTGAAAGTTGTTAATAAGGGTAAATTCTAGGAGTTGTCATCACAAGGAAAAATATTCTTTTTCTTTCTTTAATCTTGTGAGAGATTGTATGTATGTATGTATCTTGTATGTATGTATGTATGTATCTTGTATGAGATAATGGATGTTCACTAAACTTATCGTGATAATCATTTCATGATATATGTAAGTCAAATCATTATGCTGTATACCTTAAAATTATAGTAATATATGTTAATTATATCTCAAACTGAAAGAAAAAATATCTCTGAAATGTACTATGATTTTTCTTATGTTTCAACAACGTGTTGTCCTTATACCATGACTTAGCAGAAATAAGTAACACAACAAATAAAACAGACAAGACAAAATAACACAACAAATAAAGACATTTGTGTTAACATTCGGCTTACTTTTCAATGCTATACATCCACCATCAGTCTCCCAATTACACAATTATATGTTTCATTTTTAATCTCTATGTATTATTTCTTTGGTCACATCTTCTGGAAGTATTCCTAGGTCTCCCAAAACAACAATTTCAAGAGCAGATTGCTTGCTGAATTGAATTTAGTACCTCTCTATTTTGTTCATTCTCTTCTCATAAGGTTTAGAGTAAACGGGATTCTCTATCCTATATTTCCCATGAAAAATGCAAAAATATGAATAGGCAAAAAGTGAGATTTGGCCTACATTTAGCTACGAAGTCATCCCATTTACAATAATGTATATTCAATGAACTCAGTACATTTACTCAGTACTAGAGCTTCCCAGGTGGTACGAGCAGTAAAGAACATGTCTGTTAATGCAGGAGATGTAAGAGAGATATGGGTTCTATCCCTGGGATGTGAAGATCCCCTGGAGCAGGGCATGGCAACCCATTCCAGTATTCTCGCCCGGAGAATCTCAAGGTCAAAGGATCCTGGCGGGCTACCAGTCAATAGAGTCACAAAGAGTCAGACACAACTGAAGCAACTTAGGACACATGCATGCAGAGTTTCACAAATCCGAGGTGTTGATCAGCAGCAGTACAGCCTCATGTGAAGAGGCCAGGCTATACAGTCAGATAGCTTGCTCTTGTTTGAATTCAGATCTTGTGTGTGATAGCTCACTGACCTTAAGCAAGTTTTCTGACTATATTTCACTTCCCAACAATAAAATGAGGCTGGCAATAATAGTGCCAATATAATGAGATTGTAGTGGAGATCAAAAGGGTAATCCAAGTATATTGCTTAAAAAAGAATATGGCACATAGTAAACTCCTAATAAATGTCATCTTTTATTATTATTAATCACAATCCCTCTCTATCCACTGGTCTCTAATTCTGACCTAGAGTGTTTAAAGTAAAAAGCCAACCACATGCTTCTCTGGTGGCTCAGCTGGTAAAGAATATGCCTGCAATGTGGAAGACCTGGATTCGACCCCTGGATTGGGAATATTCCCTGGAGAAGGGAACAGCTACCCACCCCAGTATTCTGGCCTGGAGAATTCCGTGCACTGTATAGTCCATGGGGTCACAAAGAGTCAGTCACAACTGAGTGACTTTCACTCATGATACAGTACCTGAAATACAGAGGAGCAAGCACAGGAAGTTTGTTTCCTCTTGAACACAGTAGATCTGGTTCAACTATTGTTATATTATCCATATATTTTTTAACACCAAGAATTATAGGCTGTTAAGTAAACGTATTAGAACAACCTCTAAAACTTGTAGTTATCTCTTCCTATTAAAAAAGGAGTGTGACACTGCAAACAAAACCATGTTATGTATACATTCTGAAAGTTTGGAAACAGTCTTACTGAAAACTGCAGGGTGATAAATAAGCCCAGAAAAGATTTGTAAGGCAGATATAACTTTTTCAGGTTGAAGCTTAATCACACATTCTCATTCTAAAAAGGAGAAATGATTCAGCACTCATGTAAACACGCATTTTTTGACCTAAACATCAGACAGTTTTATCGTAATGGTGGATGTTTTCATCTTAGCAAAATTGGGTGGCCAACTGGAGTATTACAAAACTGTTTTCAGTATTTGTTTGTGAAGAAATCAATTGAAGTCAATGCTCAAGCAAAAAGAGTCATATATCAAGATGGTTTAGATACAAAATCATGTAAAATTAACTTGAACCACTAACAAATTCCATTGTATTTCAATGAAATTTATTAATATTCACATAAGAATGTTTCTTAAAGGTTGATATTTTGCATTCTTTTGCCATGCTTACAAATTTAGGAAAACAATACTACACAAATCATATAAAAATAAATCTGCCACTCTCACAAATATTTATTAACAAGAATATGAAGATTAATTTCTCTGATTCAAGGATTTAAATTTTCATCTTTATAAATCCTAGATCCATGACTTCTTCAGTTTGAATGATTCACAGCAAATGTAACAAAAGAGAACATAAATCACAATTTTCTGTGCTGACAGTTAAAATGGGGAATCCATCAGATTTTCTTAACATTTTCTAAATTTGATTCATTCTTTAGGTTGCTAGGTTATTTTTATATTGATATTAGGCCTAAATCATTTTTAAAAATCAAATAATGCTTTACTTATTCCATGCTCTCATTCCCAGTAACTGAAGTCAAGCAACAGAACTTGTTTAAGAGTAATCTGAATACTTTTTTTAAACCTTGAAACAAGTATAAATTAACATTCAATGTGCAACCCTCACTTACATTTTAAAGAAACATTTTTTAAATAGTGTACTGTAGGGAGAGTGGATACATGTATATGTATGGCTGAATCCCTTTGCTGTCCACCTGAAACTACCACAACATTTTTAATTGGCTATAAGTTTAAAAGAAAATAAAAAATAAAATAGCTAGAAATAAAATAAAGAGTGTACTATATTATACCTTGGTCTTCCCAGGTGGCACTAGTGGTAAAGAACCCACCTGCTAATGCAGGAGACATAAGAGGCAACTTCAATCCCTGGGTTGGGAAGATCCCCTGGAGGACAGCATGGCAAACCCACTCCAGTATTCTTGTCCCATGAACAGAGGAGCCTGGTGAGCTTCAATCCATAGGGTCGCAAAGAGTCAGACATGAGTGAAGTGACTTAACAAAGCAGAGCACACTGTATCCTAAGAGCGAATCTTTAGTACTACAAAGTGTGGGTTGCCTCTACACTAACGAGGCAAGATTTATAAAGCAGGTGCTCATACACTGGTTTGTGATGAAAATGGTCTACCTAACAATAAAAACACCCATGTCCCCCACAAAAACCAAGCCAGGGATCCTAATTTAGCAACTGCTGTTCAAAAGTATTTGAGGACATCATTTATTAAAATCCAAGCAGCTTCCTCTTAGTTATCAGTAAAGCAAATATAAAATGTGTGCTACAATATATATCTTGGTCTGATTTGGATTAGTCAGAAGGTATTCAGGGAAAAATGACCATTTGGGCCGGTCTCTGACATATGGAATATGGTACTCAGGATACATTTATTCTACTAGTGTTGTCTACTCAACCATAAACATGCTTTTGAAATAATCAAACAGTTGCTAAGATCACTTTCCATCAGCACTGTGGAAAATGTGCTGACTATAAAGCATTCTGGAATAACATTTTCTGCACCACAGGTGAAAACTTGGCTGGTTCTACAGGGTTCAGGCAGTTAAACTTTGGCATCTAGGACAAGTTTACCACAGGCAAGAGAGGTAACCGACAGCCTTCACATGTCAATATACTGATTTTCAATGCATGATTAACTCAGAATGACGAAAATCTGGATTAACCGTGGTGGCTCAGACAGTAAAGAATCTGCCTGCAATGTGGGAGAGCCAGGTTCGAACCCTAGGTTGGGAAGATCCCCTGGAGAAAGGATGGTTACCCACGCCAGTATTCTTGCCTGGAGAATTCCATGGGCAAAGGACCCTCGGGTTGCCAGGGGGTAGCAGTCCATGGGATCACAAACAGTTGGACACAACTGAGCAACTAATCACTTTTTTTCAAAAGTGTGGTTATTTAATCACTGACTTGTATAAGTCAACTGAAAAAGATGAAAAACACATTCTTAATAACATCAAGGTGTATGCCTCTCCTACTATAGGGAATTAAATGCTCCCCCCAAAATTGAGTAACTGTGGAAATGGTTAAGTGAATGAACCCAGTTGTGATTACCTCTTCAAATTCACTCTTCGGAACTTCCAACTGCACATCTTACTAGCCCCACTACTTAAGATTTTTCAGCATTATCTGACTATAAACATCTAGCCCATTCACAGAAGCTTTTCCTGACCTCTGGTTATTAGGTACCTCCAAGATATGATCTCACACTTTTATAGTGCTGTTCACAAATGTAACTGGATAATTGTCTGCTTAATTCTGTACTTAATGTCCCCTTCCTCCCTAGATGAGCAGCTATATATAAAGGCAGTGGCAGCCCCTCCCTTCTTCCCTGAGTACCAAATGCTGCTGGCCAGAGCCCACCAGACGCAAATCCTCACACAGGTTGTTGATGACTGTTAACTGTGAACACAACCAGCCTACAAAAAGTACGGGCATGAAGAGAATAGCAGCGTTTTTATCTATGCTCCCATCCTCAAAACAACTATCAACAGTGTGCCAATTTTTAAAAGATGTTTTTTGAAAAGAATTATTTTGAAACACCTAAAGTTTCATCCTATCTTATCTCGCTCCTTTCCAAAAGTGATCTCTTGCTTTAGCTGATATGTATCGGTTATCAAAACGCAAGTCCGTGTGCCTGATGCACACTGAGGTCAAACAATACCAAAATGTCAGTTTGAAACAGAGGAAGGTTTATTGCAAGACCCTGAAAGCAGGTGAGTGGCTTATGTTGTAAAACTCTCAAATTAACAGAAAACTCTCAGCAAAACACTTTTCTAGGAAAGGTGAAGGAGGGGTAGGTTTAGTTGTTGGAAACTTCTCGGTATGAGATCCTTTGTTCTTGAGGTCAGGTCAGTTCAGTTTAGTCACTCAGTCATGTCCAACTCTTTGCGACTCCATGGACTGCAGCACACTAGGCTTCCCAGTCCATCACCAACTCCTGGAGCTTACTCAAACTCATGCCCATCGAGTTGGTAATGTCATCCAACCATCTGTCATCCCCTTATCCTCCTGCCTTCAACCTTTCCCAGAATCAGGGTCTTTTCCAATGATCAGTTCTTTGCATCAGGTGGCCAAAGTATTGGAGTTTCAGCTTCAGCATCAGTCCTAGCAATGAATATTCAGGACTGATTTCCTTTAGGATGGACTGGTGGATCTCCTTGCAGTCCAGAAGACTCTCAAGAGTCTTCTCCAACACCACAGTTCAAAAGCATCAGTTCTTCAGTTCTCAGCTTTCTTTATAGTCCAACTCTCACATCCATACATAACTACTGGAAAAACCATAGCCTTGACTAGACAAACCTTTGTTGACAAAGTAATGTCTCAGCTTTTTAATTTGCTGTCTAGGTTGGTCATAACTTTTCTTCCAAGGAGCAAGTGTCTTTTAATTTCATGCGTGCAATCACCATCGGCAGTGATTTTGAAGCCCCCCAAAATAAAGTCTGTCACTGTTTCCATTGTTTCCCCATCTATTTGCCATGAAGGGATGGGACCAGATGCCATGATCTTAGTTTTCTGAATGTTGAGTTTTAAGCCAACTTTTTCACTCGCCTCTTTCATTTTCATCAAAAGGCTCTTTAGTTCTTCTTCACTTTCTGCCATAAAGGTGGTGTCATTTGCGTATCTGAGGTTATTGATATTTCTTCTGGCAATCTTGATTCCAGCTTGTGCTTCATCCAGCCCGGCAGTTTGCATGATATACCTCCATATAAGTTAAATAAGTAGGGTGACAATATACAGTCTTGATGTACGCCTTTCCCAATTTGGAACCAGTCTGTTGTTCCATGTCCAGTTCTAACTGTTGCTTCCTGACCTGCATACACATTTCTCAAGAGGTAGGTCAGGTGGTCTGGTATTCCCATGTCTTTTAGAATTTTCCAGTTTCTTGTGATCCAAACAGTCAAAGGCTTTGGTGTAGTCAATAAAGCAGAAGTATGTCTTTTTCTGGAACTCTCTTGCTTTTACAATGATCCAATGGATGTTGGCAATTTGATCTCTGGTTCCTCTGCCTTCTCTAAATCCAGTTTGAACATCTGGAAATTTTTGAAGCCTCGCTTGGAGAATTTTGAGCTTTACTTTACTAGCATGTGAGATGAATGCTATTGTGTGATAGTTTGAACATTCTTTGGCATTGCCTTTCTTTGGGATTGGAATAAAAATTGACCTTTTCCAGTCCTGTGGCCACTGCTGAGTTTTCCAAATTTGCTGGCATATTGAGTGCAGCACTTTCACAGCATCAGCTTTTAGGATTTGAAATAGCTCAGCTGGAATTCCATCACCTCCCCTAGCTTTGTTCATAGTGATGCTTCCTAAGGCATGATCAGGTACCTGTGCTGTGCTGTGCTTAGTTGCTTAGTTGTGTCTGACTCTTCACAATCCGATGGACTACAGCCCACCAGGCTCTTCTGATCTTGGGGATTCTCCAGGCTAGAATACTGGAGTGGGTTGCAATGCCCTCCTCCAGGGATCTTCCCAAACCAGGGATCAAACCAGGCCTCCCACATTTGAGGCAGATTCTTCACCATCTGAGCCACCAAGGAAGCCCATGAAAACTGCAGTGAGTAGCCTTTCCCTTCTCCAGGACATCTTCCCAACTCAAGAATTGAACTAGGGTCTCCAGCAGGCGGATTCCTCACCAGCTGAGCTACCAGGGAAGCCCTGGTCAGGTAACTACGGTAACTAAATTCCTGTAAATCTCCACCAAAGGAATATTATTCTCTGTTCTGACCAGAAAGGGCAGGATCTCCGGGCACAATTTTCAGCCTCCGAGGTCCAGGTCCTGTCAAAGTGGAAGCAGATCTCAGTTGACCACTCCCTCAGGGCCTTCCCAGATGCTGTCCAGTTGTCATGGCTGAGAGAGCCAGGTGCCAGGACCCAACGAGCCCTCAAACTCCTCAAGCCGCCCAAACAATGGGAGCAGGTCCCACAGACTATGACCAGGGTGACTGCCACTGCCATTAGGTTGATTAGGTGGGGATGGGGGAGAGGGTCACTGCAACCTCACAGCCTGGGCCCAGCCAGTGGGCAGCCTTGTCAAGGCCTCTGGAGCCCTGATGTCACAGCCCCCAGCCTGTTTCCTGGCACCCCCAGCTCACCCCATGGCTGAGGCCAGGGATAACAGCTCACAGTAATGTTCACATGCAAAGGGCTGAGTGAGGCCATGCTCCATTATACAGAGACCTCATGTTTTACAGCAAATGATTTCCAGAACTCAGCAGACACCTATGTATTTATTAGGAATGCAGACCATGGTTCAGCTAAATTGAAACTTACATAAATGGTGTACTCTATATATTCATTTGCAGCTAGTATATTTTTAAGATTTATCTATGTTTTGCTCAGATGCTCAGTACAGTCCATGCTTTTGCAACCCCATGTACTGTAGCCCACCAGGCTCCTCTGTCCATGGGATTCTCCCAACAAGAATACTGGAGTGGGTTGTAATTTCTTCTTTCAGGGAATCTTCCCGATTCAGGGATTTAACCGGGGTCTCCTGCACTGGCAGGGAGATTCTTTAACCCTAGCACCAACTGGGAAGCCCTTTATCTATGTTGGATACATATACATTAGATAATTGCTTTATGTACAGGTGCTATTGGTTCTATATAATTATACTGTTTCCATTATTTTTCATGTTATTTTATTTTTAACACCTTTATTTAGGTATAAATGCACATATTCAAAGTGTACACTTTGTTGAATTGTGGCATATGTAAAACGATAACCACAAGCAACAGTATAAACATAGCCTTCACCTCCAAAACTTTTCTGCTTCTTTACAATTTCCTTCCTCTTTCCCATGGCTCAGCTGGTAAAGAATCCACCTGCAATGCAGGAGACCCCAGTTCAATTCCTGGGTCAGGAAGATCCCCTGGAAAAGGGATGGGCTACCCACTCCAGTATTCTTGGGCTTCCCTGGTGGCTCAGCTGGTAAAGAATCCACCTGCAATGCGGGAGACCTGTGTTCGATCCCTGGATTGGGAAGATACCCTGGAGAAGGGAACAGCTACCCACTCCAGTATTCTAGCCTGCAGAGTTCCATGGACTGTCGCACAGGGTCACAAAGAGTCAAACACGACTGAGTGACTTTCACTCACTAACTCCCACTTTCATCCTCATCCCTTCTCCCTAGATAATGATTGATATATTTTTCTGTCAGAAGCTACTTTACAATGTCTAGCATTTTATATTAATGGAAGCATATACTGTGTACTCTTTTTTTCTGTTTTCTTTCATTCTACATAATTGAGATCTATACATGCTGTTTGTATCTGAGTTCATACATTTTAAATGCTGAGTAAGATTTCATTTCTAGTCAAGACTATGGTTTTTCCAGTGGTCATGTATGGATGTGAGAGTTGGACTGTGAAGAAGGCTGAGCGCTGAAGAATTGATGCTTTTGAACTGTGGTGTTGGAGAAGACTCTTGAGAGTCTCTTGGACTGCAAGGAGATCCAACCAGTCCATTCTAAAGGAGATCAGCCCTGGGTGTTCTTTGGAAGGACTGATGCTAAAGCTGAAACTCCAGTACTTTGGCCACCTCATGCGAAGAGTTGACTCATTGGAAAAGACTCTGATGCTGGGAGGGATTGGGGGCAGGAGGAGAAGGAAACAACAGAGGATGAGATGGCTGGATGGCATCACTGACTCGATGGACGTGAGTCTCAGTGAACTCTGGGAGCTGGTGATAGACAGAGAGGCCTGAGTCGGACACAACTGAGCGACTGAACTGAACTGAAAATTTTATTACAGGCATGTACCACAATTTGTTTATCCATTCCCCTGCTGATACACATTAGACTGATTTCCAGTTTTGGCTATTATAGAAAAGCTGTCATAAATATGCACTTGTAAGTCTTTGCGTAGACATATACTAAGTATATCTTTAAATTCTGAATAAACTGACAGACTGCTTTCTAAATGTTTTTATCATTTTACTTTCCCAGCAGCAGTGTTTAAGAGTTCCAGTTGTTGCACTGGAACTCCTCACAAAAACACAGCATGATTACTTTTTAATTTTAGCTATTTGAATAGTATATAACACATTGTGATTCTGATTGGCATGTACATAATGACAAAAATGTTGAACTTATTTTCATGTGCTTCTTTGCCATTCTTATACCTTTTTCAGTTCAGTTCAGTCTCTCAGTTTTGTCTCACTCATTAGGACCCCATGGAATGCAGTATGCCAGGCTTCCCTGTCCATCACCAACTCCCGGATCTTGCTCAAATTCATGTCCATCAAGTTGGTGATGCCATCCAACCATCTCATCCTCTATCATCCCCTTCTCTTCCTGCCTTCAATCTTTCCCAGCATCAGGGTCTTTTCAAATGAGTCAGTTCTTCACATCAGGTGGCCAAAGTATTGGAGTTTCAGCTTTAGCATCAGTCCTTGCAATGAATATTCAGGACTGATTTCCTTTAGGATGGACTGGATGGATCTCCTTGCAGTCCAAGGGATTCACAAGAGTTTTCTCCAACACCATAGTTCAAAAGCATCAATTCTGAGGTGCTCAGCTTTCTTTATAGTCCAACTCTTACATCCATACATGACTACTAAAAATCATAGCCTAGACTAGATGGATTTTTGTTGGCAAAGCAATGTTTCTACTTTTTAATATGCTGTCTAGGTTGGTTATAGCATTTCTTCCAAGGAGCTAGTGTCTTTTAATTTCATGGCTGCAGTCAGCATCTGCAGTGATTTTGGAGTCCAAGAAAATAAAGTCTGTCACTGTTTCCATTGTTTCCCCATCTATTTGCCATGAAGTGATGGGACCAGATCCTATTTGGAAGCAGTCTGTTGTTCCATGTCCAGTTCTAACTGTTGCTTCCCAACATGCATACAGGTTTCTCAAGAGGCAGGTCAGGTGGTCTGGTATTCCCAATCTCTTTCAGAATTTTCCACAGTTTCTTGTGATCCACACCATCAAAAGATTTGGCATAGTCAATAAAGCAGAAATAGATGTTTTTCTGGAACTCTCTTACTTTTTTGATGATCTAGCAGATGTTGGCAATTTGATCTTTGGTTCCTCTGACTTTTCTAAAACCAGCTTGAACATCTGGAAGTTCACGGTTCATGTATTGCTGAAGCCTGGCTTGGAGAATTTTGAGCATTACTTTGCTAGCCTGTGAGATGAGTGCAATTGTGCAGTAGTTTGAGCATTCTTTGGCATTTGGGATTGGAATGATAACTGACCTTTTCCAGTCCTATGGCCACTGCTGCATTTTCCAAATTTGCTGACCGATTGAGTACAGCACTTTCACAGCATCATCTTGTAGGATGTGAAATAGCTCAACAGGAATCTTTCAGCTTTAGTATGTCTGGAAAAAAAGCTTTCTTTTGCCCTTCTTTTTATTTTAATTTATTTTTTAATAAGACAAATATTTTATTTATTATTTTATTTTATTAACTTTACAATATTGTATTGATTTTGCCATATATCAGAATGAATCTGCCACAGGTAAACTATATTTTGGCTGGGTTTAGAAGTCTATGTTCTTTTTTTTTTCTTTTATCACTTGAAAGACATTATTGTTCTATCTTCTTTTTTAGTGTTTCAAATGGGAAATATGCTGTAATATTTATCTTTGTTACACTGCATATAACGTTTCTTTCTTTTCTCTGTTCATGTCATCTCTGTCATGCTTTGTCATTATGAAAAGTTTCTATTGCTGTGTTCTAAAGTTCATTAATGTTTCTTTTTGTGTCATGTCTAATTGACCATTAATACTATTTAATGTATTTTTCATCTCATTCTTTATAATTCTTATTTTTAGAAGTTAGTTTGCATCTTTATAAATTTTTTGGTATCTCTATCTATTCAAGCATCTGAAATACAGAGTTGATCGATTGTTTTCTTTGTCCTAAATATAGGTCATGATTTCTACTTCTTTCCTCACTGTGTAATTTGTGATGAGATTCCAGACACTGTGCATTCTACTTTGTTGGGTGCTGGTTAGTTTTGTATTTCTATATGTGTTTTTAAGCTTTGTACTGGGACACAGGTAAGTTGGTTGCAAAAAAATTAAACCTTTTGGATCTTGCTCTCAAAACTTATTAGGCAATATCAAAGTGTTGACAAATCTAGAGTTAATTACCCCTTAATACTGAGGTAAATCCCTCAAGTCCTGAAACCAGTGTCTCATAATTCATGAGATTTTTCCAATCTCACTAGCATAAACTGGTATTATCACTGAATGTGTGTGAGTACCAAACACACTTCCTTCTAATTCTTTTAGTGATTATTTACCAGCCTCAGGTCTCTTCCTTACATGTATATACTCATCAGCACTCGGCTGATTACAAGTGGGGAACTCTCTGAAAATCTCTAGAATTCCCTCTCTGTCCTACACTCTCTTCTCCAGTATTCTGTCCTGCACATGTTAGGTACCTCAGTTTGCCCATTATCACATCTTGGTTTCCTCAACTCAGCAAGTCCACCAGTGTATGATGACAATCATGTGTCTCCACTGTGCCCCGAAAACTCTGCCAATGTAGAAATATGGGCAATATTATGGCTCATCTCTTTTACTGCCCACCTCTCAAGGATCACTGTACATTGATGTCTAACTGCTATTGTCTTATAAACTGCTGTCGCACATAATTTAACACAGGAGCTAAATTTGGTCTCCCTTACTGCATCTTAAACAGGAGTAGTAATCCCCACTGGGTAAGCCTCTTCTTCCTCCAAATGAGAACATGGTTAGTTTTCACTATAAAAAATGGTGTTGCAATCAACATGCCTATATGGCTCTTGTCTCCAGGGTATATAACTAGGAATTGAATTTTAGTATCACACGTACTAAAGATGTATACAGGTACATCTTTACTGAAAAATTATTCTCAAACTCAGCTGCTCCAATCTGTATTATTACCAATAACTTATGGTAATTAGAGTTTCCACATAATGTTCATTAACATTCCACCTATAGTAAGTTTTATTAGTTTATACTAATCTGTAATTTGCATTGCCCAGATTATCAGTTAGTTTAATATATATTGGAATTTGTTTCTTAGATTGCCTGTTCAAAAGCTTAGCCCATTTTTTAATTGAAGTATAGTTAATTTACTTAGTTTCAGGTGTACAACAAAGTGATTCAGTTTATATTATATATATAATTATATAAGGAGCCTATATATATATATATATATATATATATATATATATATAGGCTTTCTGGATGCCTCAGACAGTATATACATATAAATAAATACTCTTTTCCAGATTATTTTTCATTATCACCATACTTGTGCACAGTCACTAAGTTATATCTGTCAGTATGTGACCCTACAGACAGCTGCCCTCTAGGCTCCTCTGCCCTGAGACTTCCCAGGCAAGAATACTGGAGTGGGTTATCATTTCCTTCTCTAAGGGATCTTCCAGACCCAGGGATTAAACCTGTCTCTTCTGAATTGGCAGGTATGTTCTTTATCACTGAGCCACCAGGGAAGCCCATTTTTCATTACAGGTTGTTACAAAATATTGAATATAATTCACTGTGCTTTATAATATGTTCTTGTTGGTTATCTATTTTATATATAGTAGTGTGTATATGTTAATCCCAAACTCCTAACTTGTCTCTCCCTCCCCCACCCCTGCTATTCATACATTTATTTTCTATGTCTGAGTCTATTTATGTTTTGTAAATAAGTTCTCTGTATAATTCTTTTAGATTCTACATATAAGTCATATCATATGGTATTTGTCTTTCTGTATTCACTTAATATGAAAATCTCTAGGTCCATCAATGTTGCTGCACTTGGCATTATTTTATCCTTTTTCATGGCTGAGTAATACACACACACCACATCTTCTTTATCCATGCATCCTTCAATGGACATTTAGGCTGCTTCTGTGTCTTGTCTATTATAAACAGCGATGCTATAAACATAAAGGTGAATGTATCTTTTTGCATTACAGTTTTCTTCATATATATACCCAGAAATCAGATTGCAGGATCATATAGTAACTCCATTTTTACTTTTTAAGGAACATCCATACTGTTCTCCACAGTGGCTACACCAATTTACCTAAAGCACTCATTGCTTCCATGCATGGTTATTTGGAACTCTTAATATAAGATGAGTAATAAGACATTGTGAGTTATGTTTTTAAAATTTCTACCTCTAGCACACAGAATCCAGAGGGCACAAACTCAGTAGCTGGGGTATGCAGCCTTAGTTGCCTGAAGCCACGTGAAATCTCAGTTCCCTGACCAGGGATCAAATCCACATTGGAAGGCGGACTCTCAACCACTGGACCAACAGGGAAATCTCCCACTTAGTTTTTAAATTGAATTTTTTGTCATTCAGAAGTTTTAAATTTTAAAATAGTTGAATACATCATTTTCTCTTTTTATAATCTATGTTTATCTTGTATAGTAACTTCTTCCCTAATTTGGGATTTGAAGTCTATCTTCTAAGTTTTCTCTAAAATGTTTACTTTCATAAATAATAAAAATGTTTCAGTGAACATTATGGTGCATACAACTACCTGAATTAGTGTCCATTTAACAGATTAACTGTGGCTCAGATCATGAGCTCCTTATTGCAAATTTCAGGCTTAAAGTGCAGAAAGTAGGGAAAGCCACTAGGCCATTCAGATATGACCTAAATCAAATCCCTATTATTTATACAGTGGAGGTGAAGAATAGATTCAGTGGATTAGATCTGGTAGACAAAGTGACTAAGGAACTATGGATGGAAGTTTGTAACACTGTAGAGAAGGCAATGATCAAAAGAATCCCAAAGAAAAGGCAATGCAAGAAGGCGAAGTGGTTGTCTGAGGAGGCCTTACAAACATACGAGGAAAGAAGAAGAAGCAAAAAGAAAGATATATGCTATTGAATGCAGAGTTCCAGAGAATAGCAAAGAGAGATAAGAAGGTCTTCTTTAATGAACAATGCAGAGAAACAGAGGAAGACAATAGAATGGGTAAGACTAGAGATCTCTTCAAGAAAATTGGAGAGATCGAGGGAATATTTCATGCAAGGGTGGGCACGATAAAAGACAGAAGCAGTAAGGACCAATCAGAAGCAGAAGAGATTAAGAAGAGGTGGCAAGAATACACAGAAGAACTGTACATAAAAGGTCTTAATGAACCACAACAGTGTGGTCACTCACCTGGAGCCAGATATCCAGGAGTGTGAAGTCAAGGGGGCTTTAGGAAGCATTACTATGAACAAAACTAGTGGAAGTGATGGAATTCCAGTTGAGCTATTTAAAATCATCAGAGATGATGCAGTTAAAGTGCTGCACTCAGTATGTCAGCAAATTTTGAAAACTCAGCAGTGGACACAAGACTGGAAAATGTCAGGTTGCATTTCAATCCCAAAGAAGGGCAATGCTCAAGAATGTTCAAATTACCATACAACTGTGCTCATTTCACATGCCAACAAGATTACGCTCAAAATCCTCCAAGCTAGGTTCCAGCACTATGTGAACAGAGAACTTACAGATGGATAGCTGGGTTTCAAGAGGCAGAGGAACCAGAGATCAAATTGCCAACATTTGTAGGATCATGGAGAAAGCAAGGGAGTTCCAGAAAAAAACATCTACTTCTGCTTCAATAGCTACACTGAAGCCTTTGACTATGTGGATAATCAAAAAAAAAAAAAAAAAACTGTGAAAATTCTTAAAGAAACCAAACCACCTTACCAGCCTCCAGAGATACCTGTATGCAGGTCAAGAAATAATAGTCAGAACCAGACATGGAACAATGTTCTGGTTCAAAATTGGGAATGCAGTATGACAAGGCAGTATATTGTCACCCTATTATTTAACTTACATGCAGAGTACATGCAAAATGCCAGGCTAGCTGACTATTAGCTGGAACCAAGATGTCAGGAGAAATAACAACTTCAGAGATGCATATGATACCACTCCATGGCAGAAAGTGAAGAGGAACTAGAGTCTCTTGATGAAGCTGAAAGAGGAGAGAGAAAAAGCTGGCAGAACACTAAGATCAGTGCCACCAATCCCATTGGCAATCACATGGCAAATAGAAGAGGAAAAACTGGAAAAAGTGTCAGATTTTAGCATCCTAGGCTCCATCTTCCTGTAGCCATGAAATTAAAAAATGCTTGCTTCTCTGAAGGAAAGCTATGACAAACCTAGACAGTATTAGCAGAGACATCACTTTGCCGACAAAAGTCTGCAGAGTCACCTGAATAAACTATGGTTTCTCTAGTAGTCACATAAAGATGTGAGAGTTGAACTTAAAGAAGGCTGAGAGCCAAAGAACTGAGGCTTTTGAATTGTGGTGTTAGAGAAGACTCTTGAGAGGCCCTTGGACTGCAAGGAGATCAAATCAGTCAATCCTGAAGGAAATCAACCCTTAATATTCGCTGGAAGAACTAATGATGAAGCTGATGCTCCAATACTTTGGGCACCTGATGCAAAGAGTCAATCAGTGGGAAAGACCCTGAAGATAAGAAAGACTGAAGGCAGAAGGAGAAGGGGACAGCAGAGAATGAGGTGCTTAGGTAGCATCACCAACTCAATGGACATGAATCTGAGCAAACTCTGGGAGATAGTGAAGGACAGAGAAGCCTGGCGTGCTGCAGTACATGGGGTTACAAAGAGTGGGACATGGCTCAGCGACCGAACAACAACAGGGAATAACATCACACATGCCACAACCAGTTTCTATGGTGGTTCAAGTGGTAAAGAATCTCCTTGCAGTGCAGGAGACAGGAGACTCGGGTTTGATCACTGGGTCAGGAAGATCCCCTGCAGTAGGAAATAGCACCCCACTCCAGTATCCTTGCCTGGAAAATCCCATGGACAGAGGGGCCTGGTGGGCTACAGTCCATGGGGTCCCAAAAAGTCAGAAAGGACTGAGCAACTAACACACTTTGCCACAACCAAGAGTTTACATACTGTAACTAAAGATCCTGCATGTCATAGCAAAGATCAAAGATCCAGAATGTTGCAATTAAGACTTGTGCAGCCAAATTAATTACTTAAGTTATATAAAAAACAAACCAAACAAATAAATATAACAAAATGGAAACAGACTTACAAAGAACGTACCACTAGTTTCCAAATGGGACAGAGGTAGAGGGATAAGCAAAATAGGTAAAGGGGCCTAAGAGGTACAAACTATCAGTTATAAAATAAACCACAGGGATGTTTTGTATAGGGAATGTAGTCGATAATATTTTAGTAATTTTCTATGGTGCATGATACATAAAAATTTGAATCACTATGCTGTACACCTTTAACTAACATAATATTGTAAGTCAACTATAATTTTAAAATTTAAAATAAAACATTTACTTTTCACATTGTCTTTAATCCATCTGCAATCAATTTTTGATATGTTGTGGATCTATATTATCTTTTTTTCCATAAGAATAGCCAAGAGTCCCAGCATCATTTACTCAAGCACTTTTCCATACTATGCAATGTCTCTCATTTATATATATATAGAAACATTCCTTGGCTCTTTAGTTTAGTTAGTCTGTTAGTCTTCACTAATACCTCACTGCCTTCACTACTAAAGATGTAAGATAAAGTTCCATTACTGGAAAAGCAAATTTTGACTACATGGGGCATTTTTACTTCTATGGGAATTTCAGATTCATATCATCACATTCTAAGAACAATTTGTTTCAATTTTTATTAAAACAACTTTAAATTTGTGAATTAACCTTTGAAGAACAGATATAATTACCATACTTATTTCTTTCATTCACAACTATTATATACATTTTTTGTTTCTTGAGCTATTCTTTTATGTTTTTGAATAAAGTTTTATAATTTTTTTCATGAAGATCTTATAAAATATTTACTAATAGTCTTCAATTATTTGTTTCAGGTACGGAGAGTGCTGCTGTTATTTATATGTTGGTCTAATATCCAGCAACCTTAATTTTCTGTAATAATTAGTTATTAACTTGGCCATGTTTTTTAATTTTAAGAAAACTGGTATCAGTTTTCATTATTTGCTTTGAATTCTTATAACTTTTGTATTTTTCATGTCTCAATACTGTGGGCAGAATCTTGAGTCAGTGGTAAGTAAAATGAGTGATAATGGGCTTCACTTTCTCCCAATTCCAAAGAAAAATTGTCCTGCCTTTATAGTTGTGTTATTTTGATATAGATGTTTAGTTGATCCTTTTTATTACACAACTATTGTTTTCCCTTTTTACTCATGAACAGGCGTTGAATTTAAATAGGTGCTTTTATTAAATGGCTAAAAGGATGATTGTCATTTCAAACACTATTTGATTGTGATGAATTATTGGTATTTATGAAACCAAATCAATCTTGAATTCCTGAAATAATCTCTACATGGTCATTATTCTTCATTTTTTTACATATAACTATGTCTATCTATGCAGCATATTTTTAATTAGAATTATATCATACACAGTATTTACTCTTTGAGAGTTTCCACGCCATGGGGAAGATTTTTGTATCTAGCTACAGAGCTGAAATATTTGCATTTTATTAGCAGCCTGCTTTTCAGTGTCCAGTGTCAAACACTTTTGCTCTGTTAAATAATATGGTATTTATCAGGTAATGAATATTTATACTAATCAATGCCAAGCTTTACCTAGATACTCTTGAACTACTTCTTCCCAACTTTGTGGCTTTAGAAGTTTTTGCATCTAACAGCTGACAACAGTACAAGATGGTTCCCTTTTCTCCACATCCTCTCCAATATTTATTGTTTATAGATTTTTAAAAGACACCACTCAGAATGGGAGAAAATAACTGCAAATGAAACAACTGACAAAGGATTAATCTCCAGAATATATAAGCAGTTCTTACAGCTCAATATCAGAAAAACAAACAGCCCAATCAAAATATGGGCAGAAGACCTAAACAGACACTTTCAAAGAAGACATACAGATGGCCAATAAACACATGAAAAGATGTTCAACATCACGAATTACTGCTGCGGCTGCTAAATCGCTTTAGTCGTGTCCGACTCTGTGCAACCCCATAGACAGCAGCCCACCAGGCTCCTCCGTCCCTGGGACCCTCCAGGCAAGAATACTGGAGTGGGTTGCCATTTCCTTCTCCAATGCATGAAAATGAAAAGTGAGAGTAAAGTCACTACAGTCGACCCCATGGACTGTAGCCTACCAGGCTCCTCCATCCATGGGATTTTCCAGGCAAGAGTACCAGAGTGGGTTGCCATTTCCTTCTTCTAGAGAAATGCAAATCAAAACTACGATGTGGTTATCATCTCACACCAGTCAGAATGTCCATCTTCATCTAAATTTCTAAAGTAACACAAAATCAGTCTAATCTATCTGTCACACTAATGCCTCTTGGGATATACTGAGAAATAGATCACTTTCCTAAGTCGTCCTACTTCAATCCCTGAAGTTTTTTTATGTCCAGGCCAAAACATTCTTAAATCTTTCAATTGTTCCTCACAAGACATGGTTAGGAATTCAATTAACATCTCTTTAACATCTAGTCAGCCAGGTTCTAAAAAGGATGCTTTTTCAAAAGTCAAAGGAAAAATGGCAAAGGACATTTTCCCGGAGTAAAAGGAAAATTCACTGCCTAAAATACTTCAAAAATTCTAAAATACCTTACTTAAAACTTCTCAGATTTCTCTAAATTGATTTTCAGTGTCCTATATATACAGTTTCTATTTCCACCATTTCTGACAATTAATATATTTTGAAAATTTATTTAAGAATGCTGGAGGAGGGTATTCAGTTCAAAGATATAATTCCATGAAGCAATGATGTCTAAAACATTATTACAGATAAAATCACATTAAATTTCCTAAGATTAATAGGTCCCAGAAAATCTTTTGGTAATCAATAATAAAATGAAATTTAGTCCTATGCATTATTTATTCATAAACATATTATCATGAGCAGATTTATTTTGTCAATGTTATACAGACAGCAGCATACTAAATATTTATTCATACTTTTGTATTTATATCCTTAATATTTATAGACTTATTTTGCTCATAATCTTGATACATTTTAAAAAATATTTTAAACACAGACTAGCTAACTCAATACTTTAAAAAAAAACAAAATAAGGGGACTGATACATCCAACTTCAAGACTTACTATAAATCTAGAGTTATCAAGATGGTGTAGTGTTGACAAAAGAATAAACAAACATATAAATGGAACAGAATAAGAAGGCCAGAAATAGACTCCCACAAATATATCAACTGATCTTTGATAAAGGAATGAAAGTAATGCAGTAGAGCAAAGACAGTCACTTCAACGACTGGTGCTGAAACAACTGGACATTCACATGCAAAAAAAGAAAAGAAAATGTATCTAGACACAGACTCCGTACCCTTCACAAAAACTAACTCACAATGAATCACAGACCTAACCATAGAATGTTGCATGCTCAGTCATGTCCGACTCTTTGCAGCCCCATGGACTATAGCCCACCAGGCTTCTCTGTCCATGGGATTCTCCAGATAAGAATACTGGAGTGCGTTGCCTTGCCCTCCTCCAGGGGAACTTCCCGATTCAGGGATCAAACCCAGGTCTACTGCATTGCAGGCAGATTCTTACATGTGTGCCACGGGGGAAGTCCAAACAGAATACAAAACAAAAAACTACTAGAAGATAACAGAGGAGTAAACCGAGATAACCCTGGATACAGTGATGACTTCTTAGATAAAACACCAAAGGCATGATCCATGAAAGATAAGGATAAACAAGATGATCTTCATTAAAGTTAAGAAATTCTGACTGGGAACCCATTGAGAAGACAAGTCACAGACTGGGAGAAAACATTTGCAAAAGGTACATCCTATAAAGAACTATTATCCAAAATATACAAAGAACATTTCAAACTCAATAATAAAGAAATGAACAACCCAATTAAAATACATGCCAGAGACTTTACAGATATCACAGAAAACATGCACATGGTAAACAGGCATATGAAAAGGTGCTCCAAAACATGTATCATTGGTAAAATGAAATTAAAACAATAAGATGGTACCACACTCCTATTAAGATGGCCAAATTTTGAACACTGACATGAAATGCTGGTGAGGACGTAAAACAATAGGAACTCTTTTACTCATTGCTGGTGAGAATGCAAAATGGTACAGACACTTGGTACACCACTTTGGAGAACAGTCTGGAAGTTTCTTACAAAACTAAACATACTCTTATCATCTGATCTAGCCATCAAAATCCTTGCTATATACCCTAGCTTATATCTACACACACACACACACACACACCAAAAAAAAAATTTAAAAACTGTACAGGAATGTTAATGGCAATTTTATTCTGAGCTGCCAGAAACTGACCGAATTGAGGTATCTTTTAATAGGTGAAATAATTGTCTTGTCAATAAGATACTATTTTTACTTGTCAATAAAATACTATTCAACACCAAAAAGAACTGAGCTATCAAGCCATGAAAACATATGAAGGAACGTTAAATACATATTACCAAGTCAAAGAATCCCATCTGAAAAAGTCCACATTTTGTATGATTCCAACTATATCACATTACAGAAAAGGAAAAACTATGGAGACCATAAAAACATTATGCAGGAGAGAAGTTATGGGATTTAGGGGGAAGGAGGATTTCATAAAACAGGTGGAGCACAGAACATTTTTAGGGCAGTGAAACTCTTGTATGATACAATAGTGGTGGGTATATATCACTACATTTATGTGCAAATCCATATATAACACCAACGTGAATATACAGCACCAAGAATAAACCCTAATGTAAACCATGGACTTTGGGTGATGACGACGTGTCAGTGTAGTTTTATCAGTTATAACAAATGTACTCCTCTGTTGGGGGATGTTGATAATGAAGAAGGCTGTGTGGGGGGTACGGGATATACGGGAAATGTATGTACCTTCTGCTTACTTTTGATCAAAATCACTTTAAAAATAAAGTTTATTTATTAAAAAAAAATTCAGAGGATCTTGCGATGGAAGAGATATAAAGTTGATGTAAGGCCCCAATGTCCTGTTTTTAAAACTAACTTGGCTCAGTTCCCATTCTTGCACATTTTCTCTATGTGGACCTCTCTAAGGAGCATCTTCTCACACAAACAAATGCATATATACACATATATATATACACACAAATGCAATTTATTTTATGAATATTTAATATTATTTCTAACTGACCCATCAGATATCAGAGGCCCCATAAGCATAACAGTGAAGCCTTCTGCCTCTTCAGGGAAAGCAGGGCTGCCCACCTACCCTTTACAAACACTGAGCAGAGTGATTCTCATGATCTTCCGATATATAAATTCTCTAGTATCCTTCAAGAAACAAGAACAATGCTCAACAAGTCTGTAAAACACTACTTTGGCTTTTCTTTGTTTACTTGTTTTCGGCAAGAAAAGCCTTGGAGAAGAGCAGAGCACTGAAAGTTTTTTGCATTAGAGACTGGCTGTAGGTCAAGGATGTTTTCTGTGCAGCTTAGAGCAGGTTAGAGAGAACATAGCTTGAGCTCAGGGCTCTTTGCATGATTTATAGAGAGACAGGAAAGTATCTGACTTTTTAGTATCATTACTTAGCAGAAATATGCAAAGCAGCTGCAAGGAAAGGTCCCTTTCTTTCTTCTCTGGATGCTCTCTGACATTTGTACTACTGAGTTTTCTTGCTCACAAGGTAGCCCTTTCCTTTTTGTTGCCATCTCTTCCCTGTCATTCTGCAGGCATACTGGTCAGCAGCACTTCAATGGCATCTTTTCCTTACTTTTCCAGTGCCACTGCCCATTGTTCTCCTACCCAAGGATCTATTTCTTCAAGCTTTCTTCCTTTCTTCTTCATGTGGAACCCATATCATTTGATCTGCTGACAGTTTTCTTTCTTCTTTAATACTCTTTTCCACCATTTTTCCTACGTTTACTCTGAGCTACAAAGATATGCTATCTCCTTCATAAACATCTTAGTTCTAAAATTCATTTAAGCATTCACTAAATGTCTACTAAATTCCAGGCAGTGTTTCTGGTGTTAGGAATACAGGAATGCACAGAGCCCTTTGGGAATTTAAATAGTTTCCAGCCAGTGTGATAACTACCACCAATAAAACACTATGAAAAGTAAAAGAGTAAATCAATGTTTACAATTTATGAATGATTTGTGGAAGACTTCCCCAAAGAGAATAACTCGGCTTGGTCTGGAAGAATAAATAAAAGGTTGTCAGAGAATAGAAATAGGTTCTAGCACAGTCAGCGGAGAAGGCAATGGCACCCCACTCCAGTACTCTTGCCTGGAAAATCCCATGGACGGAGGAGCCTGGTAGGCTGCAGTTCATGGGGTCGCTAAGAGTCGGACACGACTAAGCGACTTCACTTTCACTTTTCACTTTCATGCATCGGAGAAGGAAATGGCAACCCACTCCAGTGTTCTTGCCTGGAGAATCCCAGGGACGGGGGAGCCTGGTGGGCTGCCATCTCTGGGGTCACACAGAGTCGGACACGACTGAAGCGACTTAGCAGCAGCAGCAGCACAGTCAAAGACAACAAAATAGGCAAGAACAGATCTGACTCCACATTAGACCTGTTTCTTTCACTTTAACTTTTGTATTCTATTGCTTTTGCTTCCAGTTAAGAATGTTGCCTAAAGCCTGAAATACAGAGGGGAGCCCATTCTCAAGGCTCTGATTTTTAAGGGTATGATGAGTTTCCATTCATATAGAGATAAAAAGTTACATAATAGAGAATATCATTTGTCTTCTTGGACATTTCTAGTAACATCATGACCTGATCTATTTGGACAGTTGCAAGAACAAAGGATTCCAACAGCAAGAAACCTGCCACAACCAACCACAGCCCTCTATCACTTTGCTGTGGTTTCAGGCAGTTTGGGGGTTTGGGGGACATGAACTACCTGTTTTCCTTGCATGGTCCTGCAATAAACTCTGCTCCAAACCCCAACATTTTTGTACTGCTTGGCCTCACTGTGTATCAGACACATGAACTTGCATTTGGTAAAAATAAGGCATGAAGTTAATTAGGAAAGAGCATCATATGGAGGAATAGACCACAGCCATTTGTTAATTTAGGGGTTCTAATCAGAAATGCTGAAACTCCAGTACTTTGGCCACCTCATGCAAAGAGTTGACTCATTGAAAAAGACTCTGATGCTGGGAGGGATTGGGGGCAGGAGGACAAGGGGACGACAGAGGATGAGATGGCTGGATGGCATCACTGACTCGATGGACGTGAGTCTGAGTGAACTCTGGGAGTTGGTGATGGACAGGGAGGCCTGGCGTGCTGCGATTCATGGGGTCGCAAAGAGTCAGACACGACTGAGCGACTGGACTGAACTGAACTGAATCAGAAATGAAGTTAAAAGAAAATGTTGGGAATGGATGGTGGAGAATACTGCATATTTCAAGAGCTGGATCATAAAATAAAGACCTCAGGTAAGGCAGTGACAGCAAAGATTGAGGAAGAGAGAAATGTGAGACACAATTTTAAGTACTGTAATATAAATAGGAGCTTGTATGTTGAATACAGGGAAAGGAAGGACTCTAAGAGGAACACCTGGTTTCTGGCCTGGGCTCTTTAGGTTGATGGTAAAGACATCCACTAAGATAAAATTCTGGGACAATGTGACAATTGGGAACAGAAATTTTAATTTTAGATGTATTGAATTTGGGATGCCTATGGGTGTTCACATCTATGAACTAGCTGGAAAGAGGTCTGAAAGTTCAGGAGAAATTTGGGGTGAGAAACAGAGATTTGTGAGTCATGAGCACATCTGGTGAACACTATATAAATCATGGAATAGACTAAATTACCACAGGAACATACCTAAAGTAAGGATAAGAGTGAGACATGTCAGGTAGAGGGAAGCATATATTTAGGAAACGTGGAAAGTCCTAAGAAAGGAGACAAGGAGAGAATCAGACATGAAGCAGAACCAGGTGAGAGAGGATGACTGAACCTGAAAACTTAAGTCAGGAAAGTCAAAACTGGCTACAATGTGAAATCCAGAAGAGGGTCGGAGTGGACCAAGGACAGACAGCAAATCTTTGAATGTGACAAACAACTAATTTTTGGCCTCCTTGTTCAGTATCAGCAAAATGCAGTCAGACATAGACGGCAGTGCATTAAGGAGGAAGATTAATATTTTCAAAAACACCTATATGTGTGAAGAAGAAGAAAAATAAAGGACCTAGGAATATGAGGAATTCTCAGAGGAAGATGCCTTTATTTGCTTATTTTCTGATAAGGATGGTGATGATGATATGGATGATGTTTTTATTGCTTTCAGAATGGCAGAAATGTTAGTATGTTTATAGGCTCAGGATATGGATTTTGCATCAAGGAATAGATTTAAGATGTGGAAGAAAAAGAATGATAGATATAAAACTAGGCCAGAGGCAGGAAGAAGCAAGGAGGAGGATCTTTTAATGTATCATTTTTGAGAATGAAGAAAATGCAGTGAAAGCGAATGAGTTGTTGACAAAATCATAGGTACAGAGGATGGAAACAGGGATGTAAGGCCTGAAACCCTCAGTATTATCATAAATAAATAACCACTACTTGCATAGTTCATAGTATGTGTCAGGTGCTATTTTAAGTGCTTTGTTACCAACATTAACTTATTTGATCCTGGACAACATCTCTATCAATAGATGTTATTATTATCTTCACTTTACTGATGAAGAGAGAGAGACAAGAGAAGTTACATTATTTACCTGGGGTTACAAAATGACTTGCAGAGCAAGGTCTTGAGCCCCGCCTAGATGGTGAGCCCCTATTCCTAAACTCTGGTTATACTCCTGCTCTAAACTGCTGCTGTATCTATCAAATGTAAGGAGGTAGGAATCAGCAGGGAAATTCTGGAAAAAAACCTAAGGAAATGTTCTGGCACGACCAATTAAGAAGAAATTCAAAACAGAGACAGAGAGAAATGGATTAAAGACTTAAACATAAGATTTTAAACTGTAAACCTCCTAGAAAAAAAACAGAGAAAAAGTTTTACCACATTGGTCTTGGCAATGATTTTATGTATATGACAGCAAAAGCAGAGCAACAAAAGCAAAAATAAACAACTGGGACTATATCAAACTAAGAAATTCAACTGATGTCCAGATAGAGTCAGGGAGAAAAAGAATTTGGGAAAGTTCCAACAGACTGAAATTATGGTGGAATTAGAATATCTATAAGAATTTAGCACACTCAGTCGCATCCAACTCTTTTCAACCCTATGACCCCTGCTAGGCTCCTCTGTCCATGGGATTTTACAGACGAGAATACTGGAGTGGGTTGTCATTTCCTACTCTAGGGGATCTTTTTAAACCACTGGGCAACCTAGGAAGCCCTCAC